>NC_073231.2:149512500-150137500 GCF_029281585.2 Gorilla gorilla gorilla
TGGCCCTGTTTGCTGGTGCCTTCCTGCTCCTTCGCTTGCCTTCGGGGCGCTGTGGCCCTGTTTGCTGGTGCCTTCCTGCTCCTTCGCTCGCCTTCGGGGCGCTGTGGCCCTGTTTGCTGGTGCCTTCCTGCCCCTTCGCTCGCCTTCGGGGCGCTGTGGCCCTGTTTGCTGGTGCCTTCCTAACCCCTTCGCTCGCCTTCGGGGCGCTGTGGCCCTGTTTGCTGGTGACTTCCTGCTCCTTCACTTGCCTTCGGGGCGCTGTGGCCTTGTTTGCTGGTGACTTCCTGCTCCTTCACTCGCCTTCGGGGCGCTGTGGCCCTGTTTGCTGGTGCCTTCCTAACCCCTTCGCTCGCCTTCGGGGCGCTGTGGCCCTGTTTGCTGGTGCCTTCCTGCCCCTTCGCTCGCCTTCGGGGCGCTGTGGCCCTGTTTGCTGGTGCCTTCCTGCCCCTTCGCTCGCCTTCGGGGCGCTGTGGCCTTGTTTGCTGGTGCCTTCCTGCTCCTTCACTCGCCTTCGGGGCGCTGTGGCCCTGTTTGCTGGTGCCTTCCTGCCCCTTCGCTCGCCTTCGGGGCGCTGTGGCCCTGTTTGCTGGTGCCTTCCTGCCCCTTCGCTCGCCTTCGGGGCGCTGTGGCCTTGTTTGCTGGTGCCTTCCGGCCTCTTCCCTCGCTGTGCTGCAATGTGGGCATGTTCTGTGGGTTTGTCTTCAAGTCCATTGACCTTTTCTTTTGCCTTTGAAGTCTTTTTTGTTTGTTTATTTTGTTTTGTTTTTATTTCTAAAAGGTCACCTTGGGTTCAGAAGCCTTTGTGGTCTCATGTTCATTCCACCATTGAACTTTTCATTTCAGATGTAGGTTTTTCAGCTGTAGAAGTTCTACTGGATTCTTCTTTATACCTTTCATTCCTTTCCTCATTACCATGTTTTCCTTTAAACCTGTGAAATTACTCATTTGGCTTTTTAAAAGTTCTTATCTGCTAATTCCACCATCTTTATCATGTCTGGATGTTCTTCAGGGTTTTGTTTTGTTTTGTTTGAGATGGAGTCTCACTCTGTCACCCAGGCTGGAGTGCAGTGGCACGATCTCAGCTCACTGCAACCTCTGCCTCCCAGGTTCAAGTGATTCTCCTGTCTCAGCCTCCCGAGTAGCTGGGACTACAAATGCATGCCACCACGCCCAGCTAATTTTTGTATTTTTAGTAGAGATGGGGATTTGTCATGTTGACCAGGCTGGCCTCGAATTCCTGACCTCAAGTGATCTGCACACCCAGCCTCCCAAAGTGCTGGGATGACAGGTGTGAGCCACCACACCCGGCCTGGATGTTCTCCAGTTGATGGATGTTTCTCTTGGCTATGGGTGACATTTTCACCTCTGTGTGTTTAGTAATTTTTTTGATAGATATTGTGAATGTTACATTGTTGAGGGTCTGAAATTTGTCTTCCTTTCAAAGTTATTGAATTTTTTTGCAGGCAGCTTAATGACTGTAGATCAGCTTGGTCCTTTGAGGCTTGTTTCTGAGCTTGGCTGAGGCTGGTCTACAGCGGCCTTTACTCCAGGTTAGCCGTGCTCCTGGTGGGGCTGGACCCTTCGCAGTTCTCACTGAGTGCCGCCATTGGGCAGCAAGGCCCACCACTCTGGCTCATCACACTTTGAGCACCTCCCAGGCCTGCAAGCTATTTGGGGATTGTCTGCTGTCAGCTCCCCGTGGCTTGTGGCCTGGCCCCATGGTGTGTGCAGCTTAACGTTCATCCAGACACTCATGGCAGCACTGGGGACTTCCTCTTCATGGGTCCCAGTTTCTTTCTCGTACTGGACCCCATAAATGCGAGCCTTCTGTACCTCCCCAGAGTCCAACCTCTGCCTCCTCAACTTAGCGAGTTGATACCATGCCTGTGTTTCCCCTTCATATGCTGTATTCTAGAAAATGCCACCAGGCAGAGAGCTGGCATCATGGGAGGTGTCCCCCCCATCTCCATCCTCCTGGGCAGGTCACAGCACTGCACCCTCCAACATCTAACAGCAGCTGTTGCATGGATTTTGTCCAGCTTTCTAGTTTAGGGCAGGAGGGCAAGTCCAATACTTGTTAATCATGGCTGGAAGGGGAGGTCACCGTACCATTTTTTATGTAACCGGTAAATATAAATTGGTAAGGAGTTGACAATCCTATTAATTTGGGGTCAGCTACCTGGTGGCTATCAGTCTCCTTCTCTCTCCTGCCCGCCTTTCCTGCCTGTGTTCCTGGCGTTCTTTTTGAAAGCAGGCTGCAAACAGTCACATCGTCACCCTGGGGCATTTCCCTGTGCTTTGTGCTAACTGGAAGGGCTCATAGCCAAGGAAGGGTGAAGACGGCGCGCTGCGGCACGTGGCTTCCAAGGAAGGGTGAAGACGGCGCGCTGCGGCACGTGGCTTCCAAGGAAGGGTGGAGACGGTGCGCTGAGGTGTGTGGCTTCTAGGCTGTGGAGCTCTAGTGTTGCCTTTTGGGTTCGGGGACCCACTGGGCCACTGTGAGGTGGGCTGGAGCTGCATTTCACCGACTGCCTTGCTGCAGGAGCCCTGCTCTGACTGGAGGGCCACAGAGCACACCGGCCCCTCCGTAAGCCAGGTACGAGACTACCTGTCTCCTGCAGCAGGGCTCGGGGACCTCCCCATGGAGCCACAGGCATGGGCTTGGGGAGAGGCCCAGTGGAGAATAGAGGGTGGCACGGGGACCTGGGCCATCCTCGTGCCTTCTGGACCTGCCCAAGCCCAATCTTGGACTCCACTTCCATCTCCCAGTAAACTCCTGACGGCCCCTTGGATGTGCGACTGGTAGCTCCGACAGCACCCAGTCACGATGGGCAGCGCCAGTCTCATAAACACCGTGGCCTCCACGGTCAGGGCCCAAACACTTGCCTGCACCACCTACCAGCTGGTGGAGTCCCCTGAACGTGACGGGGCCCTGTGCCGGCGGTCTTGGGCCTGGGCTGCACATCCTGCACTGAGGCTCGCCACAGGCGCCACTCGTGTCTTTGCCACACATGTGAAGCCTGTGGGAACTTCACGGCCACATGACCCACGTGGCAGGACTGCCTGTCACCCAGCCTGGGCCTGCCTCAGCCCCTTCCCTTGCTCCAGACCCCACTCAGAGCCGATGGCTTTCCCTCTCCCCCGCCAAGGGCAGAACATATTGCCTTCAAGCCCAAAGAGGCATCAGGCCTGCCCCAGCACCCTACAGGCCACCGCACCCGGAGAACATTGCTCATGGGGCAGGCCTCTGAAGTGTACGGAGTCTGCCTCCTGCCCTCCACAGCGCCCGTGTTTTTCTGAGGCCATCAGCGCACCTGCTATCTCTGCTTGAGTCCAGTGCCCATTAAGGCATCCACTGAATGGGCCAACCTTTGCTCGTGGACCATCCAGTGGGTCAGGCCTTTGGGCCACGTTGGGATGAAGCACCCCACTCGGTTCTGGAGCGACCGTACCTGTGTGCCGCTGTTTGCCCCGCATGGGCAGGAACTGCTCTGATCCCCCTTCCAAACAGGTTTCGGAAATGATGTGTTTATCAGACCAGTAGCCAAAAACCACATGCACGTGGCCACATCAGTCTCTTCTGGAAAGACCATGTGGATGGCCACAAGCGTGCCTCAGCTACTACTGTTTAAGCCTGTGGTAGTCCACTGCTGTCCACCACGGTCATGCAGCTTCCGCAGGGGTTGGGTTTCCAGATTGTAAGGCGGGTGGGGACAGGCAGATGGGGACAAGGGGGACAAGAACAAGAGGGACGGGGACAAGGGGGTGTACGGGGACAAGGGGGATGGGGATGAGGGGGATGCGAACAAGGCGGGTGGGGACAAGAGGGACAGGGATAAGGGGGATGGGGACAAGGGGGGCAGGGTAAAGGGGGATGTGAATTAAGGGGACAGGAACAAGGTGGATAAGGGGACGGGGACAAGAAGGATGAGGACAAGGGGGATGGGGATGAGAGGGATGGGGATAAGATGGGTGGGGATGAGGAGGACAGAAACAAGGGGGATGGGGATGAGGTGGGTGGGGACAAGGGGGACAGGAAGAAGGTGGGTGGGGACGAGGGGCACAGGGACCGGGGGCACTGGGACGAGGGGTCTGGGGACGAGGGGGATGGGAGCAAGGCGAGTGTGGATCTTTTATGTCTTCGCAGGTGGCCCTAACACCTGCCATTCTCCACAGAGGGTAGAGTTGCAGGAGCTTCCACTTTGATTTTCCCACTACAAGACTCACTCTGTTGATCAAGGAACCAGTTGAGGGTTTGTCCAGTTGCCAGGTGTGTCCAAAGTGATTTTGTTCCTTTCACAGGACATTCCGCCTCCCTGACAGCGCGGGGGATGCTTCCATGGCCTCCACAAGTTATAAAATACTCCAACACCAGTAGTATGTTAGTTACACCAGGGTGCCATTAAAAATACTGCAGAGTAGGTGACTTAACAACAGAAATTAATTATTCTCTCACAGTTCCGGAAGCCAGAAGAGACTAAAGTGTCGCAGGTTGGGTTTTGCCGGAGGCTCCTCTCCTTGGCTTGCCGATGGCCGCCTTCCTGCTGTGTCCTTGTGTGGCCTCCCTCCCTCCTCTGTGTGCACACACATCCCATGCTGTGTCCCTGCGTGGCCTCCCCCTCTCCGTGTGCACACACATCCCATCCTGTGTCCCGACGAGGCCCTCCCTCCCTCCGTGTGCACACACATCCCATCCTGTGTCCCCGCGAGGCCCTCCCTCCCTCCGTGTGCACACACATCCCATCCTGTGTCCCCGCGAGGCCCTCCCTCCCTCCGTGTGCACACACATCCCATCCTGTGTCTCTGCGTGGCCTCCCTCCCTCCGTGTGCACACACATCCCATCCTGTGTCCCCGCGAGGCCCTCCCTCCCTCCGTGTGCACACACATCCCGTCCTGTGTCCCCGCGAGGCCCTCCCTCCCTCCGTGTGCACACACATCCCATGCTGTGTCCATGCGTGGCCTCCCTCTCTCCATGTGCACGTACATCCCATCCTGTGTCCCTACGTGGCCCTCCCTCCTCTGTGTGCATGTACATCCCACGCTGTGTCCATGCGTGGCCCTCCCTCCTTCCTCCATGTGCACACACGTCCCATCCTGTGTCCCTGTGTGGCCTCCCTCCCTCCGTGTGCACACACATCCCATCCTGTGTCCCCGCGTGGCCTCCCTCCCTCCGTGTGCACACACATCCCATCCTGTGTCCCCGCGAGGCCCTCCCTCCCTCCGTGTGCACACACATCCCATCCTGTGTCTCTGCGTGGCCTCCCTCCCTCCGTGTGCACACACATCCCATCCTGTGTCCCCGCGAGGCCCTCCCTCCCTCCATGTGCACACACATCCCATCCTGTGTCCCTGCGTGGCCTCCCTCCCTCCGTGTGCACACACATCCCATCCTGTGTCCCTGCGTGGCCTCCCTCCCTCCGTGTGCACACACATCCCATCCTGTGTCCCTGCATGGCCTCCCTCCCTCCGTGTGCACACACGTCCCGTCCTGTGTCCCCGCGAGGCCCTCCCTCCCTCCGTGTGCACACACATCCCATGCTGTGTCCATGCGTGGCCTCCCTCTCTCCATGTGCACGTACATCCCATCCTGTGTCCCTACGTGGCCCTCCCTCCTCTGTGTGCATGTACATCCCACGCTGTGTCCATGCGTGGCCCTCCCTCCTTCCTCCATGTGCACACACGTCCCATCCTGTGTCCCTGTGTGGCCTCCCTCCCTCCGTGTGCACACACATCCCATCCTGTGTCCCCGCGTGGCCTCCCTCCCTCCGTGTGCACACACATCCCATCCTGTGTCCCCACGAGGCCCTCCCTCCCTCCGTGTGCACACACATCCCGTCCTGTGTCCCCGTGAGGCCCTCCCTCCCTCCGTGTGCACACACATCCCATCCTGTGTCTCTGCGTGGCCTCCCTCCCTCCGTGTGCACACACATCCCGTCCTGTGTCCCCGCGAGGCCCTCCCTTCCTCCGTGTGCACGTACATCCCATGCTGTGTCCCCATGAGGCCCTCGGTCCCTCCCTGTGCACACACATCCCATCCTGTGTCCCCGCGAGGCCCTCCCTCCCTCCGTGTGCACACACATCCCATGCTGTGTCCATGCGTGGCCTCCCTCTCTCCATGTGCACATACATCCCATCCTGTGTCCCTATGTGGCCCTCCCTCCTCTGTGTGCATGTACATCCCACGCTGTGTCCATGCGTGGCCCTCCCTCCTTCCTCCATGTGCACATACATCCCATGCTGTGTCCCCTCGAGGCCCTCCCTCCCTCCATGTGCACACACATCCCATGCTGTGTCCCCGCAAGGCCCTCCCTCCCTCCATGTGCACACATATCCCATGCTGTGTCCTTGCGTGGCCCTCCCTCCTCCGTGGGCACGTACATCCCATGCCGTGTCCCTGTGAGGCCCTCCCTCCTCCGTGTGCACACACATCCCATGCTGTGTCCGTGCAAGGCCCTCCCTCCCTCCATGCAAACACACATCCCATGTCTCTCTGTGCATCCAAATTTCCTCCTCTTAGAAGGACCCTAGTCAGATCAGGTTAGGGCCCACCCAAAGGCCCCATTTTAACTTTACTACCTGTTGTCTCAGCTACTCAAGCAGCTGAGGTGGGAGGATTGCTTGAGCCCAGGAGGATGAGGTTGCAGTGAGCCAAGATCACACCACTGCTCTCCAGCCTGAATGACAGAGTGAGACCCTGTCAAAAAAAAAAAAAAGGCAAGGTTTTCTTCCAAGTGGGAAGAAAGATGGTGGGATAGGATTTTTACGGAGTGTTGAAAGAGCTACTTGGAGAATCAGAAAGATTAGTTGTTGGGAGGCACAGAGTGAGTACTGAGAAAACCAAGGGCCCAACTGAGGCTTGAAACTGCCAATTCTCCATTTACCGTCTTTCAGCTTCAAATACATACTTCATCGCCTGCTTGGTGAAAATGGAGCTGGGCCCTAAATTGTTTCTCCATTAAAGCAGGTATGACGTTAAGCTTTGTAAGTAGAGGGCACTGGAGGGACCCTGCAGGAGGAAAGTGCTTCTCTTCCTGTTCTGCACTTTCTTCTGTTTTCTTCTTGTTCCTGCCATGTGGCTGCCAGCACACTCAGTGTTGCTCACCCCCAGCCAACTTCACTTGCAATGCCATGGGTGGATCCCCATGAGTCTTGCAGGTGCTCCACTGGTCAGCATCCAGGCTCAGCCTGCTGCAGAGAGGTGTTTCCTGCTTGCCAGTCCTGGCCAGGCTCCCTACCTGGCACCTTCAACCCCTCTACACCTGCAGGAGTGATTGCCCATTGACTGTGGACCAGCTCTGGCTAGGGGAAAACCAGAGAATCTCTCCATCATCCATACTGCACCAAACAGCATCTCTGCAACCACACCTTTTCCAAGATTTGAGCCCCAGCCTTGGGGAGGAGGCCATCTTTCACATTTTCTCCTTCCTTGGGAACTCTCTTATCAGCCCAGAGTATTCTTTTGCATTATCTTTAGCCCTGTACAGATAATTCCATTATAGTAAATAATCCTTTATATTAAACTTTCCTTGCCCAAATGACTGTGCAGTTTCTGTCTGCTGATTGGTTGTGCCCTGATGCAGAAAGGTAAAGTAACTTGACATGTTGCACAGCTGGCCCACACAATCACACAGCTGAGACTGCACAAGGACAGCTTCCTCTCAAATGTGTTGGAAATAAGAGCTTGGAGTCGCAAAGAAAATGAGCACTCAAGGCTGGGCGTGGTGGCTCACACCTGTAATCCCAGCACTTTGGGAGACCAAGGCGGGCAGATCACGAAGTCAGGAGATCTAGAGCATCCTGGCAAACACGGTGAAACCCCATCTCTACTTAAAAAAATACAAAAAATTAGCTGGGCGAGGTGGCGGGCACCTGTAGTCCCAGTTACTCGGGAGGCTGAGGCAGGAGAATGGCATGAACCCAGGAGGCGGAGCTTGCAGTGACCTGAGATTGCACCACTGCACTCCAGCCTGGGCGACAGAGCAAGACTCCGTCTGAAAAAAAAAAAAAGAAAGAAAAGAAAAAAAAAAGAAAATGAGCACTCAAATACTAAAAACACACACACAAAATTAGCCAGGGCTGGTGGTAGACACCTGTAATCCCAGCTACTCAGGAGGCTGAGGCAGGAGAATCGCTTGAACCTGGGAGGCAGAGGTTGCAGTGGGCCAAGACTGTGTTACTGCACTCCAGCCTGGGCAACAAGAACAAAACTCCATCTCAAAATACAAACAAAAAAAAACTTCCACTGGCTTTTTTTTGAGTGCTCACAAATTTGCCTTCTCAGCAAGGCAAATTTACTTCTGCAGAAGAGTGCTGCTCTCTCTTCTGGCCACTGGGAGAGCACACCGAACAAAGCAGGGCAGGGGTGTTTATCCCTAATGCAGTCACACCCTGCTACTGTGTCCAGTCCCCATTGGCTGGAGTCGCACCACACAATCTAAGCCGATCCCCACTGGCTACTTCAAATGGAGCAGGGGTGGCTACAGTGGCCAAATAAGGAACAGATGTGGGTTTTACAGATTGGGCTGCAGATTGGGAACAGATATGGGTTACAGATTGGGAACAGATGTGGGTTATAGATTGGGTTATAGATTGGGACTGGCGGGAAGGTTGTTTACTGTAAAGTGGAACCTTTGAAGAGGAACTCACTGTATCTAACAAATGTAAATCCAGTTATGTCGAGTCTACTTCAAAACTTCCTGCCAGGTGTGGTGGCTCACACCTGTAATCCCAGGAAGTGGGCACGTTTTCCATGGCCAGAGCAGGAGGAAGAGAGGAGTGGGGAGGTGCCACATACTTTTTTTTTTTTTAATTCTCCAATTTAAAACTTTTAGTTAAAAAGTAAACTTTAATGTTGAAAATGCAGACTTGGGGCAGGCAGAAAGATTACACACAAAGCTGTCACTTCACATTTGGAGGTTGCACAGCAGCCGGGCAAAGGTACTCCTCACTTCCCAGACAGTGGGGGGACCCGGGCAGAGACGCTCCTCACTTCCCAGACAGTGGGGGGACCCGGGCAGAGGTGCCCCTCCCTTCCCAGGCGATGCTGAGGCCGGGGCGCCCCTCCCTTCCCAGGCGATGCTGAGGCCGGGGCGCCCCTCCCTTCCCAGGCGATGCTGAGGCCGGGGTGCCGCATACTTTTAACGGACCGGATCTCAAGAGAACTCACTATCACCAGAGCCGCACCAAGTGGGAAATCCGCCCCCATGATCCAATCACCTCCCACAGACCCCACCTCCAGCATTGAGGATGACAGTTGACATGGGATTTGGGTGGGGACACAGACCCAAACCATATCACTCCTGAAGAGCTAGGACTACAGGAATGCTATACCTGGCTAATTGTTTTTTTTTTTTTTTGGTTTGTTTGTTTTTGTTTTTTTTTTTAGATGGAGTCTCACTCTGTTGCCAAGGCTGGAGTGCAGTGGCGTGATCTCAGCTGACTGCAACCTCCCAGGCTGGAGTGCAGTGGTACAATCTCTGCTTACTGCAACCTCTGCCTCCCGTGTTCAAGAGATTCTCCTGTCTCAGTTTCCTGAGTAGCTGGGACTACAGGCGCCTGCCACCACACCCAGCTAATTTTTTATTTTTAGTAGAGACAGGGTTTCACCATATTGGCCAGGCTGGTCTTGAACCCCTGTCCTCAGGTGATCCACCTGCCTCGGCCTCCCAAAGTGCTGGGATTACAGGAGTGAGCCACTGTGCCTGGCCACACCTGGCTAATTTTTTAAAAATTTCTTGTAGAAATGAAGTCTATGTTGACCAGGCAAGTGTCAAACTAACTCCTGGCTTCAAATGATCCTCCTGCCTCAGTCTCCTAAAGCACTGGTATTAAAGCTGTGAGCCATCATGGTTAGCCTGTTTTTATATCTGGGAACTGTTGCTGTACAAAAATCAAATATGGGGTTGGAGCGGTTCACATCTATAATCCCAGCACTTCAGAAGGCTGAGGTGGGATGATTGCTTGAGTCTAGGAGTTTGATACCAGCCTGGACAACAGGAAGTCTAGGCTGCAGTGAGCTGTGATTGGGCTGCTGCACCCCAGCCTGGACAACAGAGCAAGACCTTGCCTCAAAAAAAGAAACCAAATATGAAGACTAAGAGTTTTAGGATTTGGTGTTAAGAGGTTTTGTTTTGAATTTTTGTGGGCACATAGTAGGCGTACGTATTTATGGGGTACATGTTTTTTTTTTTTTTTTTTGAGACAGAGTCTCACTCTGTCACCCAGGCCGGAGTGCAGTGGCGTGATTTCAGTCCACTGCAAGCTCCGCCTCTCAGGTTCAAGCGATTCTCCTGCCTCGGCCCCCGAGTAGCTGGGACTACAGGCGAGCACCGCCACACTTGGCTAATTTTTGCATTTTTAGTACAGACGGGGTTTCATCATGTTGGCCAGGCTGGTCTCGAACTCCGGGCCTCAAGTGATCCGCCTGCCTCAGCCTCCCATGGGGTATATGTTTTGATACAGGCGTGCAAAGTGTAATAATCACATCATGGATAGTGGGGTATCCATCCCCTCAAGCATTTATCCTTTGCGTTACAAACAATCCAGTTATACTCTGTTACTTTAAAATGTACAATTAAATCATTATTGAATATAGTCACCCTGTTGTGCTATCAAATACTAGGTCTTATTCTTTCTAATTTTTTTGTACCCATTAGTTAAGGGTTTTTTTTTTTTTGAGACAGAGTTTCACTCTTGTCACTCAGGCTGGAGTGCAGTGGTGAGATCTCGGCTCACTGCAACCTCTGCCTCCTGGGTTGAAGCGATTCTCCTGCCTCAGCCTCCTGAGTAGCTGGGATTACAGGTGCACGCCACCATGCCCGACTAATTTTTCTATTTTTAGTAGAGACGGGATTTCACCATGTTGGCCAGGGTGGTCTTGAACTCCTGACCTCAGGTGATCCACCCACCTCGGCCTCCTGAACTGCTGGGATTATGAGACTTACGGTTTACGAAAGGGGTGCGATGGGCCTTCTGTGCGGTGTCCGCATCCTCTCCCAGCTCGTTTTGGGAGAGTGCTGGCCCTCTGGGGCCTCTCTCCCTGGCTCGACCTTTAGAAGGGGCTCACATAGTTAGAACCTTAGCAGTAACGGTAACCTGTGCCTTGTGCAGGGCGGGGGACCTGGTGGGCACCCCAGAGGCAATGGTGTCAGCCCCGGTTATAGACTGGCGTCACTTGCGGCAGCCAGGTCCCACTTGCACCCACCCTGATTTAATTAGACCAGGCAGCTAGGCAGGAACATGTTTATTTATTTTTAATTAAGCTTTTTGTGATAATTTTAGATTTGCATGCAGCTGTAAGGTGTTTTACAGAGAGATGCTGGGCACCCTTTACCTCCCTCAGTGGTAGCACCTGGAACCCTGCAGTGCACACAGCTGAGGTATTGATGTTGACAGAGTCAGGATATGGTCCTCACCCTTCCACAGCCACACCCACTCCCTCCCTCCAACCCTCCTTCAGGGCTGGCAACCATTCATCTGTTCTGTCCATTTCTGTAATTCTTTTTTCTTTTCTTGTCCTTTCCTTTTCTTTTCTTTTTTTCTCCTTCCTTCCTTCCTCCCTTCCTCCCTTCCTTCCTTCCCTCCCCTCTCTCTTTCTCTCTTTCTTTCTTTTTTTTTGACAGTCTTGTTCTGTTGCCCAGGCTGGAGTGCGGTGGCGTGATCTTAGCTCACTGCAACCTCCACCTTTCAGGTTCAAGAGATTTTCCCAAGCCTCCCAAGTAGCTGGGATTACAGGCATGCACCATGCCTGGCTAATTTTTGTATTCTTAGTAGAGACGAGGTTTCACCATGTTGGCCAGGCTGGTCTGGAACTCCTGACCTCAGGTGATCCGCCTACCTCGCTTAGCCTCCCAAAGTGCTGGGATTACAGGCATGAGCCACAATGCCTGGCCCATTTCTGTAATTCCATCTTTTCAAGAATGTCCTGTGAATGGAATCATATACAGTATATATGGAATTGTTCTATTGAGGCCCAGTGTCACCAGTACCCATGGATATACAATCTCCTGGTGGGGCCAGGGTGCACCATGGCTCATGCGTGTAATCCCAGCACTTGGGGAGGCCAAGGTTGGAGGATTGCTTGAGGCCAGGAATTTCAGATCAGCCTGGGCACCATATTGAGACCTGTCTCTACAAAAAATTTTGAAAAGTTAGCCAGGTGTGGTGATGCACTCCTGCAGGCCCAGCTACGTGGTGGGCTCAGGCGGGAGGATGGCTTCAGCCCACGAGGTAGAGGTTACAGTGGCTGTTGCTGGGAAAGTGTGATACATGCAAGAGAATGAAGTTGGACCCTCGTCAGTACCACATACAAAAATTAACTAGAAATGGATCATGCTGGGCACCGTGGCTTGCACCACTTGTACCTGTAATCCCAGCACTTTGGGAGGCTGAGGAGAGTGGATCACCTGAGGTCGGGAGTTCGAGACCAGCCTGGCCAACATGGTGAAACCCTGTCTCTACTAAAAATACAAAAAAAAATTAGCCAGGTGTGGTGGTGCACACCTGAAATCCCAGCTACTTGGGAGACCGAGGTGGGAGAATCCCTTAAACCCGGGAGGCAGAGGTTGCAGTGAGCCGAGATCACGCCACTGCACTCCAGCCTGGGCAACAGAGCGAGACTCTGTCTCAAAAAAATAAATAAATAAAGTAAAATAAAAAGTAAAAGTGGATCAAAGATCTGGATGCAAGACCTGAAACAGTAAACTCTTGTTAGAAACCAGGGAGCAGAAGCTTTTCACACACGCTGGGTTTGGCGATGATTCCCTGGACACCAGAGGTACCGGCAACAACAACAAACAGCCAAATGGCTTCGTGACAATTAAAGCCTTTTGTTCATCAAAGGACACTCCTAAAAGAGTGAAAAGCTGCCACACGCTGGGTTTGGCGATGATTCCCTGGACACCAGAGGTACAGGCAACAACAACAAACAGCCAAATGGCTTCGTGACAGTTAAAGCCTTTTGTTCATCAAAGGACACTCCTAAAAGAGTGAAAAGCTGCCACATGCTGGGTTTGGCGATGATTCCCTGGACACCAGAGGTACAGGCAACAACAACAAACAGCCAAATGGCTTCGTGACAATTAAAGCCTTTTGTTCATCAAAGGACACTCCTAAAAGAGTGAAAAGCTGCCACACGCTGGGTTTGGCGATGATTCCCTGGACACCAGAGGTACAGGCAACAACAACAAACAGCCAAATGGCTTCGTGACAGTTAAAGCCTTTTGTTCATCAAAGGACACTCCTAAAAGAGTGAAAAGCTGCCCCTTCCCCACAGAACGGGAGAATATCTGCAAATCACGTGTCCGATGAGGGACTCATATCCAAAATATCGAAGGAACTCCTTGTGGAGGCCAAAGCCGCTCCAGCCTGGATGGTGACTATTGTGTGGGCTTTCGACTAACCCGTCCAGAGAAGGCCTCCGACGTTTCCAGGTGATCTGTTGTTGTTCCTTGTGTAAGGGCAGGCACTTGCCATAAACCCTGCCGCACGGCCAGACGGCCCTGATGCCGCCCATTGTCCTGCACTTCCCTCCCAACCCTCCCCGTGGTACACAAGCCCTGGGCGGGGGCAATGGTGGGATCCAGTATCTCCTCTCGCCGCTGCCAAGACAGACACGGCTTCTTTTTCTAAGTCCCTATTAAGTGTTTCTTTCTAAGAAACTGGGTTTGTTAGCCTTTTTCTTTGACCTCTCAGCTTCCTCGGACTTTGGAGACAGGTTTACATAGACCTACTTACCATGGAACACTCCAGAAAACGACTGCCAAAAAACAACCTGATTCAAAAACAGGCAAAGGACTAATTAGACCTCTCTCCCAAGAATGGCCCAATAGGCCGGGCGTGGTAGCTCACACCTGTAATCCCAGCACTTTGGGAGGCCGAGGCGGGCGGATCACCTGAGGTTGGGAGTTCAAGACCAGCCTGACCAACATGGATAAACCCTTGTCTCTACTAAAAATATGAAATTAGCAGGGTGTGGTGGTGGATGCCTGTAATCCCAGCTACTCGGGAGGCTGAGGCAGAATTGCTTGAACCCAGGAGGTGGAAGTTGTAGTGAGCTGAGATCACGCCACTGCACTCCAGCCTGGGCGACAAAGTGAGACTCCGTCTCAAAAAAAAAAAAAAAAAAAAAAAAAAGGAAAGAAAATAATGGCCCAATAAGCACATAAGAGGATGTTCACGCCACTCATTATTAGAGAACTGCAAATCAAAGCCGCAATGAGATACCACCTCACACCCATTAGGATGGCAAACAATTAAAATAACAAAACAAACACAAAACAGAAACAACTTAAAACAGAAAAATAACAGGTATTGGCAAGGCTGTGGAGAAGCTAGAACCCTGTGTGCTGCTGTTTGGAATGTAAAATAGTACACCTCCTAAGGAGAACAGCATGGTGGGTCCTCAGCATGTGGTGCCTGGAGTGACTTCGGGTCCTCGGCGTGTGGTGCCTGGAGTGACCGGCGGGTCCTCGGCGTGTGGTGCCTGGAGTGACCGGCGGGTCCTCGGCGTGTGGTGCCTGGAGTGACCGGCGGGTCCTCGGCGTGTGGTGCCTGGAGTGACCGGCGGGTCCTCGGCGTGTGGTGCCTGGAGTGACCGGCGGGTCCTCGGCGTGTGGTGCCTGGAGTGACCGGCGGCTCCTCGGCGTGTGGTGCCTGGAGTGACGGCGGGTCCTCGGCGTGTGGTGCCTGGAGTGACCGGCGGGTCCTCGGCGTGTGGTGCCTGGAGTGACCGGCGGGTCCTCGGCGTGTGGTGCCTGGAGTGACCGGCGGGTCCTCGGTGTGTGGTGCCTGGAGTGACTGGTGGATCCTTGGCGTGTGATGCCTGGAGTGAACTTGTGACCTGGCCATTCCACCTCTGGGCATATTCCCAGAGCTGTGAAAGCGGGCACTCACGCAGACGTTTGCACCCCTACGTTCACAGCAGCACCATTCCCAGCGGCTCAAGAGTCCGTCAATGGATAAATGGATACACCGAATGTGGTATGGACACACAGCAGAATGTTAGCCTTAAAGATGAAGTCAATTCTGACACATGCTCCAAGAGGGATGAACCTTGAGGACATTGTGCTGAGTGAGATAATCAGTCACAAGAGGACCACTACTGTGTGTGATTCCATTTCTACGAGGTATCCACAGTAGCCAGATTCATAGAAACAAAGTAGAACGGTGGTTGCCAGGGCTGCAGAAGAGGGGGATGGAGAATACTAGAGGATTATAGAAGTTAAAGACTTAAAACAAACTTTAACAATTAAGACAGGATACCAAGGTGCAAATGCCTGGTTGAAATGGATCAAATATTCCATCTGCACATTAAACAAAAGCAATTGTCATGCTTGTGCACATGGCAGGCCAGAGGCCCAGATTGTCCCCCTCCACTAAGGTGGTCGCCAGTCGAACAGGCATGGCTGCATAGTAGCAGCTCTTTTCCAGGATTCTACAGCCTGGAGTAACAAGACGTGCCAAGCTCTCTCTGCTGTATCCGGAAGTCCAGCACCCTGCGGGTCAGCCCCCTGAGGGCCATCCAGCTTCTGTCTCCCAACACTAAGTTCACTTCGTGTCTCTCACGACAGGGAGGAAACAGCATTCCTTGGAGACCTGAAGGGATGCAGTGAGCTTAAGAATTTTCAAGAGCTTATCAATCAGTCAGCCCTTGTTCATCCCTGTGTGGATGTGTGGTGGTATTGTGGTGGACCTTTACTGGGCACTCTGCCGAATAACTGGAGTGGCACTTGTGCTTTAGTCCATTTGGCTATCCCTTTCACCCTGGCATTTCATCAACCAGAGGGAGAAAAAATAAGACATCATAAAGCGAGAGAAGCCCCTTATGGGTCTTTCAACTCTCACATCTATTTGGATGCAGTTGGGGCCCCACAAGGAACACCAGATCAATTTAAAGCTTGAAATCAAATAGCTACAGGATTTACGTCAACATTTTAGTAGGTGACAGTTAATAAAAGTGTAGATTAGATAAACTACATCTATTACAACCAACAGCAACAAGCTTTTCATGAGTTAAAAGAAAAACTCCTGTTGGCCCCAGCCCTGAGGCTACCTGACGTGACAAAACCTTTTACACTCTATGTGTCAGAAAGAGAAAAAATGGCATTTGGAGTTTTAACCTAGACTGTGGGGCCCTGGCTAAGGGCAGTGGCCTATCTCTCTAAACAACTAGACGGGGTTTCCAAAGCCTGGCCCCCATGTCTAAGGGCCCTGGCAGCAACAGCCTTGTTAGCACAAGAAGCAGATAAACTAACCCTTGGACAAAACCTGAATATAAAGGCCCCCCATGCTGTGGTAACTTTGATGACTACCAAAGGACGTCATTGGCTAACAAGTGCTAGATTAACCAAGTACCAAAGCTTGCTGTGTGAAAATCCCCACATAACCACTGCAGTTTGCAACACCCTAAACGCTGCCACCTTGCTCCCAGTATCAGAGAGCCCAGTTGAACATAACTGTGTAGAGGTGTTGGGCTCAGTTTATTCTAGCAGGCCCAACCTCCGACACCACCCTTGAACATCAGTAGACTGTGAGCTGTACGTGGACGGGAGCAGCTTCGCCAACCCCTGCAAAGTGACTCTGAGGAAGACGACAAGCCCTGCTCCAGTCACACCCAGAAGCTGACTGGTCCATGCACGGCCGAAGCATGAGGAAACTCATCGCACGACTCATTTTCCTTAAAATTTGGACTTGTACAGTAAGGACTTCAACTGACCCTCCTCAGACTGAGGACTGTTCCCAGTGTATACATCAAGTCACTGAGGGAGGACAAAATGTTGCTACGGTCCCATGATTTTACGGTTATTATAAGTGTACTGGAACTCTAAAAAGAACTTGTTTGCATAATGTTATTCTATACAAGGTATGTGCCCAGGAAATGACCAACCTGATGTGTGTTATGACCCATCTGAGCCTCCTATGACCACAGTTTTTCAAATAAGATTAAGAACTAAAGACTGGTGGAGGCTCATAAACAATATGAGTAAAGTGTCGGCCAAAACACACAAACAAAAAGAGGTGCCCAAACAAGTCACCTTGAAGTTTGATGCCTGTGCCGTCATTAGTAGTAATAAGTTAGGAATAGGATGTGGTTCTCTTCATTAGGAAAGAGGCTGTATGGCAGAAAATAAGTACATTTATCATGAGTTAGGACTGTGTGGAAATGAATGTGGTTACTGGTCTTGTGTCATTTAGGCTACTTGGATAAAAAATGAAAAAAATCCTGTCCACCTTCAGAAAAGGAAAAGTGGCCCTTCCTATACCAGTGGTCAGTGTAACCCCTTAGAACTAGTAATAACCAACCCCCTTAATCCTCACTGGAAAAAAAGGAAACATGTAACCCTAGAATTTTTTTTTTTTTTTTTTTTTTTTTTTTGTGGCAGAGTCTCGCTCTGTTGCCCAGGCTGGAGTGCAGTGGCGCGATCTAGGCTCACTGCAAGCTCTGCCTCCCGGGTTCACGCCATTCTCCTGCCTCAGCCTCCCGAGTAGCTGGGACTACAGGCACCTGCCACCACACCCGGCTCATTTTTTGTATTTTTAGTAGAGATGGGGTTTCACTGTGTTAGCCAGGATGGTCTCGATCTCCTGACCTTGTGATCCACCCGCCTTGGCCTCCCAAAGTGCTGGGATTACAGGCATGAGCCACCGCACCCGGCCGTAACTCTAGAAATTGATGGGGCTGGACTGGATCTTCAAGTAAATATCATGGTTTGAGGAGAAGTTTATGAACGCTCTCCTGAGCCAGTATTTCAAACCTTCTATGATGAACTGAATGTGCCAGTACCAGAAATTCCAGGAAAAAGAAGAAATTTGTTTGCAATTAGCCGAGCATGTAGCCCAGTCTCTCAATGTCACTTCACGCTATGTGTGTGGAGGAACTATAATAAAAGATCAATGGCCACGGGAAGCCCAAGAATTAGTACCTACAGACCCAGTTCCTGACGAATTCCTGGCTCAGAAAAATCACCCTGCTAACTTCCGGGTCCTAAAAGCCTCAATCACTAGACAATACTGTATAGGAAGAGTAAGGGGCCGGGCGCGGTGGCTCACGCCTGTAATCCCAGCACTTTGGGAGGCCGAGGCGGGCGGATCACAAGGTCAGGAGATCGAGACCATCCTGGCTAACACGGTGAAACCCCGTCTCTACTAAAAATATAAAAAATTATCCGGGCGTGGTGGCTGGCGCCTGTAGTCCCAGCTGCTCGGGAGGCTGAGGCAGGAGAATGGCATGAACCTGGGAGGCGGAGCTTACAGTGAGCTGAGATCGCGCCACTGAACTCCAGCCTGGGCGAAAGAGCAAGACTCCGTCTCAAAAAAAAAAAAAAAAGAGTAAGGAAGGACTTCACCCTTCCTGTGGGACGACTCAGCTGCCTTAGGCAAAAACTGTAGAATGGTACTACAATAACAGCCACCTAGTGGAGTTCAAACCACACTAAAAAAAATCCATTTAGAAAATTCCCAAAGTTGCAAACCGTGTGGACCCATCCGGAGTCCCACCGGGACTGGACGGCCCCCACTGGATTATACTGAATGTGTGGGCATAGGCCTTACACCAAATTACCCGACCAATGGGCAGGCAGTTGTGTGATTGGCACTATTAAACCATCTTTCTTCCTACTGCCTGTAAAGACAGGTGAACTCCTGGGCTTACCTATGTTTCCCACGAAAAGAAAAGCATAGCTATAAAAAAATAAGAAAGATAATAAATGGCCCCCTGAGAGAATGATACAATATTATAGGCCTGCTACTTGGGCACAAGTTGGCTTGTGGGGATACCGGACCCCCATCTACATGCTCAACCGAATCATACGGTTACAAGCTGTCTTAGAAATAATCACTAATAGGACCGGCAGAGCCTTGACTATTCTGGCCCGGCAAGAAACTCAGATGAGAAATGCTATCTATCAAAATAAATTGACTCTCGACTACTTGCTAGCAGCTGAAGGAGAAGTCTGTGGGAAATTGAACCTTACCAATTGCTGCCTGCACATACATGATCGGGGGAAGTAGTTGAAGATACAGTTAAAGACATGACGAAACTGGCACATGTGCCTGTAGAAGCGTGGCACAGATTTGATCCTGAGGCCATGTTTGAAAATGGTTCCCAGCGCTAAGAGGATTTAAAACTCTTATAATAAAAATTACAGTAGTAATAAGAACCTGCTTACTGATCCGTTGTTTACTACCTGTACTCCTTCAAATGGTAAAAGGTTTCATCACTACTCTAGTTCACCAGAATGCTTCAGCACAGCCAGGCGCGGTGGCTCACGCCTGTAATCCCAGCTTTTTGGGAGGCTGAGGCAGGCGGATCATGAGGTCAGGAGATCGAGACCATCCTGGCTAACGCGGTGAAACCCCATCTCTACTAAAAATACAAAAAAAAAAATTAGCTGGGCGTGGTGGCGGGCGCCTGTAGTCCCGGGTACTCAGGAGGCTGAGGCAGGAGAATGGCGTGAACCCGGGAGGCGGAGCTTGCAGTGAGCCGAGATCGCTCCACTGCCCTCCAGCCTGGGCGACAGAGCAAGACTCCGTCTCAAAAAAAAAAAAGAGAAAAAAAAGCTTCAGCACAAATGTACTTCATGAATCACTATCGCTCTGTCATGCAGGAAGACATAGGTAGTGAGGAAGAAGGTGAGAACTCCCACTAATAAAATCAGTGAGAGTCTCAAAGAGGGGGAATAAGGGAGGAGACTGCCCCTCATATCCTCTTATGCCCAATTTCTGCCTCCAAAGAAAGAAGAAGTAAAACCTAAAAGGCAGAAATGAAATCTACAGGTAGACAGCCCGGCGCCGCACCCTGGGCCTGATAGTCAAAGACTGACCCCTGACCTAACCGGTTGTGTTACCTATAGATTCCAGACATTGTAAAAATCCCTGTCCCGTTCTGTTCCGTTCTGATTACCAGTGCATGCAGCCCCCAGTCACGTACCCCCTGCTTGCTCAATCGATCACATTCCGTTCTGATTACCAGCGCATGCAACCCCCGGTCACGTACCCCCTGCTTGCTCAATCGATCACGACCCTCTCACGCGGACCCCCTTAGAGTTGTGAGCTCTTAAAAGGGACAGGAATTGCTCACTCAGGGAGCTCGGCTCTTGAGACAGGAGTCTTGCCAATGCTCTCGGCCAAATAAACTCCTTCCTTCTTTGACTTGGTGTCTGAGGAGTTTTGTCTGCGTCTTGTCCTGCTACAAGCTCACTGCAACCTCTGCCTCCTGGGTTCAAGCAATTCTTCTGCCTCAGCCTCCTGACTAGCTGGGACTACAGGCGCACACCACCACGCCCGGCTATTTTTTGTATTTTTAGTAGAGATGGAGTTTCACCCTGTTGGCCAGACTGGCCTCGACCTCCTGACCTATGATCTGCCCGCCTCGGCCTCCCAAAGTGCTGGGATTACAGGCATGAGCCACCGCACCTGGCCCATACACCTTTTATAATATTATAGATTTTTTTCTTCCCAATGTTTTAAGAGATGGGGTCTTGGCCGGGCACAGTGGCTCACGTCTGTAATCCCAGCACTTTGGGAGACCAAGGCAGGCAGATCACCTGAGGTCAGGGGTTCGAGACCAGCTTAGCCAACATGGTGAAACCCTGTCTCTACAAAACATACAAAAAATTAGCTGGGCATGGTGGCGGGCCCCTGTAGTCCCAGCTACTCGGGAGGCTGAGGCTGGAGAATCACTTGAACCCAGGAGGTGGAGCTTGCAGTGAGCCGAGATTGCACCACTGCACTCCAGCCTGAGCAACAGAGTCAGACTCCATCCAAAAAAAAAAAAAAAACAGTTTTGAAACTGTTGAGCACCCGATTCTATCGCTGATCGGGGCGCCACTTGTAACCTGCACGGACCTAAGGGGACTGAACAAAGGGGGCGAACTCGGGAATAAAGACAAGAGACAAAAGAGTATATTTGGAAGAGGGCGTCAGGGGGCACCTTGCCTCTAGTGGACAAGGGCCCTGAGCTTTACACAGCCCTCCGTATCTATTAGGCAAAAGAGATAGTGAGAAAAGGGAGGTGATTGTCGGGTAATTGTCAGTTGGCCTTGAACAGGCTGCATCCTTTGGACAATAGGCGCTGTATTTCTCAATAGATAACTTCAAGGAGCCCAGCGCCAGGGAGCGAGGCCCTCAGCAAACCTTTTGGTGGCAGGGCAGTGTGAGTTCACCCACATCCTGCATTCATGGTAAACAGTTGCTGTTTGATCATAGAGCCTCCAGCGGAATGCTGAGTTGGTCACGTCCCACGGGCCTTCGGCTCCCTGCATGAAGCTATGACACAGGTGCCCTCCCTACAGTCTTTCCCAGTCCTCCTGGGTCTCAAGTAGCCATGTGGCACCCAGGGAGGCTGTCAAGGCTGTCTGAGTCCTCACTGTCTGAGGCCCGAAGTTACATCCTAGGTTAGAGCTCAGGACAGAAGACAGAGCTGTGAAGGTGATGCCTGGAGGATCCAACCTCTCCCAGAATAGCCAGGAGGCAAAACTGGCAAAAGGGGACCACATGGGGCTGGATTCTACTTGGGAGCTGCTGGTCTAGGCACTGGGAACTTGTCCCCAGACCTCACCATGGCCACCTGTCCAGCCCCGATTCCAGAGGCTCAAAACCAAAAACATAAGTAACAGCAAATCAACAAGTATTAAATTATATGTAACTAACAATTTTGAAGACATTCCTATTGACACAGATGTTCTTCTCAGTCATTCTGCAAGCCAGGGACCTCTGGCCAGCGACGCCCCGCCCGGGCCTCGCGTGACACACTACCTGCTGCAGGAGACAGCCCGCCAACTCCCCCGAGTTCCCGAATGCTTGTCCATGGCCAAGAAGAATGAGGAGGCTCTGACAATCGAAGAGTGAGCAAGGCGGGGAATTTCACTGGGTGACGGGGCAGCTTTCAGTGGAGAGGGGACATGGCGTGGTCCCCCCTACATGAAGGCAGGAAAGTTCCCCGTGTTATGGACTCAGAATGGGGAGGGCGTGCTGATTGGTTTGTGAGTAATGCAAAAAAGGTTAAAGCAAAGGCACCACTGAAAGGTGGGCATGACAGTGTAGAAAGCCAATTAGAAAAGGGTAGGTATATGTAAAATAGGTGAAGGGTGGGACCAATCAGAGGAAAGTGCGCCAGACAGGGAGACAGGCTCTCAATCCGGTCTGAGGATTCCACCTGCAGCTTGGCTTTCAGGCTTTAAGCTGTTTTCAGCTTCGAGGTGGAGGTTTCACTGGGGACCTGCCCCCATTTGGCTGGGCATTTGGCTGCCTGCCTCCTGTCGCTATCACTCCTTTACCAGTGAGGACTAAACTGATCTTTTTCTCTCTTGCTCAAGTTCTTACCTAAAGGGCCTGGGGAGTCTGCCCTACAAACCATAAAATGTCATCAGATGGGTTTTATTTAACCCTATATAATTGGCTTAGTTTCCAACCTGACTCTGGCATAACGTCATATGACAGATAAAGGAAATCAAAATATTTTACTCTTTTTTTTTTTTTTTTTGAGACGGAGCCTCACTCTGTCGCCCGGGCTGGAATGGAGTGGCGCGATCTCAGTTCACTGCAAGCTCCACCTCTGGGTTTCACGCCATTCTCCTGCCTCAGCCTCCCGAGTAGCTGGGACTACAGGCGCCCGCCACCATGCCGGGCTAATTTGTTGTATTTTTAGTAGAGACGGGTTTCACCATGTTAGCCAGGATGGTCTCGATCTCCTGACCTCGTGATCCACCCGCCTCGGCCTCCCAAAGTGCTGAGATTACAGGCGGGAGCCACCATGCCTGGCCTTTTTTACTTTTAAATATATTTCTTGGCTATACTTTGGATGCTTTCAGGTCATAGGTGGATTCAAAGATTTTCTGATTGGCAATTGGTTGAATAAGTTAAGTGATTACCTAAGACCTGGAATCTATAGAAAGGCATGTCTAGGTTTGAACAGTTGGCCGCCCTTGTGTAGGTGGAGTATTACATAGGTGCCGAGGCAAGAGACTGAAGGCACAAACTGTTTCAGTATAATAAAGAAAATAGTTAGAATAAGAATAGTCATAATACAAATTAGATATAGAGATGACCATGGACAATTATCAATCATTATTATAAACATTAGTAATCATTAGCTTTTACTATTACTTTTTGTTGCATTACTAATATAACCTACGAATAACCAGCAGATATAGGGTCGTGTGCTGAAGGGACGTGGTGAGAAGTGACCTAGAAGGCAAGAGGTGAGCCCTCTGTCACTCCCACATCAGGGCTGCTTGAGGGCTCCTTGGTCAAGCCCTAACGCCAGTGTCTGGGAAGGCACCCGTTACTTAGCAGACCGTGAGAGGGAGTCTCCTTTCCTTGGAGGAGTCAGGGAACACTCCGCTCCACCAGCTTCTTGTGGGAGGTTGGATATTACCCAGGCCTGCCCGCAATCATCCGGAGGCCTAAACCCCTCCCTGTGGTGCTTCAATGTTCACGCTCCTTGTCCACTTTCGTGTTCCTCCTGTACTCCTGGTTCCTCTTTGAAGTTCGTGGTAGATAGCAGTAGAAGAAATAGTGAAAGTCTTAAAGTCTTTGATTAATGCTAACTTATGCTGCCTTCTCTCTCTGCTTCCGCTACCTAAGAGGGAAGGGCCCCCTGTCCTGTAATCACGTGACTTGCTTCACCTTGTCAATCACTTAGAAGACTCACCCTCCTTATCCTGCCCTCCTTGTCCTGTATGCAATAAATATCAGCACGCCCAGCCATTCGGGGCCACTACCGGTCTCTGCGTCTTGATGGTAGTGGTCGCCCGGGCCCAGCTGTTTTCTCTTTATCTCTTTGTCTTGTGTCTTTATTTATTACAATCTCTCATCTCCGCACACGGGGACAACACCCGCTTAGCCCCGCAGGGCTGGACCCTACACCCTTGATTGGCTGGAACTGGGTGACTGGCACAAGAGCAAGTGACAGTCTGTTCACACCTCCAGTTAGGTTACCGTTCACTTTGTAGGATAAACCTTTAGGCCGACTTTAGGTTATGAGGGCCAGGATCGGTGGCTCACGCCTGTAACCCCAGCACTCTGGGAGGCCAAGTCAGGCGGATCACCTGAGATCAGGAGTTCAAAACCAGCCTGACCAACATGGTGAAACCCCCGTCTCTACTAAAATTACAAAAAAATCAGCCGGGCGTCGTGGCGCTTGGCTGTGACCGGGGCGGGGCCTGCCGGCTGGGGCGGAACCACAAGCGGTGCGGGGCGAGGCGGGCGGCCTGGACGGCCTGGAAGGCCAGCGCGCACCACCGAGACGTGGGCTCCTAGAGGGGCCGGAAGCTTTCGGATAACAACTTCCGCTCGGGAAGTTTGTAAAAGTCTGGGCTACCGGCGCGGCGTAGTGGATGCAGCATCCTAGTTGAGGACGGCCTTCTGGTGAGTGCGCCCGTGTCCCCCGCCGCCCCTCCGTCCGTGGGTCGTGGGCTGTCAAACCTAATTCTGCGGCCGCCCCAGGGCTGTGAGACCCAGCGTCGCGGCTGCTGGGACAGACCGGGGAGGCTGCCGGTGCCCTCGGCTATTCGGGGGCTGTTCTTCGGCTTCTTCCGGCTCAGCCGCGTCCTCTCTCCTCGCTCCTTACACTTGCAGGTTTGTCAGGACCCGGTTGCGTATCCTCTTGAAGCTGGTTTCTTCCTGGCTGACCCCGTCCGCGATCGTGACCTTAGTTATCCCTCATAGACACTTTCCACACCTGTGTCTCCAGCCCTATCGCTCCGATGAGACCCAAGCGCTTAGACTTGATTCATAACACCCAAAGCTCCCCGGCCCCAGGCTGAGCTCCTGCAACCTCCACACCCCACCCTCTGGTCCTCCCAGGCATTCCACCGCGAAGGGGAGGAGGCAGAAACCCGAGATTCGCTTCTTCTCCTTTCCTGCCCACGCCCAGCCACACAGTCACTGGTGCGTTAGCTCCATAACTGAACCATTTGCCTCCTTGCCATTCCCAGCCTGTAAGTCCCAATCCTGGCCATCTTCCTCTCTCACCTGAACGCCTCCCTGTCTTCTCCCCACCCCCATCCTGTTTTGCTGCTTTCTCATTTGTTCATCACAGAGAATCTTTTATAAAATGTAGCTTAGCCAGGCAAGGTGGCTCCCGCCTGTAATCTCAGCTCTTGGGAGGCCGAGGCAGGTGGATCACTTGAGTCCAGGAGTTCTAGACCAGCTTGGTCAGCATGTTGAAACCTTGTCTCTACAGAAAAATACAAAAATTAGCCGGGTGTGGTGGTGCGCGCCTGTAATCCCAGTTACTCTGGGGAGGCTGAGGCAAGAGAATCGTTTGAACCCGAGAGGCAGAGGTTGCAGTGAGCAGAGATCGCGCCACTGCACTCCAGCCTGGGCGACAGAGCGAGACATCATCTTATTAAAAAAAAAAAAAAAAAAAAAAAAAAAGGTAGTTTAGGCCGGATGCTGTGGCTGACGCCTGTAACCCCAGCACTTTGGGAGGCTGAGGCCAGAGGATCTCTCGAGGCCAGGAGTTTGAGATCAGTCTTGGCAACATAGTGAGACCCCGTTTCTGCAAAAAACTTAAACAATTGCAGGGCATGGTGGCACATGCGCTTTTGGTCCCAGCTACTGGGGAGACTGAGGTGGGAGGATCACTTGAGCCCAGGAGGTCGAGGCTGCAGTGAGCTGTGATTGCACTACTGCACCCCAGCCTGGGTGACAGAGCAAGGACCTGCCTCAGAGAAAAAAAAATCCTGTGTTAATTTGCCTAGGGGAAAAAAAGTAGCTATGACAATATCCTTCTGTTCTCCTGTATTAAACTTTGTTGCATTACACATGAAACCACGGCTCAGG
Organism: Gorilla gorilla gorilla; assembly: GCF_029281585.2. Taxonomy (NCBI): domain Eukaryota; kingdom Metazoa; phylum Chordata; class Mammalia; order Primates; family Hominidae; genus Gorilla; species Gorilla gorilla. The sequence goes on from NC_073231.2 coordinate 149,538,287, forward strand.
AGGCCTTGAGGAATCTGGCCTTAGCCCCTTTCCTGGCCTATCTCACGGTTCTCCCTGACTCTGCTTTCCAGGCTGGGAAGCCCAGCCCAGGTTGTAGTGCAAACACAGCTGTTGAGCTGAGGGGAGAGGGTGTTTTTTTTTTTTTTTTTTTTTTGAGATCGTCTCGCTCTGTCACCCAGGCTGAAGTGCAGTGGCATAATCTCGGCTCACTGCAACCTCCGCCTCCCGGGTTCAAGCAGTTCTCCTGCTTCAGCCTCCCAAGTAGCCTGGCTAATTTTTTGCATTTGTAGTAGAGATGGGGTTTTACCATGTTAGCCAGGCTGGTCTCGAACTCCTGACCTCAGGTGATCCACCTGCCTTGGCCTCCCAAAGTGCTGGGATTACAGGCGTGAACCACCGCGAATGGCCGGGAGCTGTTATTTTTATCACTGTGGTCATTGCTACTTGCTAGAGGAACTCAGCAAGGTGTTTTGATTGGAAAATACCACCCATGACCCATGTGCTCAGTGTGCCTTTTCATGTTTTTATAGACCGTTGTATAACTTTGGTTGAAGTGTCTGTTCTAATATTTTGCCCAGTTTAAATTTTATTTCTCTTTTTTATTGATTTGTAGGAGTTACAATTCTTTATATAAGTCCTTTGTCAGATACATCTATTGGGAATATTTTCTCTTAGTCTGTGGCTTACCTTTGTGTCTCTTTTTAGAAAAAAAAAATTTAAATTAAACAATAGAGACAGAGGTCTCCCTATGTTGCCCAGGCTGGTCTCAAACTCCTGGCCTCAAGCAATCCCCCTGCCTTAGCCTCCCAAAGTGCTGGGATTACAGGCATGAGCCACTGCACCCAGTCTCCTTTTTTTTTTTTCTCTTAACTGCCTTGGTAAACAAAAATTTTTAATTCTGATAAATCCAATTTGTGATTTTTTTTTTTTTGAGACGGAGCTTTGCTTTTGTTGCCCAGGCTGGAGTGCAATGGCGCGATATCGGCTCGCCGCAACTTCTGCCTCCTGGGTTCAGGTGAATCTCCTGCCCCAGCCTCCTGAGCAGCTGGGATGACAGGCAAGCGCCACCACGCCTGGCTAATTTTGTATTTTTAGTAGAGATGGGGTTTCTCCATGTTGGCCAGGCTGGTCTCAAACTCCGTACCTCAGGTGATCTGCCCACCTCGGCCTCCCAAAGTGCTGGGATTACAGGCGTGAGCCACTGCATCCGGCCTGAATTTGTAATTTTTTTAAAGTGCTTTTAGGGATCCATGAAAGAAATGTTTGTCTACCCCAATGTTGTGAAGATGGTCTCTCTGTGTCACCCAGGCTGGAGTGCGGTGGCACAATCTTGGCTCACTACAACCTCTACCTCCAGTCTGTGTTTTTTGTTTGTTTGTTTGTTTTTGTTTTTGTTTTTGAGACGGAGTTTTGCTCTTGTCGCCCAGGCTGGAGTGCAGTGGTGCGATCTTGGCTCACTGCAACTTCCACCTCCCGGGTTCAAGCCATTGAAGCCATTCTCCTGCCTCAGCTTCCCAAGTAGCTGGGATGACAGGTGCCTGCCACCACGCCTGGCTAATTTTTGTATTTTTAGTAGAGACAGGGTTTTGCCATATTGGCCAGACTGGTCTCAAACTCCCCACCTCAGGTGATCCACCCGCCTCAGCCTCCCAAAGTGCTGGGATTCTAGGCATGAGCCACCACGCCCGATCTACTTCTTTCTTTGTAATCTTATGGCTTTATGTGTTTTTTCTACCTCCTTGCACTGACTCAGGCCTCTAATAAGGTGACAGAGAGAAGCAGTGGGCAGACAGCCCTGCTTGTTCCTGGTCTCAGAGGGAAAGAGCTCCGTAGTGGCCCATGAAGCAGGATGTTGGTTGCAGGTCTGCCGGGTTGAAGAAGTTCTCTTCTGTTCCTTGTTTGCTGAGAGTTTTTGTTGGGATTAGGTGTTGAATTTTAACAAATGCCTTTTCTGCAGCTATTGAGATAATAGCTGTTATATGGTTTTCTCCTTTATTCTGTTAATTTGGTTAGTTATATCATTTTCTTTTTTTTTTTTTTTTTTTGAGACGGAGTCTCACTCTGTTGCCCAGGCTGGAGTACAGTGGCGTGATCTCGGCTCACTGCAAGCTCTGCCTCCCGGGTTCGTGCCATTCTCCTGCTTCAACTTCCCGAGTAGCTGGGACTGCAGGCTCGTGCCACCACGCTCGGCTAATTTTTTGTTTTTTAGTAGAGATGGGGTTTCACCGTGTTAGCCAGGATGGAGTTATGTCATTTTCAAATGACAGCAAATGTTGGGGATTAACATTGTGATTAAAGTTGATGCTATGCTGTTGAAAGAGTGAAAAAAAAAATCAAGTTGAAAAGCATATTCATGAAAACATGTAGCAGTTAATGTAACCACCTGTGAGTGTCAGAAGGAGAAAGGGAATGTCTGTGTACCTGCTGTGCTGGAGGTGGGAGGGACGAGGGGTCGGGGTGAACGCCGGGGGAGCCGCCCCATGCAGTGAGTGTTGAGCGCAGGTGGTGGAGGGAGCCTCCTGGGCACCAGCTGCAGTTAATGGGGATCAAACCAGCTGTGTACTCTTAGGGTCCATGTCACTTGGTCATGACAGAGAATTCTTTTTATAAACTGCTGGATTTGGCTTCCTAATATTTTTTGAGAATTTGTGTTTATGAGAGTTTGGTAGGTAATTTTTTTGTAATATCTTTTTTTTTTTTTTTTTCAGACGGCGTCTCAGTCTAACAAGCAGGCTGGAGTGCACTGGCATGATCTCAGCTCACTGCAACCTCCGCCTCCTGTATTCAAGCAGTCCCCCCACCTCAGCCTCCTGAGTAGCTGGGACTGCATATGTGCACTGCCACGCCCCGCTAATTATTGTATTTTTCATAGAGACAGGCTGGGCAACTGCTGGGCTCGAACAGTCCTCCTGCCTCAGCCTCCTAGAGTGTTGGGATTACAGGCGTGAGCCACTGTGCTTGGCCCCTTGTAATATCTCTATCAGGTTTTCGGTTTGGGTTTTGCTGGCCTCATTAAGACAGACTAGATAGCGCCTGCTCTTCCTCTGTTCACTAAATAGCTTCTAAGATCAGTACTGTGCTTCCGTAGGCTTTGGTGGAGTTTACCAGGGAATCCAGCTGGCTGTGGTATTTTCTGTGTGGGAAGGGTTCCAGTTACATTTTCAATTGCCTTATCAGATGGAAAGCTTCCCTTTCTTTTGTCAGTTTCATGATACTGTGTTTTTCATCAAGTTTGTCTGTTTCATCTCAGTTGCTGAACCTGTTTGCATGAGTTGCTCCTGACGGCCCTTTAGGATACTTCCGTGTCTGTAGGGTCTAGAGTGACATCTCCTCCCCTCCCCTGACGAGGTAACCAGGCATGGGCCATCTTCCTCCAGCTGGTTCTGTCTCTTCTCAGGGGTGCCTGTGGGGCTGGCCTCTTCTGCATCTTGGGGCTCTGAGCTTTACTCACGAAGGAGGCAGGACCCACTGTGGCAGGAGGGCAGTGGGATGCCAGGGTGGTTCTCCACAGACCTGGGGGTAGAAGCTGGATCTCAGCGGGCTGGGGCCCTAAGGTTTAGGGGAGCTTGTGGCTTGATCTGGAGACTCAGTGAAGATTAATGGGGTTTCTCGGGGCTGCACCAGGTTTTCACTTGGGGGAAGGCTGCGAGGTGGCCTCCTTGTAGCGTACCCGAGAGCATCCTCCTGGCACAGTGCTGTGGGAACGGGCTGCCCGCTTGTCTCCCGAGGAGGAGCCTCCGCTGCCTCAGTTGCGGTTAGACTCTCCAGTCATGTGTTTGCAGCTAAGCTGTTGGCTTTCAGCCAGCAATGGCTGGCCTCTGTCCTCCTCTGGTGACAGGCCTGGCTTGCTGTCTGGTATTTCAGAGTTCTTGTTTGTGGAGGTGGCACACTGTACCCAGCTGTCCCTTAAAGATATGTTGGCCCCTCACCACTGCCAAGTTTCCCCACACCTGGTGGCTGTCAGTAGTTACAGAGCAGACCCTGTGTGTCCATCACTCATTTTTCCTGAATTCCCCTTGATTTGCTGAGTGGGGGGGCTCCTGGGGTCAGGTGAGGGGGGCATTCCCGGGCCGGCTACACCCACTTACATTTCTTGTCTCCCCAGATCTGCCCTCCTTGGCACTGTGCTTCCCCAGAGGGGTGGCCTCACTGTTCCCATGGACATGGCCCAGGTGAGCCCTGCTGCTGCCGAGTGCAGCCTCCCTTCTGCCCTGCTGGCTGCCTGAGACCCCAGCACACACACGGGGAGGGTCTGTAGCAGCGGCTTCCCAGGCACTGTGCCCGTGTCTGCCTTTCTGCCTTCTCTCTTAAGGGGCGGGGAAAGAGAAAAGAAAATTGGGGCCAGGCGCAATGCCTCACGCCTGTAATCCTAGCACTTTGGGAGGCTGAGGCAGGTGGATCTCGAGGTCAGGAGATCAAGACCATCCTGGCTAACACGGTGAAACCCCATCTCTACTAAAAATACAAAAAGTTAGCTGGGCACGCACCTGTAGGCCCAGCTACTCGGGAGGCTGAGGCAGGAGAATTGCTTGAACCTGGGAGGCGGAGGTTGCAGTGAGCCAAGATCGTGCCACCACTCCAGCCTGGTGACAGAGCAAGACTCCGTCTCAAAAAAGAAAAAAAAAAAGAAAGAAAAGAAAATTGGAATCATTGACACTAGGAGAGTAGTGGCTGTTGTAGGAAAATAGACTAGATTCTCTTAGTCCACTAGAGCTACCGTAACCAAATATGACACAGTGGGCGATTTACACACATGCACTTCCTCTGTTCCGAAGGCTGACGTCCAAGATCAGATGCTGCAGATCTGGTTTCTGGTGGGGGCCACTATTGTGCTGTGTTCACGCGTGTGCGGGGAGGGAGTCGGGGGGCTCTCTGGAGTCTCCTGTGAGGACCAGGTCCGTGGGTCAGGGCCCCTCCCTTCTGACCTCACTTAACCTTAATCTCTTCCACAGAGGCCCATCTCCAGACACAGCCACTCGGGGCTCTGGGCTTCAGTGAATGGATTTAGGGGACACAAACAATCAGTCCACGCAGGGCCACTCCCATTCCCCCTTCCCGCCCAGACCTGTGGGCTGAGCCTTCTTTTTCTTGGGAATGGCCTCTTCGGGAGCTGTGTGTGTTGCAGGAGCCAGTGACCTTCAGGGACGTGGCCATCTACTTCTCAAGGGAGGAGTGGGCGTGTCTGGAACCCAGCCAGAGGGCCCTCTACCGGGACGTGATGCTGGACAACTTCAGCAGTGTGGCTGCTCTGGGTGAGCATGGGCTGAGCGCTGCGTGAGCACAGGGCGAGTGCTGGGAGAGCTCTGCCGCTGCCTCTGGGCCCGGCTCGTCCAGGACAGTAGTGGGGCCTCCCAGCCGAGGGGGCTCAGGAGCTAGAAGTTATTGGCTTATGTAGACAGAGGGGCCCACTCAGCGTTTCTCTCGGGCTCCCTGGAGGCAGTCTCATCTTCCTTCCTCTGACCTTGCCAGGGCCTTCCGTGGGCCTTGGTGTCCAGGCCCCTCCCTTCCTGTCATCTCTGCTTCGGGGTGGCTTCTCCAGGGCCTCCCGAGGGCTGGCCTGGCGTCTTAGGCTGATGCACAACTGCTCTGAGCCTCGACCCTCACTTTGTCCTCAGTACAAGTAAAACAGAACCTTTTCTCTCCTTTGAGAAGGATTTTGCAGCCCCAGACCAGACCTCGTCTCTCGCCTGGAACAGTGGGAGGAGCCGTGGGTTGAAGATTGGGAGAGACCTGAGCTCCAGGCAGTGCAGAGGGGACCCCGGCCAGGTGAGTGCTGGGCTGTCTGGGCTTGGCTGGCCCTGTCCCTGTGGCCCACAGCTCCTGGGTGAGTGCTCAGCACGCTGCAGTGACCAAGGGTGTGTCCTTCCCATGGGAGAGCGGACACACAGCCACTCTCTAAATTAGACAGGCATTAGAGATGTAGGGGCAGCCACGCTCCTGCCCTGATGGACACTGGCCGGGGACGGGGCTCCCAAGGCATCGTGGTGCAGGATGACATACAGCTGCAGCTCGGGAGGGGCCTGAGGCTGGAGTGACACTTGAAGCCTGCACCTAGCCACCCAGGTGCTGTCCGGCGGAGGCCATTGGTGTGGGTGTCTGACCTCCCTGTGATGGCCACGTGGGGTCCCAGGCCTGGTACTGACTGCACGTGAGGGTCTCCAGGTATGTGGCTCTGGGTAGGAGTTTGCTCCACGTCCTTGTTTGCAAAACTGGGACAGTGGCCATGCTTCCCTGCATTAGGTGAGGGGTGCTCTTGGGGCAGTGGTCAGAGGGGTTTTGCTTTTTACTTACGTTTTCAGAGTGGGATGGAGCAGCTATGTGAACACGAGCCCTGGGAGGTCCCTCGGTGTGTGGAGCCCCCGGCTGGAGGGAGCCATGGCTCTGAGGCTGAGTGGTTGAGAATCATGTGGAGCTACCCGTCTTCTAGACGACATCCTGGCACCACCTCCACCCGCATGAGTGGGGCCTGCTGGCGTGGACAGGGTGAAAGGACATTCTCTTGGCCCAGTTGCTTCTGTTGGTTGGCAGGCATGTGTCGGCTCTCCCTCGCGTCAGCAGCGCCAGGTGGCCTGCGTACCACCGGGGCTGGGGAAGCATCTGAGCTCATCTTGGCTTCCGCTGTTGATACTTGTGGCTCATCTGTGTTTGAACGAGGTTTCCTGATCACTCGTAGCCATGTGGGATGAGATGAGTAGATGGAAGCCAGTCCACACACACGGCAGGAGGGTCCTCTGGGCTTTGCTGGAGGCACTGCCTGGCTGTGGGCCACTGGCTCTGTGTAAGGGTGTCTGTTCCTTCCACAGGGGCAAGGAAGTCTGCAGACCCCAAGAGACACTGTGATCATCCAGCTTGGGCGAGCAAGAAAACCCACGTGCGGCGAGAAAGAGCCAGGGAAGGAAGCAGCTTTAGGAAGGGCTTCAGGCTGGACACGGATGACGGGCAGCTTCCCAGAGCTGCTCCAGAAAGGACAGACGCCAAGCCCACGGCTTTCCCGTGTCAGATGCTCACGCAGTGTTGTGGGCGGCGGCCGGGCCGCAGAGAGCGCCGGAAGCAGCGCGCAGTAGAGCTGTCGTTCATCTGCGGCACGTGCGGGAAGGCGCTCAGCTGCCACAGCCGGCTGCTCGCTCACCAGACGGTGCACACGGGAACCAAGGCCTTCGAGTGCCCCGAGTGCGGCCAGACCTTCCGTTGGGCTTCAAACCTGCAGCGCCACCAGAAGAACCACACGCGCGAGAAGCCCTTCTGCTGCGAGGCGTGCGGGCAGGCGTTCAGCCTGAAGGACCGCCTGGCTCAGCACCGCAAGGTCCACACCGAGCACAGGCCCTACTCGTGTGGCGACTGTGGGAAAGCCTTCAGGCAGAAGTCCAACCTTCTCAGACACCAGCTGGTGCACACCGGGGAGCGGCCGTTCTACTGCGCCGACTGCGGCAAAGCCTTCCGGACCAAGGAGAACCTCAGCCACCACCAGAGGGTCCACAGCGGGGAGAAGCCCTACACCTGTGCCGAGTGCGGCAAGTCCTTCCGGTGGCCCAAGGGCTTCAGCATCCACCGGAGGCTGCACCTGACGAAGAGGTTCTACGAGTGCGGCCACTGTGGGAAAGGCTTCCGTCACCTGGGTTTCTTCACGCGGCATCAGAGGACTCACAGGCACGGGGAGGTGTAGGGGCGCCCGAAGCGTGGGGTGCTGCGCCTCTGCGGGAGTACTGGGCCCTGAGGGAGAGCTGCAGTGAGAAGTTGCTCTTCAGCCTGGAAAATCAACCTGAATTCAAAGAAGCCTTCTTAGTCCTCAGAGCTCCCCAGTCCCCCGAGAAGTTTACTGGGAAAACTGCCAGGTGGGAGAAGCAGATCCATGGGTACGCCGGAGATGGCGGGGGCTCTGGAGATGGCGGGGGCTGCGCCCCAGCGCCGGGCACCCTGGGGATGTGCTGAGAGTGTGCGCGACCCGGGAGCCACATGCCAGGCCAGGCTCAGAGGTGGAGAAGCCTGCCTGGTGCCCACAGCCGTCTGGCTCAGGGACTCCACCCTGGCCCCTAGTCACCGTCTGCTGGGCCTTTCCTTCCTGGCTCTGCACCCCATGCTGGCTGCCCGGTCTGGCTTCCCTTCTTGTCTCTGTCTTGGGCGAGGCAGCTGTGAGCATTGCACAGAGGCAAAGACCCTCCTGCAGCCTCTGCGCTGGGCCATAGAAACAAGAGCCTTTGTAATACTGAACCTCATTCAAGGAGTAGGAGTGGTGGTTAGGTCAGGGCCACCCCCAGTGCTGCAGGAACGGCCTCCACCCAGCTCTGTTGGTCAGAGCCTGGGTCATGCACCTGGAATTGGGAGATCAAGTTGGGTCTCAGGGCAGTGAGGTGGCCATATCCACCACAGGGCATTTCGTGGGGAAGAGGTGACCTCTTTGTTTTAAACTTAAGGTGTCTGCTTATCCAGCCAGAAATAAAAATCTGCCAGTGGTGTTCCCAAGGGAAGACCCCCGTGGGAATGGATCGGGACACTGCCGTGTTTCAGGTTAGCCAATTATTTTTGCTTTTGCCTGTTTTTCTTTAAGAATTGCAGCCAGGCCAGGCGTGGTGGCTCACGCCTGAAATCCCAGCTACTCGGGAGGCTGAGGCAGGAGAATCATTTGAATCTGGGAGGTGGAGGTTGTGGTGAGCCAAGGTTGCGCCATTGCACTCCAACCTGGGCAGTAAGAGTGAAACTCCATCTCAAAAAAAAAAAAAATTCCAGCCAACAGATGCATATGTAATGTTGGAATCAGAAACGAGTTTACAAGAAATAGGGGGATGAGGAGAAGGTTGAACACACCGAGAGGAAGCCCTGAGCCAGATCCGGCCGGAGATGCCACCAGACGGCGACCTTTCCGTGGGAAGATGGGCACGCAGAAAGGCCGAGGGGGCTGTGTGTGACCCTGGTAGGAGCAAACCGAGTGCAAAGTCACTTTTGAGACAATCATGGAAATGTGGGCATGGGCCGTGAGTCGGGTGGGTGGGCCGTGAGTCGGGTGGGTGGGCCGTGAGTCGGGTGGATGGACTGAGTCAGGTGGGTGGGCCGTGAGTCGGGTGGATGGACTGAGTCGGGTGGATGGACTGAGTCGGGTGGGTGGGCCGTGAGTCGGGTGGATGGACTGAGTCGGGTGGGTAGGCCGTGAGTCGGGTGGATGGACTGAGTCGGGTGGGTGGGCCGTGAGTCGGGTGGATGGACTGAGTCGGGTGGGTGGGCCGTGAGTCGGGTGGATGGACTGAGTCGGGTGGGTGGGCCGTGAGTCGGGTGGGTGGGCCGTGAGTCGGGTGGATGGACTGAGTCCGGTGGGTGGGCCGTGAGTCGGGTGGGTGGACTGAGTCGGGTGGGTGGGCCGTGAGTCGGGTGGATGGACTGAGTCGGGTGGGTGGGCCGTGAGTCGGGTGGGTGGACTGAGTCGGGTGGGTGGCCGTGAGTCGGGTGGGTGGGCCGTGAGTCGGGTGGGGGTGAGGAATTGGCTGCTAGTGGTGATGGTGACACAGGGTTACGGAGGAATCCTCACTCAGAAGCATTTGGACGTGTTTGTGGGGAAATGACGTGGCGCCTGGGATGTACTTTACAATTCTAATAAAGAGGAGAAAGACACAACAGTATTGGCTGAATGTTGACAGCTGTTGAAGCCGGGAGGTTGGTGTGCTTGAAAGTTCCCCAAATCTTTTATTTGCAGCATGAGTATGAGTTTCTTCGTGCTCATGGAAGATTGTAGAGAGCAGCTGTCGGTCATGGAGTCACAAAGCTGCCTTACCAGGACACCACAGCCAGCCCCACAGACAACACAGGTTTATTCTCTCCAGCTCTGCAGGCTGGAAGTCCGAGGTAGAGGTGCCAACAGGGTCCGTTTCCGGCGAGCGCCTCCTGGTTCAGAGGCATCCTCATGTCAGGAGGGGCTTTGGTGTCACCTTTTCCTTGTGAGGGCCCGGATCCCATGACCCCTATCACCCCGTCGAAGCCAAATCACCTCCCAGAGACCTCCTCATACCGTCACGTCGGGCCTAGGGCTTCCACATGGGAATTTCAGAGTGACGATTCAGCCCGTAGCAGAAGCTCCTCTGGGTCTGTCCTGGCCCACAGACCCTGTGTAGGAAAAGCACTTCCCCCTGCGGGGCAGGCCCTGGCAGAGCCCGGTGAGGCAGTGAGGGCCCTGCAGGATAAGTGGAAATCTCCCCAGGGGGATATGGGGGTGCCTTTCTCTTACAGAGTCCAGGCTGGTAAAAGCGCATGTGTGTTTCGTGTCTGGTACGTCCCCTGCCCAGTGGGCGCCGTTGGAAGGGCCTTCAGGTGCTTGAGCGCAGGTGGGGACGGAGCAGCTGGTGTCTCGGCAGTAGATGCGGCGGATCATAAAGACTTGGGTTTTGAGCGCCCTGCAGGAAGCCACTGGCCGCGTCCAGGGTCACCTGTGCCTGGTCGTTAGTCCCTCACGATGCTATCACTTTGTGACGCTCTTGTGCGGCGGGATTAAACGTGAACAGCAGAGGCGTGGGGGATGCGCTGCCTCGTCAGATGATGGTCAGTTGTCCAAGCGGGCTGCCTTGCTCTTGGTGGCCTCATCATCCAGGGCTCACACACTGGATGGTTGGGCCACAGTCGCCGTGCCCCGGGGCTGCAGGCTTTCCACCCTGCTTAGCAGGGCTCCAGGGCTCCGGGTAGAGCAGGGGGTCCCTCCCTTGGCATTTCCCCAGGGAGGAGCACGGCCATGCTCAGCTGCGGTCAGGCTGCTGCTCTTAGCTGTCTTTCCTTCTAATGCTCAGGCTTCCCTTCCTGCCTCCTGGGTCGCTGAAGAAGGTCAGGTCCACAGAAAAGGCCTGGGGAGAGAATGGTGGTGAGGAGCCCGTGGGGGTGTGAGGGGCCGGGAGGCTCTGCATCTTGCCCTGTTGGCCTCCTCACCACCCAGGCGGGGGTGAGGTGACAGGAGGGGCTCACAGCAGGTGTCCCGTAAGGAGCACCTTCCTTCCTGGGGCCAGCAGCCATCACTCCCCGTGAGCCTGTAGAGCCGAGTTTTCTCTGCATTTATCTTGGGCAGAGAATGCACGAAGCTACTTCGCGGCCAGAATGGGTGCACAGCAGGGTCCGTTGACAGCCATGCCTGTGACCTAGCCTTCCACCCCTCTGTCTCCAGGGGACACTTGCCTGGCCTTTGTGTTAGTGCTCAGCACACGTGTCCAGTGTAAAGTCCACCAAGATTAGCAGGGCGTGGTAGCGGCCGCCTGTAATCCCAGCTTCTCAGGAGTCTGAGGCAGGAGAATTGCTTGAACCTGGGAGGCGGAGGTTGCCGTGAGCCAAGATCGTGCCACTGCACTCCAGCCTGGGCGACAGAGTGAGACTCCATCTTAAAAAAAAAAAGTCCATCGAGAGAGCAGGTGGCAGATGCAGCTGAGAGCTCCAGGAATGGGAGGGCCACGTGGTAGCCACTGGCAGCCTTGACTGAAAGATGAAGCAGTCCATGCTGCTGGGAGGAGGAGTTGCATCCCAGCAGGCTCAGCTCCTGGAGCTGCCTCTCTGCACTCTGAAGGGAGGCCCAGTGGCTGCAATATTCTTCTTTGGGAAGTACAATGCCAAGTAAATAAAGATATTTGGGGTCATTCTAGTTACAACGTATCATAAACTCTACTCACTGTTGTTCTGGGTGTTTATGGGGTCCGCCGTGCGTACCAGTCTTACAGGTCCTGAAACCCATCGGGACCCTTCAAACGAAGAGTGTGCGTGTGGAGTTGGCAGAACCTGACCCGGGCCAGGGTGGAGGGACAGCTGCGTCACTGAGTGCATGTCCAGCCCTAATAGCTCACTTCGTTGTGTTTGTATCTGTGACCTCGGGAGCTAAATCACAGGCCCACCAAACGAAACGTTTTGGGGAATGTGAAATGGGTGGGTTTTGAGCTGGTCCCCAGTGTGAGCTTAATGTTGGAGCCATATTGGATTTTAAAACTTCAGAGGCTCCTTTTCCCGGGGCCAACCATCCTGTGTAAAATTCGAGGGCCGATGGTGGAAGCCTGGAGTCCGATTACAGTGGTAACTCCATGAGGGGAGACCAGCTGTCATGCACCTGAGCACCCAGAATCACTGACACTCCCCACTCCTCCCCTCCCCACACGTGCACACTTAGGAAGTGTGGCAGCCTGACTGCAGGAGAACCATGATACCACACACAATCCAAACAAAGGCAGAGTAGCCCCGCCTTAGGACAGGTGAGCCTGTGGCCTGCACACCCATTGCCACAGCTGGAGGGCTGTGTCCTTTCTACAGAGGGGTCAGCCAGCCTCGTCTTCTGGTCACACTACTTCAAAGGTGCTCAGTCCACTCACCCCACCTCCAGCTGCAGTGTCTCCACCGGGGACCACGACCACCATGTCCATGTTCAAGCAATTCTCTGCCTCAGCCTCCCAAGTAGCTGGGATTACAGGCACCCGCCACCACGCCCAGCTGATTTTTGTGTTTTTAGTAGAGACGGGGTTTCACCATCTCGGCCAGGCTGGTCTTGAACTCCTGACCTCGTGATTCACCCGTCTCGGCCTCCCAAAGTGCTGGAATTACAGGGATGAGCCACTGTGCCCAGCCACCTCAGGGCCTTTTTGCAACTCCGGATGTGGGAGATGACAAAACCACCATGCAAAGAGGGGAAAGGGCGGAAACAATTTATTTGAAAAGGAATAAGGAAAGTGAGTGACTAGTTAAAATTTCAATATTTGGACACTGCTGAACAGATGTCGGGTGGATCCAGCAGCCGGGGAGCTGTGGTGGGCTGTACGGCGGCCGCTGAGCAGTAGGACACGGTCTCCATCGCCCATCACCTTCCTTGGGGTTTACTCAGCAACTCGGCTGGCCGCAGCCCTGGAGCCGCATGCCTGAGCATCTAAGGATTTCCTAAAGGGGCCTGAGGTCTGTCACCTGGACACGTGACGAGAGACAGGGAGTGACCCTCTCAGATGACTTACAGGTTGGGAGAGGAGAGATGTCTGAAGGGAAATACACCAAGTCTTTTGTGGCAACTGAACGAAACTGATGGCTTCTGCCTTGTTCTTCAGGGCAGGTCCTCCTGGCCAAATCTATTCAGCGTGCAGATGCAGACCTAGTCCTACTCTTTTCCTGATTCCATTTTTCCCTTTAATCCCATAGATAAAATCCAGCCCTAGGCTGGGCGTGGTGTCTCACGCCTGTAATCCCAGCACTTTGGGAGGCTGAGGCAAGTGGATCACTTGAGGTCAGGAGCTTGAGACCAGCCTAGCAAACATGGTAAAACCCCGTTTCTACTGAAAATACAAAAATTAGCCAGGGGTGGTGGTGGACGCCTGTTGTCCCAGCTACTCGGGAGGCTGAAAATGCACTTCTCCAATCCCCCTTCGGCTGCCCCTCCTGGTAGCTGCTGAGTGTTGCTGGCCACAGCCCTCAGGGGCCGCCACCTTTGCTTTGACCTTTGCTGACGTGGATGTTTGTTCCAAGGTTATGCCCCTTCTTGGGGCCACATCCAGGAACTAGTAGATGGAGGGGTGCTAACGCCTGGCCCCGTGGCTCCTCTCTCAAGGACCATCCAGCTGCAGACCCCACACAAGCCCTGCCACGCCTGCACGGAACTCGCCTCTGTCGGCACAAGCTCCCCACAGCAAACCCCCTGCTGAGTGGCCCGGGGTTGGCCCTGGGTGTCTGGCCCCACAGCACAGCGGATCAGACCTTCCACTTGGGGCCCAGAACACCCAGGCTCACGTCCTCCTCCTTGCTCGAGTACTGCCCTGTCCTGTCCATACACAGCCAAATCCCCTCGCCGTGGATCCCCGGGGGTCTGAATGGTCTGATGTGAAGAGATGTTCTCTTGCCAGAAGGGGTGGAATGCAGTTGGGGTTCCCTTGGCCAATACATCAGGCAACTTTTGTCTATAAAAGAGAGTTAAGTGCACGTTATTTTAGTGAAGTTTATTCCGAGTTACAATTCACACAGGCCTTCTGCTCTCCAGGAAATACAGCACAAAGGGTAAAGCCCCCTTACTGCCCCTACTCCTGTGGAATGAGCTCTCCTGATGGTGGAGTGTGTCCACTGTGAAAGCTGCCGCTACCAACATGGAGTCGGGGTAGCCCTGAAGTCCTCAGATACAGAGGCCTGTGACAGGACGCAGCCCAAGACACTCCTGCACGGAGATGGTTCCAGGACCCACAGGGCGCCCTCAGGGTTGCCTACCCCAGATGGACGCTTGCCCAGCAGTGACTGTCTCAGCCCACGCACTAATTCCAGCTCCTGTAACAGACTCCTGTAAAAGACCCTCGGCTTTGAAAACAGCTTATGTGGGCTTCTTTTTTGTTCTTGTTGTTGTTTTTGAGATGGAGTCTCGCTCTGTCTCCCAGGCTGGAGTGCATGGTGCAATCTCGGCTCACTGCAACCTCCGCCTCCTGAGTTCAAGCGATTCTCTTGCCCCAGCCTCCCAAGTACCTGGGATTACAGGCGCAAGCCACCACACCCAGCTAATTTTTGTATTTTTAGTAGTGACTGGGTTTCTCCATGTTGGCCAGGCTGGTCTTGAACTCCTGACCTCAGGTGATCCACCCGCCTCGGCCTCCCAAAGTGCTAGGATTACAGGCATGAGCCACTGCGCCTGGCCCTTTTTGTTTTTAAGATTCCCCTTTTCCCCAACTCCCCCGGATACACCTATAGCCTGCCAAATACCCCGAATTGCAATTCTCTGCAATTCTCAAATCAACTCGCTTATTTGGAGAGCTTGTCTCTTGAGTTTCTTTTTAGGTTGACACAACAAATACTTGTCCAACACCTGTGCAGGTTTGTGTGTAGGCACAAAACTGCGTGTGTGTGCTCCTCATCATGTGGAGTTGTCCTGTGCGCCCCGCATGTGCTTCTTCATTCCGTCTGTGTGCACTCTTTCCAGCAACCGCATGCTGTCCCATGAATGTGTCCTGTGGAAGGACACAGCCTGCAATCCCAGCGTTGTGGTGCTGTGAATTCCGCCGCAGCGAATGTCTTTGCTCTTACATCTGTGTGCACACGTACCTGTATCCCCGCTCTTGCGTCTGTGTGCACCTGGGCCTTGCCAGGTTCCTGCAGCTGCTGTAACAGGACACCCCAGACCAGGTGGCTTCAGACAACAGAAACGAGTTCTCTCACAGTTCTGGGGGCCTGATGTCCAAAATCCAGGCATCAGCAGGGCTGTGCTCCCTCTGAAACCTGTAGGGGAAGGATCCTCCCTTGCTTCTTCCAGTTTTGAGTGTTGCCAGCAGTTCCTGGCAGTTCTTGGCATGTAGAAAATCACTCCAATCTCTGCCTCTGTTGGCACACGCGTTCTCCCTGTGTCTCTGTCTTCATGTGACCAGCTTCTCATAAGGACACCAGTTACATTGGATTAGGGCCTACCCGCATGACCCCAGCTAATGACATCTGCAACAACCTTATCTCCAAATACAGTCATGTTCTGAGGTACTGGGGGTTAGGGCTTGAACGTAAATATTTCAGGGGACTCTGCAACCCACAACAAAGGTACACAATGGATTCCTAGAGGTTGATCTGCTGAGTCAAAGAGCAGGGCTGTTTTAGATTTAATAGCAGCAACCAGCCAACAAAATCAGGAGCGTTCCACACTCCCAGGCTCCGCAATGACACGGGTGCCCTCCACAGCCCCTTACTCTGGGTCTTCCTCATCCTGGCACTGGCTTGACTTGCCCCTCCCTGTTTCCTGGGCAGCATGGCTCTCTTCAGACACGCATCGGCATTTGTACTTCTTTGGTGTTCGAGTCGTTTCCTCTGTCTTCTGGTTGGTTGTTGGGTCTTTGGTGTTCAAGTCGTTCGCCTGTGTCTTCTGGTTGGTTGTTGGGTCTTTGGTGTTCAAGTCGTTCGCCTGTGTTTTCTGGTTGGTTGTTGGGTCTTTGGTGTTCGAGTCGTTTGCCTGTGTTTTCTGGTTGGTTGTTGGGGACATGCATCGGCATTTGTACTTCTTTGGTGTTCAAGTCATTGCCTGTGTTTTCTGGTTGGTTGTTGGGTCTTTGGTGTTCGAGTCGTTTCGTGTGTTTTCTGGTTGGTTGTTGGGTCTTTAGTGTTTGAGTCATTTCCTGTGTTTTCTGGTTGGTTGTTGGGTCTTAGGTGTTCAAGTCGTTTCCTGTGTTTTCTGGTTGGTTGTTGGGTCTTTGGTGTTCGAGTCGTTTCCTGTGTTTTCTGGTTGGTTGTTGGGTCTTTTCTTATAGCTCCTTATAGAGTTGTCCTTCGTCTGTTTTATTTGTTGTAAATATTTTTGCCAAGATTGTCATTTGTCTTCCAATTTACGGTGTAGTTTACTGTAAGTTTTTCACACTGATTTCCTGTCTTCACAGAAAATCTTTTATGCCCCTGAGTTTTCTTTTCTTTTTTCTTTTTTAATTTTATTTTATTTTGAGACAGAGTCTCACTCTGTCTCCCAGGCTGGAGTACAGTGGCGCGATCTTGGCTCACTGCAAGTTCCACCTCCTGGGTTCAAGTGATTCTCCTGTCTCAGCCTCCCAATTACAGCTGGGATTACAGGCATGTGCCACCACGCCCAGCTAACATTTTTGTTTTTTTTTAAATAGAGATGGGGTTTTGCCATGTTTGCCAGGCTGGTCTTGAACTCCTGGCCTCAAGTAATCCACCCTCCTTGGCCTCCCAAAGTGCTGGGATTACAGGCGTGAGCCACCATGCCTGGCCTTGGGTTTTCTTTTTTAAAAAATGCTTTCCACGTCTTCAAATCATTTCCAAATTTACCAAATTTACTTCCAATACTTAATGTTTTTACTTTTAAAAAAAGTTAACAGACTATATCTTTAGGGCAGTTTTAGGTTTACCGAAAAATTGATCATAGAGTACAGAGATCCCATAATACCCCTTCACAGGCACTTTCCCTTATTATTATTATTATTATTATTATTATTATTATTATTTTGAGACGTAGTCTCACTCTGTCACCCAGGCTGGAGTGCAGTGGTGCAATCTTGGCTCATTGCAACCTCCACCTCCAGCTTCAAGCAATTCTCCTGCCTCTGCCTCCTGAGTAGCTGAAATTACAGGTGCCCACCACCACGCCAGGCTAATTTTTGTATTTTTAATAGAGATGGGGTTTCACCATGTTGGCCAGACTGGTCTTGAACTCCTGACCTCAGGTGATCCGCCCACCTCGGCCTCCCGAAGTGCTGGGATTACAGGCGTGAGCCACCGCACCCGGCCACTTTCCCCTATTATTAACATCTTGCCTTAGTGTGGCTCATCTTCTGTGACTGACAGGCAATACTGATATGTGACTTTTAACTAACGCCCACGGTTCACATTAGGGCTTCACTCTTGGTGTTGTAGATCCCATAGTTTGGAAAAACCATGTTTGCACAATTGTAGTATTGTATGGGGTAGTTTCGCTGCCCTAAAAATACTCCTTCTTCACCTTTTCACCCCATCCTCCCCCAACCCCTGGCAACCACTGGTCCTTTTATTGTCCTCCCCCCCTTTTGCCTTTTCCAGAATGTTGCAGTTGGAATCATACAGCATGCTGCCTTTTCAGACCAGCTTCTTTCACTTAGCAATGTGCACTTAAATTTTCTCTGTGTCTTTTTATGGCTTGACAGCTGGTTTCTTTTCAGTGCCGAATAATATTCCATTGTCTGGATGGACCAGAGTTTATCCATTCACCTATTGAAGGACATCCTGGCTGCTTGAGTTTTGGCCATTATTAATAAAGCTTCTATAAACATCCATGTGTGGGATATTTGTTTTTTTGGAGATAGAGTCTTGCTCTGTTGCCCAGGCTGGAGTGTAGTGGCAGATGTCAGCTCACTGTAACCTCTGCTTCCCGGGTTCAAGCAATTTTTGTGCCTCAGCCTCCCTAGTAGCTGGGATTACAGGTGTGCACCACCACACCCAGCTAACTCCATATGTGGGTTTTTATATGGACACAAATGTTCAACTCCTTTCGGCGAATGCCAAGGAGCACTGTTGTGGATGGTACAGTGAGAGTACGTTTAGAACCTGCCAAACTGTCTTCCCCAGTGGCTGTGCCATTTTGCCTTCCCACCAGCAATGAATGGGAGCTCCTGTTGCTCATTCTTGGCGGCTTTTGGTGTCGTCAGTGTCCTAGATTTATCCACTTACGGGTATGTTTTACTTTAACGTTTGGATCTTTATTCACAAAGAACCAACCTTCCAGACTGGCTGAGTGAGTGGGCTCCCTATACTTTTTCTAGGGCCCAGGTGTCCCCCTCCCCAACACAGTTCTTGCCCCAGGGCCAGACACCCTTGCTCCAAAAAGCTACACACACAGCGACAACCCAGCTACACAGACCCTGCGTGTAGGGAGGTGCATGGGGCCCTGCAAGCCGGGGAAGCTGCCCGCCTTGCAGCAGCTGCACCCACCTCCCTGCCCGCCCGCCTCGGGCGCAGAGCCCCAGCGTTGGCAGCTCCTCGTGAGGGGACAGAGATGGCTCAGGTGGGCCCACCCTGGTCCCTGGGGGTCCTCAAGCTCCTGGGAGGAGCACCAGGGCCAGGCCGCGGGAGGTGCTGGGGAGGACTGGGGGCACCCACTTGAGACCCCAACAAGGGAACTCAGGGCCCCGGGGAGAGGGAAGCCCGGGCTGAGCGCCACAGACCTGCTCAGAGGGAAGAGCCGGCCCGCGGGACAACGAGCAAACGAGGCCACCACCAACCCGCAGAGCCGCAGCCGCCTCCACGCACCCCCGGAACCCACGCCTCCCGAACCGGAAGCGCGGCGCCGCTCTAGCCCTGGGCACTCGCTGGTCGCGTCGCGGCCACGATGCAGGTTGAGCGCGAGCTGGGCGGGCGTCCCACGCAGCCCGGAGAGCTGACCCTCCACGGAGGGGCATTTTAATAACCGCCTGTACACATCCAGATGCGACAACTAAATGCAACACGTGACCCTGGAAGATGGGGACAGCTACAGAAACACTTGGGACGGGTGACAAAGTTGTGATGTGAGCGATGATGGGGATAATATTCCTCCACAGTAAATGTCCTGGTTCTGATCACTGCACTAAAGCATCGTAGGAGAACATCCCTCTGTTCAGGAAATACACATGAAAGTACTTCGGGGCTCCGGGGCCAGCATCTCCAACCGCATCTCAAACGGTTCCGAAGCAACGCGCGTGCACAGCGATACACACGGACCAAATCCACGGGCAGCGTCAGCGGCCGGGCATCCGGATAAAGGATCCATGGCGGTCCCTGTGCTATTTTTGCAACTTTCTCTAAGTTGGAAAGTATATCAAAGTTTTAAAATTACTGAAAAACTCCCAGTAGGTTGAACATAAGACATCCCCTTGGCGCGGAGAACAAAGTCTACGCTTTTTCCCCGGGCCTCACCGTAGCGGCCCAGCTGCCAGCTGCTGCTTCGTCGCACGTCCGCGCCCGCCAGTGCCCGGGCTTGCTCTGAGCCTGCCGGCTCGCGGTAGGGCTCCACTGAAGGCAGGGATGCGGGGTCCCAAAGGGCATTCAGGGAAAGCAGGCGCTGAGCTCTCTTGCAGTTTGGAAATTGGACGCACGAATGAGTGGCCGGCCGGAAATGCTAGAGCATGCACGCGGGTGTCAGAGCCGCCCGGGGGCCACGCCTTTATTAACCATTGTATTATCCCCGTAAGCGTCCTGCGCGCCTGACTCGGCCACACTAGGGCCTCCCGGGCCTCACTCTCTGCAGGTTCAGGCTCTACCCGGGGAGGCTTCTGCCGCAGCTTCAGCGTTCACACTCTCCTCCGACTGTGGGGGGAGAAGAGCCGGATCCCGATCCCGGGACAGGCCAGAGCGAAGCTTGGGGCCAGACTTCGTAGAACGAAGAGTGTCCTGTGAGGACACCCTCAGTGAGGACCCCGAAGAGATCCCAGAGCCCTCGAGTGACTGCGCCAGCGACAGGGCCCGGGAGCCTGCGCGCGACGCGGTCAGGGATGGCATCCGGGATCCCACCTTTGAAGTGGCCAGCGATGGGACCCTGGAGTCCATGCTCGATAGCACCAACGAGGGGACCCAGGAAGCCTCGCGCGACGGGACCACGGACGAGGCCCGGGAGGCCGCGCGCGACGGTACCACAGACGGGGTCTGGGAGGCCGCGCGCAACGGGCCTATGGGGGCGGCTAATGACCCGGGGCGCGAGGTGGGCTGGGAGAAGGCCGGCGGCTCCCAGAGCGGCGGGCCTCCGGGGCCCCTGCGCAGCCAGCCGTGCACACGCGCCAGGTCCCGCGTGTCCTCGTGCTCGCGGTGCAGCTGCTCACGCTGTTCCAGCAGCTGGCGCCGCGTGTGGTGCAGCAGCTGGGCCCGGCGGAGCAGCAGCAGCAGCTCCTGCCGCAGGCGTCCGTTGTCCGCTTTGATGGCCTGCGTGTGCGCCACAAGCGCGCGCGCCGCCTCCCGCTCCGCGCGCCGCGCCAGGGACTGCACGCGCTGACGCGCCTCGCGCTCGAAGGCCGCCTTTTCCTCCAGGAAGCGCCGCTTCACGCGGTGGAGCAGCTGCGTGTGCTCCACGCGCATATGCAGCAGCTCGCGCTCCAGCGCCCGGATCCGGGCCAGCTGCTCCAGCTGCAGCACCTGCGGCGGGGGCGCCGTCAGCTCAACCCCACCCCGCCCCCGGCCCGGCCACCAGCCCCGCCCCGCCTCACCCCGGCCGCGGGCGGGCTCACTGGCCTTGTAGGGCTGCAGCTCTTGCACCCGCTGTGCCATCTGTGCCGCGCGCGCCTCCATCTCCAACAGCTGCGCGCGCACCCCGTCCTCGCGCCCGTGGTAGAGCGAGGCCAGTTCCGCCCGCTGCCAGTGGATCTGCGCTAGGTCCACGCGGTTCTGCTCGCCCAGCCGGACGATGGCGTTGGCGCAGCGCTGGGCGCGCGCGCTCACGTAGCTGGCGTAGAGCCGGTTCTCCTCGCGCAGGCGCAGCGCCTCGCGGTCCAGGAAGGCGTTCTCTCGCAGCACCTGGTCAACGCTCTCCTCGCAGGTGTCCAGCTGCTCCGAGAGCAGCGCGTGTTCGCGTTGCAGGTACTGCGCGCGCTCCGATAGCAGCTGCTCGGCACCCGCGGCCGCCGCACCACCTGGCTGGCTCCCTGCGCTCGGCCCGCGCTTTTTCTTGGGCGCCATGGGTTGGTGCCTGGACCACCAGGACTGGTGAGGGCAGCGACCCCGGCCCCTTCCCCAATTTAGCCCTTCCTCTTGCCTGGCCTAAATATTCTAGGCGCCAGGCCCAGAGGTGGGACGCGCCTCAGGGTCACGAGGCTTTGGGGGAGGCGGATCGGGGCTTTGGGTCGCGGGTCAGGGCAGCTTTGCCAGCCTTCACTCGTGGGCTCCCGCTGGACCTTTGCTGTCCGTCTGGGTGCGCCTAACATTAGTAATGTTGCTGCTCGGCGGGCACGGTCTCTATGGAGACAGAACTTAGTCGTCCTCTCCCACCCCCACCCCGTTACTCTGGCGATGGCCGACTCCTTCATTCCGCACAACTCTCATCCTAAGTCGCCCGTGACTGCTTGTGAATGCGCCCCCAGAGATAGGGCCTGAGCTGACAAAACTGGGCTTCAGACGGACTCCGGACGTGCTTCTGAATCTCACAGAGCCCAGAAGCGCCCTTCGCCTTCGGTTCAGCAATGGGCCTTCTCCCGGGTTGTCCCCCACTTGAAGAGGAGCTTCACCACGTTCCCCCCCGTTTCCCGAGTGAAATCTCTGTGTTGTCAGGAGGGAGCGCTTCCCTGGAGCATTCGCCTCTTCGGGGACCCTTGCTTTCCCTGAGCATTTTGTGATTCCTTCGGTGAGGCCCCCGTGGGAATTGGGGTTCCTGAAGTATGGAGTCCACCGGGCGCCTGGAGAGCGTTTCTCTCTGAAGGTCCTAAGCGCGCGCGTGCGGCACCCGCTCAGCTCATCCGCGGCTCTGCAGCTGGGTAGCTTCCCTTCCCCGTGTGCCCGGATGGCTGGAGGGCATAGGGATCCAAAAGGGACTGGCTTTTTCTCCTTTTCTGTTGACTTTGTGGACACAACATCATTACTGAAAGCATCCCTATAGACTTTATTAATCAGGGAAGAAGGGAGGCGAGAAAGGAAAACAAACCCAGCTTGCAGCTCGCTCAGCATTCATTGTGAGGTCAGCCTGCCTCCCAACCCCTTCCTCAGAGCTGTTTGGTGCCTGTGGCCCCAGAATCACACAGACCCTGTCACAAGATGAGAGGTCCCCACAACTGCTCTATAGGTAACAACTTAAACATAGTAAAATGTGAGGTTTCTATTTGACAGCTCCTGCACACCCATGAAGCGACTGACCCAGCTGGTCTGAAGCACCCCACGAGGAGGTAATGTGCCAAAGAACGCAGGGTACACATCCTGAGGACTTCATCCCCTTTCCCCGGCCAATTGATGACCCCATTTTACAGTCCGTCACCCACCCAGAACTCAGGGAGATGGATTTGAAGGTCCCTCCCATCTCCTCGCTCGGTGTCGGGGATCATGACACTTTCTCTGCTGCAAACTCTGCTGTCTTGATGTATTGGTAATTACTGCACAGCAGGCATCACCACCTGTTGGTCCTGTAAGATTTGCCTCCGTCTAGACCAGCAGTCCCCAGCTCCCATTCTGTTAGATGCCTCAGGAACAGTGTGTCCAGCAGCCTTTGACACACAACTTAAATCGACCCCTGTTTTATGTCCTGTCATCATAGAGTTGAGTTTCTGCCCAGTTTGTCCACATTTGCTGGGATGTGGGCAGATTTGAGGATCTTTGTGAGGGACACAGTTTAGAAAACCACATTTGCACAGAGGTTTGTGGTGGAGGTCGTCTGGTGGCTCACGGACATGGCTGGGCTTGCTCTGATCAGCCAACCTGCCTGAAAGGTGCAGCAGAGCCTTTTAAAATTAAGAACACGATTGAGGCATTTTTACTCCTTGTAAAAAAATGTATTTTAGGCTGGGCGCCGTGGTCATGCCTGTAATCCCAGCACTTTGGGAGGCCGAGGCAGGCAGATCACGTCAGGAGATCCAGACCATCCTGGCCAACATGATGAAACTCTGTCTCTACTAAAAATATAAAAAATTAGCCAGGCGTGGTGGCAGGTGCCTGTAGTCCCAGCTACTTGGGAGGCTGAGGCAGGAGAACGGCGTGAACCCGAGAGGCGGAGCTTGCAGTGAGCCGAGGTTGCGCCACTGCACTCCAGCCTGGGCGACAGCGAGACTCTGTCTCAAAAAAAAAAAGTATTTTATAAGTAAAAATAAGAGGACACAAACTACCAAACAAAGCATTAACATTGTAAGAGGACATTGACTTATAAACTAAACTGCCTCTGAACGTTGGCTTTAATATATGGGCTTTTAATATGAAAATGGTGCCTCTCCTGTCACAGAAAATTGGGAAAAGACCACATAGAATCATGAGAAAAACATGACCCTGCATCCCTGCATCCCTGCAGCAGGGGCTCAACTGCAGCAGGGACTCATCTGGGGTGGGGGGCAGGCTCATGTGTAGGGGCGCTTAATGCCCAGCGTTGCCTCTTCTGGTTCCTTGCCATGGCCACACCCCAGTGCTCTCCACCCTGCTACCCTCAGGCCTTGTGTGGGGTCACTGTCCCCATTTGACAGATTGAGAAACTGAGGCAGCAATAGGCAGAGGCCTGCTCACATGAGCCAGTCGGGTCCCCCACAGTCTCAGACCCCGTACCATCCCAGGCCACACCATGTCCGGGGTCTGGACTACTCTTTCCCCTACTCCCAGCCCCACTGCACCCGCGCATCTGCCACTGGAGGGTCTCGGTTGCTCTTG
The DNA here is from genome assembly GCF_029281585.2 of Gorilla gorilla gorilla. Taxonomy (NCBI): domain Eukaryota; kingdom Metazoa; phylum Chordata; class Mammalia; order Primates; family Hominidae; genus Gorilla; species Gorilla gorilla. The sequence continues at coordinate 149,562,005 of NC_073231.2, forward strand.
GCCTTTAAATCCCTGGTGAGGTAAGGTTTTTAAGTTTTAAGTCATCCCTGCCTGTGGGTTTCTTGATTTTTCTTTGCTTTAAATCTCACCAATGCCTCCTCACAGAGAGGTCTGGGAGCCTCCTGCTCTCCTCTGTCGAGGCGTCCTGGAGGCTTTCTTCTTCCCAATTCTGCAGTTCCCACTTCTGCAACCCCTGCCTCACCCACCAACTCCATGGAATAGTTGGGGGAGCCCCGACCCCAGCCCTAGTCTCGTCCGGACACTCCTGTCCCTGCAACCACACCCCCACCCCCCCAGGCCTCTGCCCAGCCCAGCGCTTTAACTTCTGCCCTGACCCGGGTCTGGCTGCCAGCTGCCCAGCTGTGCCTCTGACCTACGGGGATGAGGGGCAGGAGGAGACCTGGTTTCTGCTGGGGGGCCGCGCTGCATGGGGCGATTCTTCGCGGGGAAGTGGGGAGAGCCTGGCCTTGGGGGCGGGCTCAGATGCCTCCCCAGGATCCCCCAGGCTTTTCGCTCATTGTTTTAGGAAGGCAGGCGGTCTCTGGGGTTCACCAGGTCCTGCACCGTCAATGGGGACAGAACTCACTTCCTGTGACACACCTCCCACCCTCGGGGGTCTTCTCGGCCCCCTCCTCAAGTGGCGTGGTGGTCTTTGTCCCCCCAGGACCTGCAGTCTCACCCCCTCAGATACAGGCTGGCAAACTGGAAAGGCCCTGGGAAGAAGGACACTGTCTGCTCCCTGTGAGGCCCTCCCCGCCCACAGCTGGGCCAGCCTCCCTCCTTTCACCGCCCTCCCCACTGCCCCGAAGCCGGGCCAGCCTCCCTCCTCCCCACCACAGCTGGGCCAGCCTCCCTCGTTTCACCGCCTGCCCCACCGCCCCAAAGCCGGGCCAGCCTCCCTCCTCCCCACCACAGCTGGGCCAGCCTCCCTTCCTGCCCACAGCTGGGCCAGCCTCCCTCGTTTCACCGCCTGCCCCACTGCCCCAAAGCCGGGCCAGCCTCCCTCCTCCCCACCACAGCTGGGCCAGCCTCCCTCCTCCCCACGCTCACCACAGCCAGGCCAGCCTCCCTTCCCACCCCTCCGCAGCCAGGCCAGCCTCCCTCCTGCCCCCGAGCCCCTTATGCTGGGCCCTGAAGGCTGCAGCACAGGGCCACCTTGGGTCTGCTCCTGGGGCTTGTGGGCTCCCACAGGCTCCCTGGGTGGCCCCGCCCACCGTGCCCCTGTCTTCCCGCCCCTACTGCTTTGCATGTCCTGCCTGATTCATCTCCTGAGACTGGGGTGAGCCCTGCACTGAGCGTAGCCACGGGGGTGGGGCTGTGTGCCTGGCACACCGAGCGTAGCCCTCCCAGCAGCCTCTGTTCCCATTTCACAGATGGAGAAACCGAGGCAAGGTGAGTTGTCCAAAGCCCCCTGGAACTGCTGGGGCTGTGACTTGGACCTGTGAGGGGTTCCTCCCACTTCTCTGCACTCCCTCTGGTGGGGTCCCCTCCCCCAAGCTGCCCTGTGCCCCGGGACCAGGACATGGCCAGTGCATGTGCCAGGGCTGCCTGCTCACCAGGCAAGGCCAGCTCCACCTGTGGAGTTGAGGATGGGCTGAGCCCACTTGCGAGCCCAGGACCCATGGGGCAGCTCCACCCTGTGCACCTTGTCCCTTGTGCAGCAGCTCAGAGCTGGTGGTGACAGCCAAGGGGGCAAAGGGGACGACTGACCACAAGTGAGGCCCAGTGGAGCTGCCCACCCTGTGTATCCTTTGGTTGGGGTCAGGTGCTGGGGCCCCAGTCCTGTTTGTTTCAGCACCCTGGGCCCAACCTGAACCTGTCCTCTGCCCCATATCCCTGGCAGGCCTCCCTGCACCCCCACCCACTGGGGCTGGCTTAGGCAAGGGTGTTTGAGACAAAGACCCTGCCCCCATGGCCAGGTACCTCAGAACCCGGGCCAGATCCACACAAGGCTCTCGGTCAGTCCCAAATGGAAGCTCCAGTCCCAGGCCGTGACATGCATCAGCTCCCACACCCAGGATTGTCCCAGAGAAAGCGCTCTGCCCTCCCCGTCCACGGCACCACGAGGGCCATGGCTGCACTACCGCACCTCTCCAGGTATGAGCATGAGGCCCGATCCAGCAGGCCCTGATCAGGTCATTCCTGATCATCCCTAACCAGGGCAGTGGGGGGCTGGGGTGTGGTCCAGGTGGGCCTGCATGGGGCCCCTTGGGAGTCACCTACCTCTGTGAGGAAGAGGATGGCCAAAGGAGGGTGCCCAGGGTCCAGAGCCCCTACACAGGCTTCAATGATGACACCTGCACCCAGCTCCAGAGACATCCCTGAGAGGCAGCCATCAGGGGTGCCCAGCTGAGGACACGCCTCCTTGGGGACCCTCATTCCTGAGTCCATGCCTCCAGATTCATGATCTCAGAGACAACCACATCCGCAACTGGCATGTGTCCCCACCGAAGGGGCTCAAGTAAGTGACTGGAGTGACCAGGGTGGATGGGCCTGGAGTACCTGGGTCTATAGCCCACACCCAGAGCAGGTAATAGGGGAGACCTGGGGTACCTGGGTCTGTAGCCCACATCCAGAGCAGGAGAGAGGGGAGACCTGGAGTACCTGTACCTGTACCTCAGGTACAGTATCTGAGTCTGTAGCCCACATCTGAAGCAGGAGAGAGGAGAGGACCATTTTGGAGTCCACCAGGTAGCTCCAGTAGGACAGGGAGAGGCTGTGTATGAGATGGGATGGGTGGTGGGCCATGGCTGTGACACTGGAGGGGACAGGGCGGGGATACCTTCTCAGACTATGACACTCAGAGGCAAGGTAGGATCTCGGCCCACACAACAGCACACGGATGGTGCCCTTATGGGAGAGGGCGGGGGCCATGCATGGGGCCTGTGACAGCTTGGGTGGTGGGGGCCAGGGGAGTTTGGTTTCCTGGGTTACGGAATGCTGGGTGTGTGTGAAGTAGGAGGCTCCAGCTACACTGTTTCACCAGGGGCTGTGATCTGGGCCCCACCCTTGTGACTCTGGGGCTTCTGGATGATGACCTCTCCCCAGACCTCACCCATGATTTCCCCGTGGATTGGTTAAAAATTCAATGCAAGGTCCAAGTCAATAATGCACCCAAAATAAAGCTGAAAGTTACAACCGCATGCAACAAAACTTATTGTGACTTAGCCCGGGCGCAGTGGCTCACGCATGTAATCCCAGCACTTTGGGAGGCCGAGGCAGGTGGATCACATGAGGTCAGGAGTTCGAGACCAGCCTGGCCAACATGGTGAAACCCCGTCTCTACTGAAAATACAAAAATTAGCAGGATGTGATGGCAGGCGCTTGTAATCTCAGCTACTCAGGAGGCTGAGGCAGGAAAATCACTTGAACCCAGGAGGCAGAGGTTGCAGTGAGCTGAGATTGTATCACTGCACTCCAGGCTGGGTGACAGAGCAAGACTCCATCTCAATAAATAGATAAATAAATAAAATAATAAACAAAACTTATTGTGGCTTATTGTCAAATATATTTGACTAACAAATGATGAGAAAAAAATAATCTTGACAAAATTTATATCGGCAAGAATATTTGGACAAGGGAAAGTTGGACTTGGTTGAAATAGTGCCCAGGCCGGGGTGGGTGGATCACAAGGCCAGGAAATCGAGACCATCCTGGCTAACATGGTGAAACCCCATCTCTACTAAAAATACAAAAAATTAGCCGGGCGTGGTGGCGGGCACCTGTAGTCCCAGCTACTTGGGAGGCTGAGACAGGAGAATGGTGTGAACCTGGGAGGTGGAGCTGGCAGTGAGCTGAGATGAGGCCACTGCACTCTACCCTGGGTGACAGAGCGAGACTCTGTCTCAAAAAAAAAAAGGGATGTGGCGCGGTGGCTCACTCCTGTAATCCCAGCACTTTGGCTGCCCGTCATCTGGGAAGTGAGGAGCGCCTCTGCCCGGCCGCTGTGCAACCTTCCAAGTGTGAAGTGACAGCCTTGTGTGTGATCTTTTCTGTCTTCCCCAAGTTTGCATTTTCGACATTAAAGTTTACTTTTTAGTTAAAAAAAAAATGGTAAGTTTTAAGTCAGCCATCTTGCTTTTTGCTTTTTTTTTTTTTTTTTTTTTTAGACGGAGTCTCAGTCTGTCACCCAGGCTGGAGTGCAGTGGTGCAATCTCGGCTCACTGCAACCTCTGCATCCTGGGTTCAAGCGATTCTCCTGCCTCAGCCTCCCTAGTAGCTGGGATTACAGGTGCACGCCACCATGCCCAGCTAATTTTTGTATTTTTAGTAGAAACAAGGTTTCACCATATTGGCCAGGCTAGTCTCAAACTTCCAACTTCAGGTGATCCACCTGCCTCGGCCTCCCAAAGTGCTGGGATTATAGGCGTAAGCCATCACACCCAGCCTTTTTTTTTTTTTTTTTGTGAAGGAGTCTTCCTCTTGTTGCCAGGCTGGAGTTCAGTGGTGTGATCTCAGCTCACTGCAACCTCCACCTCCTGGGTTCAAGTGATTCTCCTGCCTCAGCCTCCCAAGTAGCTGGGACTATAGGCGCCCACCACGGCGCCCACCACCACACCCAGCTAATTTTTTTGTATTTTTAATAGAGACGGGGTTTCACCATGTTGTCCAGGATGGTCTCGATCTCCTGATCTCGTGATTCACCCGCCTCGGCCTCCCAAAGTGCTGGGATTACAGGTGTGAGCCACCGCGCCCAGCCCTGCTATTTGTTTTCTACTGGTCTTATCTGTTCTTTGTTCCTTTTCTTTCTTTTTCTGAATTCTTTTTGAGCAAGTAGTATGTTTGTTGTGGTTGTTGTTTGAGACAGGGTCTGGCTCTGTCACCCAGGCTGGAGTGCAGTGGCGCAATCCAGGCTCACTGCAACCTCTGCCTCCCGGCTCAAGCGATCCTCCTACCTCAGCCTCCCAAGTAGCTGGGACAACAGGCTCATGTCACCACACCCAGCTAATTTTCCTATTTTTTTTTTTTGTTGTTGTTTGAGACGGAGTCTTGCTTTGTCGCCCAGGCTGGAGTGCAGTGGCGCGATCTCGGCTCACTGCAAGTTCCACCTCCCGGGTTCACGCCATTCTTCTGCCTCAGCCTCCCGAGTAGCTGGGACTACAGGCGCCCACTACCACGCCCGGCTAATTTTTTTTTGTATTTTTAGTAGAGACGGGGTTTCACCGTGTTAGCCAGGATGGTCTCGATCTCCTGACCTCGTGATCCGCCCGCCTCGGCCTCCCAAAGTGCTGGGATTACAGGCGTGAGCCACCGCGCCCGGCCCTATTTTTTCTTTTTTATAGAAATGAGGTTTTATGTTGCCGAAGCTGGTCTCCAATTCCTGAGTCATTAGCCACGCCCGGCTAATGTTTGTATTTTTAGTGGAGACGGGGTTTCACCACGTTGGCCAGGCTGGTCTTGAACTCCTGACCTCGGGTGATCCGCCCGCCTCGGCCTCCCAAAGTGTTGGGATTACAGGCGTGAACCACCGTGTCCCACCCAAATAATAATATACTATTAATACTTCACATGTAACTTAAGAACCTTACAATACATATTCTCATGTTATTTTGTAATAGTATAAATGTGTATTTCCATTATCCCCCTTCACTTTTTACTACTGGTGTCATGCATTTTACTTCTACAAGTTATAGAGTCCACAACAGATAGTTCTTGTTTCTACTTTAGTCAGCTGGGCTGGGCGTGGTCCTGCGAGGAGGCGGGCGGGGCGCACTGTGGGGCGGGGCCGGGGCCGGTGGGGACGTGGCCGGGGCGCATTGAGGGGCGAGGCCTGCGGGGAGGCGGGGTGGGCCCACTGTGGGGCGGAGCCGGGGCCTGCCGGGGGCGGGGGGCGTTGGGAGGGGCGCCCCGAGGGGCGGGACCGGGCCGCCGTCGGTTCCCACGGCAACCGACTCAACAGTAAGGCCCCGCGGGCGTCCTGGCCGCCATGTGCACCGCAGTGGACCCTCGCATTGTCCGGAGATACCTACTCAGGCGGCAGCTCGGGCAGGGAGTGAGTGCCTGGGGGTGCGTCCGCCCTCCGAGGGGCGCGGCAGATCTGCGGAGAGAGGACCTGCGGGGCGTGGCCGGTCCCCTCGGAGGCCTGTTCCGTCACACACTGGCGTCCTGCCTCCTCCGTAGGCGGGAGGGGTGGTCTGGAGCCCCTTCGTGCCTCAGTTTCCTCATGGGGGTAACACGATCCTGACTCCCAGGAACCTGGCTCCTGGAGGCAGGTGACAGCCAGGGCCCCCAGAGGCCTCAGGCAGAGGGATCCTGGCGCCCCACTCCCCACGCGCCCACAGTCGCCCGCTTCCCGGGTGCACACGACGCTCTGGGGAGGCTGGGCCCGCGCCTGGGTCACTGAGAGGAAGGGCGGACCCCAGGCTCAGGAGCACAGGGGCGAGGCCCGAGAAGGGCCTGAGCGGTTATGGGGTGGGCGCAGAGTGAAGGCCAGAGCCTTGTGTATGTGTGTGCGTGTGTGACCATGTAAGCCTGTGTGTGTGTGCGTGGGTGTGTGGGGGGGTGTTCGAGGGTGCCATGGTGGAGGGGAGGAAGAGCCTTCCGGGCGGTGCAGACGGTAAGTGCGTAGGTCCAGTGCAGGGCTGTGTATGTGCGACTGGATAGGAGATGGAGAGAGACAGATGGGTGGTGAGGGTCCGATCGTGTGGGAGCTTTCGGGAACTTCCAAGACTTTGGTTTTTACTGTTGCTGAGGCTGGGAGCTGTAGCAGCTGCTGGTGTCACTTTACAAGGCCCACCCCTGTGCTGAGGACCTACCATGGGTGTGCACGGGAGCGGCAGGTGGAGATGGGTTAAGGGGTTAGCGTAGCCACGCAGCGAGAGATGCCAGAGGCTGGGACCAGGGTGGGGGCAGAAGAGATGGTGGCAGGGGCTAGGTTCCGGAGGAATCTGAAGGTAGGGCCAACGGGATTGGGGGTGGATGGGGTGTGAGAGGAAGGGAGGGAGAGTGCCTGGGCAGCTGGAAGGATGGTAGGGCATCCCCGAGCTTCATTTCCTGCCCAGACGCTCCCCTCTGTGGCCTCCTTTCCTCCAGGGCCTCGCCAGCTCTCACCCTCCCTTCCCTCTACCTCCCCTCCTCTGGAAGATGTCGGAGTCTAGGGCAGCCTGCAGTTGCGGGAGCCCACACTCCCATCCCCTCTCGGGACCCAGGATGGGAAGGAGGAGCCTCATGTCTGTAGGGACAATCTGGGTGGGCAGGGGATGGGGGGAAGGGGCTGGCCCTGTGTGAAGGCACTCCTTCCCAGGCCTATGGCATTGTGTGGAAGGCAGTGGACCGGAGGACTGGTGAGGTCGTGGCCATCAAGAAAATCTTTGATGCTTTTAGGGATAAGACAGATGCCCAGGTGAGTGTGTGGGGAGAAGCGTGGGAGAGGATGGGGGCAGGGAGGGGCAGCCCCTTGCCCTGGTGCCTGGAAGCTCAGGTGGGAGCTGGAGCCCAGTCATAGCAGATGTTCTGGCCTGTCTCGGAACACTGCCCCCTTGCCACGCCTGGTCTGGTGGGCATTGGGTGACAGACATCAGCTCCTTTGGGTCCTCTCAGGACACGGGCTTCCTTCTTGCTCCACCCACCCACACACCTGTGTTTCTGTCTCTTCAGAGAACATTCCGGGAAATCACGCTCCTCCAGGTGAGTGGCCTGGGCCCTCCAGCCCAATCCCCTTGCCCAGGTACAGATCTCTCCAGACAGGAGAGAAACCGGCCTTCTTGGGCCCCAGAGCACAGCCCCTCCTGGCCTTCCAGCCACCTCCGACTCTCTCCCCAGGAGTTTGGGGACCATCCCAACATCATCAGCCTCCTTGACGTGATCCGGGCAGAGAACGACAGGGACATTTACCTGGTGTTTGAGTTTATGGGTGAGTGAGGCCCCGGCCAGTGCCCCAGCCCCACCTCTGTCCTGTCCTGACGCCGTCTGCGTGTCCCTCTGCAGCTGGCCCACAGTGGCTTGCTCCCTCACCGTGTACCCTGGACTCAGGGACAGACAGCTGACCAGTGTCAGCCTCCAGAGCCAGCAGCGACCCCTTTCGTCCCACCTGCCCCAGGCTCCTGCTCTGACCACAGTTTGCAGTTGTGTTCTCCTTTTCCTTCTCGTTTTATGAAACAAAGGCAACATGAAATAAAGTCTTAAAACTCCTGCAGGCCTCACCGCTGTGCCCACAGGCAGTGCACAGGATGGAGGAGCGGGGCGGCCAGGCCGTGGGCTGGTTCAAAGTGGGACAGACCTGCCAGGTGCCCCTCTCCCACTCCCCCCAGGTTGCCCCCCCAGCCCCCCACCGCCGACTGCAGTGCGCACCCTCTCTGCAGACACTGACCTGAACGCAGTCATCCGGAAGGGCGGCCTGCTGCAGGACGTCCACGTGCGCTCCATCTTCTACCAGCTCCTGCGGGCCACCCGGTTCCTCCACTCGGGGCACGTTGTGCACCGGGACCAGAAGGTGCAGTTCCCCCGCCCCTGCTATGCCACGTGGCCCGGCTCCCGGCCCCACCCAGCCCCGGGGCCTCAGCCTGCCTCCTCTCTGCAGCCGTCCAATGTGCTCCTGGATGCCAACTGCACAGTGAAGCTGTGTGACTTTGGCCTGGCCCGCTCCCTGGGCGACCTCCCCGAGGGGCCTGAGGACCAGGCCGTGACAGAGTACGTGGCCACACGCTGGTACCGAGCACCGGAGGTGCTGCTCTCTTCACACCGGTAACAGCAAGACACCCCCAACCCCCCCTCCACCTCCCTGCTGCCCTCCTGCCCAGCCAGGGCTCCCAGGCCTCCCGTACTCCGACCCTGCCTTCGTCCACAAGTGTTCCCCATTCACCCCCCAGCAACCCCACCCCCACCTCTGCCTCTGGGTCTCTCCATGCCTACACCGCTTCCTGCCCCAGATACACCCTTGGGGTGGACATGTGGAGTCTGGGTTGTATCCTGGGGGAGATGCTGCGGGGGAGACCCCTGTTCCCGGGCACGTCCACCCTCCACCAGCTGGAGCTGATCCTGGAGACCATCCCACCGCCATCTGAGGAGGGTGAGCCAGGCTGCTGGGGCTGGGCACCGGGAATGCTGTGGGTCAGACAGCACAGCTGCGGGTCAGACAGCACAGCTGTGGGGAGACAGCAGCTGACAGGCTAGGACTGTGCTGAGAGGAGGGACGGGGACAGGGAGGATCCAGAGGATGGGGCAGGAGCCCTAGGAAGACCAACTGGTGATGGGGGCCCAGGAGGAGCTGCTGGGGGTGGGTGTGGGCAAGACAGCACCTGGCACAGTCACCATGAGAGCCAAGCAGTGACCATAAAGGGGCCAGCAGGCTGGACAAGGTCCCCAAGGGATTTGGGTAGCAGGGGCAGGGACTGTCACTGTGCCGGGAGCTGGGGTGTGCAGAGACAGCTGGGCAGGAGAGATTCAGGTGCTGAGGGAAGACGTGGAGGAAGGCAGTGGTAGAGGGGCCATGGGGGTCACTCTTGAGGGTGGGGGCAAGAGGGAGCTGCACCGCCAAGCATATCTGCTTGTCTGGGTGGAGCCTCCTGGTCCATGGAGGTGGGCGCCAGCATCCACTTGTGTGAGCACACCCCAGGGCCGGGTGCCAGAGTGTGGAGCAGGGGTCGTGTGCGGGTGCTCCCGTGCACAGGCTGGGTGGCACGCCCTGGTGATGGGGTGTTTGAGCCCTGCCAGACAGCAGAAACCCTGTAGAGAGGCTGTGCTCCCTGGGGCTGGAAGAGATGGCTGGCCCCAGATGCCCTGAGCTGCCCCAGCCGACCAGGCCTGCCTGGGTCACACCACCTTCTGCTGCCCCAGACCTCCTGGCTCTCGGCTCAGGCTGCCGTGCCTCTGTACTGCACCACCTGGGGTCCCGGTGAGTGGGGGCACTTCGGTGAGGGTGACAGGGTGGCCTACCTCAAGGGAGCAGGGCCACCTTCCTGCAAGTTTACTGGGGCCAGTTTGTACCAGTTCAGATTCTGCCTGTTTTCAAGATGGCAGTCCCAAGCCCAACAACTGTTGGCCACACTGAAAGCAGGAGCCCCTGGTGCTCCTAGAGGGTGGCCCAGAGGAGCTGTGCCAGGGCGTGGAGAGGAGGGCACCAGGGGGCCGCAGGGGTCTCTCCACCCTGCAGGGGCCCAGACTGCCTGCAGGTCAGGCACAGGGGCATCTACCTAGACAGGACAGCAAGGTGGACCCCAGTTTGGAAGCTGAGCCCCCAGCCACGAACGTGGATCTGAGGAGGGGCCCTTGGGTCGGGCCCTGGAGACGACACATGGCAGCCCACAGGCCACGACAGACGCTGGATGCCCTCCTACCGCCAGACACCTCCCCAGAGGCCTTGGACCTCCTTAGGCGACTCCTGGTGTTCGCCCCGGACAAGCGGTTAAGCGCGACCCAGGCACTGCAGCACCCCTACGTGCAGAGGTGGGGGTGGGAGAGAGTCCCCCAAGTGCGGGGGGACGGGGGAGGGGCAGGAGAGAGCCAGCCCATGAGGGACAGCCCCACAGCAGGGACCCTGCTGTGATGGCTTGAGGGGCTCCCTTGGCCGCAGCCCGGGCCCCACCTCTCTGGCTCTCTGCAGGTTCCACTGCCCCAGCGACGAGTGGGCACGAGAGGCAGATGTGCGGCTCCGGGCACACGAAGGGGTCCAGCTCTCTGTGCCTGAGTACCGTAGCCGCGTCTATCAGGTGCTCCGGCTCTCGACCCCTATCATCCCCCGTCTACTGCACCCCGGAGGCTGCCTCCTATGTCAGAGACCCCCAAACGCCCCATGCCCAGGCTGTGACCTCTGAGCACCCTTCCCCTCCCGCAGATGATCCTGGAGTATGGAGGCAGCAGCGGCACCTCGAGAGAGAAGGGCCCGGAGGGTGTCTCCCCAAGCCAGGCACACATGCACAAACCCAGAGCCGACCCTCAGCTGCCTTCTAGGACATCTGTGCAGGGTCCCAGACCCAGGCCCCAGAGCAGCCCAGGCCATGACCCCGCCGAGCACGGTGTGTGATCTTTGCTGGCCGCCCACGCGGAGCATGGCCCGGGCCCCTTCTGCCTGTGCTGCCAACTGTGCCCAGCATTTGGTTCCTGACGCTGGGGTTGACCTTCTGACCCCACAGAGTCCCCCCATGCAGCCAAGAACGTTCCCAGGCAGAACTCTGCTCCCCTGCTCCAAACTGCACTCCTAGGGAATGGGGAAAGGCCCCCTGGGGCAAAGGAAGCGCCCCCCTTGACACTCTCGCTGGTAAGTCATGGTGGGGCAGGCACAGGAGGGACCCCTCCTCTGCACCTTTCAGTGACCCTGTGACATGGCCCTTCCCAGGTGAAGCCAAGCGGGAGGGGAGCTGCGCCCTCCCTGACCTCCCAGGCTGCGGCTCAGGTGGCCAACCAGGCCCTGATCCGGGGTGACTGGAACCGGGGCGGTGGGGTGAGGGTGGCCAGCGCACAACAGGTAAGCCCGGCCCAGTCTGCCCCCGTCCCCTCATCCTCTTTTCCCCTTTCCCCTTTCCCCTTTCCCCCTGCTTTTCCCTCCCCTCCCCATGCTTCCCATTGCCCCTCCAATGTCCAGTTCAAATCTCTCGAGGACCTCAAGGCCTCCCCTCCACTGCACCCCCTCTGATGCCCCCTTTATGTGACCCTCAACTGTACACAGGTCCCTCCCCGGCTTCCTCCGGAGGCCCGGCCCGGCCGGAGGATGTTCAGCACCTCTGCCTTGCAGGGTGCCCAGGGGGGTGCCAGGGCTTTGCTTGGAGGCTACTCCCAAGCCTACGGGACTATCTGCCACTCGGCACTGGGCCACCTGCCCCTGCTGGAGGGGCACCATGTGTGAGCCACCCTACTCCCTTCACCTGGCCCCCTGTTCCTGCCCCAGCCCCTTCCCCAGATCCCTTTCCAGTCTCCTGCACCCCTTAGCCCTCCCTGCTTTGCCTGGCCACGTTGAAGTTCCAGGGAGCTTGCCTGGGTCTCCTCGGGGGAGCAGATGAGGGCCCTGCCCCAGCCCCACTGACTTCCTCCAATAAAGTCATGTCTGCCCCCAACCTAAGCAGCCATCGTTCCTCCCCTCCCCTCTGAGGTCACAGCATCCACTAGCTGGGGGCCCCGACCCCCTTCCTGAAGCCTCCACTCCTCTGAGGACCCCACCCCATCCCCGTCCTGAAACCTCCACCCCAGAGCCCAGTGCCGCCCCCTAGAGGCCCTGCCCACTGCACATCCAGCACTGGGCTTTTCCCTCCAGGTTTGCCTGGGACAGCTTCTTGTCCTTTGTCCATCATTTCCTTACCTGCTGTGGCTTCAGGGTCCAGGCTGCCCCCCAGGGTGGTCCTGTGGGGTAGGGACCTAGGGTCACCCCATGGCCATGTTTGTGACTCTGAGCCAGAGGAGAGAAGGGGGACACCCCTCCCCCTGCTGTCAGGGACTGCAGCCTGCGCCCCCTAGTACAGCCACTGTGCCTGATCTGTCTTCAGGTCTCCATAGGTGAGGGTGGGAGACAGACATCTCGCGAGGTCAGGGTTACCTCCTCTTGTCACCCCCAGGCAAGGTCCCTGGTGTGAGTTCAGGCCAGGGCTGTGCAGGGCTGCAGAGATCAAAGGGGCCCTGTGGGCACAGAGCTGTGTCCTAGGGTGCCAGGTGTCCTCAGCTGCACCTGCCCATGGGTTGGGGTTGGAACACAGGGAGGCAGCTGGAAAGCTCACAGGCTGGAGGAGCTCACAGTCTAAAGGGCGCGGCCTGTGCTGTCGGTGGCGGGGTTGGGCTGCCAGGCTCACAGTCTGGGAAGCTCATAGGCCGGAGGAGCTCACAGTTTGAAGGGTGCGGCCTGTGTTGTGGTCGGTGTTGGGCTGCCAGGAGAGGGGCGCTGGCTGGGTTGTGGAAGCCATTGCCACCATGGGGGAGGGCGGGGAAGGACAAGATGTGGGTGGGGGAGCTGAGCAGAAGGTGAGAGCTGGCGCTGCCCTGGTGCTGGGCCAGGCACCTGCAAGAGACTCAGAAAGGGAGGCTGGGTTTGGGAGAAGGTTGGAGGAGGCGGAGGAGGGATCGGGAGGGCCCGAGGAAGCGGTGAGCCAGTCAGAGACCCAGCCCAGGGGCTTGTTTCCTGAGGGGGCTGCCGAGGGAGCTGCTTGTTGAGCTTCAAAAGCCCAAGGCGCAGGCCCAGGGTGCTGAACGAGCAGGACAGAGAGGCTGTGGGAGAGGAAGCTGCAGAGACGCCACAGGGCTGCAGGGTTGGAGGCTTGGGCAGTGTGTGGTGGGGCTGCTGAGTGGGGAATCGCAGGTGGGCACCCAGGAGTGTGCCTGCACAGGGGGCATCAGGGACAGGGACAGGAGAGCAGCGTGAAGTTGGGGAGGCCAAGGTGGGCCTTGGAAGTGGAGCTGGGGGGTCTTTAGTGCCCCCCACAGGGGTGGGTGGTGGGCCCACAGGGGAAATCTGGGAGGCCACGTGGTTAAAGGCTGCAGGATGTAACTGGGCGATTATACACACTGGGGAACGTGCTAGAATATTTTGTGTGTTGTGTTTTATTAACACCAAAATGTGCCACATCATGGTTTAGAAGAGGTGGAGGGTGCAGGCAGGAGGCTCCGAAGGCCTAGGCAGGGCCGCCAGCCTCTGGCCTCTCCATGGACTCCAGCTGGAGAGCCTGTCCGCTCAGTAACACCCCAGGCAGCACCAAGAATAACATGCCCACAAGAACATCATGGCCAAGAGACGCACAGGCGCATCCCGCTTCCAGGCACATTTTCCACCTGGCCAGAAGTCCCTGCTGTCATCCCGACTTGGGCAGTGGTTTTGGTAACCAGTGGGCTGTCCAGCAGTGAAAGTGGGGTCACTCTCCTTCCTTTCCCAGCTGCTGCAGTCGGAACTGCTGCCTTTGTTTGGCAGCCTTGTTTCTTAAATCAGTTCCCTCTTAGGATTTATTACACTAAAAACAATTAGTTTTTGAAAAGAAATAGGAGAATACAGAAACATGAATTTCACGAGGCTAGCATCTAACAGTGGGGGCTTTCTACACACGTGGTGCCAAAATGTGTCATTCTGAGTCAATTGCAATTCCTCTCTAGGGGTGAAAAGAGATAAAAGATAAGCCAAGAACCCTGGACAGATTCTTGGTGTTGGTGACAAAGAGGAAAGGACCTGAGAATGGGGCTGGTGGGGAGAGGGGGGTGTCTGCTGGATACCAGGAGGACAAGGACCACTCCCACCTGCAGGGGTGCCCAGGACCTAGTTGGGCTCGGCCTCAGCTGCACCTTGTCCCCTGCCCTCACCTGGCCCCATACCTGTCAAGGATAAGCACTCCACAACCAGCCCTTCTAGTGCCTGGCTTGGGCAGGGCCTGTGCAGGGGGTGCTCATGAGGCCGGGGCTGCAGGTTGTCTGGACCATGTTTTACTGTGCTACAAAGGCCAGTGCCCCCTCCCCACTCTCCCCCAGTGCTGGCCAGAGCCTCGCTGGAGGAGACGGCAGACCTGGCCAAGGCGCCCCTTCGGGCTTCCCTGCGTCCCGTTCCCAGAGGCCTGCCCTGTCCAGCTTCCTTGCCACTCCAAGGGGCATCTTCTGGTCCAGCTCCACCCCCCCCCCCCCACCCACCCCTTGCAAACTGCCCGCAGCCAGCCCAGTCTTCCCCACAGCAAGAGACGGGCCTCCAAAAAAGATGCTGGGAGGCAGCGAGCGGGAGAATCCAAGTAGGAAAGGAAGTGAAGCCCTGAGGACGGGGGAGACCGGGGGCGGGGGGGAGGGGGGAGGGAGGGAGGAGACCTTGAGAGAGGGAGGGAGCGGGGAGGGGGGAGGCCCTGAGAACAGGAGGCCCTGAGGAGGAAAAGGGCCCAGAGAACGGGGAGTTGAGGCACAGAGGCGAGACCCTTGCAAGAAGATAGGGGACTTAGCGGGGTGCACGGCTCACGCCTGTAATCTCCCCACTTTGGGAGGCTGAAGCGGGCTGATCATTTGAGGCCAGGAGTTGGAGACCACCAGCCTGGCCAACATAGTGAAACCCTGTCTCTACTAAAAATACAAAAACTACCTGGGCATGGTAGCATACACCTGTAATCCCAGCTACTCAGGAGGCTGAGGCAGGAGATTCGCTGGAACCCGGGAGGCAGAGGTTGCAGTGAGCCCAGACCGCTCAACTGCACTCCAGCCCTAGGTCTCAAAAAAATAAAGCGGGGCCGGGGGGGGGGGGGGGGTGGGGACTGAGGCACAAAGAGATGGCGGAGCCAGACGCTGCGCCACGCAAGGCTGACGGTGCAGAGATGAAGGTGCTGAGGGGAGAAAGGCACTGGTGGCGAGGGGTGCACCCCAGCGTTGGGGAGGCCAGGGGGCAGAGACGGCAGCTGCCAGGTGAGCCTCCAGTGGAGCCGAGGTCTGGCGCACTCAGCCAAGCCCCAAGTGGCCGTGGCCTGACAGCCGCTGCTCAAGCACATGAGCAGGGCTCTCTGTTCCGCGGGGCTTCTGGATGACCGGGGCAGCGATGCGGGCACCCTGGCCTGGGTTGCCAGGCCAGAAGACTCATTTCTTGCCTTTGAACGTGCCCAGGATCTTGGGCACGAACTTGCCCACCTTGCTGTCCCTGGTGCCCTCCTCCGCGGGGCCTTCCCCTGCCCCAGGGCTGCTGGCCTCCTCTTTCTTGCAGAAGACCTCGAAGCGGCTGTACACGCGCTTCTCCTTGCGCATGCTCTCCATGCGGCGCAGCAGCCGATCGCGCTCCTCCGCGCTGGCTGGCAGTGTGCGGCTCAGCCGGCCCTGGGTCCCCAAGCTGTCCGAGCGGAAGATGGCTGAACACTTGTCCTTGTCGGACATATCTGGGGCCAGGACGCCAGCAGCTGGTGGACGGCCTAGCTCGGGGCTGTTGTGGGTCGGGCCGGGGCTCGGGGCAGGGACCGCACGGTGCTTCTGGCCGTGAGCACTGATCTGCTCCAGAATGGCCTTCGTGTCATCCCGAAGGTTGCTGCTGTACAAGGCGTTGGCCGTGGCTGAGGACAGGCGCGCCCGCGGACCCCGCTCTTCTGTGGCAGCCTCCGTGCTGTCACCCCGGCCCAGTGACAGACGCCGCGGGCTCTCGGGTTGGCCGTTCTCCTGCGGCACTGGGAAGCCACCCTCATCCTCCATGCGCCGCTCGCCCTTGGGGCTCAGCAGCTGCCTAAGACGCAAGGAGCCTTTGCGCAGGACTTCCATGGGGCCGCTAGGCCCCTCCTCCCCGGGCCCGGCCTTCGGGGACTCCCCGGAGATGGTAAGGGTGAGGCTGCCCCTGCGCTCCGGCACGGGGGGCACCGGACTGCTCCTGCGCTCCGGCACGGGGGGCACCGGACTGCTCCTGCGCTCCGGCACGGGGGGCACCGGACTACCCCTGCGCTCGGGGTAGGCTGAGGTGGGGCTCCCCTTCTGCTCGATAAATCCTGTAGTTGGACTTCCTCTTCGAGTGGAAAACCCAGGCGTGGGGCTCCCCTTCCGCTCAGGGTAAGCCGAGGTGGGGCTCCCTTTTGACTCATTATGGAGCACCTGGTGCGCTCCGGGCCCTTCCAGCGGCAGAGGGCTGTCCAGCCCTTGCGGGGAGGTCGAGTGGCCCTGGGCAGAGAGGAAGCGGGAAGGCAGGCGGTCGGAGCCGCTCCGGCCCAGTGTGTCGAGCAGCTGCGCCGCTGTGAGCGACACGGCTCCCGGCTGCCGCTCCGCCTCCTGGTGCAGCTGCTGTGCAAAGGAGTCGCGCAGGTCCAGCAGGCAGCTCTCAAGGCTGCGGTGCTCGCCCCCCACGCCACCTGGGGCCGCCACCTCTTCCTGCCACGCCTGGGACACGACAGCCTTGCTGTGGCTGGCAACGGTGATGGCGCCCGCGCCGCCGCCGGGATCACGGGCTGGGCCCTTGTACTTCTCCAGCAGCTCCGCCACCTTGGTGGAAGCCGCGGAGCGCACGGCTTCTCCGCCGGGCCCCAGCGTCTCGCTGACCGTCTGCTCCTTGTGCAGCAGCTGCACCTTCTCAGTGGTCGCCGCAGCCCCGGCCGCGCCCTCGGCCTGTGACGTGCTGAAGATGAGCGAGGAGCGCAGCCTGGAGCTGCGCTGGACCAGGGGGTTCAGGCGCGAGCGGAATGAGTCCTGCTTGGCCAGGCCAGGCTCCTCCGGGCCCTCGCGCTCTGGGCCGTTGCCGCCGCTGCCCGAGCCTGGCACCGGGACCTTGGTGGGGAAGGCTGCTGGGACGCGGAAGGCCGAGGGGAGCAGATCGCCGGCAGGTGCCCGGCCCCCAGGAGCCAGCACGTCGTCTTCGTAAGCCTCCGCTTCCATGGGCGCCGGCAGGCCGTCGTCGCCCCCATTCTCGCCGTGGCAACCGCTCAAGTAGGAGGCCAAGCGCCAGCGCCGCAGCCCTGCCCGCCCCTCGGGCCCGCCCCTGCGCTCCGGCTCCGCCTCGGGAGCGGGGTCTGGGCCCGGCCTCGCCGCGGCCTGGCATGGGAAGCGCTGGGTCAGGTTGGGGCGCGGGGCTCCGCTGGGCTCCAGGCCGCGGGGTCCGGGCCCGAAGGCGGGGTCCGAGCCGTGGCGCACCTCGCGGGACGCGCTGGACGGCACGTAGTCCAGCCGCTGGTGCCCGTCGGGTCCGAGCTCCGGGAAGCGGGGCCCGGCGCCCAGGGTGAAGTCATCCGGGTCCGCGAAACCCGCGCGGCCCCCGCGAAGCTTCTCGAACAGGCCTTGCGGGCGCGCCGGCGCGAGCTGCGGGTCCCACTGGTACTGCTGCTGGTAGAGCTGGTCACGGTGGAAGTGGCTGGTCTGGAAGCGGAAGTCGTCGCCGTGGCTGAGGAACGTCTGCCGCGACACCTGCCGCGCGGCCGCGAAGTTCTCCACGGCGCCCGCGCCCTCGGTCGCGAAGCTGTGCCGCTTGAAGGCGTCCATCTCTAGGTGCCGCGCCTGGAAGAAGCCCCGCGCGCCCGCGAGCTCCCCAGCAGGCCCGGCCTCGGCCTCCAGGCGCCGCGAGAGCGGCCGCAGCCCCGCGTGCGGTTCCAGCGCGCCCCCCGGCATCCGCGGCGGCTCCTCCCGGCGGAAGGCCGACAGGAAGTGGCGGTCCGGGTCGAGGAAGGAGGGGAAGCCCAGGCCCTCTTCCCGGGGCGGCGGGAACAGGAGGTGCGCTCGTTTAGGGAAGGAGAAGGGGGTTGGCGCCCCGACCCCAGGGACGCCCACGAGAGGCCCAGCCCCGGCATACGGAGCCAGGGCATAGGCGTCCATGCGGGCCAGGGCCGCGGCCGAGGGCACAAGCGGCTCGGACTGCGCGAAGAGGATGCGGAACTCCTCGTCGAAGCTGGAGACCAGCTCTCCTTGGAACACGTGCGCCAGGCTGCGGTGGATCTTCTCAAAGGACCACATGAAGCTGTGGGGGGTCAGGGCCAGAGTCAAACCGAGCTGGAGCGAGGGCACTGCAGCCCTGTGGGCAGCGGGTGGGGCGGGGAGGACGCAGGGATGTGAGGTCTGCAAGGACCTGGGCCCGGCTAGGCTGTGCAGGGGTCTACAGGACAAGGGCTCCTGGCGAGGAGGGCCCTGGTGTGGAAAGGGGGTGCTGGGGCTACAGGAGGAGACCCCAGAGAAGGGGGTGAGGGAACCCCGCGGGCGCACCTGTAGCTCCCACTCATCACCACGGCACAGTCCACCAGCAGGAACTTCTCCTTGACGTGGCCCTTGAAGGACTTCCCAGTGCGGCAGTAGTAGGTGGGGCCCGCCACAGTCCGTACGCGCAGAAACTGGGGAGGGAGGGGAGTCAGATCTCTCCCACGGGTTCTCCCCAATCTCCCACTCCCGGGAACTCACATCCACGTGGTGCAGGTTGACACGGCACTTGTCGGCCATGTCCAGGAAGTGCTGCGCGTTCATCTCATCCAGCAGGATGTAGACTGGGACCCGACGGGCCGCGGCCTCCAGCACTTCGCTGAGCAGGTCCACATCAGTGAACATGTCCATCACCACGGCCACCACCTGCAGGGGCGGGTCAGGACGGAGAGGAGAGGCCCCTGCTGTCCCCACACCATTGTCCAGCCTCCCCTCCACACCCAGGAGGTGTCTGGATCACCCACAACCACTGTGAAACAAGCTAGTCTATCCTAGGGAGTTGGGGCCACGTCTAGGAAGATGGGCAGAAATAAGGGACCAAACAGAAGAGGTGTGGAACGGCTGGCCATAAGGGGGAAACCGAGGCAGGTGCAGGGCAGAGAACCCTGGATGAGGGTGGGCCAGGTTGGGGCACGGCAAGGGCCCCTCAATCCCCTCCACCCTACAGACGGCTAAGCTGCCCCCATTCCAGGGCAGCTGTCAGGGCCAAGTGCCAGGCTCCAGTTCTGCCCTGGGACAGGGTTGTTGCCCTGGGCAGGGAAGAAAGTCACGGGCCTTTAGCGTCTGGACCTCACGCCTCAGTCGCTATGGTTTAACAGCACCCTCCGCCGTCTGGTAGCTGTTTGGTGAGGGTTAGAAGCCCTCAGCTGGCCAAGGGCCACCGGGCAGGATGACAGGTAATTATCTGAACAATGAACCCAGGCTGGTGGGGTGCCCACCCATCCCCAGAGCCCCCGAGTTTCTGGGCACTGGTCATGACCACAGGCAAGCAGACCTGTGCAGAGCCTGCAGCCCCTGATGACTGAGACCTGGCAGCCCTGAAGATCTTTGCCAGGGACCCCCACTCCAGCTGGAGCTCAGGACTCACCCCACAAGCTGATCATGCTCATGCGTCTCCTCCACCCCCGTGCCTCTAGCCCAGGTCCCTCCCCCACTACCCTCAAGCCCAAGATGGCGCACCTGTTGGGCGGAACGGATCATCCTGCGGGCCTCATCCTTGATACTGGGGCTGTCGGGGGGCGGTGGCTGCACCAAGGTGGTCACCTCGGTGCCCTGGAAGCCGAAGGTCAGAGGCCA
Organism: Gorilla gorilla gorilla; assembly: GCF_029281585.2. Classification (NCBI taxonomy): domain Eukaryota; kingdom Metazoa; phylum Chordata; class Mammalia; order Primates; family Hominidae; genus Gorilla; species Gorilla gorilla. Next base: position 149,581,814 of record NC_073231.2, read on the forward strand.
GCCCAGATCAAGCTCAGGCACGGCCTGGTCTGAGTTCACCGGCCAGTATGTACCCGAGGAGCCATCCATGTCCACGTCGAGAAGGCTGCCTTCGGGTGGCTCTCGGGTAACATACTGCGGAGGCCGAAGGTGTCGGCTCACATGTTCCAGCTCTTCAGGGCACAGGAAGTCTGGTGCCCCCTCGGTAGCGAGGAAGCGGCTGTAGGCCTCCGAGCCACCCTCGGCCAGGGCATCCACCGCCAGGCGGTAGTACTCCTTGTAGTGAGGTGGCAGGTACCCGGGGGCCAGTGGGTTGTCCCCCTGCGAGGAGCTCTGAGAGCGACGGGCCATGTTGGGGCCAGGGGCCTGGAGGGGCAGGGAGACACATGACTAGGGGTGGGGGCACTGGGACCACTCCTACCCTCGAGCATGGACACACTGGGGAAAGGGCCGGCAGTGACTTGGGTAGGCTGGAGTTTAGCCCATGCCCAGGAGGCCTTCCAGGGCACCAGCCGAGCCAGGCTCACAGAGAGCAACCCAGACCCTAGGATGCCCCTAGCTGAGGGGACACTGGCAGAGGGCTGGGGCACAGGTATCCCAGCCCTGTCTCTCCTTTCTCTGGAGGCTGAGGCAGGAGGACTGCTTGAAGCCAGGAGTTTGAAACCAGCCTGGGCAACACAGCAAGACCCCATCTCTACAAAAAATTTTAAACATTAGGCAGGCATGGTGGCATGCACACACAGTCCCACCCACTTGGGAAGCTGAGACAGAAGGATTGTTTGAGCCCAGGAGTTGGAGGTTGCTGTGAATTATGATTGTGACACTGCACTCCTGCCTGGGTGACAGAGTGAGACCGCATCACTACAAAAAATAAAAATAAAACGAACCCCCCCCCCCAAAATATTTTATGACTGTTGGCTTAAAGACAAACAATCCAGGCTGCATTCATCATTATAATATTCACTTTTTTCTTATTTTAAGACATTCACGGACCCCTGGCACTGTGCCTACTGGACAAGCTGGTGCCGCCCATGCTGCCCATGTGTCCGTGTCTGACTGCCTGGGAGACCGTGGGTAGGTCAGTGCACCTCTCTGGCCTGTCTCTACTGCACAACACAGCTGAGGGTCCACATGACACCATGCCTAGCCCAAGGTGAGCGCAGCAAACAGGGCTGTGACTACCCTCCTCCTGGAATGGCAAACTTAAGCCTCACACATAGTCCCGGGCCATAGCTCCTCCCCATCCTCAGGGTTTCACAGTTGGGTTCCCACAGCCCATTCTATGACCGCCCAGTCCTGGAACACTGATCCCTAGACTCTGTCCCTGTCTCCCGGCCCCCCCTTCCCTTGGCCCACCCTTGACCTCTTTCTTGTCACTGTCCCTCTCAGATAAAACCTCCCTGGGCCACAGCCCCTTGGTGCCCACAGGGCCCTGCAGGGCCTGCACTCCACATCGCCCAAATCTGGCTCTCCACTTGCTCAGAGTCCTGTCCCCACCAGCCCCCATCCAGGGCAGCAGGGACCTTTCCAAGTCCTGGGCTCGCCACCACCATCCATGCTTGGCTGCCCCACAGCCCACTCTGTTCTCCAAAGGGTCCCTGCAGGGGGCCTGGCCTCTCCAGAAAGGTGTCAGATGGGCAGCGCCCAGGGCCCACGCACACAGGGTCACCGAGCTATCTGGGTACCTCTCCCTGGAAGGAGAGCCCTAGGGACTGCTCAGTCCATCCCACTGCTCTTCGGGTTGGGGAGGGAGGCAGGACACCTGTCCCCGCCTAGCACACAGGTTCCTGAATGTTGGCCCTGGCTGGAAGGTGCCCAGAGGAGCGTGCCCCTGGGCGCTGACAGGATGGATGCCGGCCAGCTGGACTACATGGGTGCTAGCCGGAGCCACTTGGCTGAGAATGTTGGGGTCAGGAGGCAGCCGTCCTGCCTGGTGCCCCTGGGGGTGACATGGAGTTGGGACATGGGAAATACCTGGTGCCACTCAACAGCCCTAGATGCCAACCGGCTTGGGAGAAGCTGTCCCAACATTTCTTTGTTGGGGCACTGTCCTCATGGTTGACATATGGGGCTGGTTAGGGCACACCGTTCTGGTTGTGCCAGGGGCAGATCGAGGCCGACCACATGGGGGTGAGGTGTAGGCCTGTCTGGCTGGGCCGAGGCGCCCACTCACCATTGCCAGCCTGTCTGTAGGGGCGGTGTCTGACCATACAGGGCAGGGGGAACAACCTTGCTGATGTTGTTTGAGGGTACTTCCCGACACTGAGGGGACACTCTAGAAAGGACCCCCACTGTCCCTTTGGATTTCAGTGTCCAGGCTCCAGGCTGTGTGTCATCGGGGCAGGGACCATCCAGACGGTGGAAGCCCCCGTGGCCAGGAGCCCTCCCAGCAGACATGCCTCGTCCTCACAGGGTGATGCCCAGACCTCCAACGGCTTCATTCCTCACATCGTCTCCCTTCACGGGTACGTGTCTCCTGGGCTATGGACGGGGCGGCAGCCACTCCCGAGCCCAAGATGGAGCACCCCCGTGGCCTGCATGCCCACACATTTGCCTACCAAACGTCTGCCCAAGGGAGGGAGGGCGCGGAACCCACCCATGGGCAATGACTCAGCACGAATCCACTCTTCTGCTGCTGACCCCTGACCTCTGACTGGAAGTCAGGGCCCTCAGCTGGCCTTCAAGGACCCCATCCTCTCCACCCTGGCAGGAAGTGGGGTTCCTGAGTATCTGGAAGGAGGACCCCATGGAAGGATCTGGAGTTCCTACACAAAGTGGGGTGAACCTGTGCCAAGTTCCGATGGGCGCAGGAGGGCGCGGAGGCTCTAGGCGGCGGAAAGGTGGGGTGCGGAGGACGGGGCTCACAGACAGGAAGTCGCTCAGTGATAACTTGCGGAGTGGGCACCCCAGCCCCCAACGGGGTCAGTGCACCCTACGAGCTCGCGGCTGCGGCGGCTGGGTGCCCTATCCGCCCACCCCAGCCCAGGAACGTGGGCGCGAGGGGCAGCACTCCCATCACTCGCCCTGCTCGCCACGCGGGGTTCCAGGCCGCACCCTGGCCACCCCAGTCCACGGCGGCCCGGGCGGGCGTCCCCAGGGAAGGGTCCAGGCCGTGCCCAACACCCAGACTCCAGCTAGGCCGCGAGGGCGGGAGCGAGTCGGGACGGCCGGGCAGGCTCGACCCGGATCCCGGGCCCCTTCCCCCTCGGCTCTTTTCGGGCCGGCGTCGTGCGGGGGCGCTCGCGTCCATATCCGCACAGCGGCGCCCCCTGTCCGAGCAGCCCCGCCACCCCGGCCCCGCGCACGCGGCCGCGCTCCACTCCCACCGCCCCTCTCTGGGTCGCGCGGCCCCGGCCCAGGTGTGGGCGCAAGGGTAGCCCAAGTGGGACCGCGCCAAGGGGCGCCCGCCCCCCGCCTCGCCCCGCCCCGCTCGGGCCGGGGGAGGGGGGCCCTACCTGGCCAGGTGCGCGGGGTCTCGGCACAGGGGCAGCAGGAGCCGACCGCCGCCCAGCGGCCTCGCGGTCCGGTCGGTCCGGCAGCCACTCCCTGCCGCGGCCCGCCCGGCCTGATTCACGCGCCCGCCCCCGCCCCGCCCGTCGCTCCTGCCTCCTGCCTCCTGCCTGCCCGGGCAGCACCTGGAGGCGGGGCAGCCCCACCCGCGGCGCGCCCGCATTCCTGCGCCCCGCGCCCGCCGCCAGCCCCAGCCCGCGCCCCCGGCCCGCGCCCCGACCCGCCCGTGCCCTGCGGCCGCGCGCCCGGAGACCCCGGCCCAGCGCCGCCGGAGACCGCGAGGCCCGCACTTCAAAGACCCCGACCCCCGGGAGCCCAACTGTTGACCCAAGGCTCAAAGTTCCTAGCCTGACCCCTGACCCTCGCCCCGGAAGTCGGGGAGACTCGGAAGTTCCGGCTCAGTCGCTAGGAAACGAGCCAGCCCGACGCCAGGGGCGGAGCTCTGGCCGCCTCGCCGAGTTTGGGGAGGCAGGTGCGACAGGTGAGGACGGTGGGGCGGCGTCGAGCCCCGGGCGGGGCCGGGTCTGGGAGCCCCGAGAGCACAGGGGATCCCCTCACCACACACCGGTCTCCCACCGCACCAGCGCCCCACACGTAGAGGAGGACCCCGCCCACACAGAGGACCCCCAGACCCCAACCCCCACCACACACACTGATGCCCACAAGTACCTGGGGTCCCCCATCTTTCTCCCTCATCCCCTCATACCGATGCCCACACTTGTAGGAGACTCTGCCGCAGTGACCCCCCCATGCACATGCGGACCCCGAATGACCTGTCCCTCATGTACACCAACCCCCAAGCACAGGAGACTCCTCAGGAAGACAGAAGCCACAAGCACACCGAGTCCTGCCCATGCCAGTCACCCACGAACACGCTGACATCTGCACACCTAGGGAACCCCACCTGCATATGAGATTCCTCAGACACCAACCCCACACACAAACAGGGGATGCCATATTCACACTGACTCTGAGAGCACAGGGGAACTGCCTCACACATACGGAACCCTGTGTACACACAGGGACTCTGCAAAAACCAAGCCCCAACGGACAAGGGACCCAGTGTGCACAGCAAGCCTCATACCAGACGCCCCCCCATGTACACAGCAACCCCCACACACCACCCCGAGCTGCCCCTGGGTGCTCCAGTCCCCCAGGTCCCCCTCAGGCCCTCACTTAGGGCCCCTCCCCCTCTTAGGCCCTGCCCTACACTGGATCATCTGTCCAAACCACCACCCCTCGCCCCTGCCACTCCCACCCCAAGGACTGGCCCTGCCTCAACCCTTTCTGACGGTCATCCGTCGCCTTTCTCTTTGTCCCTCTTGCCATGTGATCCTATTTTCTGTTTTCAGGGTCAGTCCCAGTTTCATTTGTTCTTTCCCCAAACACTCAGTGCCACCCCACTGGTACCAGCATGCTGGAAACATGGGTGCGGGGTCAGACCAGTGCCCAGGCAACTGTGCTGCAGCGGGTGAGGGGCATGGGGCACCGGGGAGGACCCCGACAGGCTGCAGCCGGCAGGAGGAGCCTCCCAGGGAGATGAACTTGGGGGTCAGCTGTGTGGACTAGGGAGAGGGGTATTGCTCCAGGGCCTGACACCACCATCTGCCAGAGCCGGGACCACATAAGGTCTGAGGGTGTGGAGGGGTGAGTGCCTTGGGTGGGCTGGGGAGCAGGCTCAGGGGTGGGCTGGGTTCCCAGGGCAGTGGAGAGGCATGGAGGCTTCAGCAGAGAGGGCCGTGCTCATGATTACGGTGAGAACAAAGACCGGCCCACTGGCAACCCAGGCAGCTTGGGGCAGGGAGAAAAGAGTGCTGGACTCCAGATCCTGCGCCCAGCAGGATGGGCTAAGCCTGGGGCGGAGGGGCAGGCAAGCCACGGCCGCGGGGACGGGAGGTGGCCAAGTGCTCTTGCCAGGCATCCCGGCTCAAGCTTCTGGGCACACACCCGGGGCGGGCAGGCAGACAGGACACCAGCTGGGAAGCCTCAGGGGAGCCCATGTTCCTGCTGTCATCCACTCAGGCCCCCATGGTGTGCCCTGTTCCCCACTGCCACTGCCCCTGCCCTCTGCCACTCTGAGCACCCTCTCCCTGGTCCTTCCCTACCCACCCCCCAGGAGAATGGACAGTAAGAAGGGGAGACCCAAAGCTGCAGCTGGGAAGTGGCAGACGCTCCACCCTGGGCCCAAGACGAGAGCTGCTGCTGGTAAGTGCACCCTCTGACCTCCAGAGCACTGTCACCCAGACACTGACCTGTGAGACCTTCTATGTAGCCGCCGAGAGACACCCCCTCTGAGGAGAGCCCTTCTTCCAAGAGTGGCTTTTAGGGGATCTCTGAGTTGGGATTAGGTGTGATTGACCGAGGGTTCAGAGCCCATTCATTCATCTCAGACCTTGAGCCTGAATCTATTTTTTTTTTTTTTTTTGAGACGGAGTCTCGCTCTTGTCACCCAGTCGAGTGCAATGGCGCAATCCCTACTCACTGCAACCTCTGCCTCCTGGGTCCAAGTGAGTCTTGTGCTTCAGCCTCCCGAGTAGCTGGGATTATGGACGTGCGCCACCACGCCCTGCTAATTTTTGTATTTTTGTTTTAGTAGAGACGGGGTTTCGCCACATTGACCAGGCTGGTCTCGAATTCCTGACCTCAGGTGATCCGCCCGCCTCGGCCTCTCAAAGTGCTGGGATTACAGGCTTGAGCCACATGCCCGGCCAAGCCTGAATCTTATACCCCTGGGGTTGGGGTGGGGGCCTAGGGGTAGCACTCAGAGAAGCCCAGCTTTGGAACACATGGAGGTGGGAAGGGGGCAGGAGCCAGTGGGAGACGCCTAGATGGCCAAAAATGGGTTTTGAAACAGGAGGGTTCGAGTCCAAGTTGGGGATTCTCAGTCTAAGCATGTGTTCTCTGACTCTCTGCTCCATCTGGGCCATCCTGTGCTGCCCTCTGCCTGCGGCTTTGCTCCCAGTCACCTTCTCCATAGTCACTTCCAGGTTGGATGGTGACAGCTCACCTGGGCTGGGTCTTCCTGTGGGTCAGGAAGGAGACTTCCCCCAGTGCCCTCCCCCACCGCAACCCCGCCTTCACTGTTGTCACTCCCTTGCTCCAACTCCCATTTATTCTCTGTGCTGGCTGTGAACACATTCCAGGCTGCAAATCTGGGGTCCTTCAGCACCCAGGCCTGCACTGGGGTCAGTGATTGCTAAGAGAGCACCCCATCCTGCTCCCCAGACTGCCCCTCTGCTTAGAGTGGGCCTGGCCTAACACCCCTGGACGCCAGAGAGCTCCCAGATTCACAGGAGCAGGTGGGATGATGGTGACCGCTCCTCCACGCCAGGCTGGGGTTAGATCCTAGTTCCCCAAAATAGCCCCAGCTGCGTCTGAGGCCAGCCGCCCTCCTGGAATGAGGATAATGGGCACAGGTGCCGCATGCTGCTTCCGCAGTCTCTAGCCCTGAGTACACTGCACTCCAATAAACGGGGCAGGGCAGGCGGACCAGCAAGGCAGCCAGGAAACTGGGTTGCAGGGGTGGGGGCTGTGCTCTTCAGTTCTGCTACCTACTGACTGCACACCCAGGCCTTCGCCCTGCACCGCAGCCCATACACTGCCCTGGACAGCTCTGGCCCAGCATGCCTGGGTCTGCTGCAGGGACACCTCTGTCCCTGAACAAGTATCTGCCCTCAGTGCCCATTTCCACCATGCATTGGGCCAGCCTGGGCAGGCTTGCTGTCCCTTGGTCTTGCAGTGCCCTGTGTGGCGGGCACCAGCTTCACTTGGCAGATGTGAAGATGGGCCCACAGATACCCTGCATCCAGCCTGGCTTCCTGGGCCTCCACAGGCATCCCTAGGTTGCTGCAGTGGCCACCACACCAACACAACAGTCTGGGACCCCTCCCGCCACCCCATCCAGGCCTTACCTGGCCTTGGGTCTGCAGTGCTTCGAGGCCCTCACTCCGGAGCTGCTCCAGGGCCACGGCCAGCTGCAGCCCCTCCACGTGTACCCAGGCCTGCTCCTCCTGTAGCTGCTGCAGCCACAGCTGCTCCTCCTGTAGCTGCTGCAGCCACAGCTGCTCCTCCCGCCACAGCTGCATCTGCAGCTGGACCTGCCGCCACCGGTCCTCCAGCAGCAGCTGCTCCTGGGCCAGGCACAGCTGGACCTCATGGAGCCTCAGCAGTTCAGGGCCCAGGGCCGGCATGGGGTCCCCTGCTCCACAGCCTTCCATGTGCCCAGCAAGGACCAGCACCAGCTCAGACCCCGGAGCAGTGGCTGGCACCGGTCTCGAGGCTGCCTGTGGCTGCTCTGGCCTGGCCACCCTGGGGTGTCCCTGAGGTGCTGGCTCGATGCTGGTCACGTGCCCTGTAGGGGCCACCCCCGCTTCACCCTGAGGGCCCCCTGGGGTGGGGGGCGGGGGCTCGACCTCAGGGCCCTGCTGCCCAGCTGCCGGCTGGGCCCTGCCTGCCCTCCTGGCCCGGGGTTTGCGAACTCGACTTCGTTTCCCAGACATGGCCCTGGATCCAGCGCCTCCTTCACCAGGTGTCTGCTCCCCAGGGGCCCTGGCTCATGGACGAGCCGGCCTCAGGCCAGCTCAGAGGGCGTCCCTGGAGGCCACAGTGGCTGTGTGCTCCCACGCCAGGCTTGGCCCCCTGTTCCAGGTCCTGCCCCTCGCTGGAGCCCGCAGCACCGCAGCTCGGGACTCTGGCTCTGCCTATGGGCCTCACTGACCCCACTCGGTGGGGCCGGGCCACGCCAGGGAGTTTATAGGGACTCCGCGGCGCGGTGGCTCGCCTGGGCTGAGAGGCTGACTAACGCGCTGACACGGCGGCACGGGGCTTTACAGGCCACGGGCCCTGCCGGCGAGACTGGGAGGGAGGCTGAGAAGCTGGAGGAGGCAGCGCAGCAGCCAGAGTGCCTGCTGTGCGCAGCAGCGGGCGTGCCTGGTCCTGCCCTGGGCGGCACCAATGCCCCCCGCCCCCGCCCCATCCCGGCTCCCCCAGTCCCACAGCTGGTTGAGGGAAACTCAAACTGCAGGCCACAGGGCCAGGAGCTGCATCCTGGTCGCACTGACCCTCAGGGCCCAGACCCTCCCTGGCCACAGACAACCTGAGCCCAGCTGGCCATGGGAACCCGCAGCCCATGCACTCTGGAGGGCTCCAGGGCAGCTAGCACGCCCACAGGAGCCCCGCTGGAGTTTGGTGGAGACAAAGGACCCAGGGACGCAGTGGGAGCTAGGGCAGGGTTCGGGCCACTGCACTGCGGCTGGCTGGAGAGGCTGGGCCCTCAAAGGCCTGCGTGGCACTTTGTGAACTGATGTGGGGCCCCGAGGAAAGTCCTGGCGGTCATGGAGGTGGGGCGGGGGCTCTTGGTGCCATCCTGCTGGGGGCTGGCTGTCCTGCACGCACTGCAACAAGGGCCTGACTGGATCAGAGCTGCCTTTGGGTCTCCGGGCTGGAGGTGGGGGTGCAGGGCTAGCCCCAAATGCCGGCGTCCTCTGGGCTTCTTGTTGGGAGGGTGGGCTCCAGGTGGCCTCCTCCCTAGCGTTTCCCCAGCCCGGGGCTGCTGACTCACACCCACGCCCAGGGCCCCATCCCAGCCGGCTCAGCCACACTGGCCGGACTGGTTTGCCTGGCACAACCCTGCCTGAAGCAGTGCTCCTGCTCCTGTTCAGTCCTAGCCCCAGAAGCTCAGGAGCAGAGGGACAGCCACCTGCCAGGGGAGTGCCGAATTGGACACACAGAGACCGGAAGGGCCTGGGGGAGGGACGTGGCACAAGGTGGGGGACAGTGTCAGGGGTGGGGCAGGGCCAGCAGGCGGCACTGCCAGCCCACAGGGTCCTTCTAGCAGAGGCACCACCTGCCCATCCTTGGGCCCACAAGAGCCCAGGTGCCTTCCTGCTGGCTGGCTCTCGCCTGTGCCTCCCTGAGGCCCCTTGTGCAGTGGAGTATGTGCTGCTGGAGGAGCCCGTGCTCCTTAAGGTTGTCCGTGTGCTTCCCTCGGGAGGAGGCCCGGGTGGGGGGCTCCCTATCTGCCAGGACGCACGGCCCTTTCGGTGCCCCATAAGTGTCTCTTGAGGCTAATGGGGATGGGGGTCTCTCATCCCAAGCTCACTGACGGTCGTTTTCCCTTAGGGAAGCCCGGGCAGAACCGCCCGCCGCAGAGGAAAGCCGGCAGGCGAGGGAGCCCGCGTCGGCTGAGAACCCACAGGCCCCCACAGGTGAGAGCCCGCACGTCCCGCGCCGCTGTGGGTGACCGGGTGAGCTGTTGGCAGGGGGGTGCCCTGGGCCGGGACACGCTCAGTGTGGGCGCGCGCTTGCGTGTCATGTACACATGTGCTTGTGCGCGTGTGCAGGTGCGTGCACGTGTGGGAGTGCGCGTGTACGCGCACCTGTGGGCGCTCGGCGCAGGCCCGCGACACGCCCGAGCCCCTCCCGCCGCGCCCCGCTCTCGCCCACCTCCTGGTGCTCCACCTGCCTGCCGCCCGGGTGCGTGGCCTCTCGGGAAGACCCTGCCCTGCGCCACTCGCCCTCGCGGGGGTCGGGGCCGCCTCCATCCCGGGTCCGCCGCGTCGTGCCCGCCCCGCGCGCGCCGCCCTCAGGTGGCAGGAAACGGGGCCCTGCGCGTCGCCTTGGGCCAGGATCGCCTTCTCAGGCTCTGCAGCTCCGACCCTGCGCTGCTCCCGACCGGGGTCGGCCGCTCAAACCTTCCTCTGGGCCCGGTACCGCCCTGAGGCTCAGCAGCGCCTCCCAACACGAACTCGTCGTCGGTCTCCACGCACCCGCTGCCTCCCTCACTGCTCATTCTGTCCTCGCCGCTGCCTGCCCTCCTGCTTCTGCGCTGGTGCCGCGGGACTGCCTCACCCACGGTTCCGCCTGCTTTTCCCTGGGCTCCTCTCCGCGGAGCCGACGGGGCCTCGCAGCCACATCAGGTCTGACCCTGGTGCGCCCCTGCTGGGCATGGGCCATGCTGGCCGCAGCCTCCAGATGTAGGCCTGGCACCAGCAGCCACCTGTCCTCCCCAGCCCAGGCCCGGCACCGCCCATCGCCTGATCGCCTGTGTACCCCGCCACCCCGCCCCAGGTGTCAGGATAAGGAGCCTGACCCTGTCCTGAGGACGGGAGTAGTGGCAGTTGTTTGATAAGAGCCTCAGGGGTGCGGGAGCACCTCCGCGGAAGGCCCTGTGGTATGTCAGTGGTGGAGCGTGTCCAGTAGCTGGGGATTTGGCCTTGGCAAGAGGCAGCTATGAGAGGAAGCACGGAACACAAGCAAGGCCAGACCCTAGGAAACTCTGGGGAGGATGTCGCTTCTGTCACTGAAGGCCAGCACCGAGGCTCCGCCCGGGACCGTCTCCAATCATTCCTGTGTCTGGGTGTCACTTTCTCCAGGTGCAGGCTCCTGGTGGGAAACCAAGAGGCCGCTCTTCTGCTCTCAGTGTCAGGGAAAGGCAGGGACGCCCCCATTTTGCTTTCTGTAGTTTGAGGTAGTCTCCTAGCCTTCCTCCAGGACAGCCCCGCCTCACTGGCTAGGCGTCTTGGGGCCTCAGCCGCTCTGCGGGGTGTGGGGCAGACAGGACCAGGGAGCTCCATCTTGTCGAGGGAAACTCAAACTGCAGGCCACAGAGCCAGCAGCTGCATCCTGGCCACACTGACCCTCAGGCCTTCCCATCAGGAGCCTGCACCTGGAGAAAGTGACACCAAGACACAGGGAGCCCCATGACCCCTGCCATGGTGCCTCTTTTTGCTACAAAGTGGGTTTCCAGCTCAGAAGCAGGGCTGCCGGGGCTGCTAGGACCGCACAGGGGGGGTTGGCAGCGGGGATTCTACACATGCTAGGGCTGCCGGGGCTGCTAGGACCGCACGGGGGGGTTGGCAGTAGGGATTCTACACATGCTAGGGCTGCCGGGGCTGCTAGGACCGCACAGGGGGGGTTGGCAGGGGGGATTCTACACATGTGCCTGGGAGTCTATTTCAGGCAGAACAGACTGTGTCCCTAGAGAGCAGCAGGTGTGAAGTGAAACTGCCCTGCCTCCAGACGGCGGGCTCAGGGCTAGGCACTTAGCGTGGAGGGCGTGCTAGGCTCCAGCCCACAGCCGTGGCCACCCAGCTGACGTGCCTTCGGAGGAGTCCATGCCGCTGACTCAGCACTTTATGTGCCGTGGGGACACCTGGTCGCCATCACATGGACACGCTATTTTTGCACTCGAGGCTATTCCAGGAAGTCCATCCAGACAGAGCACGCCTTCCCCAGCCTCCTCTTCTCGGCCTGCAGCCCTGCTCTCCCCATGTCTGGTGATCTGTAAAGAGGGCTTGTTCTGCGTGGGTGGGACCTGCTCTAGATCCGTCTTGGAAAATGAGCTCATGCCGTTGGTGTAGCCACCATTCCTGCCCCCATGCCACTCTGCCCCGGGGCCTGCTGGCTGACGTCCATGGTGCAGTAATGATGTCCACGAGCCTGTTTGTGCCCTCGCTGCGGCCGACTCTCTCTAGGAGCATCCCCACAGGATGCAGAACCTCCCTTTGAGCTTGGTGTTCCCTGCTCCTCACAGACCCACCCCCTAGCCTTTCCCAGCTGTCCGCATCACCGCTGTCCGGGGCTTGTTAACTTCAGGCCCTGGAGAGCCAGCCCAGCCCTCACTGGTGTCCGGAGTCAGTGATACACAGTGCTCGAGTGACTCTTCCCACCCACAGGAAGTGGGTGATGAGGTGCCCCCCGGGGGCTGTCCCTTGCTGCTGCCCCCCAGGATCTCCCTGCTTGGGACTACAGCGTGCGGAGGAGGTCAGGCTGGAGTTGGTGTGGGAGCCTTTCCCAGCCTTTCCTCTGCATTGGTGCCCTCCCCAGGAGGCATCTGAGCTGCAAAAGGGGCGAATGCGATGTAGACACTTGGGCCCCGGGACTCGCCTGTGTCATCTGGGCTGGGCCCCGCAAACACCACAAACACCTTTTCCACCACGCAATAGATGGCTGCTGGGCTGCCCAAGGGTGTGATGTGGAGCTGGGAAACCCAGCCTGGGAAGGCAGCATTCCAGGAGCTGTTTTCCAAAAGAAGAATAGCCTCCACCAGGAAGGTGTGGCTGAGCCCCAGAGCCCCAGAAACCTGCGGGAGGCTCCACAGGGGGGCCTGCCAGAGGATACACACCCACCCTACGTCCTGCACACGGGATCCTCCAACCAGACAGTGTGGTCCAAGCAGCCTGGCAACTTTCACCTTAGCCAGCAGCCCTGGGCCACACTGAGGATGGTCCCAAACATGGCCTGTGCTGCTGTCACGGTGCTAAGGGGCCTGGCAAGCGCGGGGTCTTTCTTGCTGGACGGAGGCACAGGTGCCAGAATCTATCTTTTGCCCTACAGTGTCCTGGCACAGCCTAGATCTATGGACCCCTTCACCGGGTGCTTTATCCCCCACCCCCCAGAACTCCTGGGACCATTGAGATGCCCAGGAGATGGGGGGGGCCCTGTGCCTGTGTCCCGTTGCTGCTATAGCAGCCGCCACATCTACCAGCTCTGCAGGGTGGCCACCGGGCACGGCCTCGCCAGGCTGACGTCGAGGAAAGCCAGCCGTGCTGTGGGTTTCCTTCCCTCTGGCTCTCCACTTCTGCCTCCCTCTTCCACTATTTTTGGTTTGGGTTTTTGTTTTGTTCTGTTTTGTTTTTTTGAGACAGGGTCAGCTGTCTTGCCCAGGCTGGAGTTCAGGGGCTATTCCCAGGTGTAACCCTAGCTCACTGCAGCCTCCAACTGCTGGGCTTAAGTGATCCTCCTGCCTCAGCCTGAGTAGCTGGGACTACAGGTGTGTGCTCCCACGTCTGGCAAGCCTCTTTCAGTATAACTGTATGGGTTTTTCTCCATCTTTTTTTTATCTTTACAATTTTTCTTCTCAAGGACTTGGGCTGTTTGACTTGAGTCTTCCGGTCTGGATTTTGCTGATAAGATGGAATACCTCGAGAATGCATTTTTGTTTAGCATTTAGACATGCGTCCCCTCCTCGTTTGCTCAGTGGAATTACGATTGCGCTTGGAAATGTATCGTGTTGGGTGTGGTCTTTAAGCTGAACTTTCGTAGATCTGGCAGGACATTTAACACCAGGCCACGAAGCCTGCTTCAGAAGTGACTGAAACGACATCTGCCTTATAGTGTATATTTAAAAAATGATTTTGTTGTGTGAATAATTATGCTGCCATTTACAGATAAGTGAGATCAGAAACATTAGTTTCATATATTGTAGTTTTTAGTTTCTGAATACTTACTGGATTCTTTTTCTTTTTTCTTTCTTTTTTTTTTTTTTTGAGATGGAGTTTCGCTCTGTTGCCAGGCTGGAGTGCACTGGGGCTTGGCTCACTGCTACCTCTGCCTCCCAGGTTCAGGCAATTCTCCTGCCTCAGCCTCCTGAGTAGCTGGGACTACAGGCGCCCACCACCACACCCAGCTAGTTTTTGTGTTTTTAGTAGAGACAGGGTTTCACCATGTTGGCCAGGATGGTCTCGATCTCTTGACCTTGTGATCCGCCCGTCTCGGCCTCCCAAAGTGCTGGGATTACAGGCGTGAGGCGCCACTCCTGGCCGCTGGATTCACTTTTAATAAAGTTTAGTTCGTTTTTGAAAATTATCCATATTTGTTCCATTTCATGCATATTTTCCTTAATATACTTACGATACCTATTTAAAGCTCTTTTCTGCTAAATTTAACATCTGGGCCACCCGTTCATCTGCTTCCAATAGCCAGCTTTTTTCCTTTCTCTCTTTTTTTTTTGTTTGTTTTTTTGAGACAGCATCTTGCTGTGTTGCCCAGGCTGGTCTCGAAATCCTAGGCCCAAGCGATCCTCCTGCCTTGGCCTCCCAAGTAGCTGGGATTACAGGCGTGAGCCACCAGGCCTGGCTCCTCTTCCACTTTCACGGACTCTCGTGATTGCATTGGATCTCCCCGGGTAATCTGGGATGTTCTTCCTGGCCTAAGGTCGGCTGATTAGCAACCTTAGTTCATCTGCAGTCTCCATTCTCTTTTTGCTGAATCACGTCAAGTATTCACAAGTTCCAGGGGGCAGGAGGTGGACATCTTTGGGGGACATTATTCCGCCCACCAGAAAACCCAGGAGCAGCCACAGCCCCAAGACGAGGCAGGGAAGGAGTGCTGCTGTCTGCCGGTGATGATGAACTGCTTCTGACCCTCCCGAGTGAGGATATTGAGAAGAAAGAATTTGCCAAGATGCTAGTCACACATCAAGTACAGAGGCTATGTCGGTCTGCTGCGGCAGAAAGACCACTCGCGGTGTGGCAGCTCTCACTGGCCCTGCTGCCTCTTCAAGTTGACTGCAGTCCGTCACCCACGGTCATTATTAATTTGTTTTTGCAAAGGCCAGGCAGGTGAATCTAATGGAGATGGAAACCACCACACCTGCTTCCCTGGTCTCTGATGTTGGTGTTAACCTCTGCAATTCCTCAAGCAAAGCACTCCTTCTATCAGGCTCACTGTCTTGCTGGAGGGAAGAAGTTCCACAGGCTCTCACTTGGTTCTTTCTGCCGTAACGACCCTTACTCCTCTGGCCAAGGAGCCAATGTGAGCATTCAGCTGGCAGCTAAGAATGTGTATCCCAATAAACAGGGCAGACCTACAGACCCACTGGACCCATTAGAGATGGGCTTGGGCCACAGTGCCTTCCATGACTTCAGTAAACAGAGGGGCGTGGTGATCTTGTCAAAGTCCTGGCGTCAATGTCAGTGTCCGGCTACACACCATGTTCCCGTCCTCGAAAAGCCTCTCTGTACCCCTCTATGTTGGTGACACTTAACCCTGGCAAATGGCCACAGACTCCTTTAGGGACAGAGTAGGAGCGTAACTGGTGGGAGTGGTTGGCATGCTTTGTATTGGGAGAGCTGCACGCCCTAGGGCTTCCAGCCTCCTCTTCAGTTTGGCAGCTGTGAGTCTGAATTTCACTCAAATCTGGAAACTGGGTGAGAGACTGTGGCAGCTGCTGTCTGGCTGGCAGAGCCTGACGTGTCTCTGATCATAATCACTGGGTCAGCAACACCCTACTGACCTCGTCCAGAATCCCACATCCCAGTTGATATTAGGGCAATCAGTTCCCTGGCTGTTTTCCCCAATATCAACCCGGACTTACAGAAGACAGTCACCACAGAGCTCCTGCCAGGAGTTCACTCATTCGTGCATTTCGTCCTTTTTTTTTTTTTTTTTCTTTTTGAGATGGAGTCTCGCTCTGTCGCCCAGGCTGGAGTGCAGTGGGGCGATCTCGGCTCATTGCAACCTCCGCCTCCCAGGTTCAAGCGATTCTCTTGCCTCAGCCTCCCAAGTAGGTGGGATAGCAGGTGTGTGCCACCACGCCCAGCTAATTTTTGTATTTTTAGTAGAGATGGGGTTTTATCATGTTGCCCAGGCTGGTCTAAGATTCCTGACCTCAGGTGATCTGCCCTCAGCCTCCCAAAGTGCTGGGATTAAAGGCGTGAGCCACCGTACCTGGCCCTTGGTGGAATCTTTAGGGTTTTCTATTCATACATATAAAATCATATCATTGGCAAACAGAGATAATTTTACTTCCTCCTTTCCAATTTGGATGCCTTAGATTTCTTTTTCTTGCCTAACTGCTCTGTCTAGAACTCCCAGCACTATGCTGAATAGAGTGGCAAGAGCAGGCATTTTTGCCTTGTTCCTAACCTTAGAGAAAAATCCTTCAGCCTTTTACCATTGAGGATGATGTTTGCTGTTAGTTTTTCATAAATGATCTATATCAGGCTGAATAAATTTCTATTTCTAGTTTGTTGAGTGTTCCTTGTTTATTTTGGTTTTGGTTTCTCTCACTCTCTTTTTTTTGAGCAGGAGACAGGGGCACAGTCTGTCACCCAGGCTGGAGTGCAGTGGTGTAATCCCAGCTCACTGCAGCCTTGACCTCTGGAGCTCAAGCCATCCTCCCATCTCAGCCTCCCAAGTAGCTGGGACTACAGGTGTGTGCCATCATGTCTGGCTAAATTTTAATTTTTTGTAGAGATGGGTTCTCACTATGTTGTCCAGACTGCCCTTGAACTCCTAGGCTCAGGTGATCCTCCCACCTTGGTTTCCCAAAGTGTTGAGATGACAGGTGTGAGCCACCATGCCCAGGCTTTGTTTGGAGATGTTTGATTACTGATTTAATCTCCTTGCTAGTTATATGTCTATTCAGATTTCCTATTTCTTCATGATTTAGTCTTGATAAGTTTTGTGTTTTTAGGAATTTGTCCACTTCATCTAGGTCACTCAATTTGTTGGCATATAATTGTTCAGAGTACTCTCTTATGATATTTATTTATTTATTTATTTTATTTTATTTTATTTATTTATTTATGAGATGGAGTCTCACTCTGTTGCCCAGGCTGGAGTGCAGTGGCACTATCTCAGCTCACTGCAAGCTCCGCCTCCTGGGTTCACGCCGTTCTCCTGCCTCAGCCTCCCAAGTCTGGGATTACAGGTGCCCACCACCACGCCCAGCTAATTTTTTGTATTTTTAGTAGAGACTGGGTTTCACCCTGTTAGCCAGGATGGTCTCGATCTCCTGACCTCGTGATCCACCCGCCTTGGCCTCCCAAAGTGTTGGGATTACAGGAGTGAGCCACCGCGCCCGACCTATATTTTTTATTTCTGTAGAATCAGTAGTAATGTTCCCACTTTTATTTCTGGTCTTGGAAATTTTAACCTTCTCTCTTTTTTCCTTAGTCCATCTAGCTAAAAGTTTGTCAATTTTGTTGATCCTTCCAAAGAACCAACTTTTAGTTTCATTTGTGTTCTCTATGTTTTTATATTCTCTATTTTGTCTATCTCTAATCTTTATTATTTCCTTCCTTCTGCTAGCTTTGGCTTTAGTTTGGTCTTCTTTGTGTATTTCCTTAAGTTATAAAGTTAGGTAGGTTATTGATTTGAAATCTTATGTATTAATTTCAGCATTTATAGCTGTAAGTTTCCCCCTTAGCACTGCTTTTGCTGCATCTCCTGAGTTTGGTATGTTGTGTCTTTGCTTCCATTTGTTCCTAAGTATTTCCTAATTTTCTTTGTGATTTCTTTTTTGATCCATTGACTGTTGAAGGGTGTATTTTTTTTTTAAAAAAGAGTATATTGTTTAATTCCACCATTTTGTGAATTTTCCACTTTTACTTCTGTTATTGATTTCTAACCTCATCCCACTGTGGTCAGAGAAGAAACTTTGCACAGCGTGATTTTTAAAAATCTATGCAGAGTTAATTTGTGGCTTAACATATGGTCTACCCTTGAAAATATCCCATGTACACTTGAGAAGAATGTATATGCTATTATTGGCTAGAGTGTTCTGTATGTCTGTTAGATCTAGTTGGTTGATTGTGTTAAGTCCTTTCCTCTCCTCTGCTCTCCTCTCCTTCTCCTTCTCCTTCTCCTTCTCCTTCCCCTTCTCCTTCTCCTTCTCCTTCTCCTTTCTTTTCTTTTCTTAGGGTTTCACTCCTGTCACCCAGGCTGGACTGCAACAGCACAATCTCGGCTCACTGCAACCTCTGCCTCCCGAGCTCAAGCGATTCTCCTGTCTCAGCCTCCCAAGTAGCTGGGACTACAGGCATACACCACTGCGCCTGGCTAATTTTTGTATTTTTTATAGAGACAGGGCTTTACCGTGTTGCCCAGAGTGGTCTTGAACTCCTAAGCTCAAGTGATCTACCCGACTTGGCTTCCCAAAGTGCTGGCATTACAGGTGTGAGCACCATGCCCAGCAAGTCCTTTATTTCTTTACTTATCTTCTTATCTTCTGCCTGGTGGTTCTATCCATATGGGGGCGGGTATTATCTCCAACTATTATTGTAAAACTATTTCTCCCTTCAGTCCATTGTGTTGGCTTTTGCTTCATATATGTACATATAAATATATGTGATATATAAATATATATGATATATAAATATATATGATATGTAATATATAAATATAGATATATATGATATATAATATATATAGATATGATATATATCATATATAATATATAAATATATATAATATATCATATATAAATATATATCTATATATCAATCATAAATATATATCATATATAAATATATAAATATATATCATATATATCATATATATATAAATATATATCATATATCCTATATAAATATATATCATATATCCTATATAAATATATATCATATATCCTATATAAATATATATCATATATCCTATATAAATATATTTATATATATCCTATATAAATATATATCATATAAATATATAAATATATATATCATATAAATATATAAATATATATCATATAAATATATCATATAAATATATAAATATATATCATATAAATATGTATATCATATATAAATATATAAATATGTATATCATATATAAATATATATGTATATCATATATAAATATATATGTATATCATATATAAATATATATGTATATCATATATAAATATATATGTATATCATATATAAATATATATGTATATCATATATAAATATATATGTATATCATATATAAATATATATGTATATCATATATAAATATATATGTATATCATATATAAATATATAAGTATATATCATATATAAATATATAAATATATATCATATATAAAATATATCATATATAAATATATAAATATATATCATATATAAATATATAAATATATATCATATATAAAATATAAAAATATAAATATATATCATATATTAAATATATAAATATATCATATATGATATATTTATATATGATATATAATATATCATATATATTTATGTATGATATATATCATATATTTTTATATGATATATTTATATATATTTATATATGATATATATTTATGATATATATTTATATATTTATACATATATTTATATATATTTATGATATATAGTATATAATTATATATGATATATATTTATATATATGATATATAATTATATATTTATATATATTTTATATTTTATATTATATATATATTTATATATTTTTATATATTATATATTTTTATATATATTTATATATTTTTTATATATTTATGTATATTTATATATACATTTATATCATATAATATATATTATATATCATATATCATATATAAATATATATCATATATCATATATAAATATATATCATATATCATATATCATATATAAATATATATCATATATATCATATATAAATATATATCATATATCATATATATATCATATATCATATATAAATATATATCTATATATCATATATATTATATGATATAAATGTATATATAAATACATAAAAAATATATAAATATATATAAAAATATATAATATATAAAAATATATAAATATATATAAATATATAAAATAAATATATAAATATATAAATATGTGAATATATAATTATATATCATATATCATATATAAATATATAAATATATATCATATATAATTATATACTATATATCATATATAAATATATGTATAAATAAATATATATCATATAAATATATATCTCATATATATATAAATATATATCATAAAAATATATGATATATATCATACATAAATATATATGATATTATATATCATATATATCAATCATATATATATGTGTGTGTATATATATGTATATATATATTTTTTGAGACGGAATCTCACTCTGTTGCCCAGGCTGGAGTGCAGTGGCATGATCTCGGCTCACTGCAATCTCCACCTCCTGGTACCTGGGATTATAGGTGCCTGCCACCATGCCTGGCTAATTTTTGTGTTTTTTCTGGAGATGGGGTTTCACCATGTTGGCTGGGGTGGTCTCAAACTCCTGACCTCAGGTGATCTGCCCACCTGAGCCTCTCAAAATGCTGGGATTACAGATGTAAGCTACCATGCTTGGCCTGCTTCATATATTTTGATGATCAGACATTAGGTACATACATATTTATAGTTATTATATATTCTTGCTATATTGAACTTTTTTTGATATATAATGTCCTTCTTTGTCTCTTGTGGACTTTTTTTTAAATTTTATTTTTATTTTTATTTTTTATTTTTTTTGAGGTGGAGTTTCGCTCTTGTTGCCCAGGCTGGAGTGCAATGGCACATTCTCGGCTCACTGCAACCTCTGCCTCCTGGGTTCAAGCAATTCTCCTGCCTCTCAAGTAGCTGGGATTACAGGCATGCGCCACCACGCCTGGCTAATTTTGTATTTTTAGTAGA
Organism: Gorilla gorilla gorilla; assembly: GCF_029281585.2. Classification (NCBI taxonomy): domain Eukaryota; kingdom Metazoa; phylum Chordata; class Mammalia; order Primates; family Hominidae; genus Gorilla; species Gorilla gorilla. The sequence continues at coordinate 149,602,456 of NC_073231.2, forward strand.
GACAAGGTTTCTCCATGTTGGTCAGGCTGGTCTCGAACCCCCGACCTCAGGTGATCTGCCCGCCTCAGCCTCCCAAAGTGCTGAGATTACAGGTGTGAGTCACCGTCCCTGACCTCCCTTGTGAACTTTTTTGATTTAAAAATCTATTTTGTCTGATACTAGTACAGTCATTCCTCCTCTCTTTTGGTTTCTATTTGCATGGAATATCTTCTATGTTTTCATTTTCAATGTTTGTGTTTTTCAATCTAAAGTGAATCTTTTGTAGACAGCATATACTTGGATCAGGGGTTTTTATTCATCCTGCCAGTCTCTGTCTTTTGATTGGAGAGTTTAATCCATTTACATTTAAAGTAATTAGTGATAAGGAGAGACTGGGCACAGTGGTTCATGCCTGTAATCTCAGTGCTTTGGGAGGCTGAGATGAGAGGGTTGCTTGAGGCCTGGAGTTGGAGACCAGCCTGGGCCACATTCTACAGAAAATTAGCCAGGCATGGTGGCATGTGCCTGTAGTGCTAGCTACTTGGAAGGCTGAGATGGGAGGATCACTTGAACTCAGGAGTTTGAGGTTACAGTGAGCTATGATTGCACCACTGCACTCTAGCCTCGGTGACAGAGCAAGACCCCACCTCTAAAAAACAAAAAATAAAATAAAATAAATAATTACTGACAAGAAAGGACCTACTTCTGTCATTTTGCTATGTGTTTTAGATATGCCATATAACTTTTTTTGTCCCTCATTTCCTGAATTACTGTCTTCTTTTGTGTGTGTGTGTGTGTTTTTTTTGTAGTGAAATGTTTGAATTTCTTCCTCAATTCCTTTGGTATATATTCTATAGGTTTTCTTTGTGGTTACTATGGGGTTTACATTTAACACCCTAAAGTTCTAACTCTCCAATTTGAATTTATACCAGCTTAACTTCGACGACATAAAAAACTCTGTTCCTTTACAGCTTTGTCTCCACTCCTTTCAGTTGCTGATGTCACAAAATTACATCTTTATACATTGTGTACCCCAAAACATAAATAATTCTTATAAATGCACTGGTCTCTTAAATTATCTAGGAAAAAAGTGGAGTTACAAACCAAAATTATAGTAATAGTAGCTTTTAAATAATTTAAAAATATGGACTGGGCGTGGTGGCTCAGGCCTGTAATCCCAGCATTTTGGGAGGCCAAGATCGGTGAATTACCTGAGGTCAGGAGTTCAAGACCAACCTGGCCAATATGGTGAAACCCTGTCTCTACTAAAAATACAAAAATTAGTCGGGTGTGGTGGCAGGTGCCTGTAATCCCATCTACTTGGGAGGCTGAGGCAGGAGAATCACTTGAACCTGGGAGGCAGAGGTGGCAGTGAGCCGAGATCATGCCATTTCACTCCAGCCTGGGCAACAGAGTGAGACTTCATCTCAAAAAAAAAAAAAAAAAAAGTGTGTGTGTGTGTGTGTGTGTGTATATATATATATATATATATAATCCTATAGAAAACAGACATAGACTTAGAAGTTACCCACATGTTTATCTTTATTGAGATCTTTATTTCTTCTTAACTGCTTTGAGTTACCATCTAGTGTCCTTTCAACCTGCAGGACCTCCTTGAGCATTCCTTGCAGGGCAGGTCTAGTGGTAACAAACTCCTTCAACTTTTGTTTATCTGGGAATGTCTTATTTTCTTCCTCACATGTGAAGGATAGTTTTGCTGGATATAGGATTCTTTTTTGCCAGTTTTTTTTTCTTTTAGCACTTTATTTATTCTTATTATTATTTTTTTATTTTTGAGAGAGAGACTTGCTCTGTTGTCCAGGCTGGAGTGCAATGGCACAATCTTGGCTCACCACAACCTCTGCCTCCCAGGTTCAAGCGATTCTCCTGGCTCAGCCTCCCGAGTAGCTGGGATTATAGGCGCCTGCCACCAGGCCCAGCTAATTTTTGTATTTTTAGTAGAGACAGGGTTTCACCATGTTGGCCAGGCTGGTCTCAAACTCCTGACCTCAGGTGATCTGCCCACCTTGGCCCCCCAAAGTGCTGGGATTACAGGCGTGAGCCACCACACCCAGCCTTTCTTTTAGTGCTTTAAATATATTGGCCCCCTGCCTTCTGGCCTCCAAGTTTCTGATGAAAAATCTGCTTGTCATTTTATTGAGGATCCCTTGTATGTGACAAGTTGCTTCCCTCTTGCTACTTTCAGGATTCTAACTTTGCATTTCAAAAGTTAGACTATAATGTGTCTCAGTGTGGGTCTCTATGAGTTCATTTTACTTGGAGTTACTTGAGCTGCTTGGATGTTTATATGCATGTCTTTCATCAAATTTGGGAAGTTTTCAGCCATTATTTCTTCAAACATAGTCATAAGCTGCATAATGACATTTTGGTCATCAATGAACTGCATATATGATGGTGGTCCTCAAAGATTATAATACTGTATTTTTACTGTACTTTTTATGTTTATATGTACTTAGATACACAAATACTTACCATTGTGTTATAATTGCCCAAGTATTAAATACAGTAACATGCTGTACATATTTGTAGCCTTGGAGCAATAAGTTATATACCATATAGTTTAGGTATACAGTAGCTATACCATGTAGGCTTGTATAAGTACTCTCTACGATGTTCACACAATGTTGAAATCACATGAGGATGTATTTCTCAGAACATATTTTTGTTGTTAAGTGATGCATGACTGTATTCTCTCTGCCCCTTTCTCTTTCTTCTCTTTCTGATGTACCTAAAATGTATATGTTGGCCCGTTTGATGGTGTCCCACAGGTCCCTTACTCTCTGTTCGTTTTTTTTTTTTTTTTTTTTGAGACAGGGTCTCACTCTGTCACCTGGGCTGGAATGCAGTGGCACAGTCACATCTCACTGCAACCTTGACCTCCTGGGCTTAAGCAATCCTCCGTCCTCAGCCTCCTGAGTAGCTGGGACTACAGGTGTGTGCCACCATGCCTGGCTAATTTTTGTTTTTGTTTTTATTTCTTGTAGAGACAGGGTTTTGCTATGTTGCCCAGGGTGGTCTTCAACTCCTGGGGTCAAGTGGCCCACCTGCCTCAGCCTCCCAAGGTGCTGGGATTACAGGTGTGAGCCACCGCACCTGGCCTTTTTGTTAATATTTCCATTTCATTCATACATTATTTTCTTGACTTCTTCCATGTCTTCCTTTAGTGCTTGAGTTCTTTAAGATAATTGTTTTAAAGTCTTTGTCTAGTAGCCATGCCATCTCGCTCTGTCTCTCAGGCTGGAGTGCAGTGGCATGATCTCGGCTCACTGCAACCTCTGCCTCCCGGTTTCAAGTGATTCTCCTGCCTCAACCTCCCAAGTAGCTGAGATTACAGGTGCCCTCCACCATACCTGGCTAATTTTTGTATTTTTAGTAGAGATGGGGGTTTCACCGTGTTGGCCAGGCTGTTCTCGAACTCCTGACCTCAGGTGATCTGCCTGCCTCAGCCTCCCAAAATGTTGGGATTATAGGTGTGAGCCACCACGCCCAGCTTTTCAGAGATAGTTTCTGTTGATTTATTTTTGTTTTCCTTTGAATTGGCCATACTTTCCTGTTTCTTTGTATGCCTTGTGAACTTCTGTTGAAAACTGGACATTTGAATCTAATAATGTGGTAACTCTGGAAATCAGACTCTCCTCCTTCCCCAGGGTTTGCTGGGTTTTGTTTGTTTTCTTTTCTTTTCTACTGTTGTAGGCTGTCTCTTTCCAAGGCTCAGCTGGGGTATAAACTTATGGTCTTCTTGGGACTCTTCTGAGCCTTTCTTTGGCATTTATCGTCACTTTCTAATTTCCCCAGTATATACAGTTGTTTTGAATGTCCTAGCCTTTCATGTTTGGCTCCTAAGAAGAGAAAAAGAGAAAAATTAAGAGGGAAAAAAAGGCACCAGCTCTTTAAATCCCTGGAAGTCACTTCAGCCAGAGGGGGAGGGGCTTGCAACAATGTGGGGAGGGGCCATGACAATGGCTGCTGCTGCTTTGTCTGCCCCTCAGGAGCCATTGCTGCTTAACAAGTGGCCACAAACTTCATGACTATCTTATCATTCGGCCGTTTCTGTGGGTCAGGAGTCCTGGCACAGTCTAAATGGATCCTCTGGCTCAGCACCTCTCACAAGGCTAATGCCAAGGTGTTTCAGCCAGGGCTGCATTCTCATCTCAAGGATCGACTGGGGAAGGATGCGCCTGCAAGCTCCCATGCTTGTTGATGAAATTCAGTTCCTTGTGGGCAGTTGGGCTGAGGGGCCCCCATGTCTTGCTAGGTGTCAGTTTTGCTACATGAGCCTCTGCCTAGGACATCTTGCAACATGGCGCTTAATTCATCAAAGCCTGTAAGGGAGAGAGTCTGCCATCAAGACAAAGGTAGCAATCTTATTTTTATTATTATTTTTTTTTTGAGATGGAGTCTCGCTCTGTTGCCCAGGCTGGAGTGCAGTGGCCTGATCTCAGCTCACTGCAAGCTCCGCCTTCTGGGTTCACGACATTCTCCTGCCTCAGCCTCCTGAGCAGCTGGGACTACAGGTGCCAACCACCACGCCCGGCTAATTTTTTTGTATTTTTAGTAGAGACGGGGTTTCACTGCATTAGCCAGGATGGTCTCGATCTCTTGACCTCATGATCCGCCCACCTCAGCCTCCCAAAGTGCTGGGATTACAGGCATGAGCCACCGCACCCAGCCAGGTAGCAATCTTCTGTAACGTAACTACAGGAATGATGGACATCACATCCCATTACCTTCACTGTGTTCTCTTGGTTAGAAGCAAGTCACAGGTCCCACCCACACTCAAGGGGAAGGAATTACACAAGGCATGAATAGCAGGAGAAAGGATAGCCAGGGCCATTATAGAGCTTCCCCCACAGCACCATAAATCAGTCACTGATTCAAAGCATATACTGCATCCCATAAGATACAATGATATATTCTCAGGATACAATCTCCCAACTGGCACTGCAACCAGGTCTTAAGGCCACTAAACATTCTATCACGCCAGCTCCTCTTGAGCCAGGATACCTAGCAAGACCAGTGCATTCCATGGGAAAGAAGTTAGCTGGAAAATAAGTTCCTTAGTCTGCATCAATGTTGTGTATGTTACCATGATGTGGAATAAATATTTTATTTCATTTATTTATTTATTAAGACGGAGTCTTGCTCTGTCCCCAGGCTGGAGTACAATGACGTGATCTTGGCTCACTGCAACCTCCGCCTCCCGGGTTCAAGCAATTATTGTGCCTCAGCCTCCTAAGTAGCTGGGATTACAGGCGCCTGCCACCACGCCAGGCTAATTTTTGTATTTTTAGTAGAGATGGGGTTTCATCATGTTGGCCAGGCTGGTCTCAAACTCCTTACCTCAAGTGATCCTCCCGCCTTGGCCTCCCAAAGTGCTGGGATTACAGGTGTGAGCCACTGTGCCTGGCCAGAATAAATATTTTATAAACTCATGGTGGCACGGGCAACATCATTGCAGTCAAGAACAAATTCATATCTAGAATCCATTCCTCCAGTGAGGACATGCAGTGCCCCTTCATGATGGAAAGGGTTCAGTGTGGTCAGCCTGCTGGCAGGTGGCTGAGCCCCTGGAAGTGGAGCCATGCTGGGGGCTCAGTGTCCATCTCTGCTGCTGGAAGGTTTAGCATTCAGTGGTGGCAGCCTTGGGGGGAGGAAGATCTAATCTATGTTGTAGAGCCCATGCAAAGCCCCCATCTCTGCTGCTGCTCATTGATAAAGCATGAAGGTGGCTGGAAAGCATGACTGCCATCCACAGTGCATGGTTTCAACCTCCTGATGATCCCTCTTGAAATGTCTTCCCAAAATGCATGACTCTGGTGGACATTTGCAAAGGTGCACAACATCTTCACATTCTGTGCTGTCCACCCACATCCTCTTTCCCAGATATGCTTCTTACCAGTCTCCCAAGCCTGCTCTTTTTGGTGTCTAGCCAAACCATTAACTACCACCAGGAACTAAGTCAATATTTTCTTCCACGGATCTCTTAGTCCCGACAAAGTGGACAACAAAATTCACAGCTCAAAGTGCTTCTCATTGCCAGGCACACTCCTGACTTAAGGCTGGAGCTCAGTACACCACGAGGGACTGTCTGAGAACCAGGGCTGCTTTTCTTTCCTTGTCAGTCAGGTGACCATGAGGAGCTTCCCATGATGCCATTGGTGTGGATCAAGAGGGAGGAGGTGATGGAGGAGCACCCCGTGTCACAGGCATCTGAGCCGACAGGACCTTCGCACACCCGGTTTCTTATGTTTCATCTTCATTCATGGTACTCGGTGTACCATGAATTGCTGGTACACACGCCCAACCTCATGGCTTGGCGTCTGGTACCATCGGTTCATGATGACTATCCCAAATGGTGTACTTATTGGGTGTCTTGTGATTAGGCATCAGTGCTTGCCAGGGCCCCAGAGCAAACCAGAGTTTTTTTCTCAAAAGAATAGCTTAGGTTCACACCTGTAATCCCAGTACTTTGGGAAGCTGAGGCAGGAGGATTGCTTGAGTGCAGGAGTTTCAGACCAGCCTGGGCAACACAGTGAAACAGTGTCTCTACTAAAAAAATTAAAAAAAAAAAAGTAGCTGGGTGTGGTGGTGCACACTTTTAGTCCTAGCCACTTGGGAGGCTGAGGCAAGAGGACTGCTTGAGTCTTGGGAGGTCAGGGCTGCAGTGAGCTGTGATCGCACCACTGCACTCCAGCCTGGGTGACAGAATAGGACCCTGTCTAAAAAAAAAAAGTCTTATGCAGAAGAGGGCATGACTTTGCTCTAAAACTCTAGGGTTCTGTGCTGTGATTTTGTTACTGGGTTTCTCCAGAAGCTTCAAACAGTATTCATATGTGCAACTGACAGTCAGAGTGTCACTGATCTATTGGGTCACAAGGCTGAAGTGGTGAAGCAGGTGGCATTGAATGCTGGTCTTAACTGCAGAGGCTCTTCTTGCCCAGGGGCCAACTCAAAGCCAGCAGACCATGAACTAATTGATGAATGGGTTGCAGGGCTCCAGGGTCGCCTTTGAAAAAGCATATAGGCCTGCAGATATGCCCGGTTTATAGTGGCAGGTAGTGTAAGGCACACAATGTGTCTTTCTTTTTTTTTTTTTTTTGAGATGGAGTCTCGCTCTGTCACCCAGGCTGGAGTGCAGTGGCGCGAGCTTGGCTCACTGCAAGCTCCGCCTCCCGGGTTCATGCCATTCTTCTGCCTCAGCCTCCCAAGTAGCTGAGACTATAGGCACCCGCCACCAAGCCCAGCTAATTTTTTGTATTTTTAGTAGAGAAGGGGTTTTCACCATGTTAGCCAGGATGGTCTCGATCTTTTGACCTCATGATCCGCCTGCCTTGGCCTCCCAAAGTGCTGGGATTACAGGCATGAGCCACCACGCTTGGCCACAATGTGTCTTTCATCTTAAAATTTTTTTTTTTAGAGATGGTGTCTCACTGTGTCACCCACTCTGGAGTGGCATGATCATAGCTCATTTCAGCCTAGAACTCCTGGGCTCAAGCAATTCTCCCACCTCAGCCTTTTGAGTAGCTAGGATTTTACAGGCCACTGTGCCTGGTGTATTTCATCTTTTAGGAGATATTCTAACATGCCCCAGGCTACTGGATTCCTAGAAACTTCACTGACATTGTAGGACCCTGAATTTTCATGGCTTGCATGAAAATGTCATTTCTTACTCAGGCATCCAAGGTATTTGCTACTCTGTGTTCATTTAGTCCAATCAGGATAAATTCACCAATATAGTGTATCAGTTCATGCTTGTGGGGGTCAAGACAATAAAGATCTCTGGATTAGATTACCTCAGAGAGTGGTAGCACTGACCCAGCAGTGAGACAAGAATGTGAGGGTGTTTTGTCAGCCCTATTATGTAAAAGCAAACTGTTTCTGTTTATCCTTGCAAATTATTATTTTTCACGTTCTAAAAGACAAAACAGGCTCGGCGCAGTGGCTCACGCCTAAAATCCCAGCATTTTGGGAGGCCAAGGCAGGTGGATCACCTGAGGTCAGGAGTTCGAGGCCAGCCTGACCAACATGGAGAAACTTCGTCTCTACTGAAAATACAAAATTAGCCGGGCATGGTGGCACATGCCTGTAGTCCTAGCTACTCGAAGGCTGACGCAGGAGAATCGCTTGAACCTGGGAGGCAGAGGTTGTGGTGAGCCAAGAATGCGCCATTGCACTCCAGCCTGGGCAACAAGAGCGAAACTCCATCTCAAAAAGAAAAAAAAAAGAAAAAGATGAAACATTTTATCTGGGTGAAGGGATGATTTAACTCATGAAACCTGAGAACACGAGAACAACAAAAATACTTTCCTTGAACATTTTCAGCTAGAATGACAAGGCATTCTCCTACATAAAACATTATAATTTTCCCAGTACTCCAAAGGAATCCAATAAATAATTTTACAGTGAAGGGGCCTGGATCAAAACTGGCAGTGACACCTGGCCCCCGACAAACCTGAGTCACAGGTCCCTGTGCAGGTCCCAGCGTCCAGTCCTCCAAGAACCAGCACTGCCGGAGCCTCGCTGTGGTTTCTTCCTTCCCCGATGGGACCAGCTGGAGTTTCCAAGCTGCTTCACAGAGGCCAAAGATGACAACACGAGAGGTGGTCAAAGCCAAGGTTTCCCTGCGATGCCTTTGTCTTCTTCCCATGGCCTGGCCTGAGTGCTGCAGCTGGGCCCCAGGAGATGAGCTCCTCGCCCAAGCTGGAGAGCATCCGCTGCACCCGCCATGCCGGGAAGAGCTCGGGTGGGCTTTCTCCATAGCAATTCTTCGCAATGGGGTCCCGGTCGGTGGGATGAGGCCCTGGGATGAGGTCCTGCATTTGGCCGGACATGACTCAATACTGATCTTCGACTGCCACGAAGAGGTTCTGGAACACCACGATGCTCCAGGAGAAGCTCCTGGCTGGGCTGCAGGCAGCAAGAGACATGGCCAGCAGCCGTCACAGCAGCACTGCTTCACACTAGGGCTGTGGACGTTACAGCCCTGCACCAGCAAATCCCTCCTCTCGCAAACATAGCCTGGTTCATCCACGATGAGGAGCTTCCCTTGCACAGAGTTCTGGCACTGATTCCACAGGCGACTGCTACTGCCCAGGTTAACCTGCACTTTGCACGGGCTGGGCTGGTCGTGGTCTTGAACCTGGAGGAGAGTCCTATGCCTGACTCCCACTCTTCCTGCCTGAAGGTGCTGCTGAGGACATGGATGAGGATAGCCTGGGCAAGGGCCCCACATGCCCAGCAGCCCCAACCTTGTGAATGATTATAGGGAGAAAAGCATTTTCCAGGCCAATGGCTCACTCCAGGTGCCAGGGGTCATGTCGATTTGCTCTGGAAAATATGTCACATCAGTAGCAGCAGGTGCAGTTGCAATAGCCACCTGCTGAGCTTTGTGAAAATCCACAGGCGTTCTCCAAGGATGCCTGCCTTGCGCCTCGCCCAGCTAGGGAGTCAGGTGGGGGCTGTGCTGGGGATCACCAGACCTGCATCGTTCACATCTTTTGGGGGTAGCACTAACCTCGGCATTTTCACCAGACATGCAGATTTGAGTTCATTAACCTGGTAGGAAAGAAAAATTGCAGGGCTTCCATTTAACTTTTTATGCCATGACAGCCGTAACCCTGTGGGCCACAGAGCTGGTGTGAGAATGCCGCCGGTTTCTGGGATGTCTTTTTAGCTACACACTCAGGAGCTTGCAAAGTGACCACAGGCAGGCTCTGCAGAACTCCCAGGCCCAGCTCGAGATGAACTTGGATTACAGTTGCATGATCCCTGACCATCAGCCACCACTTTGACTGGTGGACCACCATGGTGTTTTGGGGCCCCAGAATTTGGCATTCACCAAAATCAGTGTTCTGTGGGCCCTGAAAGCGCAGGATGTCACCCTTGTCTGGAGCACCCCACTGAAGGGGCAGTGTCTCCCGTGGGGAAGGCTGGGAGGGCAAGTCCTGCGCACCTGGGAGCCCAGGGAGCCCGGCTTTCTTGTCAACCACAGGTGAGGACAAGGACAGGAACACAACCAAATCAGTTGCACAACTGTGTCTTTTAGGGTCTGTCTCATGGCACATTCTGGTGCCAAGTACTGCATCTATCAGAGTACAGTCAGGAAACAGAAAACTTACCACATTTAAGTATTTAAAATTGTAGGGCTTGCACAGTGGCTCACGCCTGTAATCCCAGCTCTTTGGGAGGCTGAGGCAGGTGGATCACTGGAGTGCAGGAGTTCAAGACCAGCCTGGGCAGAATGGTGAGATTTCATCTCTACAAAAAAAAAAATTAGCCAGGCGTTGATAGTGGCAGGTGCCTGTAGTCCCAGCTTCTCGGGAGGCTGAGGTGGGAGGATCGGTTGAGCCTGGGAGCTGAGGCTGCAATGAACCCTGAGCATGTCACTGCAATCCAGCCTGGGCGACAGAGGGAGACCCTGCGTCCAAAATAAATACAATAAATAGTAAAGTTTTTATGAAGAATGGCCAAACAGCTATTATAAGTTTAAAGTAACAAGAAGGACCCTGAGCTCCCACGGAGATGATTCTGGAAGCAGCGATGCCCCCGCGTTGGAGCAGAGGAGCAGCGGGGGTTTTCTGCGCTCGGCATCGCGGCGGGGCCCTCCCAGGAGCCGGTCATCGCCGCGCAGGCGGGCCCGGGAGAGGCGGGGCGCGGCCCAGCGCGGTGGCATGGGGCCGACTTTGGACTTAGGAAGACTGCGCGGGGCGGGACCAGCTGCGGAGCGCAGGAGCACCAGGGACCTCCTGGTGCGAGCCGAAGACGGTCAGGGAGGCGTGCGGGCCCCGAAGACCCAGCCTGAACCAGGGCGTCAATGCGGGTTTCGCCAGGAGCAGCAGAGCGCGGAGCGGAGACTCCTGGGGCGCAGATCGGGGTAGGGCTGGAGGTGAAGCCGTCCCCGGAGCCGCGCGCCCGAGAAGGGACCCGGAGCATCTCCCGCGGGCGCCCTGCTCCTCCGGCCCCCCGCCGCCACCCTTTACCCCCGGGGCCCCGCGCCAGCCTAGTGGCGGGACGGCCTCCCGTCTCCCCTGGGAGTCCCGGAGACGCCCGGCCCTTGCCTGCTGCTCCGGCCCCGGGAAGCTGCGCGCGGACGCGATGCCTCCGACTCAAGACTCCGTCTGCTCCACTGCTTCTGCCTTTCTGACCCAACTTTTGTTTTTTATGTGTCCAAATCTTGTAATATATTTATCTGTTTTTGAACAATTACATACTGACAGCCATAATGACAACTCGGCCTGGCGGGGTAACTCACACCTGTAATCCCAGCACTTTAGGAGGCCTATGTGGGAGGATCGCTTCGGCCCAGGAGTTCGAGACCAACCTGGGCAACATAGTAAGACCCCAGCTCTACCAAAACCATTTTTAAAAAAGCATTAGCTGCCTGTAGTGCCAGCTACTCCGGAGGCTGAGGTAGGAGGATCGCTTGAGCCCAGGGAGGTTGAGGCTGCAGTGATCTGAGATCACATCACTATACTCCAGCCCATAAACATGGAGCCTTGCAGCTATATGTAAGGTTTTAAAAATTAAATTTCAAAAGAAAATAAATTTCAGTGTTTTTTTTTTGCAGGAAGTGTTATAGGATCTGCAATAAAAAGCATAACATATATTAGGATAGAAATATATCCTAACATATATGATGTATACATTCTCCCTCTATAGGACAGATATAAAGGAGAGTGGGATAGATATTGTATTTCAAGGAGAGTAACACAGTATATCATTTCTGCTTATCGTAGAGCTTCTGTGTGTCTACAAAGTGTGATTATGGGTGTCCAGTCATTTATGGTATTTGTATCCCATTCGTAAAGTAAGAGTTTACTTTAAAATATATCAATATACCAGAAATCTGATCCTTTGTAACTATTTAAACTTGTTAGGAAAAACTTTAGATGTCAGCATAGAAATATACCAGGCATGGTGGCAAGCACCTGTAATCCCAGCTACTCGGGAGGCTGAGGTGGGAATCGCTTGAACCCAGAAGGCAGTGGTTGCAGTGAGCCGAGATCGCGCCATTGCACTCCAGCCTGGGCAACAAGAGTGAAACTCCATCTGAAGGAAGGAAGGAAGGAAGGAAGGAAGGAAGGGAGGGAGGGAAAAGAAAAGAAAAGAAAGTTTGAGGACCACAATGTAGACGGCTGGATGTTCAGAGCTTTACCCAGGAGCCAGGCCCTGTTTGGCCAGCTGTGCCCATCTGCCAGGCATGCACGTCTCACTAGGCAGCCAGGGCATCCACTGCTTCCAAAAGCTTCCCAGGTCCTATCCCTGTGCCGTCATCAGCATACTGCACTGTCAGGATCATCTCAGGGGTGCTGAGACCACCAAGCTCCCTGTGGACATGACAAGATGGGAAGACATGCTGATGCCACTTCCATGGAGGGGCAACTTGCTTCTGGTGAATGTTGATTGAGGAAGGAAAAAATATTTACCATGTCAGTCACTGCATAACAGGTGGTAAATTGTATTGATTTGTTTCATTAAGGAGAACACACTTGAAACAGCAGCTGCAAGGGGAGTCACCTTCTGATTAAGCTGACAATGACCTAGACATTCCCCAAAACCATCATTTTCTATTGAGATAAAACTGGAGAATGAAGTCTCAGACCGTGCAATTAGTCTACGCAATCCCCTAGTGATGCTGTGTTTTCTCTGACAGGCTGTTGTGGTAGGAAATTCATGACCCTCCCTCTTTTCTTTTTTTTTTCTTTTCTCTTTTCTTTTCTTTCCTTTCCTTTCCTTTCTTTTGTTTTCCTTTTCCTTTTCCCTTTCTTTTCCTTTTCTTAAAACTGAGTCTTGCTCTGTCACCCAGGCTGGAGTGCAGTGGTGCGATGTCAGCTCACTGCAACCTCTGCCTCCTGGTTCAGGAGATTCTCCTTCCTCAGCCCCCTGAGTAGCTGGGATTACAGGAGCCAGCCACCACGCCTGGCTAATTTTTGTATTTTTAGTAGAGATGGGGTTTCACCATGTTAGCCAGGCTGGTCTCAAAGTCGTGACCTCATGATCTGCCCGCCTCGGCCTCCCAAAGTGCTGGGATTACAGGCATGAGCCACCGTGCCCGGCCTGGCTTTTCTTATAATGATGGTAAGAATATGATAATGGTAGTCAACATCTGTTGAATGCTTATTGTGTGTGAGACCCTGCTCTAAGTATTTTATATTTATTAGCTGATATGGTTTGGTCCCCTCCAAATCTCGTATTGAAGTGTGATCCCCAATGTCAAAAGTGGGGCCTGGTGGGAGGTGTTTGGGTCATGGGGGCGGGTCTCTCATGAATGGTTTGGTGCCTTCCTCACCGTCATTAGTTCCACTCCGTGAGCTCACAAGCTCGCACGAGAGCTGGTTGGTTACACAGCCTGGCATCCGTCTTGCTCTGCCACTTGCCATGGGGCACACCTGCTTCTCCTTTACCTTCTACCATGAGTAGAGGCTTCCTGAGGCCTCCCCAGAAGCGGAGCAGATGCAGGTGCCACGCTTGTGCAGCCTGCAGAACCGTGAGCCAAGTAAACCTCTTCTCTTTATAAATTACCCAGTCTCAGGTGTTCCTCTGTAGCAATGCAAAAACAGACTAACACATTAGCCAACTGATCCTCCAAACAGAAACAAAATCCACAAGCCCTAGGGGCAGGCAGAGTGGTTATCCCTCTTTTAACATATGAATACACTGGGGACTTAAGCTGGTAATTTTTTGTTATACGAGATATGCTAATTCATTTCAACGGAGTCACAAGTCCCTCAAGCTTTGATTTGGGAATTTAAAAATATGTAGCTGATCTGGGAATAGAGGGATGATTCTCCTTCAAGGACCATGCCTTGTTTAAAGTTCTACATTCCTCTGATACTGTCAGCAGTCAGAGAACAGAGACAGGAAACATGCACTTCTGTGGAGGGCCCGCCGGAAGGACTCGGCGGCAGAGGATTCCACCTGCACAGGAAAGGTGGACAGCTGCTGGGTAGCAGAAAAAAAACGAACAAAACCTGACTCATACAACCTGTAAGCAACGCCCCCAAATCAAAGGAAAAAGCTGCAGATCACAAATTATCCAATATTCCAGTATCCCAGTATTCAGAAATAACAAACGTGCAGACCAGGCGCAGTGGCTCCTGCCTTAAACCCCAGCACTCTGGGAAGTTGAGGTGGGAGGATCACTTGAGCTCAGGAGTTTGAGACCAGCCTGGGCAACATGGTGAGACTCCGTCGCTACAAAAAAAAAAAAAAAAAAAAAAAAAAAAAAAAAAAAAAAAATTAGTGCCTGTAGTCCCAGCTCCTCAGGAGACTGAGGTGGGTGGATCACCTGAGCCTGGGGAGGTCAAGGCTGCAGTGAGCCTTGATGGCGTCACTGCACTCCAGCCTCAGCAACAAAGCAAGACCCTGTTTCTAAAAAAAACAAAACAAAACTGAAAAAAGAAATAACAAATGTGCAAACATTTGATGAATAATCCAAATATTTCTCTCTCCATTTTTACAGGGGTAAATTTCCATAATTATGAAGAGGCAGAAAGAGATGGAGAGAGAGAATGTTATAACAGCAGAGATATTTTATACATTTCATTTTAAAAATAAAATGTTAAATTTAACAAATGAAAATAAACTAGTGAACCTCAAGGAATTGCTGGATGCATAAAAATCTCTTTTAACAATTGTGTACAAAAGAACATATGTAATATATATGTGCCTTAGGACAATAGAAGGTAAGAGCTCACATGTCACCAATACTATTGCATCCCCACCTAACTCCGCTCCTCCCTGCAGATGAATCCACTCTTACAAATGTGTTCACCATTCCCTTACTTTTAAAATACAATTTTCAAAAAATAAAAAATAAAATAAAAATTTCAAGAATCATATATATAGCCGCGCCGGGTTTGTTGGCTCATGTCTGTAATCCCAGCACTTTGGGAGGCCAAGGCGGGCAGATCACTTGAGGTCAGGAGTTCAAGACCAGCCTGGCCAACGTGGTAAAACCCCGTCTCTACCAAATACAGAAGTTAGCCAGGCATGGTGGCGCACGCCTGTAATCCCAGCTACTTAGGAGGCTGAGGTGGGAGAATCACTTGAACCCTGGAGGCCGAGGTTGCAGTGAGCCAGGATCACACCACTGCACTCCAGCCTGGGAGACAGAGTAAGACCTTGTCTCAAAAAAAAAAAAAAATCATATATTTATGATTATATATAATCCTCTCATCCTCACCCAATCTGAGAATGTCTGTCTTTACATTTTGCAAAATTACTGGATATAAAATGAGCCTCCATGGTAATTTTAGTTTGCATTTCATGGAATGTGTTTTCAAAGGTTTATCAGCCAATCCATTTTCCTCTTCTGGGAAATGCCTGTTCATCTCTCTGCCCATTGCTCTATGGATTACTTACCTGTTTCTTTGACATATGCAGAAGTTCTTTAACAGGTTTATGTGTTGCAAATTTCTTTTCCAAGTTTATATGGTTTTTCACTTTTGGTATGTTATTTTTAGATAAGCAGAAGTTTTACATTTTGACATGCTTTAGTAGTCTTTTCCTTTGTGGTATATAAAGTACATATTTTAAAAGTCATCCCTTGTTTTATGTAGCTGTGGTTCATGTTCATGGCTGTTTAGGTGTCTGTTATGTGCATATAACATTACTGATTCATTCTACTGCTGGTAGACATTTGGATTATTTGTAGATTTTGGTTTTAAAAATAATACTAGCATGGATTTTCTTGCACGTCTCTCCTGGTGCACACATCCATGCATTTTTGGGGGCACACACCTGGGAGAAAGGTTGCTAAGGCACAGGTGTGCCAAGCCGTCTGCTGACGTGGGTGTTCTGATTTCCCTCCCCACAGCAGTGTGGGGACCGGTATTCTGCAAGCCTCCCGTGGGTAGTAGCAGCCTCTCTCTAGCCGGTGTGCATGGTATTAGGTGAGGTTTTAGATTGGATTTCCCTGGTAACTAATGAGATTCATCACATTTCTACATAT
The DNA here is from genome assembly GCF_029281585.2 of Gorilla gorilla gorilla. Taxonomy (NCBI): domain Eukaryota; kingdom Metazoa; phylum Chordata; class Mammalia; order Primates; family Hominidae; genus Gorilla; species Gorilla gorilla. The sequence goes on from NC_073231.2 coordinate 149,618,408, forward strand.
TTATTGGCCACCTGGGTAGGCTCTTGTGTGCATTCAGGTGTGTTACTAGTTCTCTATTGTGCTGCTGCCTTTTTTCTTACGGCTTTGTAGTATTTCCCAGTATATTCGGAATACAAACCTTTTGTCAGTTACATGGATTGCAAATACCTTCTCCCACTCACTGGCATTTTTACTTTCAATGGTGTCTTCTCGTGAATAGAACTAACTGATTTTTGCTGGGCATGGTGGCTCATGCCTGTAATCCCAGCACTTTGGGAGGCTGAGGTGGGTGGATCACCTGAGGTCAGGAGTTCAAGACCAGCCTGGCCAACATGGTGAAACCCCATCTCTACTAAAAATACAAAAATTAGCCAGGCATGGTGGTGGGCACTTGTAATCCCAGCTACTTGGGAGGCTGAGGCAGGAGAATCGCATGAACCCGGGAGGTGGAGGTTGCAGTGAGCCAGGATCGAGTCACTGCACTCCAGCCTACGCGATGGTGCGAGATTCTGTCTCACAAAAAAAAAGAAAAAAAAAAAGAACTTACTGATTTTAACATGTTTTCTTTTGGGTATTTTTTGTGGTGGTCTCTGAAATAAATCTTTCCAACTCCAAGTTCCTGAAGCTGTTTTCCCATGTGATCTTCTACGAGCTTTATGGTTTTGTCTTCCCATGTGATCACCAGTCCATCTGGAATTGCCTGTTGTGAATGGGGTAAAGTAGCAGACACCTGTCCTCCTTCTCCTCATACGGGTTTCTGATTGGACCCCACCACTGACTGAAATCTCTATTCTTTCCCACGGCTCTGTAGGCCCCCTGGCCAGGAAGTGCCCATATGCCCGGGGGCTGTTTCTGAACCCACAGCCACTGGTCTCCGTGTGAGAATATCGCACTGTCTTCACTGACATGAGGTCCTAATATCAAGAAAAGCAAGTCGTCTCACCGAATTCTTCTTTGAATTATTTGCCATTCTTGGCTCTTTCGCAGATACATTCCAGAATCACGTGGTCAATTTTCATACAAACAAAGCAAAACAGCCCTGCTGGGTGACCTTCATTAGGATTTCGTTGAACCTATAGCTCAATGTGCGGAGAGTATCACCTCTACAGCAGTGTCCACTCAATCTATGAATGTGGTATATCTCTCCTTTTGTTTTCTGTTTTGTCTTAGTGCTCTTCAGAAATGTTTTATGGGTGTGTGTGTGTTTGCTCATGTGTATAGAGATCTTGTGTGCATCTTTGTCAGATTTAATCCTAGTATTTGACAATTGTTTACCTTTTTATTTTCAAGTAGTTTTGGTCTCGCAGAAAAGTAACAGAATTAGTATGGGGATTTTCCATAGATGTGTAACTTACCCAGCTTCCTCTAAGGTTAACATCTTACATAGAGACAGTACAAGGATCAGAACCAGGAAATCAACACTAGCATAAAACCATTAACTAAAGACCTTCTCAAATTTCACCAGTTTTTCCAGGATGCCATATTGCATTTATTTGCTGTTTCTGCATAGTTACCTGTAGTCTGTAACTGTTCCTATAGTCATGACTTTTCTTTCACGACCTTGACACTTTTGAAGAATGAATCTGAGTGTGGTGGTGTGTACCTGTGGTCTTGGCTACTCAGGAGGCTGAGGCAGGAGAATGGCGTGAACCCGGGAGGCGGAGCTTGCAGTGAGCCAAGATGGAGCCGCTGCACTCCAGCCTGGACGACGGAGCGAGACCTTTTTTTTTTTTTTTTTTTTTTTTGTGAGACGGAGTGTGGCTCTGTCGCCCAGGCTGGAGTGCAGTGGCTCAATCTTGGCTCACTGCAAGCTCCACCTCCTGGGTTCAAGTGATTCTTCCTGCCTCAGCCTCCCCTGTAGCTGGATTACAGGCACCGCCACCACACCCAGCTAATTTTTGTACTTTTAGTAGAGACAGGGTTTCACCATGTCGGCCGGGTTGGTCTCAAACTCCTGACATCAGGTGACCCACCTGCCTCGGACTCCCAAAGTGCTGGGGTTACAGGTGTGAGCCACCGTGCCCGGCTGAGACTCTGTTTCTAAAAATTAAAAATAAAATAAAGCAGAAATGATGTTGTGTTTTTGACGGACATCATGTCATGGGGCTTACGGTGCGGGAACATCTCACCGCTTGTGACGTTGCCCTTGATCACTTAGTAGGAGGGTTTCCGCGAATGTCTCACTGCTTGTGACGTTGCCCTCGATCACTTAGTGGAGGGGGTTTCCGCCAGGTTTCTCCTTTGTAAATGTACTATGTTTTCCTTTCGTGGTTGATACTTATCTTGGGAGAGATACATTGAGACAAGAGAAATTCTGCTTCTCTTCAAACCCCTGCCCACTGAAACGTGCGTCGGCGGACATACGTCGGTGGCTGTCAGCTGCAGCCGCCACACTTCTTGTGTGCCCGATGGGAATCTGCTCCTTCCCTGCCCCCTCCTACGCCCATTGATGGGTTTCTACTTTCCCTCCACTCCCTCTAGTGTGTATTTAATCCTTTATTTCTATCACTGTGGACTCACTGACATTTATTTTGTGGGCTTAATCCAAGTATATGATAGTTTTTTGATGCTAATTATATTAAATTTTTTTTGTTGCTTGTGTACAGAAATACACTTTGTGAGTATGAGGTTATATTCAGAACCTTCCCAAGATTGCTTATTGATGATAATCATTTGTGATGAGTTCTTTTGGATTTTTATGTGCATCATCTGCAAATGAAGATGACTTTGACTGTTTGCTGTCACTCTTTGGAGCTGGGCCCCTGTTTCCATCAGGGTTATTTTATTTCGTGAAGGTTGTGATTCTGACCCAAATAGGGCTACCAGATGAAACAGGGCTCCCATAATCCGGGACATCCATTTAAATTTGAATTTCTCATATATACATATTCTATATGTATAATATAAAATATATATATATTTTACTGAGACAGGGTCTCGCTCTGTTGTCCAGGCTGGAGTGCAGTGGCATGATCATGGCTCACTGCAGCATTGACCTGGGCTCAAGCCATCTTCCCATCTCAGCCTCCTGAGTAACCGGGACTACAGATGCGCGCCACCACACCCAGCTAATTTTTAGTTGTTTGTAGAGACAGGGGTCTCCCTACGTGGCCCAGGCTGGTCTTGGACTTCTGGGCTCAAGTGATCCTCCCACCTTAGCCTCCCAAAGTGTTGGGATTACAGATGTGAGCCATTGCACTTGGCCCTATATATATTTTTTTAAAGAGAGACAGGGTCTCACCACGTTGTCCAGGCTGGCCTCAAGCAGTCCTCCCATCTCAGCCTCCCAATGTGCTGGGATTACAAGGCCACCGCACTTGGCCTAAATTTGAATTTCAGATAAACAGGAATAATTTACTTAGTGTATGTCCCCCAAATTGCATCCTGTTTATTAGCTAAATCTAGCAACCCTAAACCCAAGCCATACCCAGTGCTCTAAATGCAGGTCTGTCCCTTGGCCCATCCTCTGCTGAGCAGCTGACCCTTTGCTCCGGGCCAGGCCAGGCCCACCTGCCGGAGTCTCCAGGCCAGGCCCACCTGCCTGGTGTTGGGACCACCCTGCTGCACTGTTTTGGAGACCTCGTTCTTCATTTCCTCAGTAGCTTTGAATGCCGTCAGACACTTGTTTAAAAAACACTTTGATTTCGTCTGTCTTCTCTCTTGCTGTCACTGGGAAGGCTGCACCTCCTGCCCTGCCGTCTCTGCTGCAGAACCAAATACTCTTCCTGGCCTACTGTTTTCCCTGCAGAATTTTGTGGACACTGCTTTATTTTGTTCTAACATTTAGTGTTTCTGTAAAAAGCCTTAGGAGGTGGGCGTGGTGCACAGGCGTGTGCCTGTGGTCCCAGCTACTCGGAGGCTGAGGTGGGAGGATTGCCGGAACTGGTGAAGTGGAAGCAGCAGTGAGCAGAGATTGTGCCACTGTGCTGCATCCTGGGTGACAGAGTGAGACCCTGTCTCAAAAAGAAAAAAGCCTCAGGAGAGCCGGACTTTCCTGTCATAGGTGCTTTGCTCTTTCTCCTCGGGTGCTTGAAAAACATTTTGTTTTGAGGCTCAACTTCACCGAATTGTGTCTGATGCCTGTTGTTCATGCCCTTTGTTTTCTGGGATTTTCCCCCCTTTTGTCTTAAGATTCATTTCAGGATTTCCTGGGTTTTATCTTGAGTGTTTGCTCTTTGTTTGCATTGTCAGTCTCTGCATCCTAGACGCACGTTATTCTTATGACTGTATTATCTCTGTCCACTGCCACTCGGTGTCCCGCCCTCCTGACGGCGCCTCTCCCTCTATTCTCCTTCGCTGTGATTCTCCCACATGGGCTCAGCTCTCCACCCTGCCCCCGCTGGCTGCTCCGGTCCGTGCCCTGGGCCTGCAGGGCCTTCCGCGTCTCCCAGTCTCGACTCATCCCGCCATTCTGCCCATGCTCCCTGGGAGCCTGGTTGTGGGAATCATAGTACTTGGCTCCCCAGCGGGCGCACCTGTGGAGACCCAGCTGAGCTGCCTGTTTGCTTCTGGCCTGGGCTTCCGTGGCCTTCTGCACAGCTGTGACTCCCTGCTGGGTACCCACGTGGCCCGACAGCCTCGCCTGGCCACCCGTGCCCTGGTACAAGTCACACCCACGGGGCGCACGCTGAGCGTTCACTGTGGCGGAAGCGCCACAAGCGCCCCATTGCTGGACTCTTAGAAAGCTGCAGGTATCGTTCCAGGTTAGAGCAAGGGGCTCAGGCCGGGGAGGCTGAGTGGTGCCCGGACTTCCCCAGGACACTAAGGGCAGGGCTGAGCCCGACGCCCTCTCCTCCGCCCCCTCCTCACTGCGAGGCGGCTCCAGGCTCGGGCTCAGCGCTCCGTTGCAGCCGCGGCGGGGCGAGGGCGAGGCCGAGCCGGAGAGGACAGAGCTCCCTCTGGGGCCCTGGGCTCCGCGCCCTCTTCTGAGTCCAGCGGGGCTGTGATGAGCCCTCCCAGGCCTGGGGCCTCCCCGCTCAGTCCAGCCTTCGCTCGCTGGGGCCTGGATGCAGGAGGGGCCTTCGGCTTTCAGGGAAGGGAGTCCCGCGGGGGACAGCACCCCTTCCTCACCGTTCCTCGGGGCTCCCGAGCTGCGGGCTCGGCGGGGCTCGCAGGATCCCCGGCGGCGTGGGGCGGGGGAGGTTCCCGCAAACCTGGGTCCTCTCCGCGTCCCGGGCTTTCGCGCAGCCTCCTCGTGCGGCCTCTGCGGGCGGGAACCCCGGCTCGGCCGCGCTGGGGGCTTTGAGAGCCGTTTGGGTCCTTCTGTGGGGGCGGGGGCGGGGGCGGGGGCGGGGCCGGCTCCACTCCCAGGGGCGCAGCAGGCGTGGCTGGAGGCGAGAACGCGCCCCCGTGAGCCTCTCTCCACCCCAGGGCCAGCCGAGGACCGAGCGGCCAGAGCGATCCAGGGCGCCTTCCGGCAGCTCCGGGCCAGGAGGGAGCTCGCCCGCCGCCGGGAGGAGCGCCGGGAGTACCTGGAGCAGATGGAGACGCTGCAGAGGGAGGTGAGGACGGGCAGCCGCAACAGCCGGGGGCCAGGGTAGGAGGCAGGAGGAGGAAATGGCGAGGCAGGGTGCGCGGTGGGGGTGAAGCTCAGGTTGGGCTCCGACCTCAGAGGCGTGGACCGTGGCCTCGGGGCTCGGGGCGGTGGCGCGGAGTGGGCGGTGACTTCGGCGGGCGCCTCCCAGGCCTACCTGGCTCCGGTGCGCCGGGAGCAGGAGGCCGCGCGGCGGCTGCGCGAGCAGGAGGCGGCGCAGCGGGAGCGGCGGGAGGAGCTGCAGCGTCGCCGCCGCCTGCTGGACGCCGCCTTCGACGGGGACGTGGGCGAGATCCGGGCGGTGCTGAAGGAGGTCAGCGGGGGCGGGAGAAGGGCGAGGGCGGGAGGAGGACGAGGGCGGGGGGTGGGGTTGGAGTGGGAGGAGCGGGGAGCGGTGACCGCGGCGAGCTGCGCAGGTGGAGCAGCTGCTGACCCGCGAGGGCGTGGGCCATGACGAGGCAGGCAAGGCGCGGCGGCTGCAGCGACGCGTGGCTCTGGTGGAGTGCGAGGACAGCCACGGGAACACGCCGCTGTCGGAGGCGGCCGCGGGCGGGCAGCTCCTGGCCATCCAGCTGCTGGCCGAGCTCGGCGCCAGCCCCAACAGCAAGGTGGGCGCCGTGGGCTGCGGGCCGCAGCGCTGAGGGGCGCGGTCCAGGGCCCTCAGGGGCCTCCTTCCCCCAGGGACAAGGCCTGGATCTTGCTCAGGGGGCCCGTCTTGCAGGGCGCTTTCGGTCCGACGCCGCTGTACCGTGCAGCCTTTGGGGGCCACCTGGCAGCTGTGGAGGTGCTCCTGAAGCTCGGAGCAGACCCCCGGGTGTACGCAGAGGACGGGAGCACCCCTGAGCAGGTGTGGACCCCGGAGGTGTGAGCCCCGGGAGGTGTGGGTATCGGGAGGTGTGGGCCAGGCAGGTGTGAGTCTGGCAGGTGCACACCCAGGCAGGGAAGGCTCACCCGACCGGCTGTGTCTCTGAAAGCTGTCAGAAGCCTGAGTGGCCTGCTAGAGCGGTTTCCTAGCCCCGCCGTGCCCCATTCCCTTCCTGGAAGTCCTGACTTTAAAACCTCGTCAGTCTGCAGTGGAAGTGGCAGCGACTCCCATTTTGTGAATGCCTTTGGTGTCGGGTTTTGTGTCATTTCCTTCCGTGCTTTGCCTGAGGAAGTGGTGTTACTGATGGAGAAACTGAGGCTGGCGATTCCAGGGTTGGCAGAGCTCACGGCGCTGGGGGCAGCACGGGGCCCACCCATCGGTCCCCTCACTGTCAGTACGTCGGTTTTCCAGAGAACTTGAGCCACACAGCCCAGCCACAGAGCTCCTTTCTAGAGCCTTTGAGCTATGTTAGAAAGGACAGTTAGGCTGTCTGGCCGGGCGTGATGGCTCACGCCTGTAATCTCAGCACTTTTGGGAGACTGAGGCAGGTGGATCACTTGAGCTCAGGAGTTTGAGACCATCCTGGCCAACATGGTGAAACACCATCTCTACTGAAAATACAAAAATTAGTTGGGCGTCGTGGCGCACGCCTGTAGTCCCAGCTACTTGGGAGGCTGAGGCGGGAGAATCGTTTGAACCTGGGAGGCAGAGGTTGCAGCGAGCCAAGATTGCGCCACTGCCCTCCAGCCTGGGCAAGAGTGAGACTCAAAAAAAAAAGAAGACAGAGTCTGCCCTGGGCCAGGCTGGAGACACAATGCCTGGACTTCTCCCAGGCCCAGGAGTGGGGTGGGGTGAGGCTGACTCTGCCTGTTGGAGCAGTGGCTGGAAAACCAGACCACGAACCTCGCCTACCTTAGTTTCATTTAAATCAACTTAATTTGAACCCCAGTCCCTCTCCCATCTCAGTCATTATGTTCCCCCACCCCACCCCTAACCTCACCCCACATCCCACACAAATCTGGAGGTGCTGCCTGGAGTCTGGGTTCTGCCTCTGGCCCACGGCAGACACCTGGGAGATGCATCCACTGGACTGCTGCCAGAGTCTTTGCCCAGCTAGGGACCCACCCCCAGACTCTCCTCCTGTAGGTGCTGCCTGGGAGCCTGTCCTGCCCCCCTCTTCTTTCTCCTTGTCTGCAAAGGGTCCTTCTTCCTGGGCTGGAGGGGAGGGGCAGGGCCGAGGCGGTGGGCTTAGGGAGGGGCTGAGGATACGGTGAGGCGTCCAGAGGTGCAAGTGGGAGTCAGGGGTGCTGGGGTGTCCAGCAGACCTGCTGCCTGGGGCATGGCGGCCCGGAGAGCTGAGAAGGGCAGCAGCTGGGGGTGCTGGGGGAGCCCTTGGGTGCCAGGGGACTGTGTGTTCACTCCATGGTGCTGGAGCGTTGGCCATCCACAGGCAAAGGGGTTAGTGTGGACCTGAAGCACACACCTATAAAAAATGAACTCAAAGTGGATTATAGATTTAAATGTAAAGGGTAAAACTACAAAACTTTTAGAACACATAGGAGAAAAATCTTTGGGGCCTAGGACTTGGAGGGATTCTTGGACATGACACAAAAAGCACAATCCAAAAAAAAAAAAAAACCACATTGAAACAGAACTTCATCAGAATGTAAAATGTTTGCTTTGTAAAAGACCTGTCAAGAAGAAAAGAAGCCACAGGCAGGAGCAAACGTTTGTGAACCACGCATCTGACAAGGGACGTGTATCTAGAACATAGAAAAAACTCACATCGCAAACAACAATGAAACATACAATCTAGGTATAAAATGAGCAAAGACATGAAGAGAAATTTCACCAAAGAGGATCTAATGGCAGATGAACACCCGAGGAGGTGTTGCACACCACCTCACACCTCCCAGGGCAGCCCAGGTCAAACTAGAGCTGGGGCCGAACGAGGGCAGGGATGTGGGGAAGCTGGCCCTGCCACACCTCGCTGGGGGGACGCAGCACAGTACAGCCACTCTTGCAAATAGGCAGGCGGTTTCTTAAAAAGCGAACACATTTACCATGTAACACAGCATCAGACTCCTAGACATTTGCTCCAGTAAAAGGAAAACCAGGTCCACACAAAAATGTGTACACAGATGTTCACAGCAGCTTTATTTACAATAGCCAAAAAGTGGAAATGACTCAGATGTCCCCCAGCAGGCGAGTGGCTCCACTAGCTTGGTGCATTCCTGCCACGAGACACGCTTGGCAATAAAACGGCGTGAATACATGATCCATGCAACAACTAGCAACCTGGAGAAACCAGAAGGGAGCTTCACAGAGTGGGGGAGGTCACACACACTCACATGACAACACTGTGGAGACGGAGGACAGATCGGAGGGCTGCAGGGGTTACAGATGGGAGTGAGGGCAGGAAAAGCGGGGAGAGACGAGGCCGACTGGGCAGGAGTAGCACAAGAGACCCTTGAGGTGATGAGACAGTCTTGTATCTTGATTACGATGGTTGTAACGCAAAACTGCACATGTGAGAAAATTGTAATGATACACACACACACACGAGTAGATGTGAAATAGTTGAAATCCACTGTGAGCCCTGTAGATTGTACTATGTCAGTATCCTAGTTTGTATGTTGTACCGTAATTATGTAAGAAGTCATCATTGGGGGAGCTTGCTAAGGGTATATGGGAACTCTACTATTTTTGTAACTTCATGTAAATCAAAATAAAAATTCAAAATAAAAATTTAGTTAAATTACCAGGCATGCTAAAACACACAAACACACACGAAAAATGACCCAGAGGGAAGAGAAAAATCAAAACAGACTCAGGGATGACACAGGAGATGGAATTAGTAGACAAGAACATTAAAAGTTATTATAGCTGAGGCTGGGCGGGGTGGCTCACACCTGTCATCCCAGCACTATGGGAGGCCGAGGCGGGCAGATCACAAGGTCAGGAGTTCGAGACCAGCCTGGCCAACATGGTGAAACCCCGTCTCTACTAAAAATACAAAAATTAGCTGCTGGGCATGGTGGTGGGCACCTCTAATCCCAGCTACTTAGGAGGCTGAGGGAGGAGAAGTGCTTGAACTCAGGAGGCAGAAGTTACAGTGAGCTGAGATCGTGCCATTGGGCTTCAGCCTGGGCAACAGAGTGAGATTCCGCCTCAAAAACAAAAAAACTATAGCTGTATTACACACACACACACACACACACACACATACACATTCCTAAACTAGAGATGAAAACTGCAGTGTCTGAGATGAAAAGTACATTGATACACTGGATGGGATTAATGGAAGATGCAGATTAGACACTGAAGAAAATTAGTTAATCTGAAGATATAGCAATAGAAACTATCCAAAATGAAACAAAGAGAAAAAGAAGGTTGAAAAAAATTGAGGAGGGCCTGGCACGGTGGCTCACGCCTGTAATCCCAGCACTTTTGGAGGCTGAGGCGGGCAGATTACGAGGTCAGGAGATCAAGACCATCCTGGCTAACACGGTGAAACCCTGTCTCCACTAAAAATACGACAAATTAGCCGGGCGTGGTGGCGGGCACCTGTAGTCCCAGCTACCTGGGAGGCTGAGGCAGGAGAATGGCGTGAACCCAAGAGGCAAGAGCTTGCAGTGAGCTGAGATGGCGCCACTGCACTCCAGCCTGGGCCACAGAGCAAGAATCTGTCTCAAAAAAAAAAAAAAAAAAAAAAAAAGAAAGAAAAAGAAAAAAAAAAATTGAGCAAAAACGTCTGATTTATCCTCTCACTTCAAACAAGAACAAATCCAAGACAGAATATAGGAAACAAAGGTTTCCAAGACATTGGACATCAGGCAACAAATCAGAAAGAGATCCCCAAGAGGCTGAAAATAAGCCAAGTGAGCCCTAAGATTGTCCCAGTTTACCACCTTGAGAGAATTTTCAGGGTGTAGTATAGGAAGGGGGAACCTAGACAGAGCCAGGCATATTCTCTGAGTCAAGGAGACAAGAATTCAGAATTCAAGGATACTGAGGCAGCAGGAGATCACAAGTGCCAGAGGGAAGACAGCTGAAGAAAGAAAGAACCCTAGAGACATGGACACGATCCCCTTTGGTCATTCAGTTGGATCCCTCGTGGTAGTTAGTTGTAGCTAATAAGGCAGTTGAATATTTAATGGCACCTATACATGAGGAAACGGCTCAAAGCTGGGGAAACGGGCTTCTGAGAAGCGTGAAGGAAGCAGTGCCTACTCCCGTCAGCCAGAGTGAGAAATCTCATGATTCATAGGGTATTGGGTGGAGTTCTCAGAAGGAGCTTGGCTCAATGGTGAGGGATCATTATTCCTAGAATTAAAAAAAAAATTAATTTGAACCAGGCATGGTGGCATGTGCCTGTGGTCCCACTACTTGGGAAGCTGAAGGGGAAGGATCACTTGAACCCAGGAGATGGAGGCTGAAGTGAGATGTGATTGTGCCACTGTCCTCCAGCCTGGGCGACAGAGCAAGACCCTATATAAGACACACATATATATACACACATATATATTATCGTATATATACATATATATGCACATATATTATCATATATACATATATACACATATATAGGAGATAATAATTGGCTGGCCACAGTGGCTTACACCTGTAATCCCAGCACTTTGGGAAGCTGAGGTGGGTAGATCACTTGAGGTCAGGAGTTTGAGACCAGCCTGGCTAACATGGTGAAACCCTGTCTCTACTAAAAATACAAAAATTTGCTGGGCATGGTGGCAGGCGCCTGTAATCCCAGCTGCTCAGGGGGCTGAGGCAGGAGAATTGCTTGAACCCGGGAGGCGGAGGCTGCAGTGAGCTGAGCTGAGATCATGCCACTGCACTCCAGCCTGGGCGACAGAACAAGACTCCGTCTAAAAAAAAAAAAAAAAAAAAAAAAAAAAAAAAAAAACCACTAAAAAAAAAATCCCAAAATATACCAGAAAGGCTGGGAGGGGTAAATGGAAGTGTATTGTCTTAAGGTTCTTATATGTGCAGTGGTTTAATATCATTAAAAAGTAGATTGTGACAATTTAGAGCTGTATACTCTAAAGCCTAAAGCAACTACTACAATATCAAAAGAGTTGGAGCTAATAAGCCAACAAAAGAGATAAAATGGAATTCTTAAAAAATATTGCCAAAGAAGTCAGGAAAAGAGGAAAAGGAAAAGAACCACTGGGACCAGTGGGAAACAAACAGCAAATGGTAGATTTTAACTCCACCATATCAATAATCTCATTACACATGGACATTCTAAACACCCCAATTAAAAGATGGATTGTGGCCGGGCGCGGTGGCTCACGCCTGTAATCCTAGCACTTTGGGAGGCCGAGGCGGGCGGATTGCCTGAGCTCAGGAGTTTGAGACCAGCCTGGGCAATACGATGAAACCCCGTCTCTACTAAAATACAAAAAATTAGCCAGGCGTGGCGGTGGGCGCCTGTAATCCCAGCTACTTGGAGGCTGAGGCAGGAGAATCACTTGAACCCAAGAGGCGGAAGTTGCAGTGAGCCGAGATCGCGCCGCTGCACTCCAGCCAGGGTGACAGCGAGACTCCGTCTCAAAAAACAAACAAAAAAGATGAATTGGGCCGGGCGCGGTGGCTCACGCCTGTAATCCCAGCACTTTGGGAGGCTGAGGCGGGCGGATCACGAGGTCAGGAGATCGAGACCATCCTGGCTAACATGGTGAAACCCCGTCTCTACTAAAAATACAAAAATAATTAGCCGGGCATGGTGGCAGGCGCCTGTAGTCCCAGCTACTTGGGAGGCTGAGGCAGGAGAATGGCGTGAACCCGGGAGGCGGAGCTTGCAGTGAGCCAAGATCCCACCACTGCACTCCAGCCTGGGTGACAGAGTAAGACTCCGTCTAAAAAAAAAACAAAAAACAAAAGATGGATTGTCATTTTGGATTAAAAAAATGTAGCTAATTATGTTCTACCTATAAGAAACAAGCTTTAAATGTAAAAGCACAAATAGGTGAAAATTAAAATGATAAAAACAAATATGCCAAGATAACACTAAACAGGATGCTGAAGTAACTGTATTAACATCAAGTAGATTTCAGAAAAAAGTATGTTACTAAGGATAAAAGAATCATTTAGTAATGACAAATGTAGGAATTCATCATGAGGACATAAAAATCCTAAATGTTCATGCAGCTACTAACAGGGTTTCAAAATGCATGAAGCAAAAACTATGAGAACTACAAGGAGAAATAAAGAGATCCACAATGGTAATAGGCGATTTTGCCATCTCTCTCTGTCCCCATAATTGATGAGACAAGTAGACGGAATATCAGCGATGATACCGAAGAGCTGAACCATGCTGTCCATCACCATCACTCCATCATTCATCAATCATTGTTTCCATACATTCACCCACTTCATCCATCTCGCCCCAGTACTGGTTTGCGCTTTTGTCAATTCATAATTATCTTATTAACTTGAGTCATTTATTTATTTATTTAGAGATGGAGTCTTGCTCTGTCACCCAGGCTGGAGGGCAGTGGCGCAATCTCACTGCAACCTCTGCCTCCCGGGTTTATGCGGTTCTCCTGCCTCAGCCTCCAGAGTAGCTGGGACTACACGCATGCGCCACCATGCCCAGCTGATTTGTTCTTTTGTATATTAAGTAGAGATGGGGTTTTGCCATGTTGGCCAGCTGGTTTCGAACTCCTGACCTCAGGTGGGCTGCCTGCCTCGGCCTCCCAAAGTGCTGGGATTACAGGTGTGAGCCACCATGCCCAGCCATGAGTCATTTATTTATAAACTTATAAATAAATTTATAAGCTTATATGTAAATTTATGAACTTATAAACATATATAAATTTATAAACTTATAAGCTATCCACTCATTAATGTGCCCATTCCACCCTTACACCATGTTTAAATAATAATTCACTTATTTATCTACTATTCATTCAGACATCCATTCATCCATTCATACACGCATTCATGCTGTTACTTGACAGAAAATTATGAGAAAGCAAAGAAGGACTGTGTCTCGTTCACCCCTCAATCGTATGCCCCAATATTGGTTGACCACGATAGGCACTGAAACATTTTGTTGAACAATGAATTCATCCATCAATTCATCCATCCAGTTGCTCAACTAACCATTTGCTTATCTCACGTATCCATTCTTTACACTCATGCATCTATTAATTTTTCATGTATCAGTTCATCATTTAACCAGTTCATTCCATTAATCTAATCTTCATTCTCTTATAGTTTAATTCCTTTACTCATTCTTTCATCATTTATTGCCTATTCATTAAGACACTCGTAAGTTCACTCGTTATATTATCCTTTTATTTTCTGTCTTCATTCATTTTCCATCTACTCCAGTTCTTCCACTTACAGACAGAACTTTGGCAAGTTCTGAAGCTTATTTGAATCTGTTTCCATATATTCAGAAATGGGACTAATAACAGCTTTTTGAAGATTCATGAGATAATGAATGAAATTCCTTGGCACAATTCCTGGTGCAGAGTCAGTTCTCAAGAAATGGTAGCTATTATTATTTTAAATGAGTATCACAATTTCTTTTAAGTTACAAAATCATTGCCTCATTCGTATGTCTGTTCACTCTTCCATCCTATTTATCTAGTTATCCATTCATCCCTTCTCTCATTTTAGCCACTCCTTGATTTTATACATCTTCAGACTTTCCTTTTTAATTACAAATGACATACAGAATATTGCAGAAATCAAAGTTGTGGCTCAATTATTTACCACAAAGGAAATACTCATGTAGTAACTACCTGACTCAAGAAATAAAGTATCGCCAGAACACCACACCTCTCCCCAGATCATGACATCCTGAATTTTATAGTGCTTGCTTCCTTCTTTTTTTCAAGTTACAAAACTTTACTGAAATATGTATAAAGTTCCCAGTTTAATCCTCTCAACAAACCTGATTGTAGTATTATTAATATTCCCACATTATATACAAAGACTTTATTATATACAAAGAAACTTAAGCACAGAGATGTTAAGTCATCTTTTTTTAACTTTTCTTTTAGGTTTGGGGGTACATGTGAAGGTTTGTTATGTAGGTGACATAGTCATGGGGATTTGTCATACAGATTATTTCCTCACCAGGAATTAAGCCCAGTACCCAATAGTTTTCTGCTCCTCTCCCTCCTCCCACCCTCCACCCTCAAGTAGACCCTCGTATCTGTTGTTTCCTTCTTTGTGTTCCTAAGTTCTCATCCTTTAGCTCCCATTCACAAGTGAGAACATGTGGTGTTTGGTTTTCTGTTCCTGCGATAGTTTGCTGAGGATAATGGCCTCCAGCTCCATCCATGTTCCTGCAAAGGACATGATCTCATTCTTTTTTATGGCTGCATAGTATTCCACAGTGTGCATGTACCACATTTTCTTTATCTTGTTTGTCACTGATGGGCATTTAGGTTGAGTCCATGTCTTTGCTATTGTGAATAGTGCTGCAGTCAACATATGCGTGCATGTGTCTTTATGGTACACTGCTTTATATTCCTCTGGGTATATACCCAGTAATGGGATTGCTGGGTCCAATGGTAGTTCTGCTTTTAGGTCTTTGAGGAATTCCCATACTGCTTTCCACAGTGGCTGAACTAATTTATACTCCCACCAACAGTGTGTGTGTGTTCCCTTTTCTCCACAACCTCACCAGCATCTGTTATTTTTTGACTTTTTATAGTAGCCATTCTGGCTGGTGTGAGATGGTATCCTCATTGTGGTTTTGATTTGCATTTCTCTGATGATCAGTGATATTGAGCTTTTTTTCATATGCTTGCTGGCCACATGCATGTCTTATTTTGAAAAGCGTCTGTTCATTTTCTTTGTTCACTTTTTAATGGGGTTTTCTCTTGTAAGTTTGTATAAGATCCTTATAAATGCTGGATGTTAGACTTTTGTCAGATGCATAGTTTGCAGATATGCTCTCCCATTCTGTAGGTGGTCTGTTTACTTTGCTGATAGTTTCTTTTGCTATGCAGAAGCTCTTATGTTTAATTAGATCCTACTTGTCAATTTTTGCTTTTGTTGTGATTGCTTTTGGTGTCTTTGTCATGAAATTTTTGCCCGTTCTTATGTCCAGGATGGTATTGCCTACGTTGTCTTCCAGGGTTTTTATAGTTTTGGGTTTTACATTTAAGTCTTTAATCCATCTTGAGTTGATTTTTATGTATGGTGTAAGGAAGGGGTCCATCTTCAATCTTCTGCATATGGCTAGCCAGTTATTCCAGCACGGTTTATTGAATATGGAGTCTTTTCCCCATTGCTTGTTTTTGTCAGCTTTGTTGAAGATCAGGTGGTTGTAGGTATGCAACCTTGTTTCTGGGCTCTCTATTCTGTTCCATTGGTCTATGTGCTTGTGTAGTACCATACTGTTTTGGTTACTGTAACCCTGTAGTATAGTTTGAAGCCAGGTAACACAATGCCTGCAGCTTTGTTCTTTTTGCTTAGGATTGCCTTGGCTATTTGGGCTTTTTGGTTCCATATGAATTTTAAAATAGTATTTTCTAGTTCTGTGAATAATATGCTTGGTATAATAGTTTGATAGGAATAGCGTTGAATCTGTAAATTGCTTTGGGCAATATGGCCATTTTAATGGTATTGATTCTTCCTATCCATGAACATGGGATGTTTTTCTGTTTGTGCCTTTTCTGATTTCTTTGAGCAGTGTTTTATAATTCTCATTGTAGAGATCTTTCACCTCCCTGGTTAGCTGTATTCCTAGGTATTTTATTCTTTTTGTGGCAATTGTGAATGGGATTGCCTTTCTGATTTGGCATTCGGCTTGGCTGTTGCTGGTGTATAGGGATGCTAGTGATTTTTGTACATTTATTTTGTATCCTGAAACTTCTCTGAAGTTGTTTAGCAGCTGAAGGAGCTTTTGGGCTAAGACTGTGGGGTTTTCTAGATATAGAATCATGTTGTCTGCAAACAGAAACAGTTTGACTTCCTCTCATTCTATCTGGATGCCTTTTCTTTCTCTTGCCTGATTGCTCTGGCTAGGACTTCCAATACTATGTTGAATAGGAGTGATGGGAGAGAGCATCCTTGTCTTGTGCCAGTTTTCAAGGGGAATGCTTCCAGCTTTTGCCCATTCAGTATAATGTTGGCTGTGGGCTTGTCAGTGCTTACTTTCTTGCTTTTCTTTTTTTTCTTCTTTTTTTTTTGAGACAGAGTTTCGCTCTTGTTGCCCAGGCTCTGGAGTGCAATGGCACGATCTTGGCTCACTGCAACCTCCACCTCCCAGGTTCAACCAATTCTCCTGCCTCGGCCTCCTGAGTAGCTGGGATTACAGGCACGTGCCACCATGCCCAGCTAATTTTGTATTAGTAGAGACAGGGTTTCTTCATGTTGGACAGGCTGGTCTCAAACTCCTGACCTCAGGCATCTGCCCACCTCGGTCTCCCGAAGAGCTGGGATTACAGATATGAGCCACTGTGCCTGGCCTCTTGCTTTTCTTTATTACATCATTAAATCATCCCTCATTTATTCATTCACTTTGTCATCCACTTACTCATTCATCCATTCATTCCTAAACGTGAGTGCCTAAATAATATAGCTTTGTTTCACTGTGTTTGAGCTTTATGTAAATGAATTTATATGGCAGCTGTTCTTTGGTATCTGGCTTCTTCTATCACAGGCTATATTTGTGAGATTCAGTCTTGTTGCCTGTAGCTAAAGTTCATTTACTTTCGTTGTTATGGAGACTTTAATTATATAAATGTCTGCAATATATTTACCATTTTACTGCTGATGAACGTTCAGTTTGTTTCCAGGCTTTGGTTATAATGATGCTGCTATGAACATTCTTGTATGTGTCTCTTGGCACATATGTGCACAGTTTTCCAAAATGGTTGTACCAGTTTATCCACTCCCACTGACGATATGTTACAGTTCCACTGCCCCATGCTCTCCCAGACATTGTGATTGCCAGTGTTTTTTAATGCAGACTCATGGTGGATGTGCCGTGGTGCCTCACTGCAGTTTTACCTTGCATTTCCCTGCCAACTAATGAAGTTGAGAACTCTTAGGCATATTAGCCACTTAGCTATCTTTTTAAAAGTAGTACCTGTTAGCATTAGTGACCACTTTTCTCTGGGTTGCCTGATTTATTTTCCTTATTGCTCTGTGGACCTTATTTATATATTCTAGATCAAACTCCTTATCAATTATATGTATTATAGGTGTCTTCTGTCTCACTTGCCTTTTCACTCTCTTAATGTTATAATTTGATGGAAAATTTTGTTTTACTGTAGTAAATGTTATCATTCTTTTCCTTTATGGTTGGTGCTTTTTATGTCAGTTTAAGAAGTCTCTCCATCCTCCCAAGGACATAAAGATAGTTTCTGGTGCAGTCTTCTACATCTTTCAGATTTAGAGCCATCATCCACTAGAATAGACTTCTGTGCGTTGTTTTGGTCCTCCTTGTTCAAGGTCATGTTCAAGCTTGTTTATTTCTCATATGGATGCACAGTTGTCCTGAGAGCACCCACAGTCTTTGTGAAAGACTGCCCTCCTCACTCTACACCATCACCTGTGCCCTAAGTCAAGTGTCTATATACTTATAGCTCTGTTCTGGGATCGCTGTTCTGTTCCATAGGTCTATTGATCTATCCTGTGTCAATACCCATGTCTTGACTACAGCAGCTTTATAACAAGTCTTGTACCAGATAAAAGCAAGTCTTCTCACCTTGTTTTTCTTCATGCATGGGTTTTGGAAAGTTCTCAGTCATTATCTCTGTTTCTGCCCTTATTCTCACTCTCCAAATATACAGATGGTAGATCTCACCATAGCCTCTACATTTCTGTATCAACCAGGATAGACTAGGATGTTGATGTGTTTTGGATCTATGTCCCCACCCAAATCTCATGTCAAATTGTAATCCTCAGTGTTGCAGGAGGGGCCTGGGGGGAGGTGATTGGATCATGGGGGCTGATTTCCCCATGGTCTTCTTACAATAGTGAGTTCTCATGAGATCTGGTTGTTTAGAAGTATGTAGCACCTCCCCCTGCTCTCTCTTCCTCCTTCTCTAGCCATGTAAAATGTGCCTGCTTCCCCTTGGCCTTCTGTCATGATTGTAAGTTTCCTGAGGTCTCCCTAGCCATACTTCCTGTACAGCCTGCAGAACCATGAGTCAATTAAACCTCTTTTCTTTATAGATTACCCAGTCTCAGGTAGTTCTTTTTAGCCATGTGAGAATGGACTAATACAGATGTGCTGTGGAACATGCAGTCTCCAAATCTCAATGGTATAAAACAAAATGAGTTTATTTTTTACTTATGCTGCATGTCCATTGAGGGTTAACAGGGGGCTTCTGCTAACTGTAGTCTGTTAGGGACCCAGGCTGACAGAGCAACCACCATCTTGAATATTGCTGGTCAGTATACCAGAGGGAAAGAGCTGAGGAGGGTCTAGCACAAACACTTCTACTTATAGCTCATTGGTCAGATCTAGTCATTTGGCTCCACCAAAACCACAAATTGGTCAGGAAGTGTAATCCTATACTATGTCTAGAAGGTGGAAGGATGGACATGTTTGATCATCAGCACTAGTAACTTACCACCATTTTTTTACCCTCTTTTCTGTATTTTCCATCCTTTTGTTTTGAGTTTATTCTGGATATTTTCTTGTGACATGTCTTTCAGTTTACTAATTCTCTCTTCAGCTGCATCTAGCTAGTTATTAAATCCATGCACTTTGTCCTTAATTTTGGTTATTTTAATTTTCATGTCTAAAATTTTATTTGGTTCCAGCTCTCTGCTAAAATCAATCTAGTCTCTCTTTGAGCACAGTAAATATAGTTATTTGAAAATCTGTAGCTAACTCTAATATCCTGATCCCTTGTGGAGCTATTTCTATCATTTGTAGTTTCTGCAGATTTTTGTTTATATTGCCTTGTATTTTCCTGTGCCTTTGTACTGTATCTTTTTTTTTTTTTTTTTTTTTTTTGAGACAGAGTCTTCCTCTGTCACCCAGACTGGAGTGCAGTGGCATGATCTCAGCTCACTGCAACCTCTGCCTCCCAGGTTCAAGTGATTCTCATGCCTCAGCCTCCCGAGTAGCTGGGACTACCAGTGTGCAGCACCACATCAGCTCATTTTTGTATTTTCAGTAGAGACGGGGTTTTGCCATGTTGGCTAGGCTGGTCTTGAACTCCTGACCTCAAGTAATTTGCCCATCTCAGCTTCCCAAAGTGCTGAGATTATAGGCGTGAGCTACCAGATCCAGCCTTTTTTATTTTTTATTTTCTTTGAGACAGGGTCTTGCTCTGTCACCCAGGCTGGAGTGCAGTGGTGTGATCACAGTTAACTGCAGCCTTGACCCCCTGGGTTCAAATGATCCTCCTGCCCCAGCTTCCCAAGTAGCTAAGACTACAGGCTTGAGCCACCATGCCCAGCTATTTTTTTTTTTTTCTCTGAGATGGAATCTTGCTCTGTCACCCAGGCTGGAATGCAGTGGCACGATCTCAGCTCACTGCAACCTCCACCTCCCAGGTTCAAGCAATTCTCCTGCCTCAGCCTCCCAAGTAGCTGGGATTACAGGCACGCACCACCACACCTGGCTAATTTTTGTATTTTTAGTAGAGATGGGGTTTCACCACGTTGGCCAGGCTGGTCTCCAACTCCTGACCTTGTGATCTGCCTGCCTCAGCCTTCCAAAGTGCTGAGATCACAGGCGTCAGCCACCGTGCCTGGCCTAATTTTTTTTATTTGTTTGTAGAGACAGGATTTTGCCATATTGCCCAGGCTGGTCTTCAACTTCTGGGCTCAAGCAATCTGCATGCCTCGGCCTCCCAAAGTGCTGGGATTACAGGCATGAGCCACCTTGCCTGGCCATGTCATACGTTTTATTGGTAGGAATCATTTGAAGCCTAGAAAGGTATTTTTCACTCTTTTTTTCACTGAGGATTTAGGTTTTGCCATGTATTGGGGGTACCAGCAGTCTGGAGTCACTTCACCAACTTCAGGGATTAAGATGATTTGAAGCTAAGCTGAAGTCAACCTTACTCTGAGGTTACTGTCCTTAGGACCCCAAAGTGAGGATTAAATTTGCATATTCATAAATTTCTTCATTCAGCCGCCCACGTTTATATTTGCAAATTTATATTTACAAATATATTACAAAATGGGAGAAAATTTTCGCAAACTACTCATCTGACAAAGGGCTAATATCCAGAATCTACAATGAACTCAAACAAATTTACAAGAAAAAAACAAACAACCCCATCAAAAAGTGGGCGAAGGACATGAACAGACACCTCTCAAAAGAAGACATTTATGCAGCCAAAAAACACATGAAAAAATGCTCATCATCACTGGCCATCAGAGAAATGCAAACCAAAACCACAATGAGATACCATCTCACACCAGTTAGAATGGCAATCATTAAAAAGTCAGGAAACAACAGGTGCTGGAGAGGATGTGGAGAAATAGGAACACTTTTACACTGTTGGTGGGACTGTAAACTAGTTCAACCATTGTGGAAGTCAGTGTGGCGATTCCTCAGGGATCTAGAACTGGAAATACCATTTGACCCAGCCATCCCATTACTGGGTATATACCCAAAGGACTATAAATCATGCTGCTATAAAGACACATGCACACGTATGTTTATTGTGGCACTATTCACAATAGCAAAGACTTGGAACCATAGACAGAATCATTGATAAATAAATATGCAGAAGAATGTGCATAAATGAATATGTCTATATAGTCATCTCTCCTATTTGTTTACCCATTTATCTGTCCAAACAATCAGGTATATGCTAATGTACGAATTAGCTCATCCATTCATGATTAGCCCAGTCACTGGACCAACCGACAGACGACCTGAGCTGGGAGCTGTTCTAGGTCCTTAGGACCCATCCTTGAACAAAACAAAGTCCCTTCTGTCACAACTCACAGTGCAGTGGAGATGCCAGGCTACCAGGGCGGGCAGGGCTGGACTGGAATTTTAAGAAAGGTGGCCAAGGTGGGCTTTGCTGAGAAGGTGACATACAAGGGGAAACTTGTAGGGGAGGGAATGAGAGCTGTGAACGTCTGAGGAGCTTCCAGACAGGAGGACTGGCCAGTGTAAGATCCTGAGGGGGACAAGGAAGGAGCCCTGTGGCTGCCAGGGAATGAGGCACAGAGGCTGGAGGATTTGGGGGCTGATCGAGGAATACAGGACCAGGAGAGGGCAGTAGCACGCAGTGAGCTTTATTCTGGTGGCACTTGGACAGGTTTTCACGGAGGGCTTGACGCCTAGGGGAAACTGCTCAGAAGCAGGATGGGGCACCAGAGAGCTCCAGAGGGCAGCCCAGCCTGAAGGCTTTTGTAGCCCCAGGGTTTGTCTCATCCACCACTGGCAGATATGGGTTCAGTTTTGCAGGGTATTCAAAGCAAGCAGGGTCTAAATGTCTAGAAATATGCATATTTGGGCTCTATTTAAAGCAAATGTCTGTGTAAAATTTTGATTTTGGCCCTGGTGGGCTTTGAACTTTTGGTCCTAGCTGCTGGGAAGCAGATAGCACAGGGCCAGTCCTCAGGGCGTGGTTAGCCTGTGGATCCACCAGGTGGCCATGGAGGTGAGTTTACCACGTGTCTGCATGTCCCTGGCCCCCCACAGACCTGCAGGCCCCCTATACTGCCCCTTCTCTCCATCTCTGCCCCCTGCATCTGTAGACAAATGCTTAAGTCAGCACCGGCTCAGCCAGGATGGCAGTTACCCGAGGCCACGCCGCGCCACTGCTTCTCTCCCTCTCGTCTGCTCTGTCTCCCTCCCTCCCGTGCATCTGTGAGTTCTTCCTGGTTCTGCCCACATTCAGTCTCCTTGTTTGCACTTGTCTGTGGCCAGTCTCCTGGAAGAGCTACAGGGAACTCATCCTTCCCCCCCTTTCCCCTCATCCTGTCTTCATCCTTCCCATGCCACGAACCCCTTGCTCTGTGGGAACGCCGGCGGCTCACCCGCGCACCCCACCTCCTTCCCCTCATCCTGTCTTCATCCTTCCCACGCCACAAACCCCCTGCTCTGTGGGAATGCGGCCGCTCACCCGCGCACGCCTAACGCAGTGCCTTCTGCTTGCTCCATGGCCCGTGTCTGTCCACCTCCACCTGGCCCCGTCGCCAGGCCTGCCACACCTTCTCGGTCTGTTCTTGGTTGTGGCGCCCACCTTCAGCCACCTGCTCTTCTCCCAGGCCTCTGCTCTCCAGCCAGCAGCTCCTCGGGCCCCGACTGTTTCCCAGGCCTAATTCCAAGTATGAGAGTCTCCCTGCCCCACCCGGCCCTTCTCAGCTACCGCCTTGCCTCCCTCCGCTATCGTCCAGCTATTAGGGAGCTGGCCACACTAGACAACAGGCCCTGGTCACCCCTGCTTCCCAGAGCAGGAAGGAGCAAGTGGCATTCACACACGGAGCCACCCACGAACAGCTTCCTGGTCAAGCGTGATGCCGGGACTGGCCTGCCACCAGGCGCATGTGGACCTGCTCTGAGCTCCTGCTCTTCCTTCCTCCTCACTGTGACCCCCTCCAAGCATCACCCCTGCTCCACAGACAAGGAGGGCCAGGCACAGGAAGTCAGGGACTCACCCGGGGCAGCTGGGCTTTGATCCCGGCTCTCTGCACCCACTCCTGGCTCCTGGAGTGCTGGGGACTCAGGAGGGTGAGAGGCAGCGGCGGCCCCAGGGATTGTGTCCTGCAGGCAGAGATCTGTGGGAGACCACAGAGGAGGGAGCTCCAGTGTGCACATCCCGCGGGCCAGCCTCCTACTCAGGAAGCAGCAGTGACAGCCGAGGCCTCAGGCGTGTACTTGAGTCTGACAGAGGCGGGAAGCCTGGGCCAGGTCCTGGGGGACTGAAGGGGAAGGAAGCCCTTGGAGGCCCAGCTACAGGAGCAGGTTCCTGCTTGGACTTGGTCAGGGAGCCCAGGAGAATTCCCAGTGGCCTGGGTGGCCTGGGCTTTGGGGACAGCAGCCCCACAGGGGCTCATGCTTTGGGGCCCACCACGCACCAGCTGTGAGCACTGAGGCCCTTTCTGCATAATGGCACCCTTTCTCCCAAATGGGAGAGCACCAGTTCCTCTCCAGGCTGAGGAGACTCGGAACACGCACTGAGTGCCCGACAAATGTCGTCTGTCACTAGGTGGCCTCACTGGACACAGTGGTGAGCGTGCTGCGCTCGTGGGACCTGAGCCTCACGGAGGCCATGCTCCAGAACATGGAGGCCGAGCAGCAGCGCCGGGCCCAGGAGGCCCAGAGGCACAAGGAGGCCGAGGCTGAGCGGTGTGGCAGGCAGGAGGGGTATGGGAGGTGCTAGCGAGGGGTGCTGGCGAGGGGCGCTGGCAGGGAGCCCAGGCAGGGGGTGCTGGTGGGGGCACTGGCGGAAGCCTCTGTCCCAGCTCATTCCTGCTCCCTAGTATGACCCTCAAGGTCCAACAGCTGGCCAGGGAGCAGCAGCAGTGTCACAAGGAGGTGAGTGTGACCTCAGGGAGGAGCCAGGAAAGGAGGAGGGAGAGCCGGGTGGGGAGGAGGGGGAGCCGAGGGAGGGCCAGGAAGCTGGGGGAAGAGCCAGGAGGGGAGGTGTCCTCAGGCCCCTGGGCCAGGAGTGACCTGGTCGTAGGATACTGGCCAGCCTTGCCAGGGCCTGCCCGTATGCCCACCCAGCTGCAACAGGTCTACTGTGAGCTGAGCCGGAGGATCTCAGAGCACGACCAGTGTGAGTGGAGGTGCATGGACAAGACCAAGCTCACGCTGCAGGTGGGGGCCCGTGGTGGACTTGATATGCCCCTGCGTCCTCAACACCCCTCCTTGTTCCAAACCAGCCCAGAGCTCCCCCTCCCAGGCCTGGGGTTTTTCCCTCTCAAACATGGGGAGTCACCAGCCGACAGTGGCCTGCTTGGGGTGGGGTGGGGTGGGGAGGAGGCTCGGGCAGGTGCCCTCTCCAGCCAGAGCATGGGGCAGGGCAAGCAAGTCAGTGTGGCCTCCTCCTCCAGGCCATCAAGGACACAGAGGCCCAGGTGGACAGGCTGCGGCAGGAGGCCCAGAAGGCCGAGGAGGCGCTGGCTATGGCCAGGCTGGAGCTTTGGGAGCAGACGCAGGAGGGTGGGCCTGGCATGGGGCCCCGGCTGGGGGCTGGGACATACAGCCCAGGGCGGGGTCCAGTGTCGGGCTTGCCTGTCAGCTGCACTCTGCTACCCCGACAGGGGAGGAAGAGGCGCCCGGGCTGAAGTGCCAGGTCACCGAGCTGCACGATGTGCTGATGAAAGATGTAGGCAACCACATCCGTGCCGATGGCCGGTCAGTTCTCCGGGCCAGACGTGGGCGATTTGGGGTTTGGACAGACAGCAGTGACCTGATGGGTGTCCCCAGGTGGCCTCTTGTTATTGACCCTTCGGGCCAGGTGGCCACCTTCCTGCGCTACCAGGATACCAACTATGTGGACACGGTGAACCCGGAGCACCTGAGGCCAGAGAGGATGCGGCTGGCTCTGCTGGGGGCTCTGCGGTGAGGCAGGCAGGGTGACAGGTACACCCCACCCCACCTCCCTAGCCCCACCCTGGCCTCACCAGCCTCATGGGGCAGGTATGGGAAGCCGCTGGTGTTTGACCTGCGAGAGGAAGACCTGTTCCCAGTCGTGCAGCGGCAGCTGGAGGCGGTACAGCCTGGCCTGGCGCAGGCACTGCTGAGCCGCGGCCTGCTGGAGCAGGAGAGGTACCTGTCGCTGCTGCGGCCCACGGACGGGCCTGAGTATAGCCCCACGCAGTTCCAGGAGCAGCGGCTGGAGCACTTCCGCCTCTTTTTCGTCACCAAGGTCCAGTGGCCGCCAGCTGAGCAGCTGCAGGTGCTGCTCCCAGTGCGTGTGCAGCTGCCAGGCACAGGCCTCTAGTGCTGGCCCCAGTCCCAATAAAACGTGTGCCCCGGGGCACGGTGCTGCATCTGTGCTGTGTGCATGGGGGCAGCGGTGGCGTGTGCCAGTCCAGGACTCCGGCAGTCCCGAGCCCCGGCCGGCGGACATGGGTCTGCAGGCACTTGGGGGAGGCCCTGCTGGGGATGGGCAGCCCGCCCGGCCGATCCGTGCACAGTGAGGCGCAGCGGGAGACGTGAGAGGGACGGTGAGGGTGCAGCCCTCGGAGCTCAGCCTGGCCTCGGAGGGCAGGAAGGGTCTGTGCTAGTGGGTGGGGGATGGACAGGCAGACGGGAGGTAAAATGTAGTCAACTTTATTCTCCTTAAACCACAAAATAGAGTCTTTGGTTGTACAAACATCACTAGTTACAGTCTCGCCGAGGTCTCGGCTGGGGTGGGGCAGTTAGTCACAGGCCGGAACTCCTGTGGGGTCTCTTTAAAATGCTAACACCCAGGTTAAAAGACTTGGGGCAAGGGTGGTGCTGGAGCTGGCAGGGCCCCCACCCCAAGTCTGGGGGAGGCGCCTGCTCCTCTAGGAGGGCACGGGGCCCAGGCCACGGCGCCCAGGCCTTACGGGGCGGCGGCTGCTGCACAGTGCCACATCTTCAGGGCCCACAGTGCCGGGTGAGGGCCTGCCCAGAAGCACCAGAGCCACTTCTCCATCCTCCTCCTGCGGGCCTGGAGGGCAGGGACAGGTGGGCAGTGAGCTGAGGGCAGCTGGGCTCCTGGGAGCTCACCCCAGCCCGGCCCCAACTCACCAGGGCTGGGAGATAGTTCCAGGGACCTCAACTCCTCAGCAAAGTCCGGTGACTGTGATGGGGAGAGTGTTGGTCAGGCCGGTGCCAGCCCTGCCCCAAACCACCCACGTGGACGGGTGGGCTCCCAGCCCTGAGGCCCACAGAGCCCGGCTGAAGGGGGAGGGGGGTGAAGAGGCAGGGCCACGGCAGAGCGCGGGGAGGCCCTGCGGGAGCGGATGGAGGCGGTGGCAGGCACGGACAGGGTGGCAGGCATGCAGAGGCCTGGAGGCCAGGTACCTGGATGTCATAGACAGGTCTGGAAGAAGGCAGGGCCGCAAAGGCCCTGTAGTCAAACTTCTTTCCAGACAAGGGCTTGAAAGGACAGCGTGAGGGGAGAGGCAGAGAGTGAGAGGAAAGGGGGCGGTGAGGGCCACGGGGGTGGGGGCAGGCCAGACCCCCCCGCCCCAATGCCTCGGGGGTGAAGTGAAGGCATAGCCACCGGCTCCTCACCAGGCGTCCCGGGGAGGTGCTGGTCTGGGGGCCGAGGTCTGGGGGGACAAGAAGCGGGCATTGGAAGCAGCCCATGCAGCAGGCTGACCCCCCTACCTGCCCTGACCCACAGACCTTCCACAGGGGTGGGCGACGGGGTGGGCGCAGGGGAAGGGGCCTCGGCCAGTCGCTCCAGGGGCCCCCGCGTGCCCCGGCCTTCCTGGGACCTGCTGAGGACCATCTGTGCTCGGAGAGCGTCCTGTTCCAATGACTTCATCCTGCAGAGAACAGCGGGCAGGGGTGACTTGGGGCAGGAGCGGGGACAGGCGGCAGGGCGGGGCGGGGACCCCACGCAGGGGCTTACCTGGCTGCCCTCCACAGCGCACGCTTCTCGGCCTCCAGGGCCCGGCGCTCGGCAGGGGACAGGGCACGCTCGGGTGCCGGTGGCTCCGGACTCTGCACGCGCAGCCGTTCCTGGTGGCGCCGTTCAGCTTTGGCCGTCCGCACCGGGGCGCCGCCTCCCAGGGGTGGGGGTGACGCTGGGCTCTGCCTGGGGAAGGGACAGGACGTGCTGTGGGGGGCAGGGGCACGTGGGGTGAGTAGGGGGCGTCTGGTGGGCGGGTGCTCACCTTGAGGTGGGGCTCGGGCTGGCCCAGGGTGGCTGCTCATCCTCCTGTTCCTCCTCGCCCAGCATCTCCCCGTCCAGGGCGAGCCTTGCTTCGGCCCCAGCCTCTGCTGCCTCCCGCAGCATCTGCGCTCTCTTCTGCTGTAGTTTTCTGGCTGCCAGAGGGCAGGGTGGGTCAGGCCAGGCCAGCCTAGACCCAACCCCCACCCCACTTCTGTGCCCCTCACCTTCCTCCTCCTGCATCTTCCGCAGGTCGTCAGCACCCACCAGGGACACGCGCTTAGGGGGGCCCTCGGCCTGGGGCACGCGCACCTCCAGCTCAAAGTACTTCTGCCGCTCCCGGAAGGACAGCTGCTCCGGGGAGGCTGCAGGCCCAGGCGTGGGGGGCTGGGGGGAGCGGACCTTGAGGTTTGGCTGGCATTCCTCCGAGATACTGGAGCCCCCGGGCACCCACCCCAACCACGCGCAGCAGGGAGGCATGCTGCCCCCACACACCTGGGCAGGGGCATCCTCAGGAGGGTGAGAAGTGGGCACGGCCGCGAAGGCCCTGTAGGCCTGCTTCACATTGGCGGGCAGTTCATCCGGGGAAGGCGGGGAGGGCGGCTGGGGGGTGGGGCTCTTGTGAGCTATGCTGGGGCAGCTGTCGGGGCTGCAGCTGTGTGCAACTCACCACCGGCTGTCCCCCCGCCTGTCCCCCAGCCTGCCTTTGATCCCCACCCACCATCCTGCTGGGGAAGGAGGCTCTGCCACCCCCACCCACGGGACAGAGCACTCACGGAGTGGGGACAACCTCTGCCCCTGGGGGCTGGGGAGCCCCTTGGCCAGGCCTGAGCCAGTGGCTGGATCACCCCTGGTTTTGTCTAAAAAAGGCAGGTGGGGGCGGCGGGGGCAGAGGAGAGCAGGATCAGGGGTTTAAGGCAAGGGACGGGGGTAGAGGGGGGGTGGGAGAGACAGAGAGAGAGAGACCGACCAACCTGGGTGGGGCTGACATCTTGCCTGTGAGGGACTGAGCTGGGGCTGGGTCTCATGGGTGCTGCCACCTCCACCCCCACGTGGCAGTGTGTTGGGAGGTGCCAACAGTGGGGGGGCAAGGACCCCCAGACAAAAGGCAGGCAGGGGTAAGGTGGGCTCTGGGAGGTGTTGGGCCCGAGACACTGACTGGGGTCTCAGGAGCTTGAGCCCCTCCAGGAACAGCACACTCAGGCCCCCCACCCCATCGCCAGGCAGCTCTGGCCAGGAAAGTGTCCCTGGCCTTCCTCACACTGGAGGCCCCATGGTAGCAGAGGGAAAACCAGAGTCAACAGCACCCCACGCTGGCCCCTGACCCCCCATCCCTGGAGGAGGCGTCCTGTGCACAGCTGCCATCTGTCCTGCCCTCCACCCACCATGGGGCGCACCCGTTAACTTGGGACACTCACCTGCTGGCCACTAGGGGAGCAGGGAGATTCAGCCATCTTCCCTCCAGCTGCTCCAGACGGTACCTGGAGGAGTAGGCAGTGGGTGGGGTGAGGCTGGGCAGGGCTGTGGCCCCTGACCAGGAGGGACTGGGGGGCCTGGGGCTTGCCTAAAAGCCACAGAAGCTCTTCAGTTCCCCAACCTGACTATAGCCCAAGGGATGCCCCAGACACTCGGTCAGCATGGAGGGGCTCGTCCCCGTTCCCACAGGATGCGGGGGCCTGGGCTGGGCAGCTGCTGTCTCCATGGCAGTGTGCTGGCTGGAGCTTTGCAGGAGAGATGGGAGCAGACAGGACAGCCGGAGAAGAGAGCAGGGAGGGCTCAGGGGAGGGGCCAGGGACAGAGGTGATGGTGGGGAGCCCCTACTTGTGGTGTGCAGCCCTCAGGGCTCAGTGGCGCCCTGACTGCTGCCCCCATGGCTGTGCTGTTGTTCATGAGGATGAAGGGCCTCCTTGAAGCCTCCCTCTTAGCGCTGCCCATGGCCAGAGGAGGCAGGGTCGGTACCCAAGAGCCCCCGAATGGGCTGCCTCAGACCCAGGCCCTGCCTGGCCCCTCACCACCACCCCACCGCTTGGGCAAGGGTCTGCCAGAGCCACCCCTCAGCACTCACGTTCCTGCGGAGCCCACCCCTCAGCACTCACGTTCGGTGGGGCTGGTGGGGTGCACCCTCTGGGAGGGTTATTTGTATCTCTAAGGGGAGGGATGGGCCTGCACATCCTCCTGCCTGTCCCCAGCACCCGCCCCTCCAGCTGCTCCAGCCTGTCCTCCCCTTGGTGACATGTGCCTGCCCAATCCCCCAGGAGCCTCCGCCTCCAGCTCGCACCCTCTGGGGCTGAGCAGCCCCAGCAGCAGCAGGTGAAGCTCTCGCACCGCCACTAGAGGGATGCCTTGGCCTGTGTCACCCATCCGCAGCTCAGGGTGTGTGGGTGGGGCAGCACCAACATGGCTTGGGTTGAGAATGAGGGTGATAAGCATGTGCCAGGCTGGGGCAGCCTGCAGGTCAGACGTGGCCTCCTCCCACCCCAGCCCCCGCCCAAAGGTTCCCTCCTGGATGGCCCTGGCGTTTGTCCTGGGGTGGCAGATGAACAGGACAACAGGACGGAGGTGGGGGGCACTGCACACCGGGCACTCACCCTCTGCACACTGCCAGCGCTGGGCACGGCGGCCAGGGCGCGGTAGTCCAGCTTCAGGGGCTGCAGACCCCGACCCTGGGGACAGAGTGAACACAGCACTAGCAGGGGTAGCGCCGTGGCAGCACCCGGCCAGCACAGGGCAGGAGAGGGGGTCCTGGGGGTTACTACCCAGCACCCCACAGGCAATGTGCACCCCGCTCCAGTGCCCTGATGTGAGGGGGGTGGGGCGACCACACTCACTGCGGCTTCTGTGGCCTCGGGCCCCCAGTGCAGGGTCTGTCCAGGCAGCTCCTTCTCCTGTGAGCAGAGCAGAGCAGACCCGTCAGGCACCACCGGCCTCGGGCTCCCTGGCCCTGGGGCTGCCGGCTGCAGGCACCTCTGACCTTGCCTGGGCCCTCAGGGCTCAGCTCCCGGTCGATGGAAGAGATGCTCTCCAGGCTGTTCCGGTGGCCGATGCCTGCCGCAAAGGGGTTGGCAATGACACCTGGGGACACCTGAGAAGAGGGGTGTGGGCTAAGAAGGGGGGACTGCAACCCGGGGTCCCACCTCTGGGGCAGGCTGGGGCCCCAGCCCAGAATAGTCAGCAACGGCGAACCCAGGAGCCGCGTCCCTGGGCAGGGCTGACGGCGTGGCTGAGGCAGCCTTGGAGGGCACTCTGGTGGGCCCCCCAGGACGCTGCAGCACTGTCCCCGGCCCGTCCCCATCACAGCTCACAGGGCTGCCGTGGACGTGGTCATGTCTTCACTAGGCGAGACTGTGAAGTAGCATGATGCCTGCCACTTTGCTGACTGTGTAAAGTCACCCCCAGGAAGAGCTGACAGCCACCAACATGGGGGAAGGAGGGGCGTGAGTAGCAGGCACTGGAACTGATGGGGCAGAACGGCCCCCTCGGATGGAAAGGCTGGCTCCAGACCCCGGCGTGAGTGCTGGGCAGGGATTCTGAAACAAGGGACACCATGCAGGAGGCCCGGCCAGCTCTGCACTCCCCAGAGCTCGATCACCTGTCCCAAGCCAGAGACTGGCAAGGCGGAGGGGGGCGTCTGGAAAGGAAAGGCGCTCAGATAGCTCAGGCAGGGCAGAGGGGGGCGAGGAGACAGGGCCAGGACAGGCAGGGGCTTCTGGTTGAGCACAAGATGTACTTGAATCCTGAGCCTGGGGTTAACACGGGCAGACGGAACCATGGGAAGAGCTGACTTCCAAGCCCGCGGGGGGCAATGGGACTGCTTCAAACCTCCACCCCCAGCAGCAGCCAGAAGCAGCGGAGGAGGCAGCACAGTGGACAGAGGCATTGCTCACCGCCCTCATCACAGACGGGGTCCCTGCGAAATCGAGGAGCTCTCAGTGTGGCCTCAAGGACAAACCCAGCCCTGTACTGTTGGTTAAAAACACAGCTGAAATGGTAAGTAAGGGGCAGGCAAAGAGATGCCAGGCAAACACACAGGAGGCACAGGGAGGGGCTGCTCAGGCCGGGGGAGAAAGGGTGTGAGTTCAGAGCTGTCCAGCGGCAGACGGATGCCGTCACCACAAAAGATGCTGTTTACAACGATGATACAGTCATCAACTGTAAGCGCTCAACAAGGAAGCAGCTAAACACAGAAAGCAAAGACTAGAAATGCGAGTGTCGTAAAAGCACCGTTACACGGGGAGACTTAGCTACGTCTCTTTCAGACTCACAGAACTAGCAGGACAAACAACAAACAAGGTGCCTGTCTTCTCGGTTTCTGAAATAACAAGTCAAAAAGCCACTGGGCAGGTCCAAGAGAGGCAGGGGGCCTGGCAGAGTGGGAAGCAAGGTCCTAGGCAGCCCGGCCTCTCATGTCAGAGAGAGCTGTTCAAACACAGAAAAGGCAGACCCGGGTGCTGACTCCGACAGCCACTAGGAGCTCACCCTCTTCTACTGTTCCAAGAATAACCTTGAGAATGACCGGCATACCCTCCAGCTCTGGCCCCCAGGAAGTCCTGAGATGACACCCCAAGAACGCTGGGTCCAGGGCCAGACCACAGCTTCTAAATGTCACTCTCCACTAAAAGGATCCAGTGCTCCTGAGAGAAAGGGGCGACTCCAGGGCTGGGCAGGGTATGGAGAGAAGCCCAGCACATCCTGGAGGCAGAAGGTGAGGGGCTGCTGAGAGAGGGGAGGTCGTGTCAGAATGCCTCAGGTCCTCAAGCCCCTCCTGTGGGCCAAGGCTGGGACAATTTGAGCATCAAAATAAATTACGATGGTAAAAGGCTGTCGCCCATGAAATAAAATGGAAGCTCACTTGTTAATGAAATGGACTCCCTTGTGCGCCCATGTGAACAGGTAAGCAGACACACATAAACTGGGAGAAGGGAAGGCTCGGTGGCAGGAAGCTGCCTGATGAGTATGGGAGTGGTGGGTCAGGAATGTCACCAACCACCTCGGGGCCCGCTCAGAACCATCAAGGTGCTGAGGCTCACAGGCGAAGCTGGATGAGAAACAGCCTGTTATATGCTCTCAAAGCACCTTCCACACTTGCTGATTTCAAGGGGCAGGAGTAACTGCAGGGGGAAACCTGGCTGACCCCACGGTTCAGAGCATCACCAGTGAGCCCTGGTGGTAGGCACAGAGACACGTGGTAGCTCCATAATCCCGGCCAAGATGCACACGCTGAAGCCTGTGAGGACACCAGACCCAGCATGGGGGCAATCACTGCAGGCAGGGCCTACGCCCAGCAGAAGCGTCAAGGTCAGAGAAATCAGCAAAGACAGAGGCACGCTCCGACCGAAGGAGACTAGAGGGATGCGGTGGCCAAGCCCCACAGGGACCGGGCCGTGCCCTTCCACGACGGAGCACGTCCCCGGCGCAGTGGGTGAGCCATGAATAGGGCTGAGTGTCAGAGGTTCTTTGTCCTGTTTTTGCAACTTTTCTCTAAGTTTAAAATTCATTTATGTATGTGCTTACATTTTTCAAAAAGAAACAAATGGCAGAATAAACCAAAATTAATAAAGATGGTAGTCTCGGAGCAGAGAGATGGAGGCCGGTCTTCTGAAGTGATTCTATATAACTTCAACTTTGGAACCACATGAAGATTTACACAATTAAGAAACAGATTTTTTTGGTGGCAGATGCCTGTAATCCCAGCTACTCGGGAGGCTGAGGCAGGAGAATCGCTTGAACCCAGGAGGTGGAGGTCGCAATGAGCCGAGATCGTGCCACTGCACTCCAGCTTGGGAAACAGAGTGAGACTCTGTCTCAAAAAAAAACAAAAAACAGATTTTTAAAAAGTTACCCTAAAAGCTAAAATGAGTCAGCCCAACTGTGTTATCAGCTTGGTAGCAAAACCACAGAATGATCTCAAGTGGCTGAGAACACAGGATGTGGACTGTACGTCCCAGGCAGGGTGAACCCTCAGCAAGCAGCCGCCAGGAACTCGGCCCCTCTCCACGCTCCTGCTCGCAGTTGTACCACTGGTGTCGCTGTTTTTGTTTTTTAGAGTCTGTCTTGCTCAGGCTGGACTCAAATTCCTGGGCTCAAGCGATCCTCCTGTTTCAGCCTCCTGAGTACCTGCGACTACAGGCATGTGCCACCACACTCAGTTAATTTTGAAATTAAGGAATTAAGGAGAGATTTTATGAGAAAAAGTATAAAATTACAAAAGTTAGTAAAAACCCTGCAATCTTAAATGAGTTAAATTTAACAGTACAAACTCATGATTTTTTCTCTTTCTAAAAACATCCACCTCTCAGCCTCCATCTGCTGCAGAGGCCACAGAGCAGCAAAGGCAGTGCCCGAGTCCTGAGCACGCCTGGCCCATGGTTATAGGAGCTCTACACCCAGCTCCCACCGAGAGGGGCCAGGTCCCACGGCTAGGAGCCCTACACCCAGCTCCCACCGAGAGGGGCCAGGTCCCACGGCTAGGAGCCCTACACCCAGCTCCCACCGAGAGGGGCCAGGTCCACAGCTAGGAGCCCTACACCCAGCTCCCACCGGGAGGGGCCAGGTCCACGGCTAGGAGCCCTACACCCAGCTCCCACCGAGAGGGGCCAGGTCCACGGCTAGGAGCCCTACACCCAGCTCCCACCGAGAGGGGCCAGGTCCACGGCTAGGAGCCCTACACCCAGCTCCCACCGAGAGGGGCCAGGTCCACGGCTAGGAGCCCTACACCCAGCTCCCACCGAGAGGGGCCAGGTCCCACGGCTAGGAGCCCTACACCCAGCTCCCACCGAGAGGGGCCAGGTCCCACACAAAAATGTTGGAATCCAGGGCCAGGGCAGGAAGTACAAAAAATGCCCTGTCAAAGCAGCTGGGGAATGATGGGGTCATGCCACAGGGATGCGGGGTCTCGCTGCCTGATCAAGGGACATCAAGGGAACGCTGTGTTGAAACCCATCAGGAAAATAAAGACTCATAAGTTCACGAAAACCCTAAAAACAGAAAGACCTCAGGAACCACCTTTGGAAGATTCCAGGGCCCCAGCCTGTTACTCTAAAAACTAACAAATGGAAGAACCAAGCATTTCATCTTCCTAGGTCTTTCCTGCAGGAGCTCACATCAGGACAGAAACAGAGCTAGTGATCTCTTCTTTACAGACATATCTACAGAAAAGTTAACAACCAGAGATGCAGAGGGAAAGACTGAAGGATTCTTCCTGAGAGCGTAAATCAAGGAACTGCCAAAAGAAAGGGCAGTCTCTTCTGAAGTTTAATTTTTAATGGTGATGATGACAAGGGAGAGGTGGTCCTGACCAGTAGTCAGAAGCTGGCTCTGACAAGCCCATCAACACACAGGACCCTGGTCAGCGTGACCAGGAGGAAGAGGATGCGGACAGCAGGGCCGAGGGGGAGGTGGCCGCAGAGGAGGGGCCCAGTGGGAGAGGACTTGCGTCCTCATGCCAAACACGCGGGGTAGCGGGCGGGTCCTCTCAGACAGCGCACACCCACCTAGGTTTGCGCAGGGGTCGGCGCCGACCATGGCGAGGCAGGTCGTTACTGAATCAATCCTCTCGACCCCGAGAAGCAGGCACTGCGGGTGACCCATTGTACAGACGAGGAGACTGAGGAGTAAAGTCAAGGCCCGACAGCAAGTGAGGGCCAGGCTTAGATGAAACTGTGCACGACCCCTAAAAATGCACCAGTCCTAGAAAGCAGGAGACGTAGGCTCTGACAGACAGACATGGGCCGTAGAAAGCAGGAGACGTAGGCTCTGACAGACAGACATGGGCCGTAGAAAGCAGGAGACGTAGGCTCTGACCGACAAACACGGGCCACTGCTCCAGAGTGCTAGGGACATGCAGGCAGCTCCTGAGCCAATGCCAAGATGGGCTCCCACAGTGAGAAGAAAGTTACAGAACCCAGTGGGCAAACCGATGCCCGCACGGCCAGGCAGACAAACACAGATGAGTCCAGTGGCCTGAGTTTCAGAAAAATGCAGAAGGGTCATGAATTGAAACCCCCCCCCCCACCCCATCCATGCTCTGGAGTCAGAAACACAGATGGTCCTGTGGGAGCACCGGCCTGGCTGTGCCACGTCCTCTGAGCTTTCTGTGAGAAGCCAGGAAGCCAGACATGGCGTGGACTCCTGATGTGTGAGACCCCAGCTCCTCTCTCTCAAGCCCCAAGCCCGCTGATGAAACCTCCATGGGCTGAACCAACCCTACTTAGCAGATAAGAGGACTTCAGAAAACTCAACACCCGCTTCAGATAACAATTCCTACAGGTTATAAATAGAAACAGTCCCCCCTCCATTTAAAAAATGTTGTAACAGAGTCTACAGCAAACGTCACGGTACAAGATGAAAGTCCCTCAGAGCTGAGCACAAGACAAGCCCACCTCCACAGGACCAGGGGCTCTGCGGGAGGGGACAAGGGAGAGGCCCGAAGGGGGAAGGGCGACCAGGCTTCTGCCAGGGGGTGAAGCAGATTTATAAATCCAGGTGAGGATTTATAAGAATTACTAGGAAAGCAAGAGCCACCGGGGGACACCCTAGAGAAAAACTCGACATAAAGATAACCCTAAGGCTGGGCGCAGGGCTCACGCCTGGAAGCCTAGCACTTTGGGAGGTCAAAGCAGGCAGGTCACTTGAGCCCAGGAGCTCAAGACCAGCCTAGGCAACATGACAAAACCCCGTTTCTACAGAAAACTTTAAAACAATGAGCCAGGTGTGGTGGCGCAGCTGTAGTCCCAGCTACTTGGGAGGCTGAGGTGGGAGGATCACTTGAGCCCGGCAGGTTGAGCCTGCGGCGTGCAGCGACTGCGCCACTACTCCAGCCTGGGTGACAGAGTGAGACCCTTTCTCAAAATATGTACATACATACACGTATGTGAAATCCCAGAATTCCAGTCGGTTTTTGCACAGAACTTGGCAGGTTCATTTGTAAGAGAAAACACATGACAACAGAAACTTTTCAAGACAGGAAAAAGGAGTGGGTGACTTCGCCGATTAGGATTAGGCATGAAACCTGCTACAAAGCGAGGGATTTAAACGCGTGGCATTGGCCCAGAAGTAGCTCACAACTCACTGGGACCAAGTCCAGAACAGGGCTCGGAGCCTACAGGAACTGAACACAATGAGGCCACATTTCCCCCAAATCACTGGGGAAGCGACAGACTATTCAGTCGATACTGTGGGGACAGCTATGCATCCAGTTACTTGCAAAGCAATTCCAGGGCTGGGCATGGGGACATGGCTTGAGCGCGGGAGGCGGAGGCTGCAGTGAGCTGTGATTGTGTCACCACACTACAGCCTAGGCGACAAGCGAGACCTCGTCAAAGCAATTCCAGGTGGACCACGGAGCTATGTGTTGTTTAAACTTCCAGAAATACTAGAAGAAAACATGACAATGTTTTTGTAACCTTGCAGTAGGGAAGATCTTCCCAAGGAAAAAACCAGAATCCAGAAGTCATAAAGGACTCAGAAGACTTAATTTAAAAATTTAGATTTTTGTAACTCAAAAGATCCCATTTTTTTAAAGGAAAAGATAAGCAACCGCTGCAGAAAAACACACTTGTACCCACAGAACAAAGATGAGCAACCAGGGTGCTGGACGGGAGCCAGGGTGACAACGGAGGGCAAGGGCAGTGCTGGGGCGGACAGCAAGCCCCCGGGAAGACGGAAGGACATGGGAAAGAGGTAGTGGTGACGGGGAAGGGGAGCTGGATGGCAGCTCTCAGCCCCACTGCTCGGGACCCCTGGCTTGCCCGACGCGGCAGAAATGGTATCTGCCCCCAACACCAGGGAGGGTGTGGAGGTGGCTCTGTCCGTGGCTGGCCAGAGTGTGAGGTCTGAGACCCCTGCCCCTCCTATACCAACATGTCACGGCAGGCTCGTGGGGGACCCGGCCAGATGCAAAGACAACCTGTGGCCGACAGCAGCGCCGCATGGCGGCTACAGACATGGCACTAGCCCTGCCTTCTGCATACCTAGCTCTTCCCTGAGGGAGCTCGCTCCCTCTCTAATAAAAACTTCATGAGTAAATATATCGAATGAAATGTGTTTAGATACACATTTAAAATAATAAAAGGCAAGGCCCTCTCTGAGAACCAGATGGTCCAGGGCTCGAGTCCTCAGATAAATCCTTCCCCAGAAACAACCAGGACTCCCTCAAGGACAGGAGGGGAGGTGGGTGAGGGCCGGCCCGGGGCCAACCCCAAGCTCAACGTCCAGCTGTGGAGCAAAAACAACGAATGCAGACCCACTTCCCGCCAGGGGGCCCCCACGCTGGCTGTGGGTCAGGACACTCTGTGACTGTCAGCCTGGCAGAAAGCCACCATCCCAGAGATCCCTTGCAAGACAGAACCAATGTGAGGGGCCGCCCCATCCCAGAGGCTGTTACAGAGAGGAAGCCATGTGTGTGCCGGTGGGGAGTGGTGACAGCCACCTGCCCCCTGTGGACCTGTGTGACCAGCAGGGACACCCTCTGGGAGGAGCAGATGGCCCCGCCAGGTGAAGGCCCAGGCATCCACCCAGCTTCAGCCGTGGGCGCTGGCCCTCCCGGGACCCACCCTCTTGTGGCCCTGCAGCCCACTCCAGTGGGAAGCCAGCCTGCACGCCCTGGCGCCAGTGAAGAACCCCTGGAAACTGCTGAGGCCTGCTGCAGGGCCCCTGGGATGGCATGGGGAAGAAGACGGAAGGGAGATGGGAGCCCCCTGAGACAGGCCAGGCTTGTCTAGGATCCAGGCCGTGCTGGTGGGGAGGACTCCTGGGGCCCCACCTCGCATCCCAACTCCCCGTCTGGGCTTCTGCTCTGGAGTCCAGGAAGGGACGGACCAGCAGTTGGGCAGGAGATCTTGGGTAGGGAGTTCTCTGTTGGGGGGTCACCAGAGGGGCTCCCTGGAGTCAGGCATGGCCCAGGGATGGGCTGAGAGGAGCAAGGTGCCACTAGGCACAGGAGCGGGGACCCTCAGCGTCCCAAGGCATCTGCCTGGCTGGTTGGGCAGGGCTTGGAGCCATCCCTTAGCAGCCTGATGGGACTCTGCAGGAGTCGCCACTGCTCAGCTTCTTTTAGGACCAGACCACGTAGTGCGTCCCAAACACACGCCCCTCCCGCCATCCGTTCACGTGCCTCATCCTACTTGGACTGGGCCTCTGGACAGCTCGATGAGCCGGATCTCAGCAGAAAGGGAAGGCAGGGCCCTCCACCCACAGCTCCCCACCCCTCACGGCTGATGCAGAGCCGCAGAGCACCTCCCAGACCCAGAGGCACAGAGGACCCGTCGCCTGCCCCGAGAGGTGTCAGCGGCTCACAACACCTTGGGCTGGGCCAGAGGGAGGCCCGGTCCCCGGGGCGGGATCGCTAACCTCCAGGGCTGCGGCGGTGCTGGCCTCGAAGCCGTCACAGACCAGCACGGTGAGGGTGTCGCCCACACTGCGGAGCAGCTGCACCGCCTCGCCATGCGTCAGGCCCAGCAGGCTCTGCTGGTTCACCTCCAACAGCCGCAAACCCACACGCAGCCGACCGTCGCGCCCGGCTGCCCCCGTGGGGCTCACCTGTGGGGAGACGTGGTATGGGAGAGACCTGTTGGGGGGTGGGACCCAGGGCGGGCTGGGGTGGGGGGGCTCACCTTGGAGATGAAGATGCCCTCGTCTGTGGGGTCGCGGGGGTTGCCAGCGTGGCCCCTGGCACCCCCGCGGATGCTGATGCCCAGCCTCTCCCCAGGTGCCTTCTGGATGCACAGTTCCCGTAGGCCCGGGGGTGCCGGGTCCCTCCGCACCAGCAGCGACAGCTCCAGGCAGGGCCGGAGCAGGGCACTGACTGCTTCTTGGTGCGTGGCATCCCGCACGTCTTGCCCGTTCACTGCCAGGATGCGGTCCCCAACCCGCAGGCCGCTGCGAGCGGCCAGGCCCCGCGGGAGCACCTGTCAGGGAGGAGGGTGGCAGCTGGTGGCTGAGGCCGCGCTGACCTGCGCTGGTACCTGGGATGGGTGCGCCTCTCACAGAACCGCCTGGATGGGCCGCCCTACCTTGGAGATGAACACACCAGGCTCCTGGACACCAAACGGGTGGCTGGAATGGTCGGAGCCTCCGACAATGCTAAGCCCCAGAGGGCCCCCAGCTCTTGGCAGACGGATCTCCTGGGGATTTAGGGCGGGACAAGGACAGGCCTCGGTCAGGACAGGGAAAGGGTGTGGGAGGGCTCCCAAGAGTCCGTCCCGGTCCTTGGGGATGGCGGGCGGGGGCTGCCCTAATGCCCACAGGGATTTCTGCCCCACCAGTGT
Organism: Gorilla gorilla gorilla; assembly: GCF_029281585.2. NCBI lineage: Eukaryota > Metazoa > Chordata > Mammalia > Primates > Hominidae > Gorilla > Gorilla gorilla. Next base: position 149,657,789 of record NC_073231.2, read on the forward strand.
TCTGCTGCCCAGGCAGGCACACAGCGTGAGGACAATATCCTTGCTGACTGTGGCCATGTGGCCAGCCAGGAGACTGTGTCAAGGGAACCATACTGAGGAGTCTGGCTGTGGGGCAGAGCCCCAGCCTCAAGGGGCTGCAGGGGAAAGGGCGAGCAGGCCGGCTTCCCACCTGGAGTGGGCTGCAAGGCCATAAGAGAGCAGGTCCTGGGAAGGCCAGTGCCCACGGCTGAAGCTGGGTGGGTGCCTGGGTGGGGGCTTGTGTCTCACCTCCACTGGGTATGGCCCTTCCAAGGCGGCGGCCAGCAGGCTGGGGGCCAGGCTCGGCAACCCAGGCTCCCCGGGGGTGGCAGTGGTTATGCTGGTGGTGGTGGTGCTGGTGGTGGCAACAGCAGCGGTGGGGGGTGAGGAATGTGGCAGAGGGCTGGGAGGAAGAGGGCCCCCAGCCTCCCGCTCCAACAGCAGGGCGATGGTGGGGGAGGCAGCGGTCAGCAGGGAGACGGCGTGGTCATGCCTGGCCTCAGTCACGTCCACTCCATTAATCTGTGAGAGCGCGCCCGAATCAGGGAGGCCCAAAGGCAGGAGGGGACAGAGGGCGCGGGGCGGGGCAGGGGGCACGGGTGGGTGGGGCGGGGCCCCATCCCCACTCACAGAGAGGACGCGGTCGCCAACCTGCAGTGTGCCCGCGCGGTGAGCAGCACCGCCCTCGGCAATGCGGGAGACAAAGATGCCCTGCAGGAGAGGGTGAAGGAGGCAGGGCTGCCGGTGAGGCTGGAGTGCGGCTGTCAGCTCTAGAGCAGCCCTCCCCGGCCCTGGGCCCCAGCCTCACCGCATCACCAGCCCTGTAGGGTGTGGAGCCTTTCCCACCAGCAATGCTGAAGCCCAGCCCCCTCTCGCTGCGTGCCAGGCAGGCCACGTGGCGCTGACGGAGGGGCCCGGGGCTCTCAGGCGGGAGCAGGGGCAGGCGCAGCCCCCCTCCCCGCCGCTCTCGGGGGCTGTAATCATCCTCAGGCCGCAGAGGCGTGATGGTGACCGCGTTCTCAGGCTCCACCATGCGCTCCCGCCACACTCGCATCTGCACGGCAGTGCCGGCCCCCCGGAGTGCCTCCACGGCCTCGTGGTGCTCGGCGCCCTGCAGAGCCACACCGTTCACCTGCGGGCCAGAGACCACGTGCGTGTCAGGACCCAGTGCAGCCACTGACAGCCACGTGCTGGGGGCTCCACACGCTCCCTCCAGGATGGGGAGACTGAGGCACAGGGCGAGGGGAAAGGCCCCAGGCGCTGACATCACCTGAGACCTTTAGCCACAAGGTTCCTCATGGGCACCGACCCCTCCCCTACCAGGTCCTCTGAAACCCGGTGTGGGAAGCCCTAGGGCAAGCAGATGCCCCCACGGCCAGGCCACATATGGCCCCGCTCCTGGATACCTCCGGCCCATCTGCGCAGCCCAACACACACCTAAGGTCGCTGGGTTACTGACCCACACCCCCACCCCAGCACCCAGGAACAGCAGTTCCCACGCAAAGGTTAGGAGGAGAGCTGAGCACAGACGCAGCATATGAGCCCTGGGCAGACGCCTCCTGGCTGGGCTTCAGGGCCCTCACCTGCCCTCAGTGTGTCCCTACAAGAAGGGCGCATGCCTCTTCAGAGCCCCCGGATGCCCGTGCCCCGGCTGAACAGCTAGGTGTCCAGGTGGGGGCTCCAGGGCTCCCATACAGGGTCCAAACCCCACCAGACCTGCCAGTAGCCTGACCCCTCTCAGTCGGCCCAGGAGCGGCCCCTCCTGGAGAGGCCACTGTGCCAGGTGCAGCTGCTGCCCTACCCACTGGTAGAAAAACACACCTGTACCCACAGAACAAAGACGAGCAATCAGGGCGCTGGATGGGAGCCAGGGTGACAACGGAAAGCCCAGGTGGCTCTTGCCCAGGTGATTCTCTCCTGGGGTTTACAGGTTCCGTGGCTTCACCCGGAAGTCTGGGTGTCCTGTGCTTGGAACTCTTGGGGAGGCCGGGAGAAGGCAGCCAAGCACCCTAATACCAGGGACCATGTACCTCCAGAGGGCACAGCTGCCACTCGGGGCGGAGAGGTTGCCGACTCACCTCCAGGAGCTTGTCACCCACACGGACTCCAGCCCGGGCCGCAGGACCTTCCTCGGACACCCGAGAGATGAATATGCCCTAGGGCACAGACACGAGCTTGGCAGGGGCCAGGGAGACGGGCCCGCATTCCTGCTCCTTCTGCAGAAGACCCAGGAGGGGAAGACCCACTCCCAGCAGCCCCTAGCCCTGGCCAGCAGGAGGACTGAGCTCTGGCCACTGTGGGATCCTGAGTGCCAGAGGGTTAGAAGGAGCAGGTCAGCCCCGAGAAAGGGCTCGTGGCCCCAGGCCTGGTGCACAGGCACCCGGTGAGAGGAGGAGGGCTGCGATGGGAAGACAGACCCAGGCACCCTCAGGTTGCTCTTGGACTTCGGGATCCCACAACAGTTGGTGCCTTGGGCCCAGCCCGTGTCCCCAGAGCGTGTGAGTGTTCTCAGGGCAAGGGGCCTGTGTGCCATCAGTGTGAACTGTGGTGGGGCAGGCCAGTGGCAGCAGAAAGGCCCTCCTAGGCAGTGCTCACCTCGTCGTCCCCCTTATAGGGTGTGGAGCCCTTGCCGCCCGCAATGCTGATGCCCAGGCCCCCAGTCTGCCGCAGGATGGTGAGGGTCAGCTGGAAACAGAACAGACAGGATGTCTAGGAAGGGCCGCAGTGGGGCTGCCTGTGCTCTCTGCAGGAGAACCCACCAGCACGCAGACGCCATTTCTGGCTTTTCCCTGGGCAGCTGAATGGGGCCTCATGCCACTCACCGGCCAGGGCCAGCCCAGACACCAGCTGGAGAAGCCCCGAGACCCCAGCAGGAGGGCACTGCTCTGCAGAGCGTGGTGGGCTGGGGCTTGCCCACCTCCGGGTGATGGCGGCCTGAGGCCCCCCTGCCACCCTCGAGCGAGGACTGCGCTGCCTCTGCAGGCAGGTAAGGCTCAGAGCACCACAGGCGGCTGATGGGAGCTGGACCAGCCTCTCCGCTCACCCCTGCCAAGACGGGCTGCCCCAGGCAGGAGGTGTCCTGATCCTGCAGCCCAGCTGGATCTGAGAGCTCTTTTGGGAGGGATCTGCGCTCAAGCAATAGGGGCGGGGAGAGGCGTGAGCCCGCAGCCCGGGAAGCAGGGCCAGCAGCGGCCCGGCCAGAGTGCAGGGGAGAGGCGTGAGCCCGCAGCCCGGGAAGCAGGGCCAGCAGCGGCCCGGCCAGAGTGCAGGGGAGAGGCGTGAGCCCGCAGCCCGGGAAGCAGGGCCAGCAGCGGCCCGGCCAGAGTGCAGGGGAGAGGCGTGAGCCCGCAGCCCGGGAAGCAGGGCCAGCAGCGGCCCGGCCAGAGTGCAGGGGAGAGGTGTGAGCCCGCAGCCCGGGAAGCAGGGCCAGCAGCGGCCCGGCCAGAGTGCAGGGGAGAGGCGTGAGCCCACAGCCCGGGAAGCAGGGCCAGCAGCGGCCCGGCCAGAGTGCAGGGGAGAGGCGTGAGCCCGCAGCCCGGGAAGCAGGGCCAGCAGCGGCCCGGCCAGAGTGCAGGGGAGAGGCGTGAGCCCGCAGCCCGGGAAGCAGGGCCAGCAGCGGCCCGGCCAGAGTGCAGAGCGGGCAGTACAGACCTCTTCCTCCTCAACGCGAGCAGGCTCTATCAGCAGGTTATTGGCCTGGTCAAACGACACCCCCTGTTAGGACAGGACCAGTGAGGCGTGCAGGTTAGCCACCGCCAAGACCACCACCACTGCCTCACCCAGCCCCCGCCACGAGCGGAAAGGACAGAGACCACAGCAAGCTCCCTCGACTGCCCTGGCACGGGCGCCTCCATCCTGGAGGCGTGAGTGACACCACACACCTGGGGACAAGCAGGGCTCCAGAGCTGAGCGGAGTCCCACCCGGCTGTCCCTGCTGTGGCCCCTCCGGGCCCCCTCAGCTATCATGCCACTGGCCCAGACTCAGGGTCGGAGTGTCATCAAGGGCAGGGATAGTGAGACCCAGGGACTCCCCCTGGAATCTGAGTTTGCCCAGAGAGCAGGTGAGACCCTTTGTGACCCATGGAGAGGAGACTTGAGGGCCAGGGAGGGACACACTGGTGCCCCGAAGGCCTGTGTGGCACCTCAGGAGGGCCCGACAAGGCAGAAAAGAGCCGTCAGGGCCTCGGGCCTGCAGTGCCCAACACAGAGAGGATCCCAGGAGAGCCCAGTGATCTTGGGAGAGGAACAGACCCTGCCCTGGGACCACGACATGTGCAGACAGGCCCTGGAGACCCACAAAGAGTGGGCAGCCATGCTTGGCTTCTGTGAACTCTGTGCCCGCCAGCAGGTCGGGCAAATACTGGCCAGCAGAGCTGCCTCTGGCACTGAGACCAACGCCAGGGCAGGCCTGGGCCCCAAGCACGGACTGAGACCAATGCCAAGGCAGGCCCGGGGTCTGGTGAGAGTGGCCGCGATGCCGACTGTGGAGCACACGTGTCCACCACCTTCTCCGGGTGGCCAGGGGCCAGCGGGTCAGGCCTCGGCCCTGCTCCTGCCGCAGCCCTGGGTGCCCAGGAGGGCCAGGGGAATCTGGGTCAGGCAGGGGTGAGGCTGACACCAACCTTGACAGAGGGCGCAGAAACCACGGCCCCCTCCTTGTCCTCCTCCTCAGTGCTGGCCTCTTCCTCTTCAGCCCTGTTTTCCTCCTCCTCCTCTTCCTCCTCCTCCCGAGGACTACCCTCTTCCTCCTCCTCCTCCTGGGCCCGAGGAGCCCAGGGTGCGTGGGGGCCATTGTGCCAGCCCCCGGGAGCCACAGGGCCCTCCCCGTCAGGCTGCATGCCCTGCAGCAGAGCCACAACGGCCTCGGGCCGGGGCAGCTTGGAGATCTTGAAGTGCTTTTTGTAGTGAGGCGTGTCCTTGCGGATGAGCCGCTGCCTCCCGCCTGGCAGGGTCCAGGGGGCCTCAGGCTGCCCCTCCTCGATCTCCCTGTCATCCCCGGGCAGCAGTGCGTCCTCTGCGAAATGCACCGTGGGCTGTGCAGACAGAAGGGTGAGGGTGGCCCCAGCTCTGTGGCTGTGCTTCCACAGGAAGACCCTGCTAAGCAGTGTGGCCACAGACAGGGGCTCCGAAAGCCTCCCTGCCACACAAAGACTCAGCGCTAACTACCCAGTGAGGAGCGCGTGTCTCAGCCCTGAGAAAAGCTGAGGGCCAGGGGCTCATCCTGGAGACACGCAGCGCCCCAGGTGGAAACGAACGGGTGTGCCAAGGCCTCACACCAGGGAGCCCACAGGGGGTCAGAAGAGAGTCCAGGGTGGGGGTGGGCTCTGTGAGCCCAGCCGTCATGGGAGACCTTCACCCCACCTAGGGAGGCAGCTCTCCAGGGCACCCCCAGCAGCACGGCCCTGCACCACCCACAGCCACTCTGTACAGGGCAGCTCCCCGAAGCATCAGCAGGGCCCAGCCACTGCCTGCACCAAAACCGATCCCAGCTGAGGCCCTGCAGGGGAGGCAGCCCCCACCCAGCAGGCCCAGCCTCCTGCCTCCTTCCTGCCAATCCACACCTCCTCGTAGTCCTCTTCGGCATCTTCCTCCCCGCCAGCAGTCGTGGCTTCCTGCTGGTTCCCACCCTGTGCCTCAGCCGATGGGCCCTCGGGCTCAGCCTCAGAGACTGTGCTGGCAGACGGGCGAGAGTCTTCACTCAGGCCAGACTCGGCACTCAGCCGCTTCTCCTGTGGTGGGAAGGTGGGAAGTGGGGTCAGGCTTCGACGGAGCTCCCGACTCACAGGCTGGCCACCTGGGATGCCCCCCACGTGGCAGGCCTTCCCTGAGCTTCCCACTGCCCCAACCAGGCACCGTTAACAGGCTCACACCCTCGCAGCTGCTCCCTGTCCCAGCCTGCAAGGAAGCCACACGCCTCCAAAGCCTAGGGTGGACAAAGCCATGGTTCCACAGCCCAGCCCCAAGGAAAGCCTTTCCTAAAACAAACAAGGACCACACAAGTTCCCAGGAAAATCCCAGCGTGATATGAACCTCCTCCCCTCCCATGCACGGCCCCACACACCCTACCCCAGCCCAGATCACTGGTTCTGCTGCACCCAAAAACCCACAGCACGCATGTCACAGCTCTGAGTGAGAACAGTCAGGCCTGCTCTGTCCCAGTCCCAAACCCCTTCCCAGGTGCCGAGGACACCCACGGCAGTTCCACCAGAGACCCTACCCCACAACCAAACCCCATTCCCTGTGCTCCCAGGCACACCCACCACTGGTTCTCCCCATACTCCAGCCCCACAGACCCGCCCTGCACGACCCGCACGTCCACCCTGGCACCCTTCACACAGCTGGCCCTGCAGCTCCATGTCCCTGAACCCTGTCACCAGCCTCATCTCCTGCTCCTTCTCTGTGCTGCCCTGGCCCTCACAGCCCCACTCCCAGGATGGACCGGACCACCACAGCTCCCGAGGGCAGCGGCCCGCCAGGTTGCCATGGCTCCATGCCCACCTCCTCCGCAGGCAAGGGCGACCCAGAGTCTGGCTGGCAAGGGCAGGCCTCGCTCCGCCGCCCCTCGATGCTCCTCTTCATCACCTTGAGCTCGCTGGGGTGAGGTGTGGCCCGGCGCTGTAGGCCCTGTGGTGGGGACAAGGATGAGCAGCAGCCACACGGCAGGGGTCAGGCAGAGGTTCGCCCCCCAGATCCCCACCCTCATACCCGCTTCTCAGCTGCAGCTTCCTCAGCGTCCTCATCACCTGTGGGGGCCTCCAGGAACTGGATGACGCTGACGCGGCTCGGCGGGGCATCGCTCCAGGTCTCCGAGAGGCTCCCCTGCTGCCCAGCATCCTCTGCAGCAGGTGAGCGTCAGGACCCAGGCTAGTCCCCAAGCCCTGCCTGAGAGCCACCCCGTGCTAAGCACCAGTTGCCAACAACCTACCGAGGCTGGGTGGGGGCTGCTGGGGCAGCAAGTAGCAGGTGAGCACCTTCTCGCCGGTCCTGGCATCATCCTCCGTCTGGAACCGGAGCATGGGCTGCGCCTGGTTCTCTGCCAGCCACAGGGCCTTGAGATTGAGGTGGGTGAGCGCGAACGGCAGACTCTGCAGGCTGCGGGCCGGGCGGGCACAGTCAGCAGGTGTTGGGGCCACGGTTGGGCCCGCGGGGCAAGGCTGGCACTCACCGGTTCCCCGCCACGTCCAGCACGTGCAGCTCTGCCGTGTGGGCCAGCTCTGGTGGCAGGACGGCCAGGCGGTTGTCCCTCAAGGAGAGGACGCTGAGTGCCACACAGCCCCCGATCTCGGGCGGCAGTGCCTCGAGGTGGTTCCGGTCCACGTTGAGGTTGGTCAGCTTAGTCAGCTTTCCCAGGGAGCGGGGCAGGGCCTGGCCAGGAAGAAGAGGTCAGAGGACGCTAGGGGCTTGCTGGGGGTGGGAAGGAGATGACAGCCCCTGGCAGGAGGGCACAGACACCCCAGGCCAGCTCCAGTCAGGGTCACTCACAGCCCTTGGATACTGGGACAAGGACCTGACCACAGAAGCTGTCTCCACCCCACTCCGTGCCCTCTGCTCCCCAAGCTCTGCCCACTGCCCTCAGCCTTCAGTCCCCACCACCAAAACACCCCACCAGGTCATCCCTGACCCTCTCCCATGGGTGCCCTGGACTGACCTGCGAGGCTGCGCCCTGTGAGCCTGTCTGGTGCCCCACTGGTCTGCCCTGTCATCCCTAGGGCTCCCCAGGCCCCCAGTTCCAGCCTGCCTGCTCAGGGCCAGCCCCTTCCCAGGGCCCTGAACCCCAGAGTCCCTTTCTCCATCTCCCTAGTGAGGAACCCCCCCGGAAACTCCCATGAACACCCTCCCCACGGCTAGCTCCTGTTTCCCAGCCTGGGGATGGGGACAGCAACACCACCGTCCCGAACCGTGGCCTGGGGCCTCAGCTTGCCCTGCTTTGTGAGGGGCAGGCAGACGCCCCTGGGGAGCAGCCTGCTCTCCATCTGTCTTCCCTACAGACAAATAAGTTCCCATTACTGCCTCTTCTGTAACCATTCCCCAGTGTTACAACATACACCGATAAACACGAGACCTAGATTCTTCACGGTAAACGGCAAAAGCCCCTGCCCTGGCCTCACTGCCCCGCCTGACCTCCAGCCAGCACGCTCCCCCTCTGACAAGAGAAGGGCCCTTCCTGAGTGGCTCCACGTCAGGCTGCCACCAGCACCCCTCAGCAGCACACACAGGCTGATGCCCTGCCCTTGTTCCGCACCCCCGACGGCCCCATCCTTTCTGCCTCCCGAGCCAGACCCTACCATCAGCAGGTTCTCCGTGAGGATCAGCTCAGAGAGGTTCTCACAGTCCCCGATGGCCTCAGTCACCTCGCACAGCCGATTCTGGTCTACTTTTAGGATGGATAGCTGCTTCAGCTGACCTGGCGTCAGGGAGACAGGGGGACAAGGCTGAGCATGGTCCCCAGACGTGCCTTACCCACCTGGCCAGAAGCACCCTCAAGGCAGATAGCAAGGCCCCCAGCCCCTCTTGCCGCCGCCGTACTTCGGGAGGACCCTACCTACCTTGCCCCCACAAGCCTGACCCAACCTCCTTCGAGAAAACACCAGGCCCCAGTGGCACTGCCCTTCTGCCCTCACAGGCTCCACCGCCCCCTCCAGCACCACCAGCTGCCTCCTCAGCCTTCTGGGCTGCCCCAGGGTCCCACCTCCCCTCCCCAGGGACAGCTCCCAGAGCCTGGGCACACTCAGGATCCTCCCGTGTTCCACACCACACACAGCCCTGATGCCCCACGCTCCTTCCAGGGCCAGGCTCCGTGTGCCCCACCCAGGCACCCCCAGGCACACTAACCGATGCCGTCGGGCAGCCTCCGCAGCAGGTTCTGGGACAGCAGCAGGTCAGTGAGCAGCACCAGCCCGCCGAGCTCAGCAGGCAGCTCCTCCAGCCGGTTTTCCGACACGTCCAGGCACACCAGGCGCCGCAGGTTCCCGAGCTCCTGCAGGTGGGCAGAAGGTTAGAGCGCGGATGGGCACGAAGCAGGGGGCCAGCCCCACCCTGACTCACCGGGGGCAGTGCTGACAGCTGGTTCCGGTCAAGCCACAGCTCCCGAAGATTGGGCAGAGCCCCCAGAGTGTCTGGCTGCAAAAAGGAACAGAGAGAATAGTAACTATGGGGCAAAGCCTCCTACTGCGCCATGCCCAAGAGACTATACGCCCCCACACCCAGCTCCCACCCGCCTGCCCTCCCGAGGTGCCCCTTGCTGTCGGATCTGCTCGCTGTCCCCTTCTTTGCCCTTGCTTCCGTGGCCCGCCCTCCGGTCTCTGCCCTGTCAGGCCTCCCCGCACCAGCACTTCCAGATCGTTGCCTCCCAGATCCAGCTGTTCCAGCTTGACCAGAAATGACAGGGACCTGCAGAGGAAGCAGGGTGGAGGTGTGGCCACGCAGCCCTGGTCCCTAGGCTGTGGCCCTGCCCTGGCTGTTAGGAGAATGCCCGTCACACTCACGCTGGCAGGGACTTGAGCAGGTTCTCCCGGAGCTCCAGGGTCACCAGGTTGGCGAGGCTGAAAGAGAGACCAGGCGCTGGGGCAAGAGGAAGGAAAGCAGTGGCAGCAGGGGCAGGGCCAATCCAAGTCCCCCACCCCACCCTAGCTCCACCTGAGAAAGGCACTCACTTGCCCACGTCCCCGGGCAGTGCCTGCAGAGACACATCATTCAGGGCCAGGTGAGCCAGGCTGCGCAGCTGAGTGAAGCCATCAGGGAGCCTGGATGGGAGGAAGCAGAGGCCCTCGGATGACCAGTCCAGGGCTGTGGGACCCATAGCCCCTACCGACCCCAACACAGGCTGCCACCCACCTGGAGAGGGGGTTCCCGCTGAAGTCCGCGATCTCCAGAGCCTTGCAGAACTTGATGCTCTCCGGGATCTCAGGGATATCTGTCACAGAGTGTCACAGTGGACAGATGCCATGGCCTGCAGGACGGCTGCAGCCCCAGCAGACACTCCCCAGACTCCACCCAGCCCCTGCCCAGGCTCCCCACCGTTCCGGGACACATCCAGCTCCACCAGCTGCATGAAGTTGGCCACCTCGGGAGGCAACCGCTGGATCTCGTTGTCGCTCAGGCCCAGCTTGCGCAAGTTCAGCAGCCGGAAAAAAGGCTGTGGGCAGGGAGGACACGGACTCTGTGGCAGAGACCACTCCAGAGCAGAGAAGAGCTCCTGGACGCGTGAGTGTCACAAGTCAAGGGTCCCTAGGCCTCTGCCTGCTCCAGGTCACACCGGGTCCTGGGGTCTAACCACGACACCCCACTTGTGGCAAGAAAAGCAAAGAAACACACAGTGCACACGCCCACTGTGGCTGCCTTCCTCTACTCTTCACACCAGCCTCCACTCTGAGAAGACACCTGCTGGCGACCAGACAAAGCCCCAATCCCCCGCCCTGTGTCTTACCTCAGGGCCCACCCAGCCCCCGAACCACTTCTGCCACCCTCCAGGGGCCCACACTGGCCTCTGCTACCGCATCCCGACAAGTCTGGCTTGGTTCTGCGGCAAGAACTCAGTAAATGCTCCCCACAAAAACAGAGTACCACAGGCACAGTGCTATGCGCGAAGCCTGCAGGTGACCACAGAGGACCGAGCTGTCGCTACCACGGCCAGAACAGGGTCACATTCTTTGGGACACCCAACCCCTAGGTATTGATCACTCAGCACCCCATCTCCAGAAATGAGATACTTCTTAATCTGCTTTCTTCAGCCTCCTTTCTTGGAGCAGTCTTAGGAGAGCAGCTGACCACGAGAAGCAAGGGCAAAGAAAGGGGGACAGGGAACAGATCCGAGAGCAAAGGGTACATCAGGAGGGCTCCCCCACTCACCCCTGCACCCAGCAAGAAAAGGAGAGGAGGTCTGGACCCCACCTCCAGAGCGGCCCAACAGGCTAGCACTCATCAGCCACCTGAATCCACGTTCCACCCTAACCCCATCGACCTCCCTGAATCCCCACGGGTTTCACTATGAGGCTCCGCCTCCAGGCTCGGTGACAATCGCTATCCCCAGGCAAGCACCTGATGACCGCTGCCACCTGCGCCAGCCAGGGCGGCTGGGAGAGGAGGGTGGGGCTGGCTGGGGTGGGGACCTGGCCAGTGCAAACCAGCAGGGCCGGCTGGAGGCTGCGGTGGCTCGCCCGGGCAGATTCTGCCGCCGGGGGAATCAGGGGCTGGGGGCGCGCCTCTGGGCGGCAGGTGCGGGCGGCCGCTCACCTTGGGCAGCTCGCGCAGCTGGTTGGCGTCGAGCAGCAGCTCCTCCAGGCTGCGGCTGTAGCGGTAGATCTCCTCGGGCACGGCCTGCAGCGAACAGTGCCGCTTGTCCACCGACTCCACGTGCCGGTTGCAGCGCCACAGCGGGATGCACTTGAGCATGGTGCGGGTGGGCGGCGCGGGCTCCGGCGGCGGCGCTCGGCGGGCTCGGGGCCGGGGGGCGGGGCTCAGTCCGCATGGGCGCCGCGCATGGGGAGGGGGCGCAGGCAGGGGGCGGGACGCCCGAGACTGGACGGGGACGCGGCCGCGGCCGGCGCTGGGCCCGGCCCGCGCTCGGAACGCGCGGAACGCTCGGACTGCGGGCCTGGGCAGGGGGCGCGGCCCGGCGGGTCTCAGACTCTTAGGAAGCGCGGGGAGCGGCGGCGGCGGCTCCGCATCCCGCTTGGTCCTGCTCAGCTCGTCCCGCCCGCTCGTCCGCCCGCTGTGCCGCACCGGAACCGCCGCTGCCCGCCGGACTGCCCCGCCGACACCCACCCGGCCGCCGCGCAGCCCGTCGGGAAGCCGAGTCCGGCCCTCGCCGCCTAGCACGCCCGGACTGCGGCCCCCAGAAGGCCCCGCGGGCCGCCGCCTCTGAGGACCCGTAGCGGCACCGCGCAAAGCGTGCCGGGAAGCCGGGCCCGCCTCGCGCGCGGGATATTGGGAGCTACAATCCACGAGAGGCGGCGCCCTCCGCCCTCCGGTCTTCAGCCCGGCCCCTGGCCCCGCGGCATTTGGCCACGAATCTTAACGCAGAGCCTCCTCCCGGGAAGCGACCACGCCCGCCCGCCAGCTCCCTCGCCTTGGACGGCCGGCTCTGCGGCACAAAAGCACTGGCAGCGCGCGCTGTCCAGCGGATCGCGGTGTCCCGGGGCCCAGCCTTCTCTCAGCACCACCCTGCGGGGATGGCTGCGAGCCCGCGCCCTAGACCCTGGCGCCCCAGGCAGCCCCGCCCACCCAGCCGCCGCCACCCGCGGCACGGAGCCCGGGGCGCCAACCCCCTGCCCAGGTCTCGCCCACGGGGAGCCCCTCCTGCCAACAGGAAGCAGGTCCAGAGGCCCCCCCCACCCCTGCCTCCTCGCCCTAGACCCCCTAAGGACACACGCCCAGGACGGGTGACAGGACCGACGGCAGACACACGGACGTTCAGGGCCAGCAGCATCCGCACCTTTATCCGCACTATAGGCTGGGCTTGGCAGAGCGCGCCTGGCCCCCGGGACACCACTGTATCACTATAAAACCCAGAGGAAACAAGGAACAAGTGCAAGTCCGGGGAGAGGGACCACTGTCACGCAGAGAGGTCACTGTTATCAAAACGCTCCTGGTCGTACACTTCAGCCACCACCTTGCGGCCAGCAAACCAGCGGCCATTGAGGGCCTGGATGGCCTTATGAGTCTCGGAGGCTATGGAAAACTCCACAAAGATCTTGACAATGATTTCCGCATCCTCCTCCTCGCCTTGTTTCTCTTGGTAGATGATGACGCGGTTCACGGCCCCGAACTTGCCACACTCCTCTGTCACCTCCCCTTCCAGGTCATCATCGATGTCCTTGGGGTCCACCATGTTGCGCAGAACCATCACTGTAGACTGTGGGGCAGGGCCGAGGGGAAGACAGCTGAGCGCTGCGGCCCCGCCCCCCTACCCTCCCCCCGCCAGCACCCCGCCCCTCTGCCTACCTCCTGCTTGCGGAGCAGCTTCTGCATCACCATGTGGCGGGCGCTACTGCCAGAGATGCTCATGTGCTCCTGCTCGCTCAGCATCTCTGGCCGCTCTGACTCGGGAAACAGCTCCTCTTCTTCCTTCTCCTTTTTGGGCTCCAGGAGACCCAGCGTTGGAGGGCTGGCCAGGATGGGGTTCACCACTCCCACCGAGGGGATGGTGACCGGGATAGGAGGACGGGCTGGGGTCACACCTGCAGGAAAACCAACCAGGTCCATCAGTCACTCCCTACCACCCCCCTTCCCAGAAAGGCACAGAGCTGGCCTGCCCTGGGCTCACAGGGTTGTGCCCAGACCAACAGGGCCAGGCAGCTGAGGGCAGCGAGCCTAGAGATGCCAAGACAGGAGAGGAGAGGATCTGGTACCACTTAAGACTAACCTGTGATGACTCCAGGTGCCTGGGCAGCCATGACAGCCTGGGGCAAAGTGCCCAGGGGCTGGGCCAGGGTCAGTGCTGGGGACACCAGTCCAGGTGTGCCCAGGGTACCCAGCACCGCTGCTCCGGCCACTGCTTCCTGCAACCCAAAAGGTCACCGTGCTCAGTCCCTGGTCTGGCTACTCAAGACCATCTTGAATCAGTCTCCAAGGAATCGGGCCAGCCCACCCACCCTCAAGCCGACACAGCTGTGTGGGCCCTCACCTGAGCTGTGATCTTGGCAGTGGCTGCAGCAGCTGCCACAGCAGCGGCAGGTGGGAGGCCTCCAGGCGTGGCTGGTGTGAGTAGGGGCATGGGCGGTGTGACAGCCTTGCCCACCCGCAAGTACTGGCCACCCAGGTCAAAGAGGTTCATGGAAGACACAGCATCTTGGGACGACTGGGCCTTCTCGTACTCTGTGGGCAGGAGCAGCAGTGAGCAGGGCCAGCCCCAGCCTCAGGTGGCCCCCATCCCGCCTCAGCCACCCCAGCTCACCAATGAAGCCGTAGCCCTTGTGCTTGCCAGTTGTGGGGTCCCGGGCCAGTGTGCAGGACTTGATCTTGCCAAAGGCCTCAAACACGCTCTTGATGTCATCGTCTGAGAGGTCCTGGTGCACAGAGGCCACGTAGATGCGGTTGAAGGCCCGTGCCTCCTCAGCCAACTGGTCTATGATGGGCTGGGCCTGCCCTATGTTGCTGGGTCTGCCCACCTGGGGAAGAGGCGGTGAGATGGAAAGACCGGTCAACCCAGGCCCGGCCACAAAAGGCTTCTGTGGAGGGGCAGCCCTGCACGCCTGTGGGATCAAGGCCTTGGCTCCCTGCCTCACCTTGATGTTCCTGCCCCCCAGCATCACCGAGTTCATCTGCTCCAAGGCCAGCTGTGCAGCTTCGGGGACCTCATACTCCACGAAGGCAAAGCCCTAGACACAGGGACACACCTGTCAGGCTGCACGAGCCCAGGGGTGGGGGCGAGCCCAAAGTGGCCGGGGTGGACCAAGCCTGCTGACCTTGTGCTTCATGGTGACGGAGTCCCAGGACATGTCGATGCTCTTGATGGGGCCAAAGGGGGCAAAGGCCTGGCGGATGGTGTCCTCCCCCAGCTCATAGTAAATAGAACCCACGTAGACACGGCACATGATGGCCAGCGCCCGCTGCCGCTGAGCCGCCATCTGCAGCAGGACAGAGGGGAGAGAACCGCTGGCTCGTCAGGGGCGGCAGGAGGCTGGGCAGCCCACTCCCCTCCTGGCCCACCCACTCAGCCCTGCTGTGGGGAGGGCTCCCCACATGACAGGGAGGTGCGGGCTCCATCCCTGCAGTCAGGGTGTGGGGGTCGCAGGACCCCGCCACCCAAAGAAGGAAGGCCAGGCCCAGCGGCAGGACAGGACGCACCCCAGCCCGCCAAGGTCCCAGGCAGACTGCGGCAGCAAAGCCGACAGATGGTCAGGAGGCAGGGCTGTGCGCCCTCCCACCCAGACCACCCCTCCAGTCTGGGGGCTGGGTATCCCAGGCTGGGCTGGGAGATCCTCCCACTGTCCCAGCCAAGGACCACGACAGAAGAGGGAAGGAGGAGCCATCCAAGCTGGAGGGACCCACTGGTTTGGTGGCCAGAAGAGAGGAGGTCAGAAGACAGGGCAGCCACTGCCCAGAAGAGACCCCAGGGGAGGAGCTCAGGAGCCAGATGGGGGCTCCCTGAAGAGAGAACGAGGAGCAGCTGCTCATGCTGGGCCAACTCAGGTGGGGGCTCATGCTGTGCCTTCCCAGTGCCCTGCAACTCCTCACAAAGGAGCTGCCTGGAGCCTGTGCCCCCAGCCGAGAGAGCGGGCCCAGGCGAGACGACTGGCCTGGCCCCCGGGGGCACCATGAGGTAGCAGAGACCCTACGAGAAGCCCCCAGGCTCCTTAGAGCTGGTGACAGGCCTGGCCGGTCCAGGGCCTTGGCTGTGAGCTTGGCTATTGCGCTGAGGGACCTCCCCCACACCCTCAGGGACGGGTTCTCGCCCCTGTCACCTCACAGGAGACATGCCAGGCAGGGGACTTCCAGAGCCACACGCAGTGGGCCACAGGGAGACTGTGGGCCAGGGCAGGCAAAGCAGACAGCTGGAGCCAGGCCCTGCCCCTCTCCACAAAACGCCTTGTGGCCAGAGACCAGTTTCCCTCTTTAGACATCAGCTGGCCTAATGCAGGCCGAACCGCCCCATCCCGTGGAGAGGGGCCTGGAAGCATCTCTCCCCATCAAGGGACTTCCCAAGGTGAGATATCTTCCTTCAAACCAGGCATTCCCTGAAAACGAGACTGTGTTCTCCTCACACTGGGCCCCCTGACAGACCTCAGGCTCCCCACTCAGAGCAAGGCCCCCCCAAAGGTGGAATCACATCCCCCTCACTCAGCAGGCTCCCCAGACACGAGACCAGGCCTGTCCCTCAGGTCATGGTTCCCCCAAGACAGGGCCATGTCTCCTTTTCAGTGTGGGGCCCCACCCCCAGGCGGGCCAAGAGCTCTCTCCCTGACCAGACCCCCAGCCCGGGCTCCCATTCAGATGCTTCCCAGAGAGAACAAGGCATGTGTTGCCCCATGGGAGCCACACACAGGGATGACCCCTCTGAACAGAGGCTCCCAGAGAAGGGGCCACATCTTCCCCTCAGGATCCCCGAGATGGGACCTGGCCTCCTCCTGAGCCTGCCTCTGGGGGAAGGGAGGGACACCTCCTTCCCACACTCCTCTGCCCACCACAGCCAAGGCCATAGCCATGGCCCCTGCCTCCTCCGCCCTGGCTGCGTGGCCTCTGCCCCTTGCTGACAGCCAGGCACAAGGCCCTGCTTGCCCTTCCCTTGCTCGCTTGGGTCCCCCCACCCCCACCCCATCCAACCATCCTCCCTCCAGGGTCTGATGGGGCCATGAGTTAGGACCCCTCTCTCCTCAGGGGCCTGACCCCAACCCAAGAGCCAGGCAGCCTGGAGACTGATGGGGCTGGAGGCCGTGGGCGCACCCCGTGCGTGCAGGCGGCGTGGGCGCAGACGGGCCTGGTGCTGGCAGCTACCCGCCCTGGCCGGCTGCCCTCCGCAGTTACCTGGCCGATTAGTTTTAAGGTGGGCCCTCAGAGCAGATGGAGGCCTCCCCAGGGGCGGTCCCGGGTGGGTGCCCACACCACTGGCCCCACCACGCCTGGCGCTCTGCTGCGCTCGTCCAGAGCTGGCGGGCAGGGCCGGCCAGGGGAGCAAGGTCCCCAGCACGTGGGCTGCACTGCCCCCCTCTAGCCCTGACTAAGGACATGAGCCCCGGAAGAAGTGAGCATTTCTATTGACCGATTGCAAAGGTGAGAGAGGATCTCCAAAGCCCATTGTCACTGCTGCCATCTGAAAGACAGTAAAGACAGAGTTCAGTCTGTTGGAGCCGAGCAGTCTCCCGCTCTCGTCAACACCTCACGCAGACAGCGGCAAGGCCCGGAGTCCCCGCCCTGCCAGGGAGGCCGCCTGCCTTCCCACACTGCCGGCCGCCAGCACCTGCCCAGGGGGGCCGCAGCGCCCCATGTGCCCCGCCCTGCAGCCTTGCAGCTGGGCCGGCTGGGGCAGAAAGGAAGGGAGGGAGGGAGGGAGGAAGGGAGGGAGGGAGGAGGGCAGTGGAGCACAGTGAATGGCCAGGACATCTCCTGGTAGCGTGAACGTCTGAGGGCTGGGCGGGGGGGCGTGAGGCTCGAGGCCCAGGAACCTGTCGGCCTCACACCGGCCTCTTCCCACGAAGGTATCGCAGCCTCCGGCCACAGGCCTGGAGCAGGGCCCCAGGGGAGGTGCCTCCAGACTGTCCCCTCAGTCCTGGGGCTGAGCCCAGGTGGTCTGGACTCACTGCAGGGGTGAGGGCCTGAGCAGTCTTATCCAGGCCACAGGGGCAGGGAGGCCCACGCCCTGCATGCTGCCACCATCGGCTGTGCACAGCTGGGGCAGGGAGCACGTGAGAGACCAGAGGCCACAGTGTGAAGACCAGGAAGGGGAAAAGGGTAGAGCTACAGCCAAGCAGCCAAGAAAGGGGCTGCGGCGCTTTAGGGGCTCCAGCGAGCAACAGGTGGGAAAGGCTGGGCCACTCGTGCCTCAGAGAGGACCCCGGGGGTCCCGAGCATGAGTCTTTGAGAATCGGAGCACCGTAACAGCTTGCGGGGACGGCCGCAGGCCCAGGAGGAGGAAGAGCGTGAAGAGGAGGAGATGGTGGCGGTGGTGGGGAGGGCGGTGGAGGCTCCGGCCGGGGCTCACCTGCAGGTTGGTGAGCTGCTGCTGCTGGTGTGCGATGGTCTGCTTCACCAGCACGCTCTTGATGCTCTGCTCCATGGCGTACTTCTTGGCCTGAGAGAGGCGGCAGTGAGGAGCACTGGGGGCCCAGCCCATGGGAGACAGGCCTGCCCCGCACCCTGCCCCTGCCCCTGCCCCTGCCCCCAGTTGACTGTCCCACACCTGCAGTGCCCTGGGAGGTCCATGCTCACCTTCTGAAGGGCCTCCTGCTGCTCGGGCGTCAGGGGAGGCAGCCCCAGCTTGGCGGCTGTGCTCTGCCCGTTCTCCATCTTGATGGAGTCTGTGCCCTGGTAGGGGAGCAGGGGAATCCGTCAGCAGCAAGCTCAAGTTCTCCTTCACGTGGCCCCAGGAGTGCCACCCCACCTGTGTCCCAAACACTGCACATGGGCTCTGGCCCAGCTCCTTCCCAGAGAGACAGGGCCCTAGCACAGACTGTCCCCTGCCTGGCCTGGACTCAGGCCAGCCCTTCTGACATTGCTGTCCCCAGCCCAGGCCACTGTCTCCCCCGGGACCCATGGGGTAGAACACAGACTGAGGCAGGCAGGTGCCCTGGAGGCCCTGGGCCAACTCGAGCAGTTGTGGGGCCCAGGCCACAGTGGCCTCCTCGGGAACCACCAAGATAAACAGCTGGAGGCAGGAAAGGGGTCCAGCCCCTTGTTGTCAGTCTGACCCCAGAGCTGCTATCACATGCCCTGCAGGAGAGCCAGCCTCAGCTGTCCTCCAAGGCAGGAGAAAAGGGCCACGGCTCTCTGGACGTTCTGGGACTCCTTGCTCCCAGGCTCCTCCGGGCTTCCTCACAGTCCCTGCCACAGACACAGGCTCAGCTTCCCTGGAGTTTCAAGGGGCCCACCCAAGGAGCTAATACAAGGGCCTCTCTCCCAACAGTGCTCCCCCCACTGTCCCCGCAGGCACTGTGCACACCTCCCAGAGAACACAGGCCTCTCTCGGGCCACACGAGCCCTGCAGAGGGCTCCAGCTCACTTCCACACACTCTTGCATGGGCTGTGCCTGGCCCACTGGGAGAAGCCAGGAGCAGACCCCACTGGCACCCTAGCCAGGTGGACCTGGGGACCAAGAGGCCCTTGGGCAGTCACAGCCACTGCAGACCCAAGCTGATGCCAACCAGGATTATGTTTACGTCCCTCCTATCAAAATCCATCTCTAAGCTTTTTGCAGAGGGAAGAACGCAGCTGTGTGAGCAGGGAGGCATGGCTAGCAGGCCCATCAGAGTGTGGGGTGGGCAGACAGCATGCCTGCGCCTGTCCTCCAGCTCAGCAAGCACAAAGATCACTGGCCCACCAACCGGGCCCTCCGAGACTTCCAGACACAGCCTTGAGGGACAGCAGAGAAGAGAGAAGGGTCCCCAGCACAGAAGTGATGAGCAAGGACAGAGGGACACAGGAGGCAGGAAGGGACAGGCTGGCCCAAGCCCCAAGAACCCCCTCCTGCCTGCCAAGTGCTGGGATGCTGGCCCAGGCTCAAAGGGCAGGAAGCCCTGGAGACCCCTCCCCAGGCAACCAGAGCCCCAACCAGTCCCTGAAGGTCAAAGGCTGGCTGTGGGTGGCACCAGGTGCCCCAGTCCGGCTCACACCAGGCCTGTCCTCATCACCCTCAGCACCAGGTGCCCCAGTCCGGCTCACACTAGGCCTGTCCTCACCACCCTCAGCACCAGGTGCCCCAGTCCGGCTCACACTAGGCCTGTCCTCACCACCCTCACAGCTGGCCCCAAGCCCATTCCTCCTTAGTGGGAAAGAGGGCCCAAGAGCCAGAGGCTGGGACTTGAGAGCAGGCTGTCACCATGGTAATCAATGCCAACCCCCTCAGCCCCCAGACACTTTTCAATCTCCTCTTTGTCTTGGTAAACAAAAGGCCCTTCTCCCACCAACCAATGGCCGGCTGGGCGCCAGCCAAGGGCCAGGGAGCACCAGCCCCCACATCTCCCAGGATCCAGGCTGCATACCATGTCCCAGTCCCACCCCCTGAGTGTGCCTGGGGGACCAAGAGGAGGGCCCAGCCCCAAGAGGCCGCCAGGCCACCTTGCTGAGGCCCCACTGGAATGCTCTGGAGGCGGGCGCTACCATGGAGAAGCACAAAGAACCCGACTACCCAGCCACAGGCCCAGCTCCACCTCTGAGGACCTGCTCCCAAGGCTGGGCCATCCAACAGACCAAGACCCACCTGCACCCACTCTGGAGCCTGGGGCCGAAAAAAGATGGGGAGGGCTGAGTCCCAACCAGACCTGTGCTTTGATTTGCGCGTTGCTTCATTGTTTTATTTACGTGAAAACACAGAGGTCTCAAATGAAATCTGTACTTCCGGCTCCTAAAGCACTGCAAGCTCTGGAACCCTTGGCCCACCCTTCCTGCAAGACGCTGATGCCTAAGAACACGTGAGCTCCAGGCCCCGGCATCCCCGCCCAGCCAGACTGTCAACAGGCCCCGCCTGGTGCTTGGAGCAGGGCAGATGCAGAGGGCAAAGGCCAGCTCAGTGGCTGGGTGGGGAGGGTGCAGGGCTGGCACGGGGAGAGGGCCGTGGTCCTGCGGGCAGTTGTCTGCCCAGAGGCAGAGAAGGGTTCCCGAGGTTCCTCCCGCCCCGCCCCCAGCCAGCCCTCTCTGGGCCCCGGGACGCACAGGCAGGCGGGCGGGCGGGCAGGCGGGCGGGCCTGAGGGAGAGGATGCTTAAGGTCAGTACCTGTGGAGGTTTCCATTTGTCTCCCGCTGCCACCACTGCCGCCGCCGCCGCCGGCTCGGACCCCCCTCCTTGCTGGCCATTGACCTGCTGCAGGCAGGAAGGAGATGTTGTAACGGACAGGCACACCACCCCACCGCCCAGGCCTGCTCTCCTCCCGAGCTAAGGGCTGAGCTCCTCACGGATAAGCAAGGGAGGCCGGGCAGGGAGGCATTCCCGACATGACCCCCCAGCCCAAACTGCCCTCTCTTCACACCCATCAGCACGCCCAGGGACCCAGTCAGAAGCAGAGCGGAGCATGGGCTGGGCCAGGGCTGCCAGCGAGTCCCAGCGGGGACGGGGAGGAGGGCAGAGAGAGCTGTGCTCCTGCCCCAGGCCAAAGAAAGCCATCCTCTCCTGCCAGCAGGCTGGACGGCCAAAGGAACCGGCTGGGTGTCCCCCATGCCCTCCTGAGGCAGCAGCGGTGCCTTCCAGGCAACCTGTACACACCTTGGCCAGCCCACAACTCAGCCCCAGCTCCAGTGCCTTCCACAGGCTCTGGCCCAGCCCAGGTCCCAGTTCTCTCCTGAAGACACTTTTAAGCAGCATGGTGGGCAGGGGTCTGGATGCGCAGGCCTCCCTTCCCTGGCAACAGAACCATCCAGAGCTGTCTCGCAGGAGGACGGCCAAGAGGTTGGCCCTCTGCACTCAGTAAGACCCACACCTAAGGGGGCACAGGAAGGAGGAGCAGCTCCACAATGGTCTTGAGGGATGGCAGGGCAAAGACAGGCCACGGGCAGGAGACGGGTAACGCTGTGGGGGTCGGGAGATGATGGAAGGGCCTTGAGACCTACTCTACCTTCTCAGAGGCTGCACAGCGAGAAGCAAGGCAGCATGCAGTCACCCCACTCCCAGCTCAAGGATGAGACCCACAATATCTAAGGACAGAAGAGATCAGTGTGCCCACCCTTGGAGCCATGTGCGCAAAGCCAGAGGCTGGGCTGACCCACCAGAGTGTCCCAGGTCCTTCAGCCTCCAGAGGAGGAGCAGCACCACCAGCCCAGCTGCACTGGGGAAGGCCAACCCAGCCCGTGCCTGGAGCTGCTCCCAGTGCTGCCAGCATGGGTGTGCTCTAGCTGCCCAACTCAGCCCCACGCTGCCTAAACACTGCACCCCGGAGAGAGTGAAAGGAAACAAGGGGCCCCTCCCACTGCATGCACAGCCAGAGCAGAGGCTGCCTCTTTTTTTTTTTTTTTTTTTTTTTTTGAGACAGGGTCTGGCTCTGTTGCCCAGGCTAGAGTGCGGTGGTGCAACTACGGCTTATTGCAACCTCCGCCTCCTGGGACTACAGGCACGCGCCACCACACCTGGCTAATTTTTGTATTTTTGGTAGAGATGGGGGTCTCCATGTTGCCCAAGCTGGTCTCAAACAATCCACCTATCTCAACCTCCAAAGTGCTGGTACTACAGGCGTGGACCACTGTGCCCAGCCAAGGCTGCCTCTCACTGCCCACAGCAAGAGATCACTTCACGACCAGTCTCCAGATACCCGTGAACAGGGTGAACTGATGGGCACTTTTGTAACTTCCTGCTCCCCCAAATCACTGCAGTAACCAACAAGTGAGCCACAACAGTGTTGACAGTGGGATGTGGCTCAGAAAAACATTTTCTTGGGAAAAGCCGGCCCACTGGTGCATTCTACACAGGACACCCCATGCCATTCCTGGCAGATGGAAGTTCCCAGCTGCATGCAGCTTAGGGTTCTGTGCTAACCAGACGCTGGGAGAACTTGGAGGAAACTGGTGTTTACAATCGCAGCTAGTCACGTACTGCCATCTTTAGGCAATTAAAATGGCATCTTTATGGTCAGGATGCCCCCCAGCACCAGGCAGCAGTGCTTGGAGGGATGGGAAGCCCCTCTGAGGGGCAGCACAGCAGAGGGGCTCTGGGGTGCCAACTCTGGGACTGCCTTTCCTCAGCCCAGAGCAAAGAGGAGAATTTCCATCAGAAAACAAGAAAAGCAACGTAGGGGCTGGGCATGGTGGCTCACACCTGTAACTCCAGCACTTTGGGAGACCGATGTAGCACTTAAGACCAGCCTGGACGACACAGCAAGATGCTGTCTCTATGAAAAAAAAGTTTTTTTTTTAAAGTAATGTGGCCAGACGCCTGTAATCCCAGCACTTTGGGAGGCCGAGGCGGTGGATTGCTTGAGGTCAGGAGTTGGAGACCAGCCTGGCCAACATGGTGAAACCCCATCTCTACTAAAAATACAAAAATTAGCTGGGCATGGTGGCAGGCACCTGTAATCCCAGCTACTTGGGAGGCTGAGGTGCTACCATGAATTGCCTGAACCCAGGAGGCAGAGATTGCAGTGAGCCGGGATCACCCCACTGCACTCCATCCAGCCTGGGCGATAAAGCAAAACTCCGTCTCACACACACACAAAAAAAAAAAAAGAAAAAAAAAGTAACGTGGAGCGAATGACTGAAGGTCCCAAGGTCTCAAGGCTTCAGGCTCCTCAGCTGGGAATGGGGACGGCCTGTCTCCTAGGGCTACTGTGAAGATTCAGTGAAATCCCGACACCCCCCCAACCCCACAACCTGCAGTCTCTGCACATGGAAAGCAGCAAAGCAAGCCACAGGTTCCAGCACTCATCAGTATTGTTAACAACATCCAGTGTCAGATACCCAGGGCAGAGCTGGCTGCAGGACACTGCCTTCTATCCGTCAGTTCCCTTCACACAATGAACACTGCTTACTGCGTGCCCAGGCTCCACAGTGAGCGCTGCAGAGGCCGTAGACACGAGACGAGAGAGAAAGACGTCTCTCTCAGGAGCCTGGTGTCAGCTGCCAGCAAAGAATGCCAAAATCAAAGATGACTTCTGTGGTTTACCAGCACTACGAAGAAAGCACAGGATAAGAAAGGAGTGGCTATGAGCTCTGCCAGGCCATGGCAGCCAGGGGGCCTCTCTATGAGGTGACATTGCAGGCTGCGGCCTACAGAAGAAAGGAACTGGAACCCCAAGGGTGATGACCCCAAATGAGAGCTGGTCCGGCTGTCAGTGAAGAGAACGGAGCCATGCGTCAAAGTGAAAAGATGCATCCAGAAGACCTACCCTTGCTGCGAAGAGGCAGCCGGCCTCATTCTGCAGCCACCAGGCAGAAGGCATGCCCATGGGAGGGGAGGCCCTTCTGCATCTTCTGGCTTCCTTCCCCACCAGGCCACTGTCAGCCAAGTTCAGCTGCTCCATTCAACCTCCCATGAGAGCTGAAGCAGCATGAGACAGGGGACAGGCTCTCATCACTGTGCCCAACCAGGACGGTGGGAACAGATAACCCTTCTAGAAGCCTTTCCATCCCAATCATTAAAAGAGGAATGGGTTAGACCACAGGCTACAGCTCATTCCTGGAGCCGGATGCAAGCCTGAAACCTGACAATAAAAAACCACGTATTAAACCCAACAGAATTTGGATGGCAACAAACACCCCAACAGACAACCCGTTCGTGGGGTCAGTTATGGCCCACGTCCAACTCAAC
This sequence comes from Gorilla gorilla gorilla, assembly GCF_029281585.2. Lineage (NCBI taxonomy): Eukaryota > Metazoa > Chordata > Mammalia > Primates > Hominidae > Gorilla > Gorilla gorilla. The sequence goes on from NC_073231.2 coordinate 149,681,688, forward strand.
AATGACACCACCTATCTGGCACCACGCCACAGCAGACCTGAGCCCCCATTTAACCCTCATGAGCACAGGGCGCTGTTCTGCGGGTGCTTGGGGAGTCAGGCATCCACTCTCCTCCTCCACCTTCCCGTGTCCAGTCCTTGTCTGAGCCTCCTCCTCCTTCACCATCAACTCTCTGACTGCTGCCTGAAGACAGTCACCAGGTCCTCAACCCTTACATCCTTTCTCTCTGGAGTGCCCCTCAAAGGTCACTTACTCCTGTGGCTTCAAGAGAAAGGACATAGTAGAAAGAGTGGAGTTAGCCAGTTCTGTGAATCACACACTGGGCTGCCCTCGCAAGCTGGGTATCTTGTGTAAATGCCTCTCTCCCCCTAGTAACTGCTTTCTGCCTCAGTGGGACATGGGACCAGCCCGCCCGCTGGGGGCCTGGCAATGGCAGTCTAAGGACACTCCCTGGTCCTGTCAGTCCAGCCTTCAGCCATTTGCCCAAGCTGTCTTCTCAAACAGACCTTATCCCATCCCGCTGGGTGTGGGTTGGGGGAAGGGTGACAATACAGGGGTAAACTGCGGCTGAGAAAGGTCCAAAAGGGGATTAGGTCCTATAAGCTAAGTGGTGAGGAGGAAAAACCAGACTTCATCGTGCATGTGTTGTGTGCATGGGTGTTCTCCCTCTACGTTAATAACGCCTGCCCTGCCCGGTGAAGTGGGCACTGAGCAGAGCAGGGGGCGACTCACTCCTCTGGATGCCCACGCAGCTCCCTAGGGCGCCCAGCAAATGGCACCCTGGGTGGGAACTGGCTTCTGGTGCGCACTAGACCTCCAACTGCCTGTCTGGTTCCCCACTGCGTCCCCAAATCCTCCCGTAGAGCTTGGGACAATGCGATTTCTCAAAACACGTAGGATGAGAGCGCACGTCCTTCCTTTCCAAGGGGAGACAAGAGAATGGAGATAACCAGATCCCTCTACAGCACCGGAGAACGAATTCACAGCTGCAGGCGCAGTGAGCCAAGGCCACCCCATGCTCTGAGCTGCAGACCCCTTTCTACAGGTCCCGTCCCCTTCTGATCCCATCAACCCGAAGGCCCACGCATCACCCCCAGGACCCCGCTTCCGTCGTGACCACGGCGCACACCCCCGTCGGCAAAGGGAGGACGACGACCCCCGCTTGCCGGACCTAGCGGACAGGAACGCAACCCCGCCAGGCTCGCCCGCAAGGGCCACACGCCGCGCCCAGGACTCCGCCCCGCCCCGCCGGAAGCTGGGGTCCGCAGGCCGGAAGCTGAGGCCGCGAGCCGGCCGCCGGCGCGCGCCCGCCCCGCCCCCGCCTCACGCGACCCGGGGACACAAGGGAGTCCGCGCGGGACCTGGAAAGACCGCCGCGTCCTTGGGAGGCCCTCCGCGCCCAGGCTGGGTCGACGACTCGGCCCCGCAAGCCGAGGGCCGCCCGCGGTCATGGGGGGGCTCACTTACGAGAGCTATGGTCGCCGTCGCCATCTTGCGTCCGTCGCGGCCGCCGCGCGCGCCACCCACTCTTGCTCTTTCTGCTGTCTCGCGCGATCTGGGCGCCGGTGCACGGAACTCTCGCGAGGAAGGAGGTAAGAACGCGCTTCCGGGGCGGGGAGGAACGGTAAACGCCCCCGGGAGGGGCGACGGAAGGGGCGTGCTCTTGGCCGGGCGAGGGGCGTGGCCCGCGCACCTCGGGCGTCTAGGGTCGTGCGCCGCGGAACTCAAGTCGGACGTATCTCTCCGCGTGGCCGACGCGGGCGCGTGTAGTACCCTTCGCCGCCCGTCGCCCTTGCGGCCACTGCTACGCTTCTCTTCTCTGCCTTTTTTGGAGAAAACGCTGTCGCGTGCGTCGTCCAGAGGCTCTCCCCCAGGAGGCAGGCGAAAGAGCGGGGCCCTCCTGGGCTGGAGGAGTCTCGGGTGATGAAAGGCCCGCGTGTTTCAGGCTCACGTCGTGAGATGCGTCGTCCCCGCTTCGCGACATCCCTGGGGCCGGGAGGCCTCGTTCAGTTGACAGCCTTTTCTCCTTCCAGGGAACCGATGACCCTAGGTTGGCTGACATCAGTCGCTAGACCCGCAGCCCGCAGGCCCCGTTAGTCCCTGAACTGGCTTTCATGGCCCAAGGTGTCTGTCAGTACTGCTGGGAAAGCTGCCTGTCCTGGACATTTGCCATCTGCTGCACCCAGTCCCGAGACCCCAACTCCGTCATCCGAAGAAGCCACATCTGTAAGCTCAGGCACCTTCAGCTGCCTAAGGCCACAAGGCATCCCGGGCAGGCCTCCTTTCAACCCTGGGAACGTTTAGAATTTAATACAGACACCTCTACTTAAATAGGGCAGAATGTTCCCCGCCTCCCTCCTGAAACCTTCTGAAATTATAGGAAAGGGGTTTTATAAAGACAAACCCTGCAAGGGCAAAGAGCTGGGATATTGTAGAGCTGAAGGAAGGTGGACAGTGAGAGCTACTCCAGCCCACTCGCTTATGGAGGCCAGTGTCTGAGGGTCGTGGGTGAAAGCACAGCTACAGAAAGGAAACCCCAGACCTCTGTCCCTACCCACCGGGGCTGGCAGGCACTGCAGTGTCTGAGACGTGAGCTCCAGGAGAGGAGCTCTGAGGCTCCCCTCAAGCAAGATCCTGTCTGAAAGCCTGGGAGTAAGTGAGACTCTGGGTCCTACCCCTGCCTCCACCCCTGGGCTGGGTCTGACCACCCGCATGCCATCAGGCTTCTCAGAGAGGAGGGCTCCTCTCTGCAGCAGCTCCTAGCTCAAAAGAAAAGACTGGCAGGGCACCTAGGGGCAGAGTGTTGCCCAGTAGAATGGCCCAGCCAGATCCCTGGCCTCGAAGCTCACCAGGTCATAAGCCCCAGCCACTAAAAGCATCTCACTCTTCAATGCAACTGGACAGCCCAGGATCACCAGACACCTGAGAAAGAAGAAAAGGGACTCAGAAGAAACAGAGACAATAAAGGAAGCCGAAGAAAAATGAAAACTAAAATGCCATTCTCAGTCAATAAAAAGGAACTGGGGGCTATAGAGAAAGAAACCTCGGGATGAGAAAGAGCTCTTAGAAATAAAACATGAGGGGAAAGTGAGCAATTCAATAGGCTTTTAAGATGAAGTCTTCCACAATGTATAATGACAGAATCAGATAGCTGGAAAACAGAATAGCAGTAACACAGGTGGGTGCTCTTAGGGCCAGCCTGGCACACAAGGCCTCCACAATGGAGGGGGTGGATGGGAGGTGGGGGGCTGGTCTGCCACCACCACCAGGGGAAGCCACAGGCACCACCCTCTGGGGACAGCTTCCCTTGGCAATAATGTGCACGCAGGATGCATGGTGCCCAGGACTGTTCTTACACACATTCATTCATGGGAGCCTCACAACCCAGTGCTATGCAATGGATACAGCTGTTATCCCCATTTTTACTGATGGGCACCATCACAAGGCAGGGAGCAGCAGTAGAATGGCTCCAGAGCCTGTGTTCTTGCCACCACCATGACTGCATCTCAAAAGAGAAGTCCAGGTCAGGCACAGTGGCTCATGCCTGCCTTGCCAGCACTTCAGGAGGCTGAGGCAGGAGGATCACTTGGGCCCAGGGGTTCAAGACCAGCTTGGGCAATATAGTGAGGCCACGTCTCTACAAAAAATAATTTTAAAAAACCAGCTGGGCATGGTGGCACACGCCTGTAGTCCTAGCTACTAGAGAGGCTAAGGTGGGAGGATTGCTGGAGCCCAGAAGGTGGAGGTTGCAGTGCCCTGTGATCACACCACTGCACTCCAGCCTGGGTGACAGAGCCAGACCCTGTCTCAAAAAAACAAAAAACAAAAACTCAACAGAAGTCCAACATCTAAATAAATTGTCCAGAAAATAAGGAAATGAGAGAAATCAACAAAGAGATAAATCAAGAAAATTTCCTAGAACCAAACAGTCATGTTTTCTGAACAATGGGTGAAAGGGAAGTTGTATATCAAGACACATCATTGAGAATTGCCAAAGTAATGGGGCAAAGAAAAAGAAGAGATCATAGGTAAAGAGTCAGAATTCAGAAAGGCACAAGAGTTCTTGGAACTAGAAGAAAATGACACACTACCCTTGAAATCCTGGGAATAAATGATTTTCAACCAAGCCAAGCTTTTTGTAGCTAGTCACACTGTCAAGCATATGTGAGGTTAGCATAAAGACAAACAGGTAAAGACTCCGCAACTTCCTATGCACGCTCTCAGGAAACTTGGAGGACGGTCCTTCTCAAACAGGGCAAATGCAGGAAGAGGAAAGCAGTCCAGGACACTGGTGAAGAGTTAACCCATGCTGACCACTGGGCTGTAAGTCCAAGAACAAGTAGCCTGCGCAGGGGGCTTGTATGGTGGGGGCTCCAGGAAAAGAAGAAACTGAGCAGTCAGTTATGTGATGAGTTCTAAGCTGTGACAGGATGCTCGTGCTTCTTCAGGAAAGTCTAAAGATGAATCAATGACAAACACATATAGAAAACTAGGCAAACAAAAAAAGGCAATTATTAACTCCAGGGAAAACAAAAAGTTGTGCAAGAAATGCCATCCTAGAACACCGTGTTCTCTCCTGAGACGTGTGGTAATGAAGCTGTAATAACACCCATGCAGCTATGATGCCCATAACACTGGAATGATGCCGCCAGGAGATTGAGGCAGGTGACCGCCCTCCTCCCAGAGGATGCCAGCTAGGGACATCTAATGTAGAAAAATGAATAAACAGGACTAAAAGCATGCTCATGGTTTTGAAAAACATGGATTTCAAATGCCTGAAGAAACAGTTAAGAGAGTTGAATTTGGAGAGGATCAGAGTAGGAGCCTGCATTTATTATTTATTATTGGCCTCAAAAAAAAAAAAAAACTATTCTACTTTAAAAACAATACATATATAATTCTGAAAAGATAAAATTTAAAAGGAAAAATTCAACAGAGACATGATTAAGTGCAGCAATGGTAGTATTGATGCTTTTAAGTTCAGTTTAATCAGTAGTACAATGTTATGTATTTGCCACTGAAACCATTTAGAACCATGCATAATCAGACAGTTTAGCATGAGGGTTTCCATCTAGGATATGGAAATTACTTTAGATTGCTAATTTTGAATTGGAAGGCGTGAGAATTTGAATAATTTTGTAAATAGTATTGGAATATTTAAGATAACTGAGATTCACTATTTTGTACATTTAATTTATTTGATATGCGTTAGTAAGTCTTGCTTTGGTTTTTGGCTTTTGGTTGGAGTGCTGTGGTCAGCAGAATGCCACCCTTCCCCAACAAAAGAGGTTCATTCCTTAATCCCTGGAACCAGTGAATGTTAGTTTACATGGCAAAATGTGTCCTGCAGATGTGTTTAATATTAAAAACCTTGAGGAGGGAGATTATCATGTATTATCTGGCTGGGCCCAACCTAATCTCACGAGTCCTTAGGGACAACCTTTCCTGTCTGCAGAGAACCAGAGAAATGCTTCGTGACACAGACTGAACCTGCTAGCTCTGAAGATGGAGGAGGGGGCCAAGAGCCAAGGAATGTAGGCAGCCTCTACAAGCTGGAAGTGGCCTTAGTTTACAGTCAGCAAGAAAGTGGGGACCTTGGCCCTGCCACCGAAAGGATGTGGATTCTGCCAGCAGCCTGAAGGAGCAGGGGACAGAGTCTCCCCTAGAATCTCCAGGAAGGAAGGCAGCCTGCCAGCCTTGATTCTAGTCCAGTGAGACCCATAGTCAGACTTCCAGCCTACAGAATTGCAATAAATTTGTGTTAAGTCACTAAGTTTGTGGTAAATTTTACAGCGGCAGTATAAAACTAATACAGTGGTGTGCCTTCCTGGTTGACATTTGAAATGCTTTTAAAAAGGCATGAATGCGCTAAATTTATACATACAGTTTAAAATGCTTAAGGCCATTTCACTAAGTTTGGAATTGGAGGAGAGGCAAGCCAAGAATCAAGAGGCCAGGAAGGCAGGGGTAGAATCCATGAGGGCATAGAAATCTCTAAGACTGAGCCAGGAGTGGAGTGGGAGAGAGGCAGGGAGCCAGGAGCTGACATCCTCACAGGCCCAGGGAGCAGCTGCCCCAGGGAGGAGGTGCGGGAGGTAACATGGAGGGGGTGTGAGTCTGAGGAGCAGGGAGGATGTGGGGTCCCTGACGCCTCCAGGCCAGGGAATGCATGAGAGAAAAAGCCCACTGGAGGGGCTGCAGTGGCCAGAGGAAATCTGCAGAGGGGCTGCAAGTTCTGGTCTCAGGGTGGGTAAAGGGTCAAAGTGGCTCTAGGGCAGAGCTGTGTGGGACCAGGGGCTTTGCTGACAACAGCCTCAACTCCAGACCTCTCTGTGGTCTGTTTCTCCTGCCAGGTCCCTGTTGTGCCCAGTGCCATGCCTGACACCTGCAGGTGTGTCACCGCTGGCTTGCTGTGCAGGCTCCTTGTGTGGGTCTATGGTGCCAGCCGGGGATGGCTGCTCTCCCAGACCCCATGGAGCAGTTCCCTGGGCAGAGGTCTGTCCAGGGCTGACCCTCACCCCCAAGCCCCAGAGCTGGGGTTCCCTACAGGGCAGCCTCCTGCATGCTGAGGAGGCAGTGGTCCTGGCCAGGCAGCCTGGGTAGGAACTCAGGGCGGAGAATGGAGGATATGGGAAGGGGTTCTGGGGGCAACCCTGATCCTAAGGACCTGGCAGGCCTAACGGCTCCCCCACACCCACCCCCCAACCCCTCGGCGCCCGAGGCAGGGTCAGCCCCACTCTCAGGAGGCGGGGGTTCCTTCACTACCGGGGCCTTTGTGCTCCCAGGCGCATGGAGGAGGGCAGCCCCACGGTGCTGGGGTCTCCCCAACATGGCCTGCCCAGGCAGCACCCCGGCATGGTCCCCTGGGGCTGGGGCTCCGGGTCAGGCCTAGGTCCCACGGTACTTGAGGAAGGTGCCCTCCAGGAAGGCGGCCAGCTTCATCCGGTCGTCCTGCGGAAGGAGGGAGGCATGGGGGACGGAGGGGCGCGGCCTGCCCCGTGCGCCCCCTCCGCCAGGCCGCGCCACACCGCCCAGCACACCTCGTGGAGGAAGCCATAGTGCACGAGCTCCGAGGCGAGGTCCTGGGCGCTGTCCGCTGAGGCAATGGCGTAAGGCGAGGCATGAGGCCGCTGCGCCACCCGCCGCCTGGGGTCACCGCCCGCCGCCCAAGTCCCCTGCCCAGCCTACTTGGGAGCAGGTCGTAGGTCAGCTGCCGGTGCAGCCGGTCTTCCAGCACCAGAAGCAGAGTGAGCTGGGGAGGCGGCGGGGCGTGGTCGGCTGGGGGTTCAGGGCTCCGCCACGCTCCCGCCTTCCCCACGGCAGCGCCGCCCTCCCAGGCCCCGCTCACATGCCAGCGCGCCTTGTCCTCGCTTCTCTCCAGGTTGCACTGCATCTGGATGACCTGCAGCGGGGGAAGGCTGGGACTCACAAACCCAGCAGCAAGACCACATGCCGCGGCCCCAAAGGGGCCGGGAAGGGACAGCAAAGATTGGAAAGGGGGGAATCTCTAAGAGGAGCCCATCTCACTGCTAGTGGCTTGGCGAGCTAAGGAAAGCTTCGAGAAGGGTCGACATTGGGGCTGGGTACTGAAGGCTGAATAGGAGCTTTCACCGCGGAGAGAACAACTTGAACAAAGAGGGAACTGTGGGCGTGGGGAAAGGGAGGTTGGGCGGGACAGGACCGCGCCGAAGTGCACGGTGCCTGCGGGATCAGGCCTCCCAGAGCCTGGGAGTCAGCTGAGGACTGCCATGATCTCTGCTGGCAGCCAGGAGCAGGCAGTTTGCCTGTTAGGACATGAATTCTGGCTGCACTGCACCGAGAGAGGCTCCTGGCCAGGAGGGAGCGCTGCAGGAAAAGTCTGGGGAGACACCAGGACGTAGATGTCCGGGAATCAGCACCAGGTGGGGGATGGGAGGGGTGGGGGGGTGGGGGGAAGATGGCTGGCAGGGTGGAAGAGCCCGGGTGAGTTCTGGAGGAAGGATGCTTGGAGTCGGTTCAGGGCAGGCAGCAGGATGCAGGGGAAGGATCTGAGGGGACAGGGAGCCTCCTGGAAAAGGAGAGTGCCCAGCCTGTCCTATAACCCCCATGACCCCCACAAGGGGGTCAGCCTGGATCTGGTCTCTGGCAGCCAGGAGGAGAGCTGGGCTGTGGGGATGCAGGCCCTAAGAGAAGGAGGGGCACCTCTTATCTGGCTGCTAGAAGGTCTGAGGGATGGCACTGAGCAGCAGGAGAGGGGACTCACCTTTCTGGTCTCAGAGTCAAAGGGCTCTGGTGTCGGGGTCTTGGCCTTTTGGACCTCCTCCGGGGGTGGGGCCAGCACACGGGGCAGCCCCAGGGGCCGAGTGGCTGCAAAGTTCATCAGTGGGTAGATTCCATTCCTGGGGACACAACAGGGTGGCTGGGGGTTCAGGCCTGACAGCTGCCTGGCCCCCAACCTTACATCAGTTCTCACCTGACATCCTCCAGGAATTTGTCCAGCTCCATGAAGGAGACTTCCGAGTACCTGGCATGGAGGTGGGAGGCACATGAGGGGCTGGCCGGGGCGAGGGGAGGGGAGGTGCGGGGAGGGGAGGTGTGGGGAGGGGAGGCTTCTGGGTGCTGACTGCTCACCGCCACTGCAGCGGGGGCCTGCGGGGCCGGGGAAGCTCCGCCAAGACCGCGTGCAGGTCCATGGCCTTGGTCTTCTCCTCCACCACATTCTCAGGCATGAGGTCTGTGGCCACAAGAGCATCAAGGCGGTGTGCTCAGGCCGTGGGTCCTGCAGGGCCCCTTCCACGTCCCAACCTCTGCCTCCCCGGCCACCCCCCGGGCCGGCCTGCTGCTCACGCTGGTGCTGGATGAAGCAGTGGGCTGCCAGGAGCTTCAGTGAGTGCACCTCGAAGAGCACGCGGTGGAAGAGGAGGCTGTGGGCAGAGGGCCGGCGGGCAGGGTCCCGGGCCAGGCAGCAAAGGATGAACTCCTGGGGCACGGGGAGGAGAGGCTGGTGGTGTGCAAGGGCTCTCTGCTCTGGTCCCACAGTTCGAGGAGAGGTGGCCCCTGAGTTCCCCATGTCCCTCCTCAGGGACACACAGGACATGCAGGGATGCCCACAGGGAGGAGTCCCAGCAGCAGCCAGGCCAGGACCTGGTCCTCTGAGCTTGAGGACAGCTGGGTTCTGGGATTGGAGCACCATGCTCTGCTTCCCTCAACCCCCAAAAAATCGTGGGGAGAAGCCATGATCCTAAAGTCACACCTGCAAGCCTCCTACCCATGGCCTTTTGATCAGCTCAGCTCAGGCCCAACACTGGAGACAACCTTGATAGGTCCCCACTCTGTCCACATCCGTGCCCAGCCTGGCTCCAGCTCCCCACCAGCCCCATCCAGGCACCCCCATCTCCTGAGGCCATGGAGTTAAGTCTAGACTCCGAGCAGAGGGGGCTGTGGATGCAGCTTCCATCCCATACCTCTTTTTGCCTGCTTGGCACCCACCATGTCCCCCCACAAGCTGGAGCCTCATCACCTCCTGGAAGCTTAAAGTCAAGGACTTGGAGTGAAGCAGACCCAGGTGCAGATGTTGGCTCCACCGCTTACTCTAAAGCCTTGGGCAAAGGACTCATCTCCTCTGAACCTTGGTTTCTTTATAAAACGGGCATGGTGATGGCAGCCACAGAGGGAGGGTCTCTCTTGCCTTCTTGTCCTTAGAATGTGCTGACCCCTTAGGGCCTTCAGGCCTGGAACCAGTATGTGCTCCCACTGAGGTCCTCTTTGGGAGGGGTGCAGTCAGCTGGTATACCCCTCAACTGCACAAACTGTGATGTTCTCCCAGGTCTGCCTGGAGCACCTTGTTAGCCCTAGCTGAGCACGGTAAGCCAGCTGGGGAGGGGCAGGGCAAGCTGCTTACCCGCATGTTGGGGTCACTCAGCGAGTGCCTGGCGCGAGCAATGGCCTCCTCTGTGACCCGGGTGTCCCCATTGGTCTGGATTTCCAGTACAGCCATCTGGGGCACAGAGCCAGGTCAGGCATGGGGAAGGGACCACACAGGTGAGCCAGGCAGGGCACAGTTAGGAGGAGGGCAGAGCACAAGGTGGAGGGCGGGGGCAGTACCTCCAGCGCACACATCCCAAAGGAGAAGATGTCCACAGCGGTCCCATCGGCCACCTCTGAACAGAAGAGAGCACAGGACAGGTAGGAGAGAAGCGCAGGGCAGGCACGGGGCACCTGGACCCAGCGCCACTCACCGCCATACTCTGGGGGGAAGAAGTGCAGGTTCCGAAGTTCCTCTCGCTCAGCGCGGATGGGGCTTCGGAGATCATCTGGAAGCGCTGTGGAAGGGCGCAGAACTGAGCGGGCGGGGACCTCTCCAGCACCCCATCCCCCCAAAGTCCGCACTTACCATTGGAGAAGATTCGGTGCCACACTGCCAAGGGGCGGGAGAAAGAGCGGAGTTAGCTGCTGGGGCATCAGAACTCCTCTGCCCTTGGCTCCAGGCACCTTCCCCTGCCCCGTTCCCCCACCCAGCCCTGCCCCGCCAGCACCAGAGCCGATCTTGATGAGGCCGTTGTGCTGAATGAAGATGGTGTCGCTGGTCAGGTTCCCGTGGATGATCGGGGGGCTGCAGGCGTGCAGGAAGCTGCAGACGTTGGGGAGGGGAGAGTAGGAGGAGCCGGTCAGGAGGCTCTGGAGAGATGGGGGCTCGGCGGCGCCGCGCCCAGGCCAGCCCAGGCCCTCACCTGAGCGCAGACAGGATCTGCGTGCACCAGCGCTTCCAGGCCTGGCGGCGGACGCACGACTCCGTTGGGTGGGCGCAGGAGAGGCGGCTGGGCCTGCGGAGCCCGCCCCGCATCCTCGCCCAGCCCCTGTCCGAGGCCGCCGGGCATCCCCTCACCATCCCAGTCCCCGAGGCTGCCCCAACCCCGTCCTGTCCCCGTGGCTGCCCCAGCCCGCTCCCCATACCCGGGCGTTCATGGCCTTGTGGTTCTTTTTGGTCTTTTTGAGGAATTGCTTGAGGCTGCCTGATGACACGTACTCTGTGATGAAGATGACCTGCAGGGTGCGAGCTCAGGATTTCCACCAGATGCGGGTTCGTCTCCATGCCCGCCCCACCTAGCTGTGGTCTTTGCCTGCCCGGGGCCTTGCCCGTGCTCACCCTCGCGCAGGCCTCAGAGGTATCCAGCCAGTACTTGTGCAACTTCACGATGTTGGGGTGGTCCACCAGCACCAGCTGCTCGAACACGGTCTGGATCTTCTCCTGGGGAGGGAGGGCGGTCGCTGGGTGGTCAGCAGGTGGTCACCCAAGCAGGATGAGGAGGGGGCAGCGGTCTCACCTCGTGCGCCGCGAAGGCCTTCCTGTCTCTGAAGTGGAGCTCGTTCCACACCACCTCTACCCCCTCCTCCGTGTCCATGGCTAGGAAGGTGCTCTGAAGCCCTGGCATGTTCCCCTGGTTTACCTGGGGGTGAATAAAGGGTTATGTGTGCCCTGGTGTGTGTCAGGGTTGTGGGTGAGGATTTGGTCCCTGTCCATACCTTTCCAGTGGGCCCAAGCGTGGGCTGCAGGCCCTGAGCCACTCTGCGGGAAGGTGGGGCTTTGAGGGTAGCTGCCGCCAGGAGCCAAGGGCTCCTATCCAAGGGCTGGGCTAAGGGGATTTGGAGCAGGTTTCAGGGGGTCGAGGGGGATCCCCAGGGAGCTAGCGGCTGAGTCCAGAGGCATGGGGAGGTGGTCCTGGGAGGAGACTGGCCCTCAGGGAATCCCAGGGCGGGCGCCAGGCCAAAGGGGTCCAGGGGTGGCTGATTCGCGGGCCGCGAGGGGCCGCGGAGAGGTTTCCAGGCGCCGCGCTCTCCCAGCGCCCCCACGCCCCGCGCAGCCTCCAGGCCCCTCCGGCTCTGGAAGGGCGGTGTCACCCCGTGCCCCAACCCCCGCGCCCACCTGCTCCCGTCGCTTTTGCCAGCGACCACACGGGCTTTCCTCCAGGATGTCGCTCTCGTCCTCGCTCTCGTCCTCCCGCTCCCGCTCCCGCTCCCGGGCCCGCCTCGGCGCCGGCTCCGGGGCCGCCATGGTTCGGCCGGCCCAGGCCACCGCCCTCTGCGCGATCCGCCGCCGGCGCAGCCTCTCCCGGCCCGCCCTGGCCCCGCGCCCAGCAGCCCAGCCTAGAGCCGCCGCGGCAGCCTAGAGCCCCAGCCCCGGCTCTGGGAATTGGGAGGCGCGGGCGCGCGGCGGACGGGCGGGGCCCGGGGGCGGAGCCGGCGCGCACCTCCCGAGCAGCCTGTGCCTGCCGGAGCCAGAGCAGAGCTTCCCCGCGAGCTGCCGAGCCCGGGCCGCGCCCAGGCCCCGCCCCTCCGGAGGCCCCGCCCCAAACCCTGTTTCCTCCTCGTCCCCTAGGCCTACTCCGCGAAGCCCCTCCCCAGGCCCTGTCCCCTCCTCGTCCCCCAAGCCTCCTCCGCGAAGCCCTGCCCCAGGACCCGCCCCACCCCACGAAGCCCCGCCCCGTTTTAGTCCCCGCCCCCGCCCGTTCCCAGGGTCCTCCGCGAAGCCCCACCCCAGGCCCCGCCTCACCTCGAAGCCCCGCCCCTATGAGGCCCCGCCCCGCGCAGAGGACCCATCCCCCCAAATCCCCGCCCCCTCGGAGGCCCCGCCCTGCGGACACCCAGAGCCCGGAGCGGCCCACTTCTCTCGCGGTTGCTCCCCTAGGATCTGGGGGAAGGCCCGGGGCATCTGGGGGCCCCCAAGCCCACGGCACCCTCCAGCTGCAGAAGTCCCCGCGGGCTCGAAAGCGGGGCCCGCTCTCCTGGCCAAGCACTCATTCCCTGGCCGACCCCCAAGGGACAGGTCGAAGGGACACCAAGGGCGGGGGAAAGGCCCACCAGCAGGCTGACCCAGGCTGACTTTGATTGGTGACCACGAATCTCTCCCTGGCCCGCCCGCCGGTGCCTCCTCCCGCCCACAAGCCCATCTTCTCACCTTCCAGGATGGCGATTTTCTCTTTTCTCCTCAAACGCGCCTTTCCTTTCCGCGGCTGGCTCCGCGGCTGGCTCTCATGGGACAGTGGAACCATGAGGGGGGAGCCCACCCGGCTCACACGACCTCTTCCTCCGGAGGCCGCTCTGAGCACACCCTGCAGCCACGCCGACCACCGGGGCTGTCCCCGATTCTCACCTAAAACCCCCTTCAGCCCACAGCCCCCACAGCCTTCCCGTGGTCACCTCCCTCCTTCACGGCGGGTCCTCATCCTTTACCTTCTCTCTCTGGAGCCCAAATTGGAACTCCGCTCCTCCCCTCCGCGCAGCTCCGTGCACTGGCCCTTTGGGACGCCTCTTTCTTTCTTTGGCAGAGGGGCATCTGGCCCTGCTGCGTCCCTTGTGGTCTCTCTTTCCTGACCAGCCTTGGTCACCAGGCCCCTTGTGTGTGGTTTCCACCAACGCCAGGTGATCCTGCTGAGGCTCTCTGCAGTAAAGGTTTGGGGTGTTCAAATCCTCCACCCTGAAACTGGCCCTGACCAGCTCCTGGGAGACACCCTCTAAGCCCTTGGAATGTTCTGCCTGATTTGAATGTCTGTGTTTACCTGGGCCACACCAGAGTCTTTGCTAAGCTTGTCCAACCCACAGCCCAGAGGGTGCATTTGGCCCAGGACAGCTTTGAATATGGCCCAACACAAATTCATAAACTTTCTTGTTGAGATTTTTTTTAAAGCTCATCAGCTGTTGTTAGTGTTAAGTGTATTTTATTTAAGGGTATTGCCCAGGACAGTTCTTCCAATGTGTGCCAGGAAAGCCCACAGATTGGACATCCCTGGTCTGTGCTAACAATATGGTCTACGGGGGGACCTTGGGCTGTGTGGTATCAGCCTGACCTCTGCAGGGGCTGGAGGACAAAGTCAGCCACCTGGGAGGTCAGCCATGCCTGTGTGACCAACCCAATAAAAACCCTGGACACTGAGGTGCGGAGGGCTTCCCTGGCTGCTGACATGCTGTGCTCATTGTCACACCTCAGTGCTGGGAGGTTGAGCACTGTCCCCATGCCTGCAGTGGGTGGGGACACCTGCAGACCCGTGCTGGTCTGTCCTGGGTTCTGTTCTGTGAGTCCTTGCCACTGCTGATTTTAACGCATCCGTTGCTGTAATAAATAGTACCCTTTCTGAGTTCTGTGAGTCCTTGCCACTGCTGATTTTAACGCATCCGTTGCTGTAATAAATAGTACCCTTTCTGAGTTCTGTGAGTCCTTCTAGTGAACCATTGAACCTGAGGGTGGTTTTGGGGAGCCCCCCAGTGGTCCCTTCTCACTTGGCATGAGGGCCTAAACATGAAGGCCCAGTAATTGGTCCCATTACCCTACCTCACGTCAGCTGCCTTCTTCAGCTGAGCCCACCGCAAGTACACGGCCCTGTGCCATCGGACATGACAGGCACTTCCCCTCAGGGTCTCTGCCCTGGTTATACCTTTGCCCGGAACGCCCTTCCCAAACATCCTCTGAGGTCACTTCCTGAGAGGCCTGTCCTGACCACGAATCCTGACATCACAGTCCCCACCCCCTTTCGCCTGCTTGACTTGACTTTTCCCAGGGCATTCACCCCACCTGACTTGCATCTGGGTTTTTCTCATCTCTCTTCTTCACTGTCTGTGTCTGTGTTGCGATTCGAGCTCCCACAGGGCAGGAGTGTCTGCTCGTTGTCCCTGCTCTTTCTCTGGTGCAAGGACAGTACCCAGCACACAGCAGGCCCTCAGCAAACACTTGTTGAATGGATCTGTGGGTGGGCAGGGGTGCATTTTGGCGGGTGTGGTCCAGAGAAGCCCCTAAGGAGGTAAGCCTTGAGCAGAAGAATCTCAATGAATTTCCTACCCTTTCTCCACCCCCATAACCAGACACACATGTTCTGTGGTAGGTCACATACCATCCCCCAAAAGTCTACATCCTGATCCCCAGTACCTAGGAGCAAAGCCTTATTTGAAAAAAAAAAAAATGGTCTTTGCAGATGTAAATAAGTTTAGGATCTTGAGATGCTGGGGTGGGCCCTAAATCCAATGTTTGATGTCCTTATCAGAGAAAGAAAAGGGATACTTGGGGTGCAGAGAAATAAGGTAGACAGTCACGTGAACATGGAGGCCAGTGTTGGAGGGATGTACCCACAGGTCAAGGCGTGCCTGGGACTCGAGGACACGAGCTGTTCCAGTATAATAAAATATATAAAATAAGAATAGTTATACTGATATAGATCTTAGATATGATTATATATGAATATCATTAATCATTAGTTTGTAGCAATTACTCTTTATTCCAATATTATAATAATCCTTGCTCTATAATCATAGCCTAGGAAAAACCAGGCCATACAGAGATAGGAGCTGAGAGGACATAGTGAGGAGTGACCAGAAGACAAGAGTGCGAGCCTTCTGTTATGCCCAGACAGGGCCACCAGAGGGCTCCTTGGTCTAGCAGTAATGCCAGTGTCTGGGAAGATGCCTGTTGCCAGGCGGACCGAGGTCTAGCGGTAGCCTCAGTGTCAAGGAAAAACACCCAATACTTAGCAGACCGGGAAAGGGAGTCTCCCTTTCCCCAGGGGAGTTTAGAGAAGACTCTACTTCTCCACCTCTTGTGGACAGCCTGACATCAGTCAGGCTTGCCTGCAGTTATCCGGAGGCCTAACCGTCTCCCTGTGATGCTGTGCTTCAGTGGTCACGCTCCTAGTCCGCCTTCATGTTCCATCCTGTACCCCTGGCTCTGCCTTCTAGATAGCAGTAGCAAATTAGTGAAACTACTAAAAGTCTCTGATATGCAGAAATAATGGCGTAAGCTGTCTTTCTCTTTGTCTCCTCTCCCTCTCTGCCTGGGTTGCCAGGCAGGGAAGGGCCTCCTGTCCAGTGGACACGTGACCCACGTGACCTTACCTATCATTGGAGCTGGCTTACTCTCCTTATCCTGCCCCTTTGCCTTGTATCCAATAAATATCAGTGCAGCCTGGCATTTGGGGCCACTACCGGTCTCCGCGACTTGGTGGTAGTGGTCCCCTGGGCCCAGCTGTCTTTTCTTTTATCTCTTTGTCTTGTGTCTTTATTTCTACACTCTCTCGTCTCAGCACACGGGGAGAGACCCACCGACCTTGTGGGGCTGGACCCTATGTGGGACTGCCAGGGCCATGAGTGGTGAGGAGAGAGTCCTGGGATGGATTCTCCCTCGGAGCCTCCGGAAGCATCAGCCCTACCGATACCTTGATTTTGCACTTCCAGCCTCCAGCACAGTGAGCGAATCTGTTTGTGCTGTTTTACGCTACTCCTCCATCTCTGGTGCTGCTCCAGCATGACCCCCGTGGTAAGAACAGTAACGTGACAATGGCTATATGTTCGCATGCAGGGATGCTTCCCAGCATTTATTCCCATGACTCCACAGAGTGGGTTGTCCCACTGCCCGCCCACGCACAGAAGTGGTGGCCGCTGCGGCACACCCTCCCTCGCCTCACTCAGGCTGTGCCCCAGGGCGGGGGCGTACCCTCCCTTCTGCTCGGCCTCTGAGCTTCTCCACCCCTTGATGCTGCCAGGCCATTTCAATTTACTGGAAGTTCTCTAGGGCTGCTCTTAGCCATTGAGCCATCCACCTGCCCTCTGAGCCTAATCTGTGAATTGGCTTTTTTTTTTATTTTTTATTTTTTTCAGAGACAGGGTCTCACTCTGTTACCCTGAAGTGCAGTGGTGCAATCACAGCTCATGGCAGCCTCAAATTCCTGGGCTCAAGGGATCCTCCCACCTCAGCCTCCTGAATAACTGGGACTATAGGCACATGCCACTGCACCCAGCTATTTTTTAAAACTTTTTGTAGAGCCAGTCTTGCTATGTTGCCCAAGCTCATCTTGAACTGCTGGGCTCCAGGGATCCTCCTGCCTCAGCCTCCTGAGTAGCTGGGAGTGCAGGCATGAGCCACTGTGCTTGGCCCCCTGTGCGATGCCTTGTGATGCCAGCTGTAGGTTTGCTGCTCACTGCCTCCTCCTCTTCCACCTTGCAGATCTACTGGGGCTCCATGGTTGTCACCTTAGAGTCTTCCCAAGCCTCTCTCTCCTGTGAGGCATGCAGGTGAGCTGCTCTCTGAATTCCTGCAGATTTGTTTCCCATTGGCAGGTGGACGATCCCCGGGCTTGCAGGGCTCAGGACTGCTGTCCTGGATGCCAGGAATCCAAGGGTGGGAGAAAGCCAGGGGGTTCCAGCTCTGGGGGGTCAGAGGAGCACCAGAGGATCCCTCCCACTGTCTGTCCTGGTGACCCTGCCTCCTGGTCTCCCGCCTCACGTGCAATCCCCTCCCAGGAGTGTGGACTGGACTGGGTGACTTGCTTCCAGGGCTAGAACACAGCAGAGGCACTGGGCTAGTGCCTCCCAGATTGGGCGGTGGAGACAGTGGCTTGCTGGCTTCCCAGCTCACTCCGAGCAAGCCTGTGAAGGGTACACACAGCCAGAAACAGCCGTTTCCAGACAGCAGCCACGAAGGCCTGTGGCGGCCAGCAACCAGCTTGGAAGCTGGTATGTGCGCACATGTGTGTATGTGAAGTACTGATTAGGAATAATTATTTCCAAAATGATTTCAGGAGGATAGCAATATATTTAGTCATAACTCAATCCTAAGGAATAGAGACATCTATTCAGCATACAGATAAGGCAAAGTCCAAGTTGAAGATAATTGACACCTATGGTGAGCTCTCCTCGTGTCAACAGCCCTCCCTGGTGGGATCTTAGCGTATGCACCAAATTGCTTTAAAGGACTATTTGCGTGACAGTGAGACCGCACCACAACTCACATCAGTCACTCCTTTTTTGTTGAAGGGGTCTTTACCCACTCTTGCGCATAGATTAGGATCATTGTAGAGCACTGACATAAAATGCAAGGACAGCAGTTTTCATGTAGTTTTTGAAACTCATTCGAGGATTGAAAGGAAAGCATGTAAACAGCTAACTATACTTTGTTGAAGATTTACAGGAGCATTGTGACCTGAAAAGGAAGAGGAAGCTCCCAGCCTCCTTGGAGCCTCATTGGCACCCAGCTGTCATCCATCGCCCCTTGATCGCAAGCCCTCCTCTTTCCCCTGCCCTGAACTTGAAAAGGGCCTGAACCTCACACTGGCATGAGATGGTTCCTGAGGATGCTCATTCGCATCTGCTGGGCTTGCTGCTCTCCAAAATGAAGTTGCCTTCTCGGCTTCAACTCCTTGTCTCGACTGATTGGCTGTCATGCAGCAGCAGCACAAGTTTGGACTTGTTAACCTTTGGACATTTTTAGTTACTTACGAAACTTGCTGGCCGGGCGCAGTGGCTCATGCCTGTAATCCCAGCACTTTGGGAGGCTGAGGCGGGTGGATCACCTGAAGTCAGGAGTTCGAGACCTGCCTGGCCAACATGGTAAAACCCTGTCTCTACTAAAAATACAAAAATGAGCTGGGCATGGTGGTGCATGCCTGTAATCCCAGCACTTTAGGAGGCTGAGGCAGGCAGATCACCTGAAGTCAGGAGTTTGAGACCAGTCTGGCCAACATAGCCAAACCCCCTCTCTACTAAAAATACAAAAATGAGCCGGGCGTGGTGGTGCGTGCCTGTAATTCTAGCTATTCAGGAGGCTGAGGCAGGAGAATCACTAGAACCCGGGAGGCGAAGGTTGCAGTCAGCTGAGATTGTGCTGATGTACTCCAACCTGGGTGACAGAGCGAGACTCCGCCTCAAAAAAAAAAAAAAAAAAGAATTGCATTTTGTCAGAAGAGCAGCACCAACAAATGAACACAAAGCTGACAGGTAGTCCTTTTAACGGCCGAACATTCCTCACCCTCTTTTCTCTCTGTACCTGTGATACTGTACAGCAGAAGGAAAGACCCTTCTGTAACTGACCTGGCCCTACACATGAGCCTCACCACAGACCAGCAGGGACAAAAGCTAGGTTTGATTCTGTTCCTTGCAGTAATTAAGTCAGGCCCCGTCAGGTGAAGCTCAGTGTCTCCAAGCTGAGGGTCGGGCCTCTCAGAGGGCTCAGTCTTCCACAACATGCTCCCTTTCCAGGGTTGGCGTCTGGACATGTTGGGAGGGGCTCTTTTGACTTGAGGTTGGGGAAGAGTCTGGCTCTTTGGCTCTCTGTGGAACCTCCTCTGGTCTTGCTTTGTTGCTACTTTTGGGAGATCAGCTGTTAGTCTACCTCTTGTTCACAGGCAATCTGACTTTTCTTTCTGGCTGCCTTTCAGACCTTCTCTCAGCCTTTGGATGTCTGCAGTATCACTAAGATATGGATAGGGGCCGGGTGCCATGGCTCACGCCTGTAATCCCAGCACTTTGGGAGGCCAAGGCGGACAGATCATGAGGTCAGGACATCGAGACCATCCTGGCTAACACAGTGAAACCCCATCTCTACTAAAAATACAAAAAACTAGCTGGGCATGATGGCGGGTGCCTGTAGTCCCAGACACTCAGGGGGCTGAGGATGGAGAATGGCATGAACCTGGAAGGCAGAGCTTGCAGTGGGCCAAGATTGCGCCACTGCACTCCAGCCTGGGCGACAGAGCAAGACTCTGTCTCAAAAAAAAAAAAAAAAAACAAAGAAAGTTGGAGATTGGGGACACTAATTTGGATATTAATGTCTTTGATCTGGAAAATTCTAAACCTTTATCTTTTCCGATGTTTCCTCTGCCCCATTCTCTATCTTCTGACCTTCAAGGACTCCATTTGATGTATGTTGGACCATCTTACTGTTCTCCTTGCACCTTAGCTTCTCTCCTGCTCTTCCCAGCTTTTATCTCCGTGTGCTATATTCTCCAAAATTCCTTCTACTCTGTCTTTCATTTCACCAACTCCCTCAGGGATTTGTCTGACATGCTGGTTAAATCTGCCCATTGAATTCTTAACTTTAGTTATTGCTGTTTACAGTTGACCGGGGCTATTTTATGGTCTTTGTGGGTTTGTTCTGTCATTTCTGTGGGTTCTCACTCATGGAGTCTTCATTCCTGATGTGCTCTGATTTCTTCGCTTGTGTGCAGACCATTTTGAGAAGTATTTATAGGAATAAGCTGAAGTCACCACATGATGCATCCTCTTCCAGAGAATTTTGTCCACTTGTGACAAGGTCTGGGTGTTGCTCATCTGGAGCTGCCTTATCCCAAACTCAAGGCTTTAAGATCTTCAGACCACCCTAGTAGGCAGAAGTCTGTGCAAGGGCTGCTGGACCCTTGGGTTGTGACCCCTCAGGAGCTTCTGTAAAGTAGGAGGGTCTTTTGAGTTTCTCACCTTTGGTGGATCCTGGTTGGTCTGATGTCCCAGAAGCACCAGCTCCCTCTCTGTCTGGATTGTAGAGCTGTGTCCACAGGCCACTGTGGTTGAAGTTGGGGCAGATGTAAGTCCCCATCAGTGCCCTGGGGTGTGCACAGCTTAGTGTGCATTCTGACTCTAAGTTGTTGCCCTGGTCTGGGCTGTTGCCCACACATCTGCTGTGAGGCCACCTGTCCTCACTGTGGGCCCTACGGCATAGATGTAAGCTCAACCTCAGCCTCTGCATTACCTGGGAAGCATGAGGGTCTCACCACACTCTGATGGTGCTACTCCTCTCTCTCAACCACAGGAGCCCCTCCTGTCCACACCAGAGTGCCCTGCCCTTGGTGTTCGCCTACTTGTCAGTATGTCTTTTTTTTGAGGTGGAGTCTTGCTGTGTCGCCCAGGCTGGAGTGCAGTGGCACAATCTCCGCTCACTGCAACCTCCACCTCCCGGATTCACACCATTCTCCTCCCTCAGCCTCCCCAGTAGCTG
Organism: Gorilla gorilla gorilla; assembly: GCF_029281585.2. Classification (NCBI taxonomy): domain Eukaryota; kingdom Metazoa; phylum Chordata; class Mammalia; order Primates; family Hominidae; genus Gorilla; species Gorilla gorilla. Next base: position 149,702,413 of record NC_073231.2, read on the forward strand.
GGACTATAGGCACCTGCCACCACACCTGGCTAATTTTTTTGTATTTTTAGTAGAGACGGGGTTTCACCGTGTTAGCCAGGATGGTCTCGATCTCCTGACCTCATGATCCACCCTCCTCAGCCTCCCAAAGTGCTGGGATTACAGGTGTGAGCCACCACACCCGATCAGGATGTCTTTTTATTTTTAGAGATGGAGTTTTGCTCTTGTTGCCCAGGCTGGAATGCAGTGGTGTGATCTCGGCTCACTGCTAAAGGGGTGGGTTGCCCCTCCACACCTGTGGGTGTTTCTCGTAAGGTGGAACGAGAGACTTGGAAAAGAAAAAGACACAGAGACAAAGTATAGAGAAAGAAATAAGGGGACCCGGGGAACCAGCGTTCAGCATATGGAGGGTCCCGCCAGCCTCTGAGTTCCCTTAGTATTTATTCATCATTCGTGGGTGTTTCTCTGAGAGGGGGATGTGTCAGGGTCACAAGACAATAGTGGGGAGAGGGTCAGCAGACAAACACGTGAACAAAGGTCTTTGCATCATAGACAATGTAAAGGATTAAGTGCTGTGCTTTTAGATATGCATACACATAAACATCTCAATGCTTTACAAAGCAGTATTGCTGCCTGCATGTCCCACCTCCAGCCCTAAGGCGGTTCTTCCCTATCTCAGTAGATGGAACGTACAATCGGGTTTTATACCGAGACATTCCATTGCCCAGGGACAGGCAGGAGACAGATGCCTTCCTCTTGTCTCAACTGCAAGAGGCATGCCTTCCTCTTATGCTAATCCTCCTCAGCACAGACCCTTTACGGGTGTCGGGCTGGGGGACGGTCAGGTCTTTCCTTTCCCACGAGACCATATTTCAGACTATCACATGGGGAGAAACCTTGGACAATACCTGGCTTTCCTAGGCAGAGGTCCCTGCGTCCTCAGTGTTTGTGTCCCTGGGTACTTGAGATTAGGGAGTGGTGATGACTCTTAAGGAGCGTGCTGCCTTCAAGCATCTGTTTAACAAAGCACATCTTGCACCGCCCTTAATCCATTTAACCCTGAGTTTGACACAGCACATGTTTCAGAGAGCACGGGGTTGGGGGTAAGGTCACAGAATCTCAAGGCAGAAGAATTTTTCTTAGTACATAACAAAATGGAGTCTCCCATGTCTACTTCTTTCTACACAGACACAGTGACAATCTGATCTCTCTTGCTTTTCCCCACACACTGCAACCTCTGCCTCCACATTCAAGTGATTCTCCTGCCTCAGCCTCTTGAGTAGCTGGGATTACAGGTGCCTGCCACTACGCCTGGCTAATTTTTTTTTTTTTTTTTTTTTTTTTTTTAGTAGAGACAGGGTTTCACCATGTTGGATGTTAGTCAGGCTGGTCTCAAACTCCTGAGCTCAAGTGATCTACCCGCCTCGGCCTCCCAAAGTGCTGCGATTGCAGATGTGAGCCACCATGCCTGGCCTGTCCAGATGTTTTTGAAACAACCCCCACCAGCACTGGAGGGAGTCAAGGGAAGACAAGCCAAGCATCTGACCTCCTCCGTCTCTGCCTTTCCTTCTCACCGTCTCCAGGGTAACCCATCACCACCCCCATCACGAACCCCATCATGAACCCAACACCAATCCTATCACAAACGCCATCTCGAACCTCATCACCAGCCCCTTTGTGAACCCCATCATGAACTGCGTCACTAACCTGTCTTCCAAGCCTATTGTCTTGCTGCAAAGTCTACTTTGAATATAAATCAGAATATAGGCCAGACGTGCCGGCTCATGTCTGTAATTCCAGCACTTTGGGAGGCCGAAGCAGGTGGATTGCTTGAGCTCAGGAGTTCAAGACCAGCCTAGGCAACATGGGGAAACCCCAGCTCTACAAAATCTGCTGGGCATTTGTCTTTGACTTTCTAGTCCTTAAAAAAAAAATCAGCTGGGCATGGTGGCACACACCTGTAGTCCCAGCTACTTGGGAGGCTAAGGTGGAAGGATCACTTGAGCCCAGGAGTTCGAGGCTGTAGTGAGCTGTTGTACCACTGCACTCCAACCTGCGTGACAGAGCGAGACCCCGTCTCAAAAAAGAAAAAAACAAAAAAAAGAAAAAAGAAAAATGTGAATCTGAATATTCACTCGTTTTTTCTTTTGGGATTCTTTCCATAACATTCCTAATTTTCTTGCCACTAGAAGGATGACTTGGGCTGATTGGGGAGAAAATCTCTTTTTCGGATAGGAAGAAAAAAGCCACACGAATGTCAAAACTAACAAAAACAACAGCGTGCTTCTCCTTTCTGTCATTCTTGTGGATGTTTTTCAGACACTTCCAGGATTTGAATTTTATTTGTACTCACAACTGCTGAGTGAGTTAAGTGTTATTATGATGACCTTTTTTTTCTTTTTTTTTTTTTTTGAGACAGAGACTCTGTCGCCCAGTCTGGAGTGCAGTGGCGGGATCTCGGCTCACTGCAAGCTCCGCCTCCTGGGTTCAAGTGATTCTCCTGCCTCAGCCTCCTGAGTAGCTGGGATTACAGGCGCCTACCACACCCAGCTAATTTTTGTATTTTTAGTAGAGACAGGGTTTCACCATGTTGGTCAGGTTGGTCTCGAACTCCTGACCTCGTGATCCACCCGCCTCGGCCTCCCAAAGTGCTGGGATTACAGGCCTGAGCCACTGCGCCCAGCCATGATGACCATTTTACAAAAAGGGAAACTGAGGCACTGAGCCATGAAGTCACTTTCGGAAGAGCCCACAGTTATGAAAGAGCAGTGGTGGCACCGAGGGCAGGGGTTCCATCCCAGGACTTGCCATCTGGCCCTTTGTAGGAGCATCCTTTGTACTTAGAGATTGGAGAGAAATTTTGTCAAAATATCCCAGGAGTCTCCAAATCTACCCTGGTTCTAAACGTGAGGTGCAAGTACCTGGAGCATGGTGACTGAGGGACTCCCCTGGAGTGTGTCTGCCTCCCGTCACCACCTGCCCCAGAGAGTGCCACGTGCGAGTCCGGCTGGGAGGCCCCTGCGTCCTGCTGCCCCGCGGCGCATGCTGCCCAGCGCCCCAGCCTCCTGCACCCAGGCCTCCTCCCAGTCTCCAGCCGGCTGCTGTCCATCCAGATGCCACTCCAGTGCAGCCAGTGGAGCAGGGCCAGGAGTGTAGGTGGCCTGGCCATCCCCTTCCCCAGGGTTCTGAGAAAGGCTTCTCCTCCAGCAGTGTTTCTATCCGGGGGGCACAGGGCAGCAGTGACCAGCACAAGCTTGCGGGGCGAGGACACAGCTTGGAGTTGGGCGCTCGTGAATTCCCACCCTTGCCTTGAGGACCTGGGCTTGTTACACCCCCAGGACTCCGGTTCTTCACCTGTAAAATCAGAAGCGCACTTCTGGAAACTTCTGGGCTGGCAGAGATGGAGCACAGCCACTACAGCTCCTCTCTCCCTTTGGACAGAATATAAAAAGCGACTCCTGGAGGACTGTGAAACGCTAACAGTAGCAGCTGGCTGGGGAGGAAACTCAAAACTTACCAGCAACTGGCATGGAGGTTTACTGTTTTTGTTTTGTTTTGTTTTGTTTTTCCCCAGCTGTATGTGTGGCTTTGATCTGAGGATGGGGGTGTCTCACAACTGTGCCATGGGTGCAAAGACCGACAACCCCAATACAAACCCGCCTTTCCCTCTGCAAACAAGAGTGCGTAGGAGAAACCCCCACTTCCCTCTCCTTTCTCTCCTAACCCTGTCCCGGCCTGCTCTTTGGTGGCATCACAGACCCCTGCGATCCTGCACGAGATTCCACCTGTATTGACAGAGGAGCTGGGCACAGGGCTCTGTGGTCCAGAGCATGTGTGTGCAAGGTCCCTCTCTTATTTTCCCTGTCTTTTCTCTTGCTGTGTTGCCCCGAGCAGGGCCCAAGTCGTGTGAAATGGATGACAGCACAAGGAACTAAGACTCTGAGAAAAACCCTGGCTTTCTAAATGGACTCCTCCTAGGAGCCTGAGTGTATGGGAACCCCACAGAGCAGCGACCTGGAGGAGGGGCCTCCACGCTGAGCATGAAACAACACAAGCTCGGTGCTTGCCTGAGCTGAGCAGCACGTGTGGGGAACATGCCGCACAGCAAAAGCCTTGAGAATGGAGCCAACACGGATCCATTGCACACAGAGGCTGGGATACGGCTTGTGGCCTGACCCAGCCGGGATGAGTGCCCGCCAAAGTGAAAATGCCAACGTTCTCAAGCGCGTTCTCGCAGGCCTCAGAGCCTCGCATCTGATTATTTAAAATATCCAGGATACAACCCCAAATTACCCAACATGCCAAGGACGAAATTGGATCCGGTCTCAAGGGAAAAGACAGACATTTGCTGGCAGAACCCCAGGACTCAGATGCTGGAGGGACCAGGAAAAGATTTCACAGCAGCAATTCCAGCCCGATGCTCCCCGCGGCAAGAGTGGACACCCCAAGAATGAGTGAAAAGACAGACATTCTCAGCATGTGGAAATGGTAGAAGTGAAAAACATATTACCTGAAGTAAAAAATCACCTGAAGTAAAAAAGCTGGCTAGGCACAGTGGCTCATGCCTGTAACCCCAGCACTTTCGGAGGCCGAGGCGCGTAGATCACTTGAGTCTAGGTGTTTGAGACCAGCCTGGGCAACATGGAGAAACCCTGTCTCTACTAAAAGTACAAAAATTAGCCAGGCATGGTGGCGCACACCTGTAGTCCCAACTATTCAGGAGGCTGAGGCATGAGAATCACTTGAACCCGGGAGGCGGACTCTGCAGTGAGCTGAGATCACGCCCCACTGCACTCCAACCTGGGCAACAGAGTAAGACTCCGTCTCAAAGTAAAAAAAAAAAAAAAAGGCTCACTGAGTGTCTCAATAGCAAAAGGGGGATTACAGAGGAAGGAGTCAGTAAACTTACAAAGAGATCAATAGAAATTATCTAATCTGAAAAACAGGAGAAAATATTTTTTTAAAAAATGAACAAAGCTTCAGAGAGCTGTGAAACAATATCAAAACATCTATCATTTTTGTATTTGAAGTTCCAGAAGGGGAATGGAAAGATATTAGTACGTAAAACATTTATTTTGAAGAAATAATGGCAGAAAAGTTCTCTAATTCAGTGAAAGATATAAACTTATGAAAATCAAAAAGTTTGGCCAACTCCAGATGGGATAAACTCAAATCAAATATTTTATGTATTTATATGTGTAAAATTCCTCACCAGCAGACTTTATTTACTTTTTTTGAGAGGACACAGCTTGGAGTTGGGCGCTCGTCAGTTCCCACCCACGAGCCAAGGTGGACACTTACTCTGTTGCCCAGGCTGGAGTGCAATGGTGCGATCTTGGCTCACTGCAACCTCCGCTTCTTGGGTTCGAGTGATTCTCCCACCTCATCCTCCCGTGATTATAGGCAACATCACGCCCAGCTAATTTTTGTATTTTTAGTAGAGACAGGGTTTTACCATGTTGGCCATACTGGTCTTGAACTCCTGACCTCAAGTGATCTGCCCGCCTTGGCCTCCCAAAGTGCTTCACCTGCCAACTTTAAAAGAAAATGCTAAAGAAAGGTATTTAGCCTGAAGGGAATGATACCAGAGGGAACCTGGAACTTCAGGAATGCAGAAAGAGCAATGGAAATGGTATATATTTAGAGAACCATAATATGCTGTTTTCACTTTTTAAATCATTAAAAATATCTGGTAGCTCACGCCTGTAACCCTAGCACTTTGGGAGGCCGAGGCGGGCGGATCACGAGGTCAGGAGATCGAGACCATCCTGGCTAACATGGTGAAACCCCGTGTCTGCTAAAAACACAAAAAATTAGCCAGGCGTGGTGGCAGGTGCCTGTAGTCCCAGCTACTCGGGAGGCTGAGGCAGGAGAATGGCGTGAACCCAGGAAGCGGAGCTTGCAGTGAGCCGAGATCGTGCCACTGCACTCCAGCCTGGGTGACAGAGCAAGACTCCATCTCAAAAAAAATACATCTATATATCTATATCTATTTATCTATATATCTATATCTATATCTCTATCTCTATATATCTATATATCTATCTCTATATCTATACATCCACGTATCTATATATCTATATCTATATATCTATCTCTATATCTATATCCATGTATCTATTACTGTTGAGGCTGGGTGCGGTGGCTCACGCCTATAATCCCAGCACTTTGGGAGGCCAAGGTGGGCAGATTGCCTGAGCTCAGGAGTTTGAGACCTGCCTGGGAAACATGATGAAACACCACTGAGTAGAGACTAAAATACAAAAAAGCCGGGCATGGTGGTGCGCACCTGTAGTCCCAGCTGCTTGGCAAGCTGAGGCACGAAAATCGCTTGAACCTGGGAGGGAGGCGGAGGTTGCAATGAGCCAAGATTGCACCACTGCACTCCAGCCTGGGTGGCAGAGCAAGGCTCTATCTCCAAAAAGAAAAAAAAAATCTATACTGTTGAAAACAAAATTGCCACATTACCTGGTAGGATTTTCAATGCATGTAAATGTGATAACATGACAAAGATAGAATGGGGGGCGGGGAGGTGTGGAGGAAGAGACCACACCTCACATGAAGTGGCAGAGCGGAGACTCTAAGAAGACTGTCAAAAATCCTAAGTATACTGTAATCTCCAGGGCGACCAATAAAAAATTAGAAAACAATGGCCCAAAGCCAGTAAATTTAAATGGAACACTAAAAAATATTCCAATAATCCAAAAGAAGGTAGCTAAGGGAGGGGAAATGAACAAAAAACAGAGGAGGGAAAGGAAACAAAGAATAAGTCCAAACACATAATTACATAAAATGTAACGGTATAAATGTGCCAATTCAAACATAGAAATTATGAAATTGGATAAAGATAACCCCACCCATTAATATGCTGCCTAAGGAGGTTCACTGCAAATACAATGACAAAGACAAGGTAAAGGTAAAAGGATAGAAAGACGTGGGTCCCATCACCACGAATCAGGCATGCTAATTCCTGCTTCAGCATTGCTGTAAAGTTTACAGTGAGAACTTCCGCAACACAGGCATTGGGCACACACACAGGACTTGCTCAAGAACAATAGGAAGAATGTGGTTGAAAGCACCCTGCTGATGCCTTTCCTCCACTTGTTTTTGAAGGTTCTCCCTGTCCCCCTTTTCAAGGCTAGTGCCCTGACTGCATCCCCCATTCTAGCCTTCATCATTGGTTGTACATGGTCTGATTCAGACAGCTACAAAACCTGGATGAGAGCTATTAAGCGGATTGTGCTGAGTGCCTACTTTGACATCTGTGAATGTTAGCACATGTGAACCTCACTACCGTTTCTATTTACTTGTGGCTCCCTGTCCCCTCAAGCCCACCTCCAGATGGGCCACATGCTCCTGCAAAGGCCACACAGACCCTACCAGGGATTTTCTAGAGCCTGGGAGGCACATTTTGATGAGTTACCCTGGTGTCATTTCTGCCCTGAGGCCACTGGCTCTTCATCCAGAATGTCCAAGCCCTGTCCACTCTATCTGCCCTCGCTCCAGCCAGTCCAGCACAGGGAGTGTCCTCCACAGCATCCATGCCCAGCCCACAGGCACCCCAGGAGGCCAACCACACACAGCCACCAGGCAGAACACATGGATTCTTGCTGTGTTCTGCTACCATTGGAGACCAAGTGGCCCAGACGCCACAGGCAACCCATGTGTGCAGTGAATGAAGGGAGGACTCGAAAGGGCTTGTTCTTTGTCACCTGCTCCAATTGCCACACTTCCATTAACAATGAAAGTTTTTGGTTCTCCCAGAAAACTTTGAGCAAGACTTAACTGCAACCTATGTGCATACGATTCTGAGATACGGCTCTAGGAACCCTGGATTTTGGACGGCTTGCTTCCCTTGTTTAATCTACTATCTGTATATTAAGGGCATAAAGATTAGTGATTGAACCTTCAAAAACCTAAAATCAAAAACAAGAGTTTCCTTCATATTTTACTTGTTCAGAATTTTTCCTAGTAAATTACTACCAAAGGTACTTCTCCACAACAGACTCGCTCAGTTAACGCTAGTGAGGTCACACCTCTAAGGTAGAGCAGCAGCCAATGGAGAGAATAAAGCCCATGCTTTTGGCCAGCACAGCAGCCAGGGAAAGGCCGGGGAGGAGGACCGAAATAGAGCCAGGGCACTAAACAGTAGACATTGGCTGATGGAAAATGAGTTTGACGATGAACGTGAATAGCACATCATTAGAGAAATAACCGCATGTAATAAAAATTACACTGCAACAAGAGTACCCGATGGCATGATGGACTGAGAGTCTAAAGAGTGACATTCTGTAAAATGGAAGCAGTGAATCCAAAACGGACAGAAAAATGTTCTGAAAACGAAAAAGGAGTGAAAAGTAAAACCATATGACACATAGAGGACCTAGAAAACACACCAAAAAACTTATGAAACACCTCCATGGACAAAGAAAAAGTTTCTGTCACATGACAACTTAAAACGTTTTCCACAGATAACAAATGGGTAAAACAACAAAGTCAAAGAATGACAAAAAAAAAAAAAAAAAACAACAAAAAAAACCCCAGACACACAAGTATGCCTCAACTTCTCCAGAGTTGCAGAAAACTCCACGGAGGAAGCCCAGTCACTGTAGAGAGAGAGAAAGAAATAGGAGCCCCGTCTCAGGGTCGAGGGTGGCCCTCTGCAGAAGCTGCAGGTACGTGAGGTTCTCGTGCGTGTTGGGGTCGAAGAAGCCCTTGGTGTCGTCGCTGGGGTCCGCCAGGACGCGGTTCATCTCCTCGTCGAAGTAGCCGCGCCGGTAGGCCACGTCCACGGGCACGCGGTGGCTGTGCACGGGGTCGATGACGCCGCCCGTGGCGATCTGGGCCTCCAGCAGGCGGATGCCGTGCTCCCGGACGATGAGGTCCTTCTGCATGGCCTGGAAGAGGGAGATCTGCTGCCCGGTGTAGGGGTCGGTGTAGCCGGTGACGGCGCGCTCGGCCGACAGCAGCTTCTCCTGGATCTCGCCGCCCACCACGCCCGCGGCCACGGCCTCCTCCACGGACAGCCTCAGGTTGCGCACGGGGTCGATGACGAAGCCGGTGGCCGCCTGCGCCTCCAGCAGCACCAGGGCCGTGCCGGGCCGCAGCACGCCCTTCCACATGGCCTGGTAGATGCTCATCTTCTCCTGGCGGCCGGGCTGGTCCTTGGCGGGCACCAGGACGCCCGCGATGCAGCTGGTGCCCTCCAGGTAGCGCTTGACCGAGTCCATCTCCGTCACCTCCTGCAGCGTCTTAGTGCCCTGGGCCAGGTCCCGCAGGGTCTCGGGGCCCAGGATCCCGGACGTGTGCAGCTCGGAGGCGGACACCTGGCGCCTCAGGCCGCGGAAGGACACCTTGCTGAGCCGCTCCTCGGTCTCCTCGATGACCCGGGTGAGGATGGCGACGAGGTCGGGCAGGCCCAGGGCGCCGGCCGCGTGCTGGGCCAGGAGCTCGTCTCGGCGGGCCTCGCTCAGGTACGAGGAGAAGAGGACGTCCCACATGGAGACCGGCCACCCCTGGAACTGCCCGCGCTGCACCTCCATGGTGGCATCACGCAGGGTCTGCTCCTGGCGGTGGGCGGCGGCGGCGGCGGCCTCCTGGGTCTCGCCCTCCCCCTCGCCCTCTCGCTGGGAGCGCCCCGAGTCGCCGTCCCCTCGCCCGGCTGGCCCTGGCTCCCGTGGGCCGCGCCAGGCGTCCTGGAGCTGCGGCCGGGCCCCGGGGGCCTCCTCGGCCTCCTCGATGATGGCGGTCAGCCGGCGGGTCAGTGCGGGCAAGTCCAGAGTCCCCGAGCCAAACTCGGCCAGCAGCTCCTCCCGGGCGGCCCCGCTCACGTAGCCGGACGCCAGCACGTCCCACACGGGCACCGCGCGCCCCCGGAGGCGGCCCACCTTGACCTCCATGGTGGCCGCACGCAGGGCCTCCCGGGGGTCTGGGCGCGGGCTCCCGGCCTCGGCCTCGGCCCGGGCCTGGGCCCGGGCCAGCAGCGAGGTGAGGGTGGCGCCCAGCTCCTCCACGGTCAGCGTGCCCGCCCGGTATCTGCTCAGCAGGTCCTGGCGCCGGTCCTCGGACACCTCGCGGTAGAAGAGGAGCTCCCAGACGGAGACGCTCTGGCCCTGGAGGGCGCCCGAGCCTGGCGTCACGCGGGCGTCGCGCAGGGCACAGCGCAGCTCCTCGCTCAGCTGGTGCACGGCGGAGCCCCGGCCTGCCAGCTGCAGCATGTAGAGCCCGGTGTCCGGGTCGGGCACGCAGCGGCGCAGCAGCTGCACGTACGTGAGGTTCTCGTGCGTGTTGGGGTCGAAGAAGCCCTTGGTGTCGTCGCTGGGGTCCGCCAGGATGCGGTTCATCTCCTCGTCGAAGTAGCCGCGCCGGTAGGCCACGTCCACGGGCACGCGGTGGCTGTGCACGGGGTCGATGACGCCGCCCGTGGCGATCTGGGCCTCCAGCAGGCGGATGCCGTGCTCCCGGACGATGAGGTCCTTCTGCATGGCCTGGAAGAGGGAGATCTGCTGCCCGGTGTAGGGGTCGGTGTAGCCGGTGACGGCGCGCTCGGCCGACAGCAGCTTCTCCTGGATCTCGCCGCCCACCACGCCCGCGGCCACGGCCTCCTCCACGGACAGCCTCAGGTTGCGCACGGGGTCGACGACGAAGCCGGTGGCCGCCTGCGCCTCCAGCAGCACCAGGGCCGTGCCGGGCCGCAGCACGCCCTTCCACATGGCCTGGTAGATGCTCATCTTCTCCTGGCGGCCGGGCTGGTCCTTGGCGGGCACCAGGACGCCCGCGATGCAGCTGGTGCCCTCCAGGTAGCGCTTGACCGAGTCCATCTCCGTCACCTCCTGCAGCGTCTTAGTGCCCTGGGCCAGGTCCCGCAGGGTCTCGGGGCCCAGGATCCCGGACGTGTGCAGCTCGGAGGCGGACACCTGGCGCCTCAGGCCGCGGAAGGACACCTTGCTGAGCCGCTCCTCGGTCTCCTCGATGACCCGGGTGAGGACGGCGACGAGGTCGGGCAGGCCCAGGGTGCCGGCCGCGTGCTGGGCCAGGAGCTCGTCTCGGCGGGCCTCGCTCAGGTACGAGGAGAAGAGGACGTCCCACACGGAGACCGGCCGCCCCTGGAACTGCCCGCGCTGCACCTCCATGGTGGCATCACGCAGGGTCTGCTCCTGGCGGTGGGCGGCGGCGGCAGCGGCCTCCTGGGTCTCGCCCTCCCCCTCGCCCTCTCGCTGGGAGCGCCCCGAGTCGCCGTCCCCTCGCCCGGCTGGCCCTGGCTCCCGCGGGCCGCGCCAGGCGTCCTGGAGCTGCGGCCGGGCCCCGGGGGCCTCCTCGGCCTCCTCGATGATGGCGGTCAGCCGGCGGGTCAGTGCGGGCAAGTCCAGAGTCCCCGAGCCAAACTCGGCCAGCAGCTCCTCCCGGGCGGCCCCGCTCACGTAGCCGGATGCCAGCACGTCCCACACGGGCACCGCGCGCCCCCGGAGGCGGCCCACCTTGACCTCCATGGTGGCCGCATGCAGGGCCTCCCGGGGGTCTGGGCGCGGGCTCCCGGCCTCGGCCTCGGCCAGGGCCTGGGCCCGGGCCAGCAGCGAGGTGAGGGTGGCGCCCAGCTCCTCCACGGTCAGCGTGCCCGCCCGGTATCTGCTCAGCAGGTCCTGGCGCCGGTCCTCGGACACCTCGCGGTAGAAGAGGAGCTCCCAGACGGAGACGCTCTGGCCCTGGAGGGCGCCCGAGCCTGGCGTCACGCGGGCGTCGCGCAGGGCACAGCGCAGCTCCTCGCTCAGCTGGTGCACGGCGGAGCCCCGGCCTGCCAGCTGCAGCATGTAGAGCCCGGTGTCCGGGTCGGGCACGCAGCGGCGCAGCAGCTGCACGTACGTGAGGTTCTCGTGCGTGTTGGGGTCGAAGAAGCCCTTGGTGTCGTCGCTGGGGTCCGCCAGGACGCGGTTCATCTCCTCGTCGAAGCAGCCGCGCCGGTAGGCCACGTCCACGGGCACGCGGTGGCTGTGCACGGGGTCGATGACGCCGCCCGTGGCGATCTGGGCCTCCAGCAGGCGGATGCCGTGCTCCCGGACGATGAGGTCCTTCTGCATGGCCTGGAAGAGGGAGATCTGCTGCCCGGTGTAGGGGTCGGTGTAGCCGGTGACGGCGCGCTCGGCCGACAGCAGCTTCTCCTGGATCTCGCCGCCCACCACGCCCGCGGCCACGGCCTCCTCCACGGACAGCCTCAGGTTGCGCACGGGGTCGATGACGAAGCCGGTGGCCGCCTGCGCCTCCAGCAGCACCAGGGCCGTGCCGGGCCGCAGCACGCCCTTCCACATGGCCTGGTAGATGCTCATCTTCTCCTGGCGGCCGGGCTGGTCCTTGGCGGGCACCAGGACGCCCGCGATGCAGCTGGTGCCCTCCAGGTAGCGCTTGACCGAGTCCATCTCCGTCACCTCCTGCAGCGTCTTAGTGCCCTGGGCCAGGTCCCGCAGGGTCTCGGGGCCCAGGATCCCGGACGTGTGCAGCTCAGAGGCGGACACCTGGCGCCTCAGGCCGCGGAAGGACACCTTGCTGAGCCGCTCCTCGGTCTCCTCGATGACCCGGGTGAGGACGGCGACGAGGTCGGGCAGGCCCAGGGCGCCGGCCGCGTGCTGGGCCAGGAGCTCGTCTCGGCGGGCCTCGCTCAGGTACGAGGAGAAGAGGACGTCCCACACGGAGACCGGCCGCCCCTGGAACTGCCCGCGCTGCACCTCCATGGTGGCATCACGCAGGGTCTGCTCCTGGCGGTGGGCGGCGGCGGCGGCGGCCTCCTGGGTCTCGCCCTCCCCCTCGCCCTCTCGCTGGGAGCGCCCCGAGTCGCCGTCCCCTCGCCCGGCTGGCCCTGGCTCCCGCGGGCCGCGCCAGGCGTCCTGGAGCTGCGGCCGGGCCCCGGGGGCCTCCTCGGCCTCCTCGATGATGGCGGTCAGCCGGCGGGTCAGTGCGGGCAAGTCCAGAGTCCCCGAGCCAAACTCGGCCAGCAGCTCCTCCCGGGCGGCCCCGCTCACGTAGCCGGACGCCAGCACGTCCCACACGGGCACCGCGCGCCCCCGGAGGCGGCCCACCTTGACCTCCATGGTGGCCGCACGCAGGGCCTCCCGGGGGTCTGGGCGCGGGCTCCCGGCCTCGGCCTCGGCCCGGGCCTGGGCCCGGGCCAGCAGCGAGGTGAGGGTGGCGCCCAGCTCCTCCACGGTCAGCGTGCCCACCCGGTATCTGCTCAGCAGGTCCTGGCGCCGGTCCTCGGACACCTCGCGGTAGAAGAGGAGCTCCCAGACGGAGACGCTCTGGCCCTGGAGGGCGCCCGAGCCTGGCGTCACGCGGGCGTCGCGCAGGGCACAGCGCAGCTCCTCGCTCAGCTGGTGCACGGCGGAGCCCCGGCCTGCCAGCTGCAGCATGTAGAGCCCGGTGTCCGGGTCGGGCACGCAGCGGCGCAGCAGCTGCACGTACGTGAGGTTCTCGTGCGTGTTGGGGTCGAAGAAGCCCTTGGTGTCGTCGCTGGGGTCCGCCAGGATGCGGTTCATCTCCTCGTCGAAGTAGCCGCGCCGGTAGGCCACGTCCACGGGCACGCGGTGGCTGTGCACGGGGTCGATGACGCCGCCCGTGGCGATCTGGGCCTCCAGCAGGCGGATGCCGTGCTCCCGGACGATGAGGTCCTTCTGCATGGCCTGGAAGAGGGAGATCTGCTGCCCGGTGTAGGGGTCGGTGTAGCCGGTGACGGCGCGCTCGGCCGACAGCAGCTTCTCCTGGATCTCGCCGCCCACCACGCCCGCGGCCACGGCCTCCTCCACGGACAGCCTCAGGTTGCGCACGGGGTCGATGACGAAGCCGGTGGCCGCCTGCGCCTCCAGCAGCACCAGGGCCGTGCCGGGCCGCAGCACGCCCTTCCACATGGCCTGGTAGATGCTCATCTTCTCCTGGCGGCCGGGCTGGTCCTTGGCGGGCACCAGGACGCCCGCGATGCAGCTGGTGCCCTCCAGGTAGCGCTTGACCGAGTCCATCTCCGTCACCTCCTGCAGCGTCTTAGTGCCCTGGGCCAGGTCCCGCAGGGTCTCGGGGCCCAGGATCCCGGACGTGTGCAGCTCGGAGGCGGACACCTGGCGCCTCAGGCCGCGGAAGGACACCTTGCTGAGCCGCTCCTCGGTCTCCTCGATGACCCGGGTGAGGACGGCGACGAGGTCGGGCAGGCCCAGGGCGCCGGCCGCGTGCTGGGCCAGGAGCTCGTCTCGGCGGGCCTCGCTCAGGTACGAGGAGAAGAGGACGTCCCACACGGAGACCGGCCGCCCCTGGAACTGCCCGCGCTGCACCTCCATGGTGGCATCACGCAGGGTCTGCTCCTGGCGGTGGGCGGCGGCGGCGGCGGCCTCCTGGGTCTCGCCCTCCCCCTCGCCCTCTCGCTGGGAGCGCCCCGAGTCGCCGTCCCCTCGCCCGGCTGGCCCTGGCTCCCGCGGGCCGCGCCAGACGTCCTGGAGCTGCGGCCGGGCCCCGGGGGCCTCCTCGGCCTCCTCGATGATGGCGGTCAGCCGGCGGGTCAGTGCGGGCAAGTCCAGAGTCCCCGAGCCAAACTCGGCCAGCAGCTCCTCCCGGGCGGCCCCGCTCATGTAGCCGGACGCCAGCACGTCCCACACGGGCACCGCGCGCCCCCGGAGGCGGCCCACCTTGACCTCCATGGTGGCCGCACGCAGGGCCTCCCGGGGGTCTGGGCGCGGGCTCCCGGCCTCGGCCTCGGCCCGGGCCTGGGCCCGGGCCAGCAGCGAGGTGAGGGTGGCGCCCAGCTCCTCCACGGTCAGCGTGCCCGCCCGGTATCTGCTCAGCAGGTCCTGGCGCCGGTCCTCGGACACCTCGCGGTAGAAGAGGAGCTCCCAGACGGAGACGCTCTGGCCCTGGAGGGCGCCCGAGCCTGGCGTCACGCGGGCATCGCGCAGGGCACAGCGCAGCTCCTCGCTCAGCTGGTGCACGGCAGAGCCCCGGCCTGCCAGCTGCAGCATGTAGAGCCCGGTGTCCGGGTCGGGCACGCAGCGGCGCAGCAGCTGCACGTACGTGAGGTTCTCGTGCGTGTTGGGGTCGAAGAAGCCCTTGGTGTCGTCGCTGGGGTCCGCCAGGACGCGGTTCATCTCCTCGTCGAAGTAGCCGCGCCGGTAGGCCACGTCCACGGGCACGCGGTGGCTGTGCACGGGGTCGATGACGCCGCCCGTGGCGATCTGGGCCTCCAGCAGGCGGATGCCGTGCTCCCGGACGATGAGGTCCTTCTGCATGGCCTGGAAGAGGGAGATCTGCTGCCCGGTGTAGGGGTCGGTGTAGCCGGTGACGGCGCGCTCGGCCGACAGCAGCTTCTCCTGGATCTCGCCGCCCACCACGCCCGCGGCCACGGCCTCCTCCACGGACAGCCTCAGGTTGCGCACGGGGTCGATGACGAAGCCGGTGGCCGCCTGCGCCTCCAGCAGCACCAGGGCCGTGCCGGGCCGCAGCACGCCCTTCCACATGGCCTGGTAGATGCTCATCTTCTCCTGGCGGCCGGGCTGGTCCTTGGCGGGCACCAGGACGCCCGCGATGCAGCTGGTGCCCTCCAGGTAGCGCTTGACCGAGTCCATCTCCGTCACCTCCTGCAGCGTCTTAGTGCCCTGGGCCAGGTCCCGCAGGGTCTCGGGGCCCAGGATCCCGGACGTGTGCAGCTCGGAGGCGGACACCTGGCGCCTCAGGCCGCGGAAGGACACCTTGCTGAGCCGCTCCTCGGTCTCCTCGATGACCCGGGTGAGGACGGCGACGAGGTCGGGCAGGCCCAGGGCGCCGGCCGCGTGCTGGGCCAGGAGCTCGTCTCGGCGGGCCTCGCTCAGGTACGAGGAGAAGAGGACGTCCCACAGGGAGACCGGCCGCCCCTGGAACTGCCCGCGCTGCACCTCCATGGTGGCATCACGCAGGGTCTGCTCCTGGCGGTGGGCGGCGGCGGCGGCGGCCTCCTGGGTCTCGCCCTCCCCCTCGCCCTCTCGCTGGGAGCGCCCCGAGTCGCCGTCCCCTCGCCCGGCTGGCCCTGGCTCCCGCGGGCCGCGCCAGGCGTCCTGGAGCTGCGGCCGGACCCCGGGGGCCTCCTCGGCCTCCTCGATGATGGCGGTCAGCCGGCGGGTCAGTGCGGGCAAGTCCAGAGTCCCCGAGCCAAACTCGGCCAGCAGCTCCTCCCGGGCGGCCCCGCTCACGTAGCCGGACGCCAGCACGTCCCACACGGGCACCGCGCGCCCCCGGAGGCGGCCCACCTTGACCTCCATGGTGGCCGCACGCAGGGCCTCCCGGGGGTCTGGGCGCGGGCTCCCGGCCTCGGCCTCGGCCCGGGCCTGGGCCCGGGCCAGCAGCGAGGTGAGGGTGGCGCCCAGCTCCTCCACGGTCAGCGTGCCCGCCCGGTATCTGCTCAGCAGGTCCTGGCGCCGGTCCTCGGACACCTCGCGGTAGAAGAGGAGCTCCCAGACGGAGACGCTCTGGCCCTGGAGGGCGCCCGAGCCTGGCGTCACGCGGGCGTCGCGCAGGGCACAGCGCAGCTCCTCGCTCAGCTGGTGCACGGCGGAGCCCCGGCCTGCCAGCTGCAGCATGTAGAGCCCGGTGTCCGGGTCGGGCACGCAGCGGCGCAGCAGCTGCACGTACGTGAGGTTCTCGTGCGTGTTGGGGTCGAAGAAGCCCTTGGTGTCATCGCTGGGGTCCGCCAGGACGCGGTTCATCTCCTCGTCGAAGTAGCCGCGCCGGTAGGCCACGTCCACGGGCACGCGGTGGCTGTGCACGGGGTCGATGACGCCGCCCGTGGCGATCTGGGCCTCCAGCAGGCGGATGCCGTGCTCCCGGACGATGAGGTCCTTCTGCATGGCCTGGAAGAGGGAGATCTGCTGCCCGGTGTAGGGGTCGGTGTAGCCGGTGACGGCGCGCTCGGCCGACAGCAGCTTCTCCTGGATCTCGCCGCCCACCACGCCCGCGGCCACGGCCTCCTCCACGGACAGCCTCAGGTTGCGCACGGGGTCGATGACGAAGCCGGTGGCCGCCTGCGCCTCCAGCAGCACCAGGGCCGTGCCGGGCCGCAGCACGCCCTTCCACATGGCCTGGTAGATGCTCATCTTCTCCTGGCGGCCGGGCTGGTCCTTGGCGGGCACCAGGACGCCCGCGATGCAGCTGGTGCCCTCCAGGTAGCGCTTGACCGAGTCCATCTCCGTCACCTCCTGCAGCGTCTTAGTGCCCTGGGCCAGGTCCCGCAGGGTCTCGGGGCCCAGGATCCCGGACGTGTGCAGCTCGGAGGCGGACACCTGGCGCCTCAGGCCGCGGAAGGACACCTTGCTGAGCCGCTCCTCGGTCTCCTCGATGACCCGGGTGAGGACGGCGACGAGGTCGGGCAGGCCCAGGGCGCCGGCCGCGTGCTGGGCCAGGAGCTCGTCTCGGCGGGCCTCGCTCAGGTACGAGGAGAAGAGGACGTCCCACACGGAGACCGGCCGCCCCTGGAACTGCCCGCGCTGCACCTCCATGGTGGCATCACGCAGGGTCTGCTCCTGGCGGTGGGCGGCGGCGGCGGCGGCCTCCTGGGTCTCGCCCTCCCCCTCGCCCTCTCGCTGGGAGCGCCCCGAGTCGCCGTCCCCTCGCCCGGCTGGCCCTGGCTCCCGCGGGCCGCGCCAGGCGTCCTGGAGCTGCGGCCGGGCCCCGGGGGCCTCCTCGGCCTCCTCGATGATGGCGGTCAGCCGGCGGGTCAGTGCGGGCAAGTCCAGAGTCCCCGAGCCAAACTCGGCCAGCAGCTCCTCCCGGGCGGCCCCGCTCACGTAGCCGGACGCCAGCACGTCCCACACGGGCACCGCGCGCCCCCGGAGGCGGCCCACCTTGACCTCCATGGTGGCCGCACGCAGGGCCTCCCGGGGGTCTGGGCGCGGGCTCCCGGCCTCGGCCTCGGCCCGGGCCTGGGCCCGGGCCAGCAGCGAGGTGAGGGTGGCGCCCAGCTCCTCCACGGTCAGCGTGCCCACCCGGTATCTGCTCAGCAGGTCCTGGCGCCGGTCCTCGGACACCTCGCGGTAGAAGAGGAGCTCCCAGACGGAGACGCTCTGGCCCTGGAGGGCGCCCGAGCCTGGCGTCACGCGGGCGTCGCGCAGGGCACAGCGCAGCTCCTCGCTCAGCTGGTGCACGGCGGAGCCCCGGCCTGCCAGCTGCAGCATGTAGAGCCCGGTGTCCGGGTCGGGCACGCAGCGGCGCAGCAGCTGCACGTACGTGAGGTTCTCGTGCGTGTTGGGGTCGAAGAAGCCCTTGGTGTCGTCGCTGGGGTCCGCCAGGACGCGGTTCATCTCCTCGTCGAAGTAGCCGCGCCGGTAGGCCACGTCCACGGGCACGCGGTGGCTGTGCACGGGGTCGATGACGCCGCCCGTGGCGATCTGGGCCTCCAGCAGGCGGATGCCGTGCTCCCGGACGATGAGGTCCTTCTGCATGGCCTGGAAGAGGGAGATCTGCTGCCCGGTGTAGGGGTCGGTGTAGCCGGTGACGGCGCGCTCGGCCGACAGCAGCTTCTCCTGGATCTCGCCGCCCACCACGCCCGCGGCCACGGCCTCCTCCACGGACAGCCTCAGGTTGCGCACGGGGTCGATGACGAAGCCGGTGGCCGCCTGCGCCTCCAGCAGCACCAGGGCCGTGCCGGGCCGCAGCACGCCCTTCCACATGGCCTGGTAGATGCTCATCTTCTCCTGGCGGCCGGGCTGGTCCTTGGCGGGCACCAGGACGCCCGCGATGCAGCTGGTGCCCTCCAGGTAGCGCTTGACCGAGTCCATCTCCGTCACCTCCTGCAGCGTCTTAGTGCCCTGGGCCAGGTCCTGGAGCATTTCCTCCGTGATTATGGCTGAGCTGAGGAGTTCAGAAGCTGTGATCTGTCGTCTAATTCCTTGGAACCACAGGTGTTTGTTGCTGTTTTCCTGCTTCTCAATCGTGTCTAAGATGAGCTGCGCTACCTTCTGCAGTGCCCGTCTCGTGTCTGTTCTATACATCCTCACCAGCTGGAGCTTCTTCTCCTCTGTCACGTATTCGGAATTCAGTAGTGCCCACAGTGTTGGTTTCTGGCCTCTGAATCTTCCCACTGTGATTTCCACTTGCTCTGCCTCCAGGGCCCTTCTTGTCTCGTCATCGATGTACTCGGAGTCCCGTGCATCCTTGTTCACTGGGAAGAGCACCCAGCCCGTGTCCTCTTGTGGGCGGCACCTCTCCTGCAGCTCTCGGTACGAGACCTTCTCTTGCGTGTTCGGGTCCACAAACCGTTTCCTCATGTGCTTCTGGTCGGAAATGAGCGCATAGATGTCTTTGTGCAGACAGCCCCGTCTGTAGGCTGTTTCCAGTGGGAGCCGGTGGTGGTGCTGTGGGTCGATGACACCCCCCGTGGCCACCTGCACCTCCAGCAGCCTCAGTGCCTCCGCCTTCTCGATGAGCTGCTTCTGCATGGCCTGGAACAGCGGGATCGTGTCTCCCGTGGCCGGATCCCTGTAGCCCGTGGCAGCCCTTTCAGCCTTCAGGAGCCTCTCCCGCAGCTCCTCGCTCACCAGGCCCACATCCACGGCCTCATCCACAGAGAGCTTCTGGCGGGTGCAGGGGTCCAGGAGGAACCCGGTGGCGGCCTGCGCCTCTAGCAGCCAAGTTGCAAATGCTGCAGGGATGAGCTCCTTCCTGCTGGCCTCATGGAGGCTCATGACCTCCCTGGTGGAGGGCACCGTGACCCCCGCAATGCAGCCGCTGCCTTCCAGGTAGGGCTTCACACACTCCAGCGTGCTGAGTGCCTGTCCCCCAGTCCTCCCCGCACGAAGTGTGTGCAGGGTCTTCTGATCGATGACCCTGGAGTTGAACAGGTCTGCAGCTGTCACCTCCCCTCTGATGGCCGCCACTTTGATGTCTTGGTTTTGCATCTCTGTTTCTTCAATTGTCGTGGTGATGATTTCCAGCAATTTCTCCAGGCCCCCACTCTGGGCTCCATACTCCTGGATGAGCTCCCGCTTCCTGTCCTCTGTGAAGTATGGAGAGGACAGCAGGTCCCAGAAAGAGACCACCTGGTCAGCAAACCTCCCCACGCGCATTTTTGCAGTTCTGGATTGCAACACGTGTCTCGTGGCCTCATTGATGTACACGTAGGTTTCTCCTTTCTTTATGATTTGTAGCAGGTACAGGCCCGTCTCGGGGTCCTCCACACAGCGCTCCAGAAGCTGCAGGTACGTGAGGTTCTCGTGCGTGTTGGGGTCGAAGAAGCCCTTGGTGTCGTCGCTGGGGTCCGCCAGGACGCGGTTCATCTCCTCGTCGAAGTAGCCGCAGTGGTAGGCCACGTCCACGGGCACGCGGTGGCTGTGCACGGGGTCGATGATGCCGCCCGTGGCGATCTGGGCCTCCAGCAGGCGGATGCCGTGCTCCCGGACGATGAGGTCCTTCTGCATGGCCTGGAAGAGGGAGATCTGCTGCCCAGTATAGGGGTCGGTGTAGCCGGTGACGGCACGCTCGGCCGACAGCAGCTTCACGTAGGTTTCTTTCCCGAACATTCCTGCTTTGAACGCCTCCTCCACGGTCAGCTTCCGGTTCTCCACGGGGTCGATGATGAATCCGGTAGCTGCCTGTGCCTCCAGCAGCACCAGGGCTGTGCCAGGCCGCAGGATGTGCCTCCTCAGGGCCTCTGGGATGCTCATCCTCTCCTGGGTGCCCTGGATAAGGACCCCGGCAATGAAGTTGCCTCCCTCCAGGGACCGCCTCACGCTGTCCATCTCCGCCACCTCCTTCACAGTCGTTGTCCCCTGGCTCAGCTCGTCCAGCGTCTTCCTGCTGATCAGCTGCGCCCTGAATAGGTCCCTGGCTGACACCTGCTTCCGGAGCCCTCTGAAGGTGGCCTGCAAGGGCTGCCCCTCTGCAGCCTCGACCAGGGCGGTGACTGCGCTGACCACCTGCCGCAGGGCCGCAGCCCTCCCAGACCGACAGAGTGCCACCAGCTCCCGCCGCTTGTCAGCGCCAACGTATTCGGAAAGCAACAGGTCCCAGAGTGACACGCTACACCCCTTAAACCTCCCTGTGCTGACGGGCACCTTCATGGCCCTCAGAGCCACCGTGGTGTGGTCGTCCACCTCAAGCACTGTGTCTGAGGGCAGTGGCAGCAGCAACAAGCCGGTCTCGGAGTCGCACACGCAGCGCTCCCTGAGCTGCTGGTAGGTCACCTGGTCCCGCGCACTGGGGTCAAAGAAGAACTTGTTGTCCTTGTCAACTGCAGTCAGCACCTGGCTCGTCTGTGTGTCCAGAAGGCCGAGTCTGCAGGCTGCCGCCTGGGGCAGGTGCACCCCGTGGACAGGGTCCACCACACCCCCTGTGGCCAGCTGCACCTGCAGGAGGGGCAAGCCCTCGTTCTGTGGCACGAGCCCCTTCTCCATGGCCTGCCACAGAGAGAGGGAGGCCCCGGAGTAGGGATCTGGGTACCCGGCCGCCGCCCTCTCGGCCTGCCCGAGCTGCTCACTCAGCTCCCTGCCTACCAGGCCGACCTTAACCGCGTCTGCCACTGACAGTCTCTGGTTGTTCAGGGGGTCAACAAGGAAGCCAGATGCCACCTGGGCTTCCAGCAGCCTCTGGCCCAGGCCTGTGGGCAGGAGGCCATCCCTCACGGCCTGGGCGATGCTGGCCTTGACCCCAGAGGGCTGTAGCAGCACACCAGCCACGCAGCCTGTGCCCCACAGGCAGGTCTTCACCGCCGGCTGCTCGGCGACCTGGGCGGGCGACTGCGAGCCCTGAGCCAGGGCCTCAAGGGTCTCCTGGGTGATAATGCCAGCATCCAGCAGCCAGACAGCGGGTACCTCACCCCGTGGGCCGGGCACCATGACGCGGGCCTGGGCCAGGAGCTTGGTCTCCTGTATCCACCTCTGCACAGAGGCTAGCAGCTGTGGCACAGTGGTCTTCCCCTCCCGCACGTCCTCCAGCAGGCCCCTCCGTTGCTCCTCGGTGAAGTGGCAGGAGCTGAGCAGGTCCCAGAGGGATGTGCCATCCTCGGCCCCCGGCACGGCCTGCAGGCTCCTCTGGACCTGCTCCTCGGTGGGGAGGGCAGGAGCACTTTCTGGCAGGGGCAGGAGGTGAAGGCCAGAAGTCTCATCCCTGGGGCATTGCTCCAGGAGCTGGGCATAGCTGGTGCGCCCCTGGCCGTCCGGTGTGGGGAAGGTCTCGGAGGAGCTGGACAAGGCTGTCTCCATCTCCTGGTCAACACAGCCACGCTGAATGGCCACTGGCATGGGGAGGTGGTGGTGGCTGGTGGGGTCAATGATCCCTCCTGTGGCCAGTTGAGCCTCCAGGAGGCGGGCAGCTTGCTCCCAAGGGATGAGACCTTTCTTCATGGCCTGGAACACAGACACCTGCTTCCCAGAGAAGGGGTCTCTGAAGCCAGCAATGGCACCCTCAGCCCGCTTCAGCCTGCCATACAGCTCCGGCCCCACCACACCCCTGCGTACGGCCTCATCCACCGAGAGGCTCTCTGGGCTGTGAGGGTCCATAATGGTTCCGGTGGCCGCCTGGGCCTCCAGCAGGGCCAGGGCCACCCTGGGCCCCAGCAGCTTCTGCCTCATGGCCTGGTAGAGGCTGAGCCGCTGGCCAGAGGGCAGCAGCCGCACACCGCCCACAGCTCCCAGGCCACACAGGTACCTGCGGACGCCGTCCATGAGTAGGAGGGCCTCCGGGCTGATTGTCCCGGCCAGCACTTGGTCCAACAGCTGCTGGTCAATGATACCGGCCTCCAGGAGCTGGTGGACGGTAACCCGGCTCCGCAGTGCGGGCAGCGTGATGTCCGCCTGTCTCTGCGTCTCCGCCTCCAGCAGCTTTGCCACCTGCCCCAGCGTGACCTCGCGCCGCCGGTAGCGACGCAGCAGCTGCCTCCTGCGGCCCTCGCTGAAGTACTCAGAGTTGATCAGCTCCCACGCGGAGACCCTCTGCCCCTGAAACCGTCCATACTTCACGGAGAGCAGCAGGTTCTGGAAGGCCTGCTGGGTGGCACTGTCCACCAGTGGGGACTGCGTGCTGCTGAGTGGCAGGAGGTACAGGCCTGTCTCGGGGTCACGCACACAGCGCTCCAGAAGCTGCAGGTACGTGAGGTTCTCGTGCGTGTTGGGGTCGAAGAAGCCCTTGGTGTCATCAGAAGGGTCCAACAGGATCAAGTTCAGCATCTGATCGAAGTAGCCGCGCCGGTAGGCCACGTCCACAGGCACGCGGTGGCTGTGCACGGGGTCGATGACGCCGCCCGTGGCGATCTGGGCCTCCAGCAGGCGGATGCCGTGCTCCCGGACGATGAGGCCCTTCTGCATGGCCTGGAAGAGGGAGATCTGCTGCCCGGTGTAGGGGTCAGCGTAGCCAGTGACAGCGCGCTCAGCCGACAGCAGCTTCGCGAACACATCAGGCCCAATGACAGCAGCCCTCAGTGCCTCCTCAACAGAGTGCCCCTTGTTTGCTTTTGGGTCGATAATGAAGCCGGTGGCAGCTTGTGCCTCCAGAAGGATGAGGGCAGTGCCGGGCCGGAGGAGCCCCTTGCATCGGGCCTCATAGATGCTCAGGCGTTCCTGGGAGCCAGGGAGCAGCAGGCCAGCAATGCAGCCTGTACCCTGCAGGTACCTCTGCACCGAGGCCAGGCTGCCCACATCCTGGGCTGTGGCCTGTCCGTGCTCCAGCCGCTCGTACAGGTCCTGGTCGATGATCTCGGCTTTCAGCAGCTCTCCTGGTGTCACGGTGTCCCTCAGCCCAGAAAAGGTGACCCTGGCAATGGCTGCAGCCTGCTCGAGGGTGGCGCTCAGCTCAGCGGCCAGCTTCTCCACGGAGAGGGTCCCTTCCTGGTACTGCTGGGCCAGCATCGCCCTCTGCTCTGAGGAGATGGCCTCAGAGAAGAGCAGCTCCCAGAGGGACACGGGCCGGCCCCGGAACTTCCCCACGGAGACGGTGGCTGTGGCTGTGCTCAGGGCCTGCCAAGTGCTGTACTTGATGAATGGGGGTCCCTGGGGCTCCCCTCCCCGGGGTCCCCCTGAGAGTGGCAGGAAGGCGAGCCCGGTCTCTGGGTCAGTGACACAGAGGGCCAGCAGCTGTTCATAGCGCAGGCCGCCGTGCGTGCCGTCTGAGAAGCTGCCAGCCTGCGAGAGCTGCCGCTGAGTGTCTTCATCCAGGCAGCCGCAGCGCAGGGCGGCCTCCAGGGGCAGCCGGAGCCTGCATGCCGGACAGACCAGCCCGCCTGTGGCCAGCTGGGCATCCAGGAGCCGCAGTGCCAGTGGCCTGTCCACTAGCCCCTTCTTCATGGCCTGGAAAAGGGGGATTTGGGAGCCACTGAAGGGGTCGTGGTGCCCTGTCACAGCCTGCTCGGCCACCAGGAGCTGCTCATGGAGCTCTGGGCTGACCAGGCCCGCCCTGACTGCCTCGTCTACCCACAGCCGCTGGCCTGTGATGGGGTCCACCAGGGTGTGGGTGGCAGCCTGGGCCTCTAGGAGTGGCAGTGCGGTGCCCATTGGGAGCAGGTGCTCGGTGGCAGCCTGGAAAAAGCTCTTCTTGTGGCCTTCGGGCAGCAGGACAACCCCGGCCACGCTGCCCGTACCCTCCAGGTAGCGCCGCACCTCGGCACGTGCACTCACGTCCACTGCGGCCAGCCTGCCCTCCCGCAGACCCTGCACAGCCTGCTCATCCAGGATGCCCACCTCCAGCAGCTCTGCTGCACTCACCGCCCCGCCCATGGAGCGGAAGGTGATCTTGAGGGGCAGCAAGGCTAGCCCCGAGCCGGGGGCCCGCACACACCTTTCCAGCAGCTGGTGGTATGTCAGCCGCTCCAGCGTGTTGGGGTCGAGGAAGCGCAGGTCGCCTGTGCCAGGCTCAAGCTCTGACAGCTTGTGCCATGTCTCCCGGTCCAGGAGGCCCTGGTGGCAGGCTGGCTCAGGGGCCACGAGCACTCCCTGGGTGGGGTCCACCAGGCCCCCAGTGGCCAGTTGGACCTCCAGCCAGCTCTGCCCCAGGGCCCTGTCCACAACCTCCTTCCCGATGGCCTGAAAGAGGGCCAGTTTCTCACCCCCGTAGGGGTCAGGATAGCCCGTAGTGGCACGCTCAGCGGCCAGCAGCTTCTCCTTCAGCTCCAGCCCCACCAGACCCTGCTGCAGGGCCTTGGATACAGGGAGCAGCTGGCCCTGGGCGGGATCCACCAGGCCCCCAGTGGCTGCCTGGGCCTCTAGCAGAGCCAGCCCGAGCCCAGCAGGCAGGAGGCCCTGCTCCATGGCGGTGTAGATACTCTGGGCCTGGCCCGAGGCCTCCACATACACCCCAGCTATGCTCCTGGCCTGGGGCCTGGGGGGTGTGCCAGCTCCCAGCGTGGCTGCCATGGCTCTGGGGACACTGGCCTGCTCTGTGCTGTTGGTGCCTGGGACGGGAAGAGGAGGCAAGGTGTGGCCGCTCATCACACACGGCTGGTTATGCAGAGCCTGCTGAGGTCCACCTCCGTCCTGCGGGGGACAGAAAGGCTCAATCAGGGACCCCGCATGGCCTGGTGGGCACGAGGGAAGATGCGGTCACGGGGCAATCCCATGCTGTCCCGGGCTGGGCTCCACCCACAGATGTGCAGCTAGAGTGTCCCCGAGGAGCTGAGTCTGCCCGGGAGCACTCTGCCGCGGGGGTGCCAAAGGAAGTGCCAGCTCAGAGGAACCATGTGGGCACAGGCGCCCAGGTGGCACCGGGAGGCCTCTCGGGACTCCAGGGCTGTCCCTCCCGCAGGCTGTCCTTCCACCTCCACCCCAGGCCAACACCCTCCCACCAGCCCAGGGTCCTGTGCCCTCGAGTCCTTCCTGGGCACCCTGGTCCCATCCTCAGCCCTGCCCGAGGGGCCCAGCCCTGCTCCAAGAGGGCTGTGGCTCCACCCACAAGGCCCGCCCCTCAGCCTGGGCACCGGCATCTCCCCACCTTTGGGTGCCTCTCTTTTGTTCTCCAAAGGCTCTGCCCCATGCCCTGCCCCACCCCAGCTCCAGTGATCTCTTGAAACCTCTCACCCCACCTGGACCTGTCACTCCAGAGAAGCCTCTGCCACCTCCTGCTGGCTCCTGAGGCCCCACCCTCCCTCCACAGCCATCCACCAGGCTCCAGCAAGACCCCAGCCCTCTGAAGCCCTGGTCTCCTGCCTCAGCCTGGCCCTGCATCCTCCTCTGTCTGTCCTGGATCTCACATCTGCGAGCACCACGGCCTCTGGGCTATTGCCCCTCTGAGCCCACACCCTGCCCCGGGGGCCGCAGGCTCAGCAGATGTGTGGCAGTCCTGCCAGAAGCCGGGTGCAGGCCAGGCAAGGCTGTCTCTCCCCCATGGGCCCTGGTCCTCCGGCTGCAGCCCCGGCATGCCCTGCGCCAACCCCTTCCACACACAGCTGTGCGACTGGCCCTGAGCGGAGCAGCAGGTGCCTCACCTCCATCCCCACCACTCCTGCACGTCAACTGCCTCCACCCAGGCCTGTCCCCTTCTGCACCAGGTTGAATTATGTCCCTAAAAACGTATGTCTAAGTCCTAATCTACAGTCCCTGTGAATGTGACCTTATTTGGAAATAGGATCTTTGCAGATATCACCCAGTTAAGGTGAGATCATACCGGGCTAGGATTGGCTGTTATCCAACATAACTAGTGTCCTTATAAGAAGACACACAGGGAGAGGGCGGCCGTGTGACGACAGAGGCAGAGATTGGATCTACAAGCCAAGGAATTCCCAGGACGTCTGGGGCCCCAGAAGCTGGAAAAGGCAGGCAGGATCCTCCCCTCGAGCTCTGGAGGAAGTGCGGCCCTGCCCACTCCTCGCCTTCCGGCTTCTGGCCTCTAGAGCTGTGAGAGCAATCTCCTGCTCTTTAGGGCCCTGGTCAGTGTTCTGCACCCCTGTGCCCACCCACCCAGGAGCAGGGTCTGCTCCCCGTTTTCTCAGCACTACGGGCCCCAGTCCCTCTCTTGATTCTCCCCCTCATTCCAGCTGGAACCTCCCTCTGCTCAGCAGCCTGTCCATGCCAACCTTTCCCTACCTCCACACGGGGTCTCAGGAGAAGGGTCGGATCCCACGTTTGACCCCCACCCCACCCCACCACTCTTGAGGCAGCCACCATCCCCGGCTGCCCAACTCGACAAATGCATTTTGGAGCTGGCCCCCACCCACCTCCGCCACTTGGGCTATGGGGGCCCCCCTCTCCGGTGACAGGGTTCCGCTCCATTTCACTCACCCATTAACTCTGAGACCTCCTCCTACCTACCCTCAGCTCCCCAAATCTGCAGCAGGAGCCCGGCCTGTCCTGGGTCCCAAAACCATGTGCCCAGCTGCCTCCTGGAGGTCTCACAGGCACCCCATGCTGCTCGTGCTCTGGAACATGCAGAGCCTAACCCTAGAAGGCACTGGGTCCTCCCCATCCCCTCTCCCCATGTCTGGTCTCACGAAGGGCATGCTCCAGGGGCAACTCTGAGGGCTGTCGAGGCTCGCAGATGCCCCTCAGGGCCACCTGTTAAGACTGCAGCCCACCTACCCACCTTGGCAAAACCCTGGCCCTCTCCCTTCCCTTCTGCAGATACTGGTCCTGGGCCTCCTCCAGGCATCCTGCTGCTGACAGGCTGCTCAGAGCCTCAGACACGGAGCTGGGACCAGGAGGGCTCACCATCACCTCACTGGCCGAGTGCAGAGAGCCAGGGCTCCAGGAACAGCATTGCAGCTCAGCTGTCCCGAGGGACCCTGCTCAGGACACAGTGTCAGGTGGCTGGGAAGACGTGGAGGATGCAGAGGACCGTGGAGGATGCAGAGGACCATGGAGTAGGGCTGCTGGTAAACGACCAGCATTGGAGAAAGCTCCCAAGAGGCTGCAGACGTCTGGCCAGCTGGCCGGTGCACCACAGGGATGCCTGGGCGCTTGTCTTCATGGTGCAATGGGCCACGGGCCCGCTGGCCACATCACAGTCTGCCCCAGCCAAAAGCTGCTGGCCTGACGGGATGTAGGAATCACTTCCTGAAGGCACAGCCGGGGTGCCAGCTCCCCAGTGACGCCTTGCAGGCTAGGGCACCATTCTCCAGGAAGTCGGCTATACCGCTCCAAAACGTGGCTTCCCATGTGCGTGTGTCCCAGGAGGTGGGCCACAGGGGTCCAGGAACCAAGGCCTGGCAGCCACAGTGGCCCACCCCCCACCCCCCACTGACCTATGATGGAGCTTGGGCTCCTCAACCCCACAGCTCTGGGGCGGGTGGGCTTAGATGTCCTGGTCCCTGGAGTAGGAACACTTCTGCCAGGGGACACAGCTAGTGTCACCAAGCCAAAGGCTATGCTGCTCCCAGGCTCATCATGTCCCAGGAGCAAGCAGCCAGGAGGAGGCTCCCATCTGGCAGGGGACAGGCCTGAGCACCAGGAGGCGGCGCCACAGGGGCAGACAGGGTGCAGGGACCTGGTGTGCCCTGCCTGGTTCTCATGGTAAATAGAACGTCACCCCCAGCCCTAGAGGGGACCCTCAGGGAAGAGGACCTGGTCACATCTGACAAGCCCTGAGCCAGCAGGCGCGCCCAGGTTGAGGGCATCCAGTCTGGAGGACGGGGAGGCAGCCCCAGGGGCCAGGTCCACCCTGCAAAACTTGTTTCTGGACTTCCCCAGGAAGAGGCCAGGCTCAAGGGCACAGCCTGACCGGGGTGGCTACAGGGCTGTCCAGATCTGCTTCTGGGGGGTACACAGGACGGCAGGACAGGCCAGCTTCTCCTTCGTCCACCCTGCTTCCTCATCCCTTCCCTTCCTGAGGCCATCCTGAGACCACTCCCGGTTACCCCTGCCTCAGACAGACTCTGCTTCTGGGAACCCAGCCTGGGCGCTTTTGTGTCCACCTCTACTGGCACCTGCCTCCCCTAGGGCTGGGCCCTCTCCAGCACGCCTCGTTCCAGGACCCTCCAGGATCTGTGAGCCTAAGGCAGCCACTCACTATGGCATTCAGGCCAGACGAGGGGCTTCTAGGGGGTCAGGGCCCTGCCCTGTCCCCTGACATCCGGCCAGGGATGGCGGTGAGGAAATGAGAGGAGCACCTGATTTCCCAGCAAGGGGGAGGGGCAGTGCGGGCCAGGGTGGGGCAGGGCCAGCGAGGGCGGGGCAGGGCCAGTGAGGGCGGGGACAGCACCTTGGGCGGGCCCCTGACCTGCGCACAGGCCGCCAGCCCAGACAGGCCACATGCTAAGCGGGCCTCGTAAGCTCAGGCAAGTGGCTCAAGTTCCCCAAACAAAGAGGAGATCCAGGGAGGAAGGCTGGAGACAGGGCGCTTGGGAGCAGGGAGTCGGGGGCAGGCGTGCCCTGCGTGTGTGAGTGTGCCTGCCAGTGCATGCCCCGCACCATGCGTGAGATGCAGCCTGTGGCTGGCTGCACCACTCCCTGTCTCTTCCTGACCTTGGGCCTGGTATGAATCCCTCTGGGCCCTGCCCCTTCCCTGGGCCCTGCCCCTTCCCAGGCTTGGCAGGAGGAAGGCCCGGGAGTGGGTGTCTTGACTCCATGTGGGGCCTGGGAGGGCAGCTGGACAGAGGGTCCGGAGCGAGGGGGGGCAGGGGGTGCAGCTTCGAGTGTGGGGACATCTGGAGGAGGTGGCTGCTGCCCAGGTGAGCACATGGTCAGGGTTAGGATGATGGGGTGGGGAGGAGGCCGAGCAGATTTCCCCGGAGCCTGAGGCACAAAGGGCCCCTCCTGTGGATTCCCCACTTCAGGTGGCCCCCAGGCCCCAAGTGGTGGAGGGCCATTCCTGAGGAGGGTGGGTCGGCATCTCTTGGGCGAGGTCACTGTCTGTCACCAGACTGCCCGGCAGGCCCCCACCGCAGCCTGGGACAAAGGTTGGGGAGGCTGCAGCTGCCTGCCTGAGCCAGGTCAGGACAGACCCTGGCAGCTGCCTGGGCCCACACAGGAGGCAGCAGCCTTAGCTTCTGCCCGGCTGTGTGCCCTTGTGGGAAGACCCCACCCACCTGCACCCTGCACCATGATCAGAGATCAGTGGCCCCAATAACAAGCTTGGCACAGGGCAGCGGGGGCGCAGGGCAGGGAAGCAGAGCCCTGGTCCCAAGTGATGAACAGGGCCCTTCCTGCCTCTGCCTCCCACGGGTCTCCAGGCGACCCTGTGACCGCTTACCCGACCCGGAGTGGCCACCCCTGGGACCGCTCACCCAACAGCAGGCAGCTTCCCCGGATCCGTGACGCCTCCCTCCCGGCAATGTTGCCAGGAGTCACCCCTCTCAATTTGTCGGCCTAGTTGCCTCCTGGCCTGGGCGTTCCCCACCCTGCAGAGCGTGCCCCGGGCGGTCCTTGCTGCCGGGAAAACCGCTGGGCCTGCGAGACCCCCGCCCGTGGCCGCCTCTCCCGTGAGGGCTCGGGGCCGGCGCCTCCTCTTCACGGGCGCCCGGGACTCAGGGGCGCTACTTCGGACTCGGAGCTCAAATTGCCCAGGGCGGGAAACCCGCCCGGCCAGAGCCCAAGACCCCGCTGGCCGCCGCGCCCCTACCCTGGCCTCGGCGTGCGGCTCCAGCGGGGATCCGGTTTCCTTCGGCGGCCGCCGCCCCGCCCGGCCCCGCGCCCGCACCCGCACCCGCACCCGCACCCGCCGCACCTGCCCGCAAATGCCCTCACCTGCCGCACCCGCCACACCCGCCGCACCCGCCGCACCTGCCCGCTCGCCGCTCAGCCCGCAGTGTCTCCGCGCGCCCGCTCCGCCCGCATTTCAAGCCCCACAGGCCCCGCCCCCGTCTAGGGCGGCGCCCAGGTCGGGGCCCAGACGCGGGGCGGGGCAGGCAGGTGCCGGAAACCACGCGCGGCCCGGGCCTGGCGCTTGCACCCCGGGCAAGGGGCGGCGGCTGGGCAGCCGGGACCCTCCCCTCGTCCCCAGCAGGTAGTCACCGCGAAGGAACGCAGGGCGGGCGCGGAGGCGTCCTGTGCCCTTCAGAACAGCTTTTCTTTTTGGGAAAGGAGTTTGGAGTGAAACGCGGACCGGCCGGAGCAGCGGTTTCTATCCCCACAAGCCACTAATGCGGTGCGGGCTGGTGTCCCTGTCTCCAGCCCCGACCCCACCTTGTCTGCTCAGCTTCCTGGGGACGCTGCTTCACGTCGTGTGTCTGCTGGGTCCAGGGGTCTTCAGGGCTTTCCTTGGCAGGCCCCCCTGCCCCCATGACGTTGTAGGAGCTGGGATGTCCTGCCTGGGAGCAGTGCCAGGCCTCACGCCCCGGTCTGGCTTCTCCGCCTGGGCTCAGAGAATGTTCCCTGTCACCCTGGGAGTATCTGGTCCCCTCTCTGAAGCCCATCCTGGCACCCACCTTCCAAGGCTGGGGCTTGCCAGAGATGCTGGGCATGGAGGCTCACAGCCTCGGGGGCTGGCCTGGGGGCAGCCTCAGCCTGGCACGGGAACCTTCCATGGATCTTCTGGAGGGCCCTCCCCTTGGCTGCCCCGATATCCCAGGTGGGCAGGGCCACGGAAGGACAGGGCCCAAAGCCCCTCCTCCTCTGTCCCCTAGTCCTGGAGGTCCTGAGGGCTCAGGTGCTCCCCACCCCCCACAAGTGCCCCCTTCTCCCAAGCTCCAGCCCTCACCTCTTCCTGAGTCATTCTTGACCAGAAAATCATCCAGAGCCACCCAGCCACCTCCAACGTACACCATGAGGGTAATTGCAGGCGCCCACGCAGGTGCAGGAGGGAGAGGTTAGGCCTTCAGGGGTTAGGGTGCTTGGGACCACTGCCCTGGCTCTGCTCTCACCCACCCACCAGATTCACACTCACACCTGCTCACCCAGGCTGCCTGGACCCTGTCCACACCTGCCACACTGGCCGCACAGCATGGCTGCTGCCGACTGCAGGGCCCTGACCCCAGAGGAGCTCTGGTGGAACCCGCATTTCCCCAAGGCACTGCCAGGCCAACCGCATCCATCCCCAGCCCTGCTTACCGGATGTCTGGACACTGTCTGTGTGGTCTTGCTGGGAGGCATGGTGGTGCTGGCTGTGGCCTGTGGCCTGGAGCACACCCCAGAGCCACTTCTTCCTGCGGCTGAGCCATTACAGGCAGCGCCCCTGCCAGGCCACAAAACCTGGGTGTATGCCAGCCCCTCGCTACAAGAAGGGGGTGTAAGGCTGGCCAGGCCAAGCCTTCTTGTGTGCCCAGGGACAGGCCACATGCCTGTCTGCTCCTCACCCCTCCGGTATAGGCAGGTGGCACGGAGCTGGCCCTGCTCCGCTGCACCCATTTCTGCCCGTCACCCCTCTGGTATAGGCAGGTGGCACGGAGCTGGCCCTGCTCCGCTGCACCCATTTCTGCCTGTCACCCCTCCGGTATAGGCAGGTGGCACGGAGCTGGCCCTGCTCTGCTGCACCCATTTCTGCCCGTCACTCCCCTGGTATAGGCAGGTGGCATGGAGCTGGCCCTGCTCTGCTGCACCCACTGGCACCTGTCCCCTGGCTCCTCTCCCTCGGCTTTGTCTTCCTGTGACTCCAGATCCCCTGCCCTGTGGTGGCCCCCAGCCCAGTGACCTCTGGGGACACCTCTGGGGGCAGACTTGGGTGCCTGCCCTACTCCCCAGGTCCCTGGGCCACTCCCAGTCAGGGCTTCTGGGAGCCACCACCTCCCCAGGGGCTCCAGTCCAGTGCTTCAGCCCAGCAGTCCCCGGAGCCACAGGCCACTCCTCCAGCCACCAGGCCTGGGCCTATACCACCTACACAGCAAGGAAGGGCATCAGGGAGGGTGTCAGGAGGTGAGCGAGAGGGCTCCCATGCCCAGTACTGCCCACGGCTCTACCCACCTCCACCTGGCACTGGCACCTAGCTTCCCCCTGCAGGTCAGGGAGGCTCTCAGAGGACCTGGTCCAAGGAGGGAGGTCCCAGAGCCCCAAGACCAGTGCCCACGCTGCCCCTGGGCTGCTCCATGGAGTCACCGTGCTGGTTGGAGCCTCTGGCCAGGATCCCCATTGGTCCCTTGGAGCCTGGCATGGCCCAGCCCAAAGGGGAGTGCCCGCCATTGCTCCATAAAGCATCTGGGAGTAGGGTGTCCCCTCCGGGGCACATGGCCCAGAGAGGAGACAGGGCAGATGCAGGCAGGATGGAGGGCCCGGCGGGAGCGGGTGGGACAGAGCTGAGCAGCAGGCTGACCTCTCCACCAAGGGCCTGGACATAGCAGCTGGCAGCTCCAACCGCAGGCCCAGGTACAGGGGGCGGGCAGCCTTGGGGGTGGGCCTTCATCTCAGGCTGGGTGCCCTCACAGCAAAGACATGGGCTACTCTCCCAGTGGCTCTCAGGGGACACCTGCCATCAGGGGAGCCCAGTGACAAACCTGCCTCCGGGGGCAGGGAAGGGCTGAGGTGGGGGTTGGAGCCCTGCTTCCTCTGTCCCCCTCAGAACCGCCCCCCACATCCCAAATTCTCTTTCTCCACACCCTCCTCGCTGTGCGTCTCACTGATCCCCCATCCCCAGTCAGCCAGGGTGATGACACGGGCTGGCCCAGCTTCTCCTGCCCAGGCCTCGGAAGCCGGCCGGCACAAGGAGCACAGCCTCTGCCTGCCAAAGGCCCCCATGCTGCTCAGTCAGGGCCAGGAGAGGAAGGGCCAGAGGATTCCTCCCAACTGTGGCTTGAACTCCATCCCCCAAATTCCTGCGTCGAAGTCCAGACTCCAAATCCTCCGGGAATGTGACCTTCTTTGGAAGCAGGGTTGTTGCAGATGCGGTTAGTTGGGATGAGGTCATGCTGGAGTAGGCGGGCCTCATCCCATGTGCCTGGTGTGCTTTCAAAAAGGGGCATTGGACACAGACGAAGACCCGCAGAAAGGGAAGGTGATGTGAAGATAACAGGAAGAAGATGCCGAGGAGAAGCCTGGAGCTGGGTCTCACCTCATAGCCGCTGAGGGAAATAGCCCTGCCCACATTTCCATTTTAGACTTTGGCTTGGAGAGCTTAGGGTCGATAGTTTCTGTTGTTTGAGCCACCCCATTGGTGGTGGTTGGTTAGGGCAGCTCCGGGAAACTCAAACAGTCCCCAAGCCAGGGAAATAAGCCAGGGAGAGCAAGGGCAGAGGGGGCCGCAGGGTCCGGGCGTGAGGCAAATCCTGAGGCGGCCTCACGCAAACCCAGCTTCTCCCATTTTATAGAAGGCAGAGGAGGAGGAGGGGGAGGAGGAGGGGAGGAGGAGGGGGAGGAGGAGGGGGAGGAGGAGGGGAGGAGGAGGGAGAGGAAGGCTCAGCCAGGACGGAACCCACTTTGGGCCTCGAGGTTGCATTAAACACAGGAAAGGAGGCCCCAACCTGTATCTCAGAGTGAAATTTTTTTCCTATCTTGCTCCAAATGTATATTCTTTCCAGTTGCCACATAAATGGAAGTCATACGTAGCAATACCATGCTCTTAACTGGGAATTCTACTTGATTGAAAAGGTAGAAGTCACACCCAGGTACCCGGGCCCGCTCTGCCCCGCCCCAACACAGTTTAGAGGCTGGGTGGTGCTGTTCTGAGAGGTGTTGTCCTTGGGCTGGCTAGACCCACCGTGGGGGCAGCCAGGACCGCCTGTACCTCCAGCTCTGACCCCATGGGAGAGCAGCACAGCCATGCATGGGGGATTGCAGCTGTTAGAAGGATGGGAGCTGAGCCATGAAATCGGCACCAGAAATCGCTGCTCAACCCTGCCTGTCCCTGCCTTCCTTCTCCCCTGCCATACCCTCTTCTCCCTAAAGGGTGGGTGTCCTCTGGCTAGGCCCCTCCCAGCAGCTCCAGCCCAGAGCGTCCAAGTTGTCCAGCCTGCCCGTGGTCACCTCTCCTCCCGAGGGACTCTGGGGTGACCTCCTCCCTCCCTCAATCCTCCAAGGCACCGGCAAGGCTGGGGCCCAGCGGCCCTCTGGCCAAAGCCTCTCCTGCAGCCCCACCAGGCTTGCTGGCCTGGCCCCCAGGTGGCCTTCAGCCCCGTGTCCTGCTGCTGAGGCCCTGACCAGGGTTCCCCCAGAGATTCCTCCTCTGCCTAAAACACAGCTGGGGAGAGACAGTGCCACCTGAGTGCCAGCCTTCGGCCTGGCACCCTCCCCACCTGGCCCCACTCCCCTCCAGAGCCTGACACGGGCACTCTCTAGGTGCCTGGTAGGAAGTGCTGTTTCGGGGCCACTACTGGGTGTGCCACTGCCTGGCCGGGGGCTTCTGCCTCCCATGCCATACTGGCCACCCAGGCCCTCAGCTGGGGGAGAGCCAGCATTGTCCTGGGCGGCCTGGCCTGGGGACTGAAAGCCGTCGGCACTCCCAGCCACCCTTGCTCCTCAGGGCTGTGAGCTGCAGCCGCCCCAAAGGGTACAGGCGGGTGGAAACCCTTCCTCTGGGGTGGGCCAGGTGGGCACAAACACCTGCTCCTGGTTCTTGAATCCTTGACGTTCAGAGGCTGCTCTTGCCAGTGTGATCTGGGCCTCCAGGCCTGCTGGGGATGAGGGCTCAGCAGACCCCATCCTGGGGGCACAAAGCAGCTCCCGCTGGGCACAGGCAGCACCATCCTTGGTCAGCCTCACGCAGTCCCGGAGCTGCTGCAGCAGCTGCTCCAGCAGCTGAGCTTCATCCCCTGCCACGCCACGGGGAAGGGGCCAGGGGCCAGGGGCCAGGGGCGGGGACACGGGCATTGGGAGGGGGCCTTGGACTGGGGGCCTGGGATGTGTCTCCCTGGGGCAACATCACAGACATCAGCACCAGGATGGCGCCCCAAGGCATGGCGGATGAGGAGCTGGCGAGGGGCTTTTCTGGAAGCACTCGGGACTCCTTGGGGGTCCAGCCAGCCGGGCTGAGGGACAAGGCTGAGGGCCCCTTGCCCATGAGCAGCTCCACCAGCCTCTGGCCTGTCTACAAGACCTTCACGTCCTGGGTCCGCACGGCAGCCTCATCACACACATGCTGCAGACACAGGCTGGGGGCACACGTGTGCTGGGGACATGGAGCCCTGCGCGGCCTGCCGCCTCTCCCTGGGCCCGGGTCCTACCTGCAGGCACTGCACGGCCCCTCCTGGCCCTCGGGCTCCAGCCGCCCTGCCACAGCGCAGCCAGGAGAGCGTCCTGGCCACTTCGAAGCTGTGGGCCGCCAGGAAAAGCTGCTCCAGGACCCCCGAACTCCGGACCAAGACCGGGCAGCCGGCATTGCCCTCCCCACATGGTGCCCTCCCCGCACGGGTGCCCTCCCCATATGGTGCCCTCCCCACACAGTGCCCTCCCCACTCACGCCCCCCACAGCCTCACCTGGGGACCAAGACCGGGCAGCCGGCAGTGCCCTCCCCACTCACGCCCCCCACTGCCTCACCTGGGGGCCAAGACCGGGCAGCCGGCAGTGCCCTCCCTGCTCATGCCCCCACAGCCTCACCTGGGGACCAAGACCGAGCAGCCGGCAGGGCCCTCCCCGCACAGGTGCCCTCCCCGCTCATGCCCCCCACAGCCTCACCTAGGGACCAAGACCGGGCAGCCGCAGGGCTCTCCCCACACGGGTGCCCTCCCCACTCATGCCCCCCACAGCCTCACCTGGGGACCAAGACCGGGCAGCCAGCAGGGCCCTCCCCGCATGGGTGCCCTCCCCATTCACGTCCCCCACAGCCTCACCTGGCCTCTGCCTGCTGCACCAGGCAGCCCCACTGTGCACACGGCTCCGAGGGGCTCCCGGCTTCCTGCAGTCTCTGCTCCACTGGAGGCACCCTTGCCCCCAGCAGGTACAGGAGCAGCTGCTGGGACATGGGGGCGGGCTGAGCGCAGGGGGCTGGTGGCCTCTGTCCTGCCCTCCCACCAGTGCCCTTCACAGGGGTCAGCAGCCACGGGGACAAGAGCCACATCTTCCACCAGAGTCTGCCATCTGTCTGCCCCCCAGGGAGGGTCGGCTGTGACCTGATCTATCCACCCCCCAGGGAGGGTCGGCTGTGATCTGACACCCAGCGGCATCATTAGATATCAGTGGCTTGAGCTGAGATTCAGAGGAGATTCAGAGGTGTCCCAAAGGTGTCACTACCCAGCCCTGCCCTCCGCTCCCTGCACCTCCTGTTCCTGCAGCTGCCACAGCATGAGGGACCAGAGGCCCTGAAAGGCCTGAGCTCCTCCATACCATCCAGCCAGCTGCGAAGGGCATCCAGGGACCCTGGGGATGCCTGCAGGAGGAATGACAGCTCCAGGGGCTGCCCTCCCCCCCACCCTGGCTGCTCCTGCCTCACCAGAGCCATCTGCCCCCCTCACTCACCAGGCTCCAGTTCCACAGCCTGTCACCGCCATCTCCATCACCAGTGTCTGTCACCTCAATGGCACGGGGGCTCCACCAGGCCCAGGAGCTCCCAGAACACCGCTGGCGGCAGGGACCCCCCGGACTTGGGGCCTAGCCCCCGTGTGGCTCCTCCTCAGCCCCCCGCAGCCCGACCATGAGGCCGGATTTCCCGGTGGTGAGCACTGTGGAGCGAGGAGACCTGAAACAGACCTGGAAGAGGCCACCCAGCCCGCCCAGCCCCCTCGGCCCTGTGCTCAAGGCTGGGGCTAAGGCCACATCCTCAGACTTACTGTCTGTGGCCACTGCTGCAGCAGGCCTGGGGGACGGAGGGAGCCCAGAGCCCAGGGGTCAGCTCCACCTTTACTGACGTCCCTGCCCCCAGCCTTCCCTCCTGGCCACAGCTTGGCCCGTCCCATCCAGCTGTCAGTGTGGCCAGTGCAGCCAGTCGAGCCACAGCCTCAGTGTTTTCCTCTTGACCCTGCCTCCTGCCGCCACTTGTTTCCAGGGAAACCAGGACCCGGCCCCAGCCATGCAAGTAGGAGAGACTGGGAAGGGGCTTCTCACCCTCCCCCTAGTTTCTTGCACCTCAGGGGAGGTGAATAGGCCAGGGTTGGAGGAACTCATTGCTCCCAAGGCCCGTCCGGCCCACTGGACTGAGCCCCCATGCTGGGCAGGCAGCCAGAGGGAGGGATTGCTGGCGGTGGATGCCAGGCCTGCCCTGGGAGGATCTGAGGGCGGGCAAAATGGGAGTGCTGCTCACACTCCTGTGGGCCAGGGACTGAGGAGCTACAGGTGGGCTCTCCCACCTCCTCCTCTGCAGCCATGCAGACCTCAAGGATCCCTGTCTCCTCACCTACACCCTCGATGGCCTCTCCATTCCCCAGCTGCCCCACCCCTGGGGCCCCGACAGCCCCCACCCAGGACTTCCCACTACCCCAGACTGGCCGGTCTCGCTGCCAGGAACCTCCACCCTGTGGCCACGCCTTTCCCACCCAGGCCTGGAATGAACCTGCCCCTCCTCAGCCTGGAGCCCCCCTCTCCCAGGCCTGACAATGGGGAGAGGTGACTCCCCAGCGCAGGAGTGGGCGCCCCTGGTCCCTGCAGGTGCAGGGTGGTCAGCTGTGTCAGCAGGTGCCAGTGCAGGCCCTCCCCCCACCCGCTGAGTCCTTCATCCAACACTGGCCTCTACCGAGGAGTGGATGCTGTGTTGGGCACACAGGCCAAGGCCCACCTGTGCCCACCACTGTGCTGGGCCCCAGGCCCACCAGGAGCCACCGCTGCTTGGGTAAGAGAGGGGACAGAGAGCAGGGGCCCAGCCTCCGGGCAGTCTGGACAGACACTGGGAGTCCCTGTGGGGCCCAGGCCCACCCCTGCCCGGGCACGTCTTTTTCACAGAGTTTGTGCTGCTGTTGCCTGGGGAACTTTCCAGCAGAAAATGCTGGGTGGGGTGAGTAGGCAGGCCGGGCGGGCCGCAGACACGCTGTGGGTGGATGGGTGGTGGACGCCTCTCCCGGGAGGGGCTGCTCTGGCCCACACCCTCGGACGGCCCACCCTGCCCACTCGTACCCCCACCTCCAGGCCCAGAGGTGCCAAGCATGTGAGTCCCACAGGAGCCACGGTGGGCATCCCAGCACAGCTGCCAGGGAGGCCGGCACATCTGCACCAGGGCCTGTACCAGGCAGGCCTGATGACCCCTCCTCTTCTCTCCTGGGGAGGAGGGGCAGGCGCCCAGGCTCCTGACGCCCTGGGTCGCCTCCCCGCCCAGGCAGGGCATGTGGGGTCTCTGTTAGAGCCACCATAGGGCCGGCCAGAGGGCTGAGGCCCAGGGTAGCCTCCAGCCACTCCTGCGCGGCACCTTGGGCAGGGTCTGGGCTGAACATGGCTCCTCCTGGAAAGGAACAGCAATGCCCACCAGGCAGGACCCCAAAGCACAGCGGCCACCCCGCCTCCCCCAGGGGCTCTGACGGCCACTTTTCGAGTTGCGGGCACACCCAACTCCTGGCAGCTCAGCTGACCACAGGGTCCCTTTCCACAGCGAGGCTTCGCCATCATAGCAGGGGCCCGGCCCTCCACGCCTGCGCCTGCACACAGAAGTAGCTGTCTTGCTGGGGCCCGTGGCCCCGTAGCTTGGGGCTCATCCTGGGTGCTGCCACGGGACCTTCACACAGGCCTGGACGCTGCCATGGGTGGTCACGCAGGCCACCTCTCTGCCATGACCTCCCTTCTCCCTGTCCTCTCCTTGCCCATTCAAGCTGACATCCTCTCCCAAGACCTCCCCTGGCTTCGTGCCCCTGACCTAGGCTGGGGACAGAGGTCTGGCCCCACCTGCACCCGAGGCTTTCTGCCTTCAGGGTATCACAGCCCCAGCACCGGGGCAGGGAAGCAGGCCCAGGAGGACCCTGTGTGCATGGCCTGAGGGCAGGCACAGATGAACCCGAGCAGGGAGGGGGAACACAGGCAGGGCCAGCACTGCAGACGCAGCCCAGCCCAGTCCTAGCCCCGGCTGGCGCCTGAGGGACCTCCCGGTGGACACGCTGTGCGAGTCTGACAGCAGCCGTGGACCGCAGGCACACGGGTGTGCTCGTGGGGCCTGGAGCAGTGCCAGGGTCTGGGGGGGCCTGAGGAGGCAGGAGGCTTAGGGGCTGGAGTGGGCCAGGGCACGGGGCCTGGGGCTGGGACTCCTGCTTCCCCTCTGGCCCAGGACAAGTTGCCGATGGGCACAGCAGGCACTCACTGAGGCACTTCTCCTCTCGGGGGGCTCCGAGCCCCTGGGAGGAAGGGGCTGGCATGGGGAGGGGTCCGAGGGAGAGCCAACTCCAGCAGAGACCTCGGCTGGCAGGGGTGGGGGTATAGGTTAAGATAAGAAGTGGCTTTTCTTTGCAAGATCTAAAGATTCACTAGGAAAAAAATATGGCAAGAATAATCGTTTCCACACTGACCACCAGCTCAGGTGTCTCTGTGATAGAAAAGCCCAGGGAGTTGGGGTCTTGGGCCCGAGGGGCCTGCACCCCATCCCAGTCGGGCAGAGCTCCTGGGCCCCTCGCAGAGCTGGAGAAGTGGTCACACGGCCGGTCCAAGGCCCTGCGGCCCAAGTGGAGCCCAGACTCCAGCTGGTCCCCAGAAACCCAACTCAAACTGTCTTTAAAAACAGAAAATAAAAAAGGCAGCTCAGCTGGTAGCACTGACAGGGTGGGGGTGGGGTGCTGGAGCAGGGGATTGCGTAGCGTCAGGCTGCGGCCTCCAGCCTGGGGAGCCCTGAGTGCCAGGACATCCAGGGCCAGGCCAGCACGAGGCCGACAGGACAGAGGAAGCCCATGAGCCTCTCTCCCGAAATTCTAGAAAAAGCACGTTAGTTCTCATCGGATGGCCTGTTGTTCTGAGCTGAACTGTGTCCCCCAAAAAGACGTGCTGAAGTCCTAATCCTAGTACCTGTGGACGCAACCTTACTTGGAAATAGAGCACTTGCCAACGTCATCAAGCGAAGATGAGGTCACTAGGGTGGGTCCCAATCCTAATGGACTGGTGTCCTTACAAGAAAGCGCTGCCCTGTGAGGACGCGCCAGGGCACACGCAGTGACGGAAGCAGAGGCTGAAGAGCTGTCACCGCAGGCCCAGGACGGCCACGGGTTGGTAGCAAACGGCCAGAAGCTGAAGGAGCAGGGAGAGGTCGGCTCAGAGTTTCAGAGGAGCAGGCCCTGCCGACACCCTCTTCACAGGCTCTGGCCTCCAGAATTTCCAGATAATACATCTCTGTTGTTTGAGCCCCCACTTTGTGGTGCCTGCTTGCGGCAGCCCCAGGAAACTGGTCCACCTGAGCCATCTTGGGGGCCTGGAACTGGGGGCAGGGTCAGCCAAGCTGAGCTGTGGCCTGAGGGTGGGGAGGGAGTGGTTCCCCAGAAATGTCACTGCCAGGATCTGGGGCAGCGTGTGCTGAAAGATTTATCGGGGCAGGGCCTGGGAGGGGGTGAGCGCATCTCAGCAGACGCCGTGGAGGGAGAGGCGGAGGGCAGGGACTGGATTCATTCCAGCCCTCTGCATGCCGCAGCAGCCACAGCCTGAGACAAACCCCCAAGGAGGGGGAACCCGCTGGCTGAGCCCAAGAGTCTGAGGCATGGTTGCTCAAATAAAAATGGACCTCGGCTGTGAAACAGCACAGTTCACTTCTCGCCCACCTGTGTTTGTGGTCCGAGGTGGTGCCAGGTGTGTGACTATGGTTATGGACTCTAGGAGGCCTTGTGTGGCTTCAGAGGGCTGAGGGCAACGCTGGAGGACACGCTGAGTTCCTGATGGTTCCATCGGGCTGAGCTGCGTCCGGATCAATGTGACAGGAAGCAGC
Source organism: Gorilla gorilla gorilla (assembly GCF_029281585.2). Classification (NCBI taxonomy): domain Eukaryota; kingdom Metazoa; phylum Chordata; class Mammalia; order Primates; family Hominidae; genus Gorilla; species Gorilla gorilla. The sequence goes on from NC_073231.2 coordinate 149,743,910, forward strand.
TCGGACACACTGATGGCTGGAGGCCCTGGGCTCCTGCTGCTTGGCGTGCACCGCAGGCCTGCGTGTCAGAGCCGTCTCTCCAGCTCGGCTCTCGCGGCCATGCTGGCCTTGGTCTCCACATGGCTTTGGGTTGGCTGTTCTTTGTGCCATTTTCTTTCTGGCTCCGTCTCCATCTCTGGAGTGGGAGGTGTCTGAACAGGCATGCGGATCATCACCAGGTCCCAGTGCCATGACCGCCGGCACAGTGGGTCGCCATGATGCTGCGTGGCCTGCCAGGTGATAGGTGCCCTTGGGCCACATGGTGACAGAGGGTGCGAGGGTGCCACTACCCCGTGACGAGCTGTAAACACACATTGTTATCCATCCCAGGAAAACACAAACTGCTTCTGTTCCTCTTTCTTGGCAGGTAAGGGAAGGGATGCCCTCCCGGGCTCTGGGAGATGTGCGTGTGCGGGATGCCACGTGACACAGCTGAACCCGAGGGGCCACTTTTGGCAAAGGCAGTGCGACAGGCCCGTGTCACGGGACCCGTGGTCACCGTGGTGATCCGCATGGCAGCGCCGGGACTGCGGCCCTCAGGTGGTGGAGCCACCCTGCAGAGTCACGCTCAGGGGCAGCCGGGTGACCACGGGCTGTGGAGCTGGGCACTGCGCTCCAGGGCAGGGCTTATGCCCTGAACCCGTAAGCAGTGCATCCTCAGCATCTCCTCCCCAGTAAGTAGAACGCATGGGCCTGGGGTGAAGAGGTGGAAATGGGAGGGGCCGCACTCGCCATCCCTGCCGGTGCCCTCTTGCGGATCCTGCATCCCCTCCTGCAACCAGATACCGCCAAGGGCCGAGAGCCCAGTCTGAGCAGAGGACACTGAGGCCACCGCCACGCCAGGGCAGCTACTCCATTTTCAAGTGAACCTGAGCACAGCTCCTGGGTTGCATGAGGGGTGGGCTTGGTGGTGCCAAGCAAGAAAGGACAGGCATAGCGCCGGGGCTGACCGCGTGGGTGTGGGCTCAGGACCTGGAGGCCGTAGCTCGAGCACTCAGTCCAGCAGCCAGGAGCAGCTCCAGCAAGGGCCAGGCTGTGGCCAGGGCTGGCTCAGACACCGCCGTGATCCCAGGAGGAATGAGCTGATGGTGGGCTCCAGGGGTTACCGCCAGAGAGTAAGTATACAGGCCTGGAACCTCCTGTGGGAAGGGGGTTGGCAGCTTCCAGAAAGGCCCTGCCTCCTGCAGCCCCGGTGGGCCCCCTCGCACCTGTATCTACTGCAGCAGGTACATTCCCGGGCCTCTCCAACACCCTGCACACCTGTCCAGTGCTCCCACGTCTCCGGCCGCCTGCCTAAGCACGGCTGCTGGCCCGATGTCCTTCCTCAGTACCGGATGCCTGCTTTCAAATGCTGTGTGGGGCTCATGAGCCATGGGCCCCGAACCAACTGGGAAAGACCCAGCCTCCCCGATCTGCGGCGGGGTCTGTGCCTGATCCTGGCTGACTCGGGCCCGTCCTTGGCTCTCAGTCCACTGCAGTTGGTTTGGGGCCCACAGCTCATGAGCCCAGCACAGTCCCACGCCCCACTGCCTCCGAAAGCTCCCTCGTCTCTGGCACTGGGGGCCACGTCGGGGCTGTGATCTCCGTTGCAGCCAGAGAGCTGTGGTGGGCAGCGTCCCCCACGTCCCCTGTGTTCAGGTGGGCTGCGACACCGGGCCCCTCCTGACGTCCTGGCACCTGCCTTTCACTCCCTCCTTCCTTGTCACCCCCAGAAGCACTCCTCCTCGCAGCCCCTGATGCAGGCTCTGCCGACCCTCAGCTGTGCAGCCAGCCGGGCCCCCAGGACCGCCGGTTCCACCTCCCTGAACTACCTTCCTTCCTCCACTGCACACTGGCCAGGGAGGGGCCGTCAGATGTTAGCAAACTCTTCCTGCCCAAGAGGCCACACCTGCCAGCCCACTCTCAAAATCAGCCCTGGAGAAGCTCCCCAAGCAAGAAGGGGTGTGGACTCCAGAAACCGCCCAGTGAGGCCCCGTCGGGGGGAGCTGTGGGCGGTGGGCTCTGCGCTTGCTGCCCCCCGGCCTGGTCTGCAGACCGTCATCCACCCCTTCACCGCAGGCCACTGCTGCGGTCGATGGTGGCTTTGAGGAAAACCCTGGCTGGGTGGCCAGTTGTGACAAGAGCTGGAGGCTAACATCGCCGGGCCCCTCCTCCAGCCACTGTCCTCTAAGCCCTGGGGCTGCAGGAAAGCAACCTGGGAAACCCACCTCCCTCAAATGCATATGGGGGGATCCATGGCGCCCTGGCCCCCAGGACAGACCCTGTAGCCTGCCAGACAGCGGGGCGGCCGTGAACATGCAGTGGGGGCGTGGGCCGCATCAGGCACAGACATGGCTGAGCGGCAGGTGCTGTGGAGGCAGCCAATCAATGAGCCAGTGGACTTTTCATGTGAACAGGGGGCGTGACCAGGCCAGAAGCAAGGGTGAGAGTTTGTTTAGGAAAAGTACCAAACCTGCCAGTGCAGGGACGCAGGCGGGGTGCACAGCATCCCGGGGGCCAGGCCAGGGCCTTGCTGCTGGTGGCTGTGAAAGAAAAGGAGACCAAAAATATACAAGAAAATCCAATGCTTTGGAGAATGGAGGTGAGAGGAGGCCCAGGAGCTGCGGACTCGGGTTCCCCAGAGTTGGGGTGAAGGGGAAGATCTCACACAGAAAGGGCCAGGGGTCAGGGAGGCCACGGGGAAGACCCTGAAAACCCCACCCCGTGACCCAGAAGACTCAGAGGCAAGAGGAAAATGGAAAGAACGTTGGGATAGAGAGAAACCTCCTAAAAGGGGCGTCACGAGGGCCTCAGATTTCTCAGCAGCAGCCCTGGCTAGGTGACGACAGCTGCGTCTTGTTCTGAAGGAAAGAATAGTGGGCCTTAGGCCTCCGTCCCCACCTTAGGCCTCCGTCCCTGAACTTACACCTCCTTTCCCACCTTACAACTCCGTCCCCACTTTAGGCCTCCGTCCCCAGCCTTAAAGCTTCGTCTCCGAACTTAGGTCTTTGTCCCTGGCCATCCAGATTTCTCTTAAACAGGAGGCCATCGTGAGAACAACCATCTCAGGCCCCCCAGGCCCCCCATGGCGTGAACATGCGGAGGGGTCACGAAGGAGAAAATGAGAAAAGAATCTGACGGGGTGCGTGGGAGTCACAGCCGTGGGGCTGAGGGGAGAGGAGAAAGTGCAGCTCCACACACACTGCTCCGGGCCAGGTGCCGGCGAGGGGGGCCGGGGGAGCACGCGGCATGGATGCCGCTGAGAAGAGCAGGACGAGCTTGTCTGAGCCCCAAGGCAGCCAAGGTCAGAGCAGACGTGCAGGCCCCACTCACCAGGCCAGCAAAGGAAACACAATGCGTCCCAGGCAAACCAATAAGCGAAAGCATAGTGTGTAGAGGCTGCAGAATAAGACGAGGAAATCTCTCCAAATACAGCAGGAGCTGCCGGACCCAGCCACGCTCACCCAGGAGGAGACCCTCGGACCCCCCTAAGAAAGAGCAAATGAGACCCGGCAACTGGCGGGCTCCGAGGGACAATCTTAGAATAAAAAGACACGTGGGCCCAGGGCAGGAGGCACCAACCTCTGACCAACTAGAATCACAGGCATGTGGCCGGGGACGGTGGTTCGTGCCTGTAATCCCAGCACTTTGGGAGGCTGAGGCGGGGGGATCACCTGAGGTCGGGAGTTCAAGACCAGCCTGACCAACGTGGAGAAATCCCGTCTCTACTAAAAATACAAAATTAGCTGGGCATGGTGGTGCACACCTGTAATCCCAGCTACTCGGCAGGCTGAGGCAGGAGAATCGGCTTGAACCCGGGAGGCAGAAGTTGCGGTGAGCTGAGATCGCGCCGTTGCACTCCAGCTTGGGCAAGAAGAGTGAAACTCTGTCTCAGAAAAAAGAATCACAGATGCATGCCCAGGAGGGGAGGACGCCTGTCTACCACAGGGACAGCAGGCCCCAGCTTGCAGAATGGACCTCACGGACACCAGGGGCCAGAGAGACTCCAACACAGAGGCTCTCATGGCTGACCCATCTTTTTGTTTTTGTTTTTTTTTTTTTGGCTCTGTGGGACACTTCTGCTCCTTCATCAGGCCACAGAGAAGTTTTGGAACAACCCAAATAGTCAATATCACACAGACAGTCCTCTGACCAAAATGCATTAATTTAAATAATCTCTAACAAAAAGAATCCGATGAGGTGACAACTGCATCAGCATATCACTTCTTTCTTATTTTATTTTTATGTATTTATTTATTTATTTTTGAGACAGAGTCTTGCTCTATCGCCCAGGCTGGAGTGCAGTGGCGGGATCTCAGCTCACTGCAAGCTCCACCTCCCAGGTTCACGCCATTCTCCTGCCTCAGCCTCCTGAGTAGCTGGGACTACAGGCACCTGCCACCTCACCTGGCTAGTTTTTTGTATTTTTAGTAGAGATGGGGTTTCACCATGTTAGCCAGGATGGTCTCGATCTCCTGACCTCGTGATCCGCCTGCCTCGGCCTCCCAAAGTGCTGGGATTACAGGTGTGAGCCACCGCGCCTGGTCTAACTTCTTTCTTATTTTTTTGAGATGGAGTCTTGCTCTGTCACCCAGGCTGTCACAATCTCGGCTCACTGCAACCTCCACCTCCCAGGTTCAAGCAATTCTCCTGCCTCAGCCTCCCGAGTAGCTGAGATTACAGGCATGCGCCACCATGCCTGGGCTCATTTTTGCATTTTTAGTAGAGATGGAGTTTCACCATCTTGGCCAGGATGGTCTCGAACTCCTGACCTCGTGATCTGCCCACCTCAGCCTCCCAAAGTACTGGGATTACAGGCGTGAGCCACCGTGTCCGGCCCTTTCTTTTTTGTTTTTTAAGAGACAGGGGATCTCACTTTGTCTCCCAGGCTGGCGTGCAGTGGCAGTCGCAGATCACTGCAGCCTCGACCTCCTGGGTTCAAGTGATTCTCCTGCCTCAGCCACTCGAGTAGCTGAGACTACAGGTACACACTGCCACACATGGCTAATTTTTGTATTTTTCTGTAGAGTCAGGGTCTTGCCATGTTGCCCAGGCTGGTCTCAAACTCCTGGGCTCAAGTGATCCTCCCACCCTTTGAAACTCTGAAGCCAAACAGTGGCTTCTCTCCAGCTACAAAAGTCTTAGATGGCCTCTTCTTCCAGTGGAAAGTTGTTTTGTCTACATTGAAAATGTGTTGTTTAGGATAGCCACCTTCATCGGTGTTCTTAGCTTTGCTGAACCGGGGACCCCATAACCCTACCCTAGGATTCAAGGTGGAAGATACCATCCCAGGATGTGGGATGGAGGAGACAGTCCAGGTCTCTGCGGGAAAAGCAGAGAGAAAGGCAGGCAGGCACCATGTTTCCAGGCCACTGCCCCAGATCTCTGGAGTGCCTAGAGACGGCACTCTCTCCTGCCCTCCAGCTTGTGGTATCAACAGTTCAGAGAGACACTTGGAATTCCTAGGAATCCTGAGTCAGAAGCCCGAGATGGTGAGGGGACCCTGCTGGTCCTGAGTCCCTCTCTGCGGTCCACATCCCTATCCCAGCTCCTAGAACCCATGCTCAGGGTTGCAGAGGGCAGGGCTGGCATGGGGGCAATCCCAGGGCAGTGAGCCCTGGGACTCCCGGTGGGGCATCGGCTCAGTGACTGGCAGAGCTTGCTTCGTGTTTCATAGACCCACATACGGTTTGTGAACTTTAGGGGGTCTTAAAAATGTAAAGGCCCTTATTATTGGATATTAAAGCTCAATAATGACGTTGTGATTATTATCTTGTAAAAGCTCCCTTGTCTTTGATAGACATACACGGATGATGGGCCGTGGGAGATGGACGGGGGTCCGGAGACGAAAGGCGGGCCATGAGCTCCTCACTGTTGAAGCTGGTGAGGTGCGCTTGGGAGCTCTTTATCCTATTCTGTTTACTTTAGCATGTTTGAATTTTCCACTATAAACACTTTAAAGAAATAACAGAAGGAATTGTCTTCTTGCTCATCTGATCCTGCGGCTCCACGTGCCAGTGCTCACGCCCGCAGATCTTTGCTAGAGACTAAAGGTTTGATAGCTGTTTGCTTTGTACACTCAGGCCTCTTTTTCTTAACTTAACCATAAGCACCTCAGTCCCTTCAGGGACCTTTAGTTTCTTTTCCTAGAGCCATTTTGTTACTTAAAAGGATTTACAGGGTGCCTGCCCAATTCATCAGGGATTTTAACCTCTGATGGGTGTGCCGGCCTACTCTTGACTTAATCCGTTGATTTAAGGCTGAGATCTATTATGCTCTGTCACTCAAAGCATTTCTGCTTAGGGTTGAGAAGTAGTTGTCTCTTCTAGCTTTGTAAGTCTTCGATAATATGACTGGCTCCCTTCCCTTTCATTCCTGCTTACAACGCAGCCTGTTCTTGTCTAAACATCTCTCTCTCTCTCAACATATACTTCACGTACCATAAAAGTCACCCCTTTAAAGTGTACAATTCACAGTAGTTTTTAGTACAATGAGAAGGTTATGCAACCATTACCACTACGTAATCCCAAAACAAACCCCACACCTTTTAACAGGAACTCTCCACCCCTTGGAAAGCTAATCTGCTTTCTGTCCTGGGGGATTTGCCTTTTCTGGGTATTTCATATTAAGGGAATCATACAATATACCGTCTTTTGTGTCTAGCTTCTTTCATCTAGCATCTTGTGTTCAACGGTCATCCAAGCCATAGTATGTGTCAGAATTTCTTTCCTGTTCATGGCTGAGTAATATTCTATTGTAGGGAAATCCACATTCTCTTTATCCACTCACAGTTGATGGACATTTGGGTTTTCACTTTTTAGCTATGATGAACAGTGCTCCCGTGAACGTTGATGTTTAAGTTTCTCTACGGACATATGTTTTCCATTCTTTTGGGTATATACCTAGGAATGGAGCTGCTGGGTCACACGGTAATTTGTGTTTAACTTTTTGAGGAACTATCATTGTTTTCCAAAGTGGCTGCACCATTTTACATCCCCTCCAGCAATGTATGAGGATTTCAATTTCTCCACCTCTTCACCAACACTTGTTATTGTCCATTTTAAGAAATCAATCATGAGGCTGGGTGCAGTGGCTCACACCTGTAATCCCAGCACTTTTGGAGGCCGAGGAGGGTGGATCACTTGAGGTCAGGAGTTTGAGACCAGCCTGCCCAACATGGCGAAACCCCATCTCTACTCAGAATACAAAAAAAAAAAAAACCTGGACATCGTGGTGCATGCCTGTAGTCCCAGCTGCTCGGGAAGCTGAGGTGGTAGGATCACCTGAGCCCACGGAGGTGGAGGCTGCAGTGGGCCGTGATCGCACCACTGTACTCTAGTCTGGGCAACAGAGTGAGACCCTCCCTCAAAAAAAAATTAAAAATAAAATTAAATTGGGCTTTTGTCTTCTTATTGTTCAGTTGTGATGTTCTTTACGGATTCTAGATATAAGTTTCTTATCAGAAAGATAATTTCCAAATATTTTCTCCCATGATGTGGTTGTTTTTCTTTCTTTTTTCCTTTCTCTTTCTTTCTTTTCTTTTCTTTTCTTTTCTTTCTTCTTTCTTCCTTTTTTTTTTCCAGACAGGTTCTTGTTCTGTTGCCCAGGCTGGAGTACAGTGGCACGATCTCGGCTCACTGCAACCTCCACCTCCTGGATTCAAGCGATTCTCCTGCCTTAGCCTCCCAAATAGCTAGGAGCACAGGTGTGCACCACCACGCCTGGCTAATTTTTGTATTTTTAGTAGAGATGGGGTTTTGCCATGTTGCCCAGGCTGGTCACGAACTTCTGAGCTCAAACAATCTGCCAGCCTTCCCCTCCCAAAGTGCTGGGATTACAGGCGTGAGCCACTGCTCCCGAACTTCTTTTTGTTTTTGAAATGATGTCCTTTGAAACACAAAAGTTTTAAATTTTAATGAAGTCTAATTTATCTGGGTTTTTTCCTATGGTTGCTTGTGCTTTTGGTGTCATATCTAATAAGACTGCATAATTCAAAAGAATAAAAATTTAGGGCCGGGCTTGGTGGCTCACACCTGTAATCCCAGCACTTTTGGAGGCTGAGGTGGGCAAATGAGGTGGGTCAGGAGTTCGAGACCAGCCTCTACTAAAAATACAAAAAATTAGCTGGGCTGGCCGGGTGAGGTGGCTCACACTTTTTTTTTTTTTTTTTTTTTTTTTGAGACGGAGTCTCGCTCTGTTGCCCAGGCTGGAGTGCAGTGGTGCGATCTCAACTCACTGCAAGCTCCGCCTCCCGGGTTCACGCCATTCTCCTGCCTCAGCCTCCCGAGTAGCTGGGACTACAGGCGCCCGCCACCACGCCCGGCTAATTTTTTTTGTATTTTTAGTTTCACTGCGTTAGCCAGGATGGTCGTGATCTCCTGACCTCGTGATCCGTCCGTCTCAGCCTCCCAAAGTGCTGGGATTACAGGCGTGGTGGTTCACACTTATAATCCCAACACTTTGGGAGGCCGAGGCAGGTGGATCATCTGAGGTCAGGAGTTCGAAACCAGCTTGGCCAACATGGTGAAACCCCATCTCTACCAAAAATACAAAAAAAAATTTGCTGGGTGTGGTGGTGGGTGCCTGTAATCCCAGCTACTTGGGAGGCTGAGGCAGGAGAATCACTTGAACCTGGGAGGCAGAGGTTGCAGTGAGCCAAGATCGTGCCACTGCACTCCAGCCAGGGCCACAGAGTGAGACTCTATCTCAAAAAAAAAAAAAAATACGTCTGTTTTCTTCTAAGAGTTTACTAGTTTTAGCTCTTATCTTTAGGTATTTGATCCATTTTGAGTTAAGTTTTGTATGTGGTATATGAGAAAGGTGTCCAGCTTCATTCTTTGCATGTAGAATCCATTTGTCCAGCACCATTTGTTTATTTTATTTTTATTATTATTATTATTTTGAGACAGGGTCTTACTCTGTTGCCCAGGCTGGGTGCAGTGGCCTGATTACGGCTCACCGCAACCTCCGTCTCCGGGGTTCAAGCAATTCTCCTGCCTCCGCCTCCTGAGTAGCTCGGATTACAGGTGTGCGCCACCACACCCGGCTAATTTTTGTATTTTTAGTAGAGACGGGGTTTCACCATGTTGGCCAGGCCGGTCTTGAACTCCCAGCCTCAGGTGATCCACCCACCTCGGCCTCCCAAAGTGCTGGGATTACAGGCGTGAGCCACTGTGCCTGGCTACTTTAGCTCTTCAAATATTGTTTCCCTTAGCTCTTTGAACATATCTTCAATAATAGCTAATTTTAAGTCTTTATCTAGTAAGTCCAATGCCTGGGCTTCCTCAGGGGCTGTTTCTGTTGATTCAATCTTCTTCAGTGTATGAGCATACTTTCTTGTTTCTTTGCATGTCTTATAACTTTTTGCTGAAAAGTAGACATTTAAAACAATATGGAGGCTGTGCATGGTGGCTCATGCCTGTAGTCCCAGCACTTTGGTAGGCCAGAGTGGGCAAATCACCTGAGGTCAGGATGGCCAACATGGTGAAACCCCGTCTCTATTAAAAATACAAAAATTAGCCGGGTGTGGTGGTGGGCGCCTGAAGTTCCAGCTATTCCGGAGGCTGAGGCAGGAGAATCGCTTGAACCTGGGAGGGAGAGGTTGAAGTGAGTTGAGATCGCGCCATTGCACTCTAGCCTGGGCGACAGAGCAAGACTCTGTCTAAAAAATATATATAAATGTAAAATATAAAAAATATAAATATATACATATACTTTATATATATAATAGGATATAGGCCTGGGTGCAGTGGCTCACACCTGTAATCCCAGCACTTTGGGAGGTCAAGGCAGGAAGATCGCTTGAGCCCAGAAGTTCAAGACCAGCTTGGGCAACATAGCAAGACCCCATCTCTACAAAAAATATGAAAAATTAGCCAGGTATGGTGGTGCACACCTGTAGTCCCAGCTACTCAGGAGGCTGAGATGCATGGATCACCTGATCCTGGGGAGGTCAAGGACACAGTGAGCTGAGATCTTGCCACTGCACTCCAGCCTGAGCAACAGAGCGAGACTCTGTCTCAAAAAAACCAATCGTAAAAATAATAAAACAACATAATGCGACAACTTTAGAAATTAGATTCTCTCCTCCCCTCCAGGTTTTGTTGTTGTCCTGCTTGCGGTAGTCCAACACACCTTCCCTTGTCAACGCCCTGCACGTGCGGCCACAGTGACCTACGTATTTCACGAGCTCTATTTCCACCCCTTCTCTTGGACACAAGTTCACTGATTCGAAACCTGCTTCCCAGTTATCTTGGAGACAGTTTTGCCAAGTGTTTTGCATAATGCTGGTCTCCGCCCTTCTGATAAGTACTTTGCGGTCAGGCCACTAGTCAGTGTCCTGTGGGGTGTGCAGTAGCAGCATCCCCCTCCTGGTCTCAAAGTCCATCCACTGCGATAGGTTTGCTTAAGCCACGTTCACAAGCCACCCCAGTGTCTCCAGCTTAAAGCCACAGCTTGTTCTCACTCGCACTGCATGGCAGGGGTTGGCTGAGTTTCTCTCTTCCGTCTTTGCTTCAGGATCCAGGCTGATGGAATGACTGCTGCCTAGAACATTGCAGGTCTTCCCAGATGAGACACAGAGGCTCTGGAGGGTCGTGCAATAGTAAGTAAATGCTCTGGTGTAAAGGTGCCATGTAAATACCTCCTCTCATTCCTCATTGGCCAATACTGGTCACATGGCACCACCTCATGACTCCCCGCCATGGCTCCCCTCCTGGCCATGATGGGACCAGGCAGTCCGGCCCCTCCCACCCACCCGAAGATGAAGCAGAGTTGGGGAGCGCTGCTAGGGACCACCACTCCCCTCATTCCAAATCATCACCTTTATTCCCTCTGCCATCATTTTATTCATTGGGTCGGATAATTTACCCTCTAAGTAACACATCGTAATATTTAGTATAGATGATCGTTTTCCACAGACATGATTTGGCAGCTTGTTATTAAATTTTGCTATGATTTCTGCCAAATGAATGATATTTGCCTTATCCCACGTGTGCGGTTGTTTGAATGGTCTTCTGGATCCTAGATACTGCCTCACCGGAAGCTGAGCCTGGTACACGCAGAGCCCACAGGACACCCACAAGAGTCACATACCTGCCATTGACCACCTCTGGGCTTTTAATACCGAAACTTCAAAGAACTTATGTATCTCTCATTGCACTTGCTAGCAACATTTATACAGGAACATGTTGTATTTATATCCCCAAAAATCAGTAAGAGAGTTTTAACAAAACAATGTATGGGAAAAGTCTTGAGTCACATTTCAGAAACAATGTGTAGACGGTTGTAATAACACGGGGGCATTTTGCAAAGTTTAAGAACCAACAAAGAGGCGTGCGCACAGCCAGGGTGGGGCTGGGGCTCAGGGAGGCCGTGCTCCTGCAGAGAGATTTGCTCAACCCTGTGTTCAGGACGCCACCTGCATCAGATGTTAAGTTCACTTACGTGTCGTGTGTGTTACTGGCATACACGTTTCCCTGGTTTTTAGCAACACTGTAATTTTTCTCATTTTTTAAAAGTAATCCCAGCACTTTGGGAGGCCGAGGTGGGCAGATCACGAGGTCAGGAGATCGAGACCATCCTGGCTAACACGGTAAAACCCCGTCTCTACTAAAAATACAAAAAATTACCCGGGCGTGGTGGCGGGCACCTGTAGTCCCAGCTACTCAGGAGGCTGAGGCAGGAGAATGGTGTGAACCTGGGAGGCAGAGCTTGCAGTGAGCCGAGATCGTGAGCTCACTGAGTGAGCGAGACTCCGTCTCAAAAAAATAAAATAAAAAATTTTGTATTTTTTGAGACAGGGTCTCCATCTGTTGCCCAGGCTGGAATACAGTGGTATGATCACAACTCACTGCCATGAGTCTGGGAGCCTCGACCTCCAGAGCTCAAGCAATCCTCCCGTCTCAGCCTCCCAAATAGCTGGGACCATAGCAGTGTGTCACCATGCCTGGCTAATTTTTGTATTTTGTGTAGAGATGGGGGTCTCACTATGTTGCCCTGGCTAGTCTCGAACTCCTGGGCTCAAGTGATACTCCCACCTTGACCTCCCAAAGTGCTTGGATTAAGGTGTGAGCTACCACACCTGGCCATTTTTCTCATTTAAAATAGATTCTTGGCCAGGCATGGTGGTTCATGCCTGTAATCCGAGCACTTTGGGAGGCTGAGGCGGGTGGATCACTCGAGGTCAGGAGTTTGAGACCAGCCTGGCCAACATGGTGAAATCCCATCTCTACTAAAATACAAAAATTAGTCGGATGTGGTGGTGGTCACTTGTAATCCCAGCTACTAGGGAGGCTGAGGCAGGAGAATGGCTTGAACCCAGGAGGCAGAGGTTGCAGTGAGCTGAGATCGCACCACTGCACTCCAGCCTGGGCAATGAAGTGAAGCTCCATCTCAAAATAATAATAATAATAATAATAATAATAATAATAATAAAATAAAATAGATTCTCAACTGAAGGTTCTTGGTATTAAGTGGAGACATTAAGTGGAGGGCGTGTGTGTGAGCACCAGTGGCACCCGCGGACACTTTTTTCAAATGACGTGTATTCGTGGCATGGACTGCCATTTTTCACATTTTCTGTTGACTTTCATTGGTTAGTGCTGCAAATGAGCAGGTCACGCTAAGGCTGTGGGTAATCGCTGCCATCCTCACTCCTCAGCTGATCCTTCCCATGTCCAGAGAGGCTGAAATAAAAATGAAATTTATAATCCTGGCCGGGCGCGGTGGCTCACGCCTGTAATCCCAACACTTTGGGAGGCCGAAGCGGGTGGATCACGAGGTCAGGAGATCGAGACCATCCTGGCCAACATGGTGAAACCCCGTCTCTACTAAAAATACAAAAACAAAATTAGCCGGGCGTGGTGGCGGGCGCGTGTAGTCCCAACTACTCGGGAGGCTGAGGCGGCAGAATGGCGTGAACCCGGGAGGTGTAGGTTTCAGTGAGCCGAGATCACGCCCCTGCACTCCAGCCTGGTGACAGAGCGAGACTGTCTCAACAACAACAACAAAAAAGAAGAAATTTATAATCCTTTGAGTATTATATATTATAAAGTAACCAGGATCTAGTTGTTTCGTTTTGTTTTGTTTTTTACCAATTGGAATAATTCACGTTTAATGTTTCCAAAGCCTTCGGCCTGCAACCGCTGTCCTGGGGTTGAGAAATCTCTGGGGAGGAGGAGTTTGGGGGCCAGCATCTTGTGTCGGGGCACGGGTTGTTGAGATGACGCTAGCACCCCCCATCCCCCGCCCCTGCCTACTGGGCCGGTTTCCCCTCCAGGGGGTGACGTGGCGCCTCCCAGATGGGACACAGCCTGCTGTCCCCACTCTAGTCAGAAAGCAGGAGTGAGACAGGTGGCCGGGACGAGACGCTGGGGCTGGTAGGCGCTTTGCTGCCATCTGCTGGGGAGCCCGTGGCAGCCGCCGCCGTGGACCTTGTGCTGGTGGAAAGCACAAAACCACTGTCCACGTGAAGGCCGCCCATGTCCTGGCAGTGCCCCTGAGGGGTGGCCTCCTGCAACCACCCTCCTGCAACCACTCTCCTGCAGCCACCCTCCTGCAACCACCCTCCTGCAACCACTCTCCTGCAACCACTCTCCTGCAACCACCCACCTGCAACCACCCACCTACGACCACCCTCCTGCAACCACCCTCCTGCAACCACCCACCTGCAGCCACCCACCTACGACCACCCTCCTGCAACCACCCACCTGCAACCACTCTCCTGCAACCACTCTCCTGCAGCCACCCTCCTGCAACCACCCACCTGCAACCACCCACCTACGACCACCCTCCTGCAGCCACCCAGGGAGCCGCAAAGCCACTCTGCTCGTGCTGGCCTGGCCTCTGAACCTATCACAACATAAGACAGAAGAGGACTGAATGGGGTGCAGCCCAGCGTGCGCTGCTCAGCCTGGTCTTTGTGAATGGGCTCCATCCAGCCTCTGTCCTCAGAGACGGCAGGTGGTGCCTCATCTTCCTGGCAGACCTGGAGGGAGTGTGGGTAGAGTGGGACCCAGCCAGGAGTCCAGGCCCTGAAGCCAAGGGCAGGCCCATGTCTCCACCACCCCACAGTCCAGCATCCTCAGACCAGGCCCAAGAGAAGCCCCACTCCTGAGCAGGGGGAGGGAAGGGGAGGCCGAGGACTCACGCAGCTGCCCCCTAGAGTGGGAAGGAAGGGCCCCAGCGTTTCCCAGCTCTAGCCCCACTTAGCTTTTGGTCCCTTTGCTGTGGTCCCCAGGGGTGTGGCTTTCCCGGGGGGCTGAAGCCAGCAGTCCCTCAGCAAACACGTGCAGGGCTCCAGGGTGGGGGATCAGACTCTGCCCCCAAAAGGCTCTGAAATGTGTCAGGATGCGACATGGTGGAACTGACCAGGTTTCCAGCAGGTCTGCGGGGCTGAGGCCTGCATCCCCTGGGAGGCTGACATGCGCTGTCTGGCACGGAAGGTGGATATCCCCTCAGCTATGCCTTCTTTGTTCACTGGCTGGAATACTTCCGCGATGACAAACCTCCCTCTCAGGCTGTTTGGTTACCCAGCGGCCCATCTGCATAGGAAAGACGGAATAAGAGCTTGATTCTTTTCTTTTATTTATCAATTTTAAAAATGTAAGCTTGTTGCCGGGATCTCCTAAGGACGATCAGTTAATTTTTTTTTTAACTCAGGGATTTAAGCGGGTGAGTTGAGTAAGCTGAAGCTGTCCCATCTTCCGAACGCGTTTCTAGGATGGCAAAGCCTCCTGTTCCGAGACGGGTAGAGCAGGAAGCCACTTCCCACAGATCACAGCTGCCCCATCCCTTCCGGGCGTCCTGCCTTGCCTCGAACTCCTGGGCTCAAGTGGTCCATTCCCTTTCCTTAGAGTGTGGGATGAATGCCTCCGGGAGAGAGGTTCCTCCTCCGGGTCAGCAGCTGCAGCTACCTAAGCATTCTCTTCCTCACCCAGCAGGGCCCGCAGCCCAGGGTTATGGCGAGACTCCAGTTCAGGGTGGCGGCTGCCAGGGAGCTGTGGGTTGGTTGGTTGGAACCAGCTGAGGCCCCAGAACCAAGAAGCCCTTCCATGCCAGGCCCAGGGAGGAGGAGCCTGTTGACAGTGTTGTCCCTGGGACCTGGTGGGCAAACAGGCTGGGGGCGAGAGCTCGGGACCCAGAGACCTGGGTCCTGCCTGCACATGATCCAGTAGGGAGGGCAAGCTGGTCTGCCCCCGAGGCCCAGCCACCGTGCTGGGCTGTCCTGAGAGGCCCTGGAGGACAGGTGCGATGCTCGGTGGGCTGTCTCCACAACATACAAACATCAGTTGTATTTCATGCTAGCAGTAGGCAATCCAAACATGAGACTAAGCAAACAACTCCATACACAATAGCACTGCAAATAATAAAATACTCAGGAATAAACGTAGCCAAAGAAAGGCAAGACTTGTGTATTTAAGACTAGAAAACATTACTGAAAGAAATGAAGAGGACATGATTGAACGGAAAGTCATCTCAGCATCACTCCCCAAGCTGACCTGCAAATTCAGTGCAATCCCCATCCCAATTCCACTGTCTCCTGCCTGGGGGCTGCCCCTGCCCTCTGCCCAGGACACAAGACTGCTGGGTGGCCTTGTGTGTGTGTTGGGGTGGGAGGGCTCCACTCCTGTCTGTGGCGTGCAGCCCTGCTCAATGCATTCCCAGCACTGAAGAACGGCCTCTCCCAGGGCCCAGCAGTTGGGGCAGCCTTCCTCCTGAGGTAGGAGGCAGGACTCAACTCCGGAGGCGGGGTTTGGACACTGGACCAAAGTGAGGACTAGCTAAAACAAGTGTCTTACAGGGAGGTGGAAGCACCTCCCTGTAAGACACGCCCACCAGTGTGCCATGTCATTTTACTATTCCGTGGTAACACCCAGAAGTTACTGCCCCTTTCCATGGCAACAACCAGACAAGCCAGAAGTTGCCACCGTCATCCTAGAAATTTCTGCATAAACCGCCCCTTAATTTGCATGTAAGTAGAAGTGGGTAGGCTGGATGCCCTGGTTCATCCCTGTAATCCCAGCACTTTGTGAGTCCGAGGTAGGAGGATCACCTCGGCCCAGGAGTTCGAGGCTGCGGTGAGCCCTGATGGCACCACCAGACTCCAGCTTGGGTGACAGAGCAAGACCCTGTCTCAAAACAAAACAAAAATTTGGGTATAAATTTGACTTCAGCCCTGCCTCAGCTTCGACTCTGGGTGCACTGCCTGTCGGGTGGCCCCTGTTCTCAAGGACCAGCCCCTTTGCTGCAGGTCTGGTTGGCCACTTAGTTGCTGTCTAGGCTGGGTGCAGGGGCTCACTCCTGGAATCCCAGTACTTTGGGAGGCCAATGTGGGCGGATTGCTTGAGCCCAGAGTTCAAGACCAGCCTGGGCAACATGGCAAAACCCCGTCTTTACAACAAAAAAATACAAAAATTAGCTGGGTGTGGTGGCACATGTCTGTAGTCCCAGCTACTCGGGAGACTGAGACAGGAGGATTGCTTGAGCCCAGGAGGTCAAGGCTGCAATGAGCTATGATGGCACCACTGCGCTCCAGCCTGGGCGATAGAGAAAGATCCTGTCTCAAAAAATTAAAAGTTGCTGTCTAACACACTGGCTCGTCCTTGAATTATTTCCCAGGCTCAGCCTCAATTTTGGGGCTCACCTGTCTGGCATCGCTGCTGCTTCTGGAATGTCCAGGAGCCCACATGTTTCCTGATTGGGGTCAGCCATTTTGATGATGAAATTTGTAATATTAAGTTGTTTCGTTGGGACTTTTCAGAACCAGGTGAATACACAGCAGATAAAACACCTTGGAGGCCGGGCGTGGTGGCTCGCACCTGTAATCCTAGCACTTTGGGAGGCTGAGGCAGGTGGATCACCTGAGGTTGGGAGTTTGAGACCAGCCTGACCAACATGGTGAAACCCTGTCTCTACTAAAAATACAAAATTAGCCGGGTGTGGTGGCTCATGCCTGTATTCCCAGCTACTGGGGAGGCTGAGGCAGGAGAATTGCTTGAACCCGGGAAGCGGAAGTGAAACTCTGTCTCAAAACACACACACACACACACACACACACACACACACCCCTTGGAAACAGAGAAACCTGTTCTACCGTAATGGGAAGCAGCAGCCCTCTACCAGGATCTGCCTGAGGTAGCAAGTGCCGGCAGGTCCAGCGACCTGCAGGGCCACCCTCCTTCCCGCTGCCACCCCCCTGCCCACGCCGCGGTGAATGGCTTCTTTGTTAGCATTCCTCAGCCACCCTGTTTCCTGTTGGGACTCCACGGACAGACACACTGCGTCTCCATTCTTTGAATAGTTGCTCTTACATTTTCAACATGGATATTTGACAAAGTCCAGAGTCCCAATCAAAATCTCTACCCTCTTCCTGAAAAATACAAAGGCAGTAAAAGTGTTTTTTTTGTTTTTTTTTTTGAGATTGAGTTTCAGTCTTATTGCCCAGGCTGGAGTGCAATGGCGTGATCTCAGCTCACTGCAACCTCTGCCTCCTGAGTTTAAGCGATTCTCCTGCCTCAGCCTCCCGAGTAGCTGGGACTACAGGCGTGCACCACCACGCCCAGCTAACTTTGTATTTTAGTAGAGATGGGGTTTCGTCATGTTGGCCTGGTTGGTCTTGAACTCCTGACCTCAGGTGATTCACCTGCCTCAGAGCCCCAAAGTGCTGGGATTACAGGCGTGAGCCACCGTGCCCAGCCTGCATCTGCTAAACTCTTTTCCAGGTGGTTGAAGCACTGGTATTTCCATCAGCTCAGTGTGAGAGCTCTGGTTGCTGGACCTCCCATCAACATTTGACATGTTTAGTCTTTTTAAATTTTCAGGCATTCTAGCGGGTGCATGGTGGTGTCTCACTGTAATTTTAATTTCTATCTTCCTAATGACTAATGTTCTTGCACGTCTTTTTATGTGCTGTTCACCATCCATATATCTTCACTGGTGAAATGTCTGTTGAAATCTTTTGTCTATTTCTAAATTGGATTATTTCTGTTTATTGAGTGCTGGGGGTTCTTTGTATATTCTGGATACAAGTCCTTTATCAGTTATGTGATTTACAAGTATTATTCCCAGTCTGTGGCTTGTCTTTTTATTTTCTTAACAGTGTATTTTAAAGGGCATAAGTTCCTAATTTTGATGAAGTCCAATTTATTGATCTCTTTCTTCTATAGATCATAATTTTAGTGTTATATTTCAGAAATATAACTCAAAAATGACAAAGATTTTTCTCTTACATTTTCCTTTAGATGGTTTATCATTTTAGATTCCAGTTGTGATCCATTTTGGGATAATTTTTGCACATGGTGTGAGATTCATTTTTCGCATATAGATGTTGAAAAGATCATTATTTTTTCACTGAAGTTCTTCTGTACCTTTACTTAAAATCAAATGACAATAGATGCAGGGGTCTATTTCTGGACTCGGTTGATCTATATTTCTGTGTTAATATCAATACCTCGCTGTCTTGATTACAATAGACTTGCAACAGCCCTTCAAGTCAGATGGTGGACGTCCCCTCAATTCACTTTTCTTTTTCAAGGTTGTTTCAGCTGCTCTTGGTCCTTTGCATTTCCATATTAATTTTAGAATCAGTTTGTCAATTTCCACACACACAAAAAACCTATTGGAATTCTGATTGGGTTGCACTGACCTGTAGTTCAAGTTGGAGAGCGTATCTCAGCAATATCAAGTCTTCCAGTACATGAACAAGGTGGAGAGTGTATCCCGGCAATATCGAGTCTTCCAGTACATGAACAAGGTGGAGAGTGTATCCCGGCAATATCGAGTCTTCCAGTACATGAACAAGGTCTGTCTCTACATGGACTTAGGAGTTTAATTTCTCTCATCAATGTTTGGCAGTGTTCAGTGTTCAGGTCTTGCACATCTTATCAGAATTATTCATATTTCACATTTTTGATGCTATTTTAAGTGATGTTTTAAATTTCACTTTATAATTGTCCATTATTAGAACATAGATGTACAGCTGATTTTTATATCTTGATCTTGTTTCCCACAGTCTTGCTAAACTCAATAGTTCTAGTTGTTTTTCTGTAGATTCTATCAGATTTTCTACATGGGTAACCATGTCAATGGCAAATAAAGACAGTTTTACTTCTTCATTTTCAATATGGATGCCATTTGTTTGTTTATTATTTATCTATCTTTTCTTTTTGCCACTGGCTAGAAGCTTCAATACAATGTGGCCCTTTTTCCTGATCTTAAGGGAAAGCATCTGGTTTTTCATCATTAAATATGATGTTAGCTGTAGATTTTTCATAGATGCCCTTTATCCAGTTGAGGAGGTTCTCTCTTCTTCGATTTCTTGGAAGCGTTTTTACAGAATTGTTATTGTTTTTCCTTAAATGGGACATTGAGTTTACAGTAAGCCATGATGGTCCACGGCAGTCCAGCCTGGATGACAGACGGAGACCCCATCTCTTAAAAAAAAAATGCAGGTTCGGGCCGGGTGCGGTGGCTCAGGCCTGTAATCCCAGCACTTTGGGAGGCTAAGGCAGGCGGATCATGAGGTCAGGAGTTCCAGACCAGCCTGGCCAACATGGTGAAACCCCATCTCTACTAAAATTATAAAAATTAGTCGGGCGTGGTGGTGTGCACCTGCAATCCCAGCTACTCGGCAGGCTGAGGCACAAGAATTGCTTGAACCCGGGACGGGGAGGTTGCAGTGAGCCGAGATTGTGCCACGGCACTCCAGCCTGGATAACAGAGCGAGATTCATCTCAAAAAAAAAAAAAAATGCAGGTTCTGATCAGCGGGTTTTCCATGAAAGGGTCACTTATGCAAAGCAACCACCACGTGAGGACGGAGATGAGAAACCAAAGAATGAGGCTGACAGATTCGGTTTGTCAGGAGAGGGTGCTCTACTGGGGAACCTGCCACCAGGGGTGGCCTTGGGTGGAACAGGTGCAGCTCTGCACTGTTGCTCCCCAGACCCAGGGCTCAGCTTCTCTGTAGGGAAAGGCTCTGCGTGCTCCACACAGGCAAGAACGCAACATCGCCTGTCATCTGTGTAATAACATCAAGGCTGCTCTGATGGCAAGGCAGGATTCATAGCGAGTGCACGTTCTTACACTAAGGACAGTAGATACGGCAGGAATCAGGGCATTCCCAGGACGGCGGCTCATCGGAAGTCTGCACGGTGGAGTAGAACCTAACATGGAGTCACTTCTGTCTCCATAGTGGGTCTGCGCTGGATCTCGAGAGTCTTCATTTCAGAAGTTCAAGGGTGAAGCCCTCGCTCCTAGTTCACGGAACACACATTGAGAGGCTTCCGCTTTGGCTAATGGGTTGTGTCCATTATCCTTTCGTAGGGAATCTGTCTTTTCTCTCTAGCTGCTTTAATTTTTTTTTCTTCTTTGGTTTTCGGTTTTCCGCAATTGTACTACAATGTGTTTTGATGTAGATGTTTTATCTGCCATACCTGGGTTTTACTGTGCCTGTTGGACAAATGGTTCATGTTTTTCATCTATTTGGAAAACAATTATCAGCCACTATTTCTTCAAAACATCCTCACCTTATTCCAGGATCTTCTTATAGAACCCCAGCTGGACTGATGCTAGACGTCTTCCATTCTGCCTCCTAACCTCTCTTTCCTGTTTCCCATCTCTGGGATCAATTCTGAGTAATTTCTTTAGATCTATCCTTTAATTCACCAATTCTTCAACTATGATTAGTCTGCTGTTTAGTCCATTGATCTTTAAATATTATTAGTATATGTTTCATTTCTAGAAATTCTATCAAATTTCTTTAAAATCTTCTTGCTCTTTTTAGCTAGAATTTTACTTTTCACATTATGGATTTGTTGTGTTATAAACATTTCAAACATACTCACTGTGTATTCTTGATTGAATAATTCCAGTATCCTGCGCCCCTCAGCTTCCAGGTCTGCCCTTGTTCACGATGCTCGTTTCCATGCGTCTTGTAACTTTTGACTGCATCATGCTGGAAAGCCCGAGGTCTTTTATCTGAAGCCTGGGAAGCCTTGGTTGGGGGCAAGACCTCCAGATAAGATTATATTGGCTTATACCAGGTACCAGGCAACAACCAACCTGGGGCCATGGTGATGTAATTCCTCCACATGGGGTTCTCCAGACCCTACAGGGGGATGGCCTGAAATTGTAAAGCTCAGTGGAAACGCCTTCCTGTCAGAGCCCAGGCAGGATCCAGCGTTTCCCTTCTGTGGCTGGATTGTCGGAGAACCCGCGTTCTCGCTGGGTGCAGCCCTTTGAGGATCCGGATGCCACAGAGGCCTCTGGCTGTACGGCCCGCGTCCCGGCCTCCTGTTCCTGAGGACCTTTAAAACCTGAGGCTTCAGCCTTCCAGGATCAGCAAATTCCTCGGGAAGCGTCAGCTCAGCCGCTGCACTGAGGACCCCCCTTTATCTTTCACCCCTGGTGGTTTCCTTGTCTTTTTGGTAACGTCAGGAATGCACCTGAGAAGCTATTTAAGTTTTACCCGGATTTACGTGGGAGGAGTTTTCAAGGGTCTCTCGGTCCGTCTGCGCTGCTACTGAGGAGCTGCCACCGTGAAGGCAGCTGCCGTGGCCGATCCTCCAAGATCCCCTTGGGTGTCCTTGTTCCCCTCCCCAGCTGCTGCAGACGCTCACCTGTGTCCGCCTCCAGAACTCTGCCCTTGGCTGACAAGAGCTGCTCATTCGGAGATGCCTGAGGACCACGTGCCACCCCACAGGCAGCTCAGACCCATGTGTGGGCAGGAGTCAGAGCCTCTGAGCTGTGCCCCTGTCTCTCAGATGTCCGTGGGGCAGGGCTACGGCTCCAGCCCCCTTTGCCAGCTCCTCGCCCTCCCCACTTGTTGCACCCCTTTCCTGAGAATTCTCCAGAAACCATGTGTAGCTGAGGCACCGCCCTGGGGAGCCTGCCTGGGACAGGGGGTGCAGACGTGGTCCTGGCGCACAGATGCCACAGTTGGTCAGAACACCACCGACTGCCTGGTGATGCTGTCAGCCTGGCATCCACGGCAGTGCAGCCGCTGGAGCTCCCACCTGTTGAGACGTGCTGGCAGCGGGAGGGAAGGTGGGGGCAGCGGCCAGAAGACCCTGACCATGGGGGCCCATGAAGCTGGCTCATGGAGCGCCGCAGTCTGACAGGAGACGCAGATGGGCAGCCTGCGAGGCGGCCGCTCACTACACTGGTTCTCACACTCAGGCACATGGCAGCCCCTGGAGGGCTCCTTAAAGCACAGCTGGCTGAGCCCCAGGCCCAGGATTTCTGACTCAGTTGGTCGGTGCGGTGGCCAAGGCTCTGCCCCTTACAAGCTCCCAGGTGGTCCCGAGGCACACTCAGAGGACACTGGCTTAGCACACGGCACCCACAAATTTTAAAACGAGTGAGCGAGTCCGGGCCCACTGCTCTGATGGAAAACACAACCGCTTGCTTTGTTTCCTTATGTCAGCCAGTTCTCAGAGCCAGAGCCCACAAATGGAAAGAGCGGCCAGGTCCCCTTGTGAAAGGCCTCACGCCTCCAAGTATGGACAGCAGTGACCCCCCAGTCCCTCCAGGGACCCAAAGATGCTTATCTGGACAACTGTGCCCTGGGGAGAGGAAGACGCCCAGATCAGGGTCTGAGTGGACGCTGACGCCTGGGGCGCAAAGCACCCTCAGAGGCTCCCATCTGGGTAGGGAATATGGGGTCAGGAAGGACCTGGAGTCCCGGCCCAGGCCTCAGCCCATCATTTCCCAGCCCAGGAACGTGCAATTGGAACTGGCATGCTCAACAGCAAATCCTCACATGGGCTCTTTGGCCCATGGAGTAAAAATCACTGTAGTAGGAAAGACCAAATGGAAGCCTTAGAAACTACCCCCAGCTCCAGCCAAGGAAATAAAACAATACATCATCCTGGTCAAAACGGCGGCGTCAGTAACACCACAGATGCCTAAAGGGTGCATGGGTGATGGTCACCATCTTCCCACTTAATTTGCTGGTCAGGTCCCTACAAGAGCTGGGTAGACTGTGGTGGACGGCGGCTGAGCCGCAGCATCCCCCCGCAGTGCCAACTCCAGCTGCTGTGCTGTCTGTGGTCTTTCCTGGAGCAGACTCACAGCCTCAGACGGTGTCCTGTGGCTCCTGGCTGGGCAAAGGGCTCTCCACTGCACCGGGAAGAGGTCAGGGGCAGTTCCCATTCACACGGGGTGGACAGCAGCACACAGACATGCAGACACACAGACAACTGACCAAAGCGCAAACACACAAGTCCGCTCACTGACAGCATCGCATCCACCAGGCCTGGCAAGCAGGAAGTGGCGGGCGTTCTGAGCGTTCTGCTAGGACACGGGCACTCCAGGGCAGGAGAGAGGCTGAGCCAAGATTCAGGGACTGGTCACGCCATGAAGGTTTTAGGAGTCCAGAGATCTGGGCATGTTAGGACGTCCTGTCCAAGGTCAAGATCAAATTTTGAGCCTTGCATTTCCTAACACCAGGAAAGAAGCTGGCAGATGGCAGGCCTCTGGGTTCTGGACACAGCACCGATGTGCCAGACCCGGCACGATACCAGACACGGCAGGATGATGCCAGCCCCAGCACGATACCAGGCCCGGCACGATACCACACACAGATCTTTTTATCAGTTGGCACAGAGGCTTGTCGTTTTGAGTGGGGCCCAGGAAAAGGAAGGGTAGCACAGCTGGTGAGGCTGTGGAACAAAGTCCTGCCACTCAGGCCCTGTGAGCTAACAGAGCTCTTGTACCAGGAGCACCTGCCGCAGGTGGGGAAGGATGCATCAAGGGGTCTCCGGCAAGGCCCAAAAGAGCTGCAGCACCAGCCCTAAGTTTTGAAGCAAGGAGGTCCCGACTGCAACAGAGAACTGCGGACTGTTCAGAGAAGTTCCTGGGGATGGTGTAGCCACAGCTCCCACCAGGAGCCAGTGCCACAAGACCCACCCAGGCTAAGGTCAGCGGCACAGTGAGGATCCAGGGTAAGGGGCAGTGCACTGCCGGGCACCAGCCATGAGAGCCAGAGGGCTGCACGGGCAGGTGGCGCAGCTTCCAGCTTGCCCGCCAGTCAGGCCACAGCCTCAGAGGGTCCCTGTGACTGGGTGGGGGCCAAGCCCGGCCTGCTTCATGGCGGTTGGGTTCATGGTAGTCGGACCACTCCACTTGGGCTGGCCCTGGAGTCAGGGGTCGGGGCGATCCCTGGCCTCTCATGAGGAGAGGAGAGCAGCTCATGGTAAGGACACACGTGGACAGGGCTGGGTAAGGGCTCGGCTGGCCGGTCAGGGCCTGAGAAGGGCAACGCTGGAAGACAGGCTGGGGAATGGAACTGCCGGGTGGACACCAGTGTGGGGACTTGTGGGTGTTCACCAGGGGCACCGGCTGCAGAGCGGGCACCAGGCCACCCACAAGCCAATGACGCGGCCAGTGACGCAGCGTCTGGTGCTCCCACACGGCTCCCGCCCGGAGCGATGGAGGACCAGATGAAGCTAGGAGCCCCACGACAAGCCCAGCTCCTGTCGGCAGCAGCACATCCCATCCTCTGGCAATAAAGACCACCAGGCGCCCTGGACACAAAACCAGCCAGAGACCAACCGGTCACTTGGAGGTAAACTCAGCCCTGGAGGCCCCTTCCCCTTGGAAAGACAACAGCTGGTTGTCTTTCCAGGCACGGACCCACCTTTCCAGCCCAGGATGCCTCCGTGTCTGCCCTGGGAGACGGGCTCCTGTGAAACGGCCCCCAGGGCCTCTGATTGCTTCCGGCAAGGGGGTGCAGAGGGAGCAGGAACACGGGCGCCGCAGAGCCTAGAGTGTCGGCGAGCTTCTTGGAAAGAGTTGGTGTCACCGTCCTGACACCAACCCTCTGGGACTGTGGTGATCCCGTCCTCCAGGATGTGGTCTTCGGCCTAAATCAATGGCCCCACAGAGGACTGCACGGGTCTGGGGACCAAGGGGTAGAGGCAGGAGTGGCCGCCCACTCACCAGCTCCCAGTGACCCACTGACAACCTGTGCTTCCTTTCCCTGCAACTCTTAAGCTGTGAGGGCTCAGAGGTCCTAAAACCCAGCCACCTGGGACAGAGTGAGGTGCTGCCCCGCTCAGTGGCTGTGGGTCACCTGGCCGGGGCCACTCCTGTTCCAGCGGACCAGCCGGCAGAGCACCCTCCACCCGGCCGGGGCCGCTCCTGTTCCAGCGGACCAGCCGGCAGAGCACCCTCTACCAGGCTGGGGCAGGGAGGGTAAAGCCCAGCAAGAGCGAGAAGACTAGAACTTGGACCCCAGGGTGAGGGCCTGGGTCCCACTGGCAGGAGAGGCGAAGGCCAGGCACAGTGGCTCACGCCTGTAATCCCAGAACTTTGGGAGGCCAAGGCAGGGAGGATCACTTGAGGCCAGGAGTTTGAGACCAGCCTGGCCAACACGGTGAAACCCCATCTCTACTAAAAATATGAAAATTAGCTGGGTGCACACCTGTAGTCCCAGCTACTCGGGAGGCTGAGGCAGTAGAATCATTTGAACATGGGAGGTGGAGACTGCAGTGAGCCGAGATCATGACACTGCACTCCAGCCTGGGTGACAGAGCAAGACTCTGCCTCAAAAAAAAAAAAAAAAAAAAGAGTATCGGCTGAGCCGGGGCCAACGGCTACTGCAGGCTGGGGTGGCCCCACTTCCCTCCTCCCCTAAGTCTTCCCAGAAACTGCCACCAATCGGAAGCCTGGAGAAGCCCATCCAGATGGAATCCCCCGAGTGTGATGGGCATGGGGCCGAGACATGGCAGACTGTGGTGGAGGCCCTCATACTAGGCCCACTGCCTGTGGCCCCTTCTCTGGAGGGCTGCCCGGCCAGCAGGAACCAACTGACCCGGGGCCATGTGGCACCCTCCCCGGAGGCCAGGGGGTCACAGCCAGTGACTGATATGGGAGCATACCACACCCCGCCTCAGATAAGGGAACGTGAGCCCCTTACAGTGCAAAGGGTGGGGCTGGGAGACTGGTCAGCACCTGACCAGCAGCAGGTCCCAGGGGGCCCGGCCTCGGTGTGGCCACCACCCTGCCCCACACTGAATCCCTCTGCCCAGGGTCTCTCAGCTGCCCTCCTGCGAGCACCTGGTCTCTGTTGCACACAGACGTACGTCCCTGACTGGCCATAGTGGCTGAGCTCAGAGCCTGGAGCCTGGGGCTGCAATGTCCACCCTGTCCCTGACACACACCTGACCCCAAGACACAAGGCCGGAGGCACGGGAAGGTTGGAATTGCTTTTATTGGGGGCGGATACCGCAAGGCCCCGCCCACGGTCAGGTTAGTGTTCTGCCCTTGCAGAGGCGCCAGCAGCCTGACACCTCCACCTGCCACCCGCCCGGGGTTAGTGGAACATGCAAAGCTCGGAGGGTGGAGGCAGGGGTGGTCGCTGCTGAGGCCAGGGCTGGGTGGAACAGGAGGGTCAGCACAGAGCCTGGCCGGTGTCCCTGGGCCCAAAGGGGGCTGGGGCTCCATGGGAGAGAGACAGGCAGGCAGCACCCCAGGGTGGGGCTCCACAAGCTGGAGGGGCCCCTGGACCCACCAGGAGGACAGGTCTGCAGTTCCCAGCCATGCCGGCTGGAACGTCCGCCTCCCCACTGGGTCTGGGTCCTCGGGGCCTGGGGTTAGAGGCCGACATGGAAGGCACTTACTAGGGGAACAGAGGCTGGAGGCTGACGCCGGAGGCCAGGGGTCTCAGGAGTGAGTGTGGGGGGTGAGCTGGAAAGCACAGATCAGACAGCACTGTGGGGGCTGGGCCCGAGGGCCTCGTCTTCCCATGGGGAAGGGGCTTCTCTGGGTAGACTGGGATAGAGGCTGACTGGGGCCCCCCGTCCCCAGCAAGGCCCACCGTGCAGGCCAGTGCTAGAAACACCAGGGCCCTCTACAGACAGGGTTGGGCCCAGCTGCCCTGTGCAGCTAGGACTGGCAGGCGGGCTACCCTGGGAAGACAGGAGGGTGGGCTGGGGCCCAGCTTGGGACCCTCCAAGGCACCTGGCTGTGTGAGTGGCAGGTAGAAGGGAGTGAGGAGACCCGAGGGGGTGAGGCGGCCAGCAGGGCTGGGCCAGCCCTGTCCCCCAAGATACAGGCTGTCTGGACAGCAGATATATATTAATATATTAGTCTGGTCTTTTTGGTTAAACTTTAGGCACCACTTGGGAGGAAGACACCTTTAAGCATTGAAAACGGCCCCCGCGCCTCGGTGGGAGCCGGGCTGGGCCGCATGCAGAGCGGGGTGGGCGCAGGCAGCCTCAGGCCACGGCAGACTCAGGGCCCCCCAGGGAGGCCGAGGACCCCGAGGCGTAGCGGCGGCCGTAGCCCGAGGAGGAGTAGGAGGATGAAGAGAAGGTCATGGAGAAGCCGGAGCCGGTGGCGTCAAAGCTGCCGCGGCGGGAGCCGGCCCGGGAGCCAGTGCGCGAGCCGGTGCGGGAGCCGGCGGTAGAGCCGGAGCCGCTGACGCTGTAGGGGCTGTAGTAGCCCTTGGTGGACTGCGCGGCAGCCTCCAGCAGCCGCAGCCCCGTGCCCTCCTCCACCATGCTGCGGTCCAGCGCGTCCTTATAGGAGATCTTGAGCTTGGTCTTAGGGCAGGTGAGGTACTTGGAGTAGGCGCCCACGTCACGCAGCTTCTGTGCGGTGCGGGCGTCCACCGTGCCGCGCTGCAGGGCCTCGTCCAGGGGCACGCGGCCCGGCGTGTCGGGCTCGATCAGGCCGCCGGTCAGGTACTGCACCTCCAGGAAGCGCTGGCCGGCCTCGTAGTAGAGCCAGCCCTTCTTCAGGGCCTGGGCGGCCGACATCTTGGTCTTGGTACGTGGGTCCTCGAAGCCGCAGAAGGCCTTCTGGGCCAGGTTGATGCGGTCCACCATGATCTTGTCCACCAGGCCCTTGTTGACGGCGTCGGTGACAGGGAAGCGCTCACCGGTGCTGGGGTCGATGATGCCCCCGGTGCAGGCCTGCGCCTCCAGCAGCCGCTGCCCCGTGATGTTATCCACCAGGTTGCGGTGCATGGCCTCGGTGATGGACACCTTCTCCAGCGTCTCCGTGTCCAGGATGCCAGCCACGGGGCCTGTCTCCTCAGTGGGGTCCGACCAGGAGGCCAGCTGGGTCCTGGAGACGGCAGGGCTGATGGGGTAGGAGGAGGAGGATCCCACCGAGGAGGAACGGGAGCGGAAGCCACCGGCGTTGCCCGAGAGCATGTCGGCGAACTCGGTGATGGAGAGCGTGCCGGCGCGGTACTGGTCCAGTGCCGAGCGGTCGATGAGGTTCTTGGCGATGGCGTCATCGATGTCGTACTGGCGCCCGGAGCGGCGGTCGATGATCATGGACTTGACCACGCCGTCCGAGGAGGAGATGGTGATCTCCTCCCACTCGCACTCCTGCTCGGACAGCTCCAGGTACGTCTGGTGGTCAATGAGGCCCTTGCGGTAGGCCTCGTACACTGACATCTCCTTGCCCGTCTCGGGGTCCACGATGACCACTCGGCGCTTGCGCACAGAGGACTTGGAGGACGTCTTCCGCTCCCGCTTCTTCTCCTTCAGCGGCAGGAGACACAGGCCCGTCTGGGGGTCGGTGATACAACGCTCCATCAGCTGCAGGTAGGTGAGGTTCTCCTCCGTGTTAGGGTCAAAGAAGCCCTTGGTGTCGTCCGAGGGGTCGGTCAGGATCTCGTTCATCTCCTCATCGAACAGGCCGCGCTTGTAGGCCACCTCCACGGGCAGCCGGTGGCTCTCCTCAGGGTCGATGATGCCGCCCGTGGCGATCTGGGCCTCCAGCAGACGGATGCCGTGGTCCTTCAGGATCAGGCCCTTCTTCATGGCCTGGAAGAGGGAGATGAGCTTCCCAGAGTAGGGGTCCTTGTACCCAGTGACGGCGCGCTCGGCCGACAGCAGCTTGTCCTTGAACTCGGGGCCCACGATGCCCATACGCACAGCCTCCTCCACCGTCAGCTTCAGTCCCTTGATGGGGTCGATGACGTAACCGGTGGCCGCCTGTGCCTCCAGGAGCTCAAAGGCCGTGCCGGGGCGGATGATGCCCTTCTTCATGGCCTGGTACACCGAGAGCCGTTCCTTGGTGGCATCTACGAAGACACCAGCGATGCAGCTGGTGCCTTCCAGGAACTTCTGCAAGTTCTTGGTGACCTCCTCGATGGAGGTCAGGCCCTCCCGCAGCTGCAGCGCCGTGGCCTCGTCCATGACCTGCGAGCGCACCAGCTCCTCCACGGTGATCTGCTTCCGCAGGCCGCGGAAGGTCAGCTTGCGGGCGTCCGACAGCGGCAGGAGCAGCTGGCCGGTACCGTCGTCACGACGGCACCGCCTGAGCAGCTGCGTGTAGCTGAGGCGCTCGTCGGTGGACGGGTCCACGTAGCTGCGCACCTCGCTGGGCTCTGACAGCTGGTCGTGCGTGTCCTTGTTGAGGTAGCCGCGCTGGTAAGCCACCTCCAGGGGAAGGTGGAAGCCCAGGCGGGGGTCCACGATGCCGCCGGTGGCCAGCTGGGCATCCAGCAGCCGCAGGGCCTCCTCAGTAGGGATCAGCTCCTTCTTCATGGCCTGGAAGAGCGAGATGGTCTGCTCGGTGTAGGGGTCGCGGTAGCCGGTGACCGCCCGCTCAGCCGAGAGCAAGCGGTCGTGCAGCTCGGGCCCCACCAGGCCCTTCCGCACAGCCTCATCCACAGTCAGCCGCTCCCCCTTCACCGGGTCCAGCAGGAAGCCTGTGGCTGCCTGTGCCTCCAGCAGCAGGCGGGCCACCTCGGCACTCAGCAGCCCTTTCTTGAGGGCCTGGTAGATGCTCAGTGTCTGCCTGGAACCGGGCAGGTAGACACCGGCCACGGAGCCCGTGCCATAGAGGTAGCGCCAGGCGGACTCCGCCTCGAGAGCCTCACGGAGGCTCCTGGAGCCCTCCCGGAGCAGGTTGTAGGTCTCGAGAGAGATGATCCGAGCCTCGAACAGGTCCTCAGCCGTGAGGCGGCGGCGCACGTAGTCGTAGGAGGCCAGACCCTGCTGGCGGATGATCTCTGTCTTCTCAATGATCTCGATGATGATGATGATCATGCGTTCCTTGGTCACCCGGCCGGCCTGGAAGTCAGCCATCAGCTGGGCCCGCTGCTCCTCGGGGATCAGGTCCGACTGCATCACCTCCCACAGGGACATGGTGGAGCCGCCGTGGCTGCCGCCGCCGGGAATGTCAATCTGTGTCTCTTCAAATGCCCTTCTTGTCTCCTCCTCAGTGTACACCTGCGTGGTCTCCACCACCTCAGCCTTCTCCGCCCCTTTCAGTGGCAGAAGGCGCAGGCCCGTCTCGGGGTCCTCCACGCACCGCTCCAGCAGCTGCCTGTACGTGAGGTTCTCATGCGTGTTGGGGTCGAAGAAGCCCTTGGTGTCGTCGCTGGGGTCCGCCAGGACGCGGTTCATCTCCTCATTGAAGTAGCCGCGCTGGTAGGCCACGTCCACGGGCACACGGTGGCTGTGCACGGGGTCGATGATGCCACCCGTGGCGATCTGGGCCTCCAGCAGGCGGATGCCGTGCTGCCGGAGAACCAGGCCCTTCTGCATGGCCTGGAAAAGGGAGATGGTGCTGCCCGAGTAGGGGTCTCTGTAGCCAGTGACGGCCTTCTCGGCAGACAGCAGCTGCTCGTGAAGCTCGGGGCCCACCACGCCCGCCTTCACCGCCTCGTGGACGTATAGGCGCTGGTTCCGCACGGGGTCTACCAGGAAGCCAGTGGCCGCCTGCGCCTCCAGCAGGAGCGCAGCCGTGCTGGCTCTCAGCAGACCCCGGCGCATGGCTTCATAGATGGACACCTTCTCCTTGGTGTCCTCCAGGTAGATGCCGGCGAGGCAGCCACTGCCCTGCAGCAGCGTCCGCACGGAGCCCAGCTCCGAAAGGTCCTTGACCGTCGTCTTGCCGTCCTTGAGCTGCTCAAACTGGGCTCTGCTGAGGACCCCGGAAGCCAGGAGCTCGCTGGCTGGCACAGGGGCACGGAGGCCGCTGAAGGACAGCCTCTCCTGCCGCAGGGTCTCCACCTCCTCCACGATGGTAATGAGGATCTTGATGACCTTCTCCACGGTGACCTTGCCCGTGCGGAACTGACGCAACAGCTCCTGCCGCTGCTCCGCAGTGAAGTACTCAGAGCTGATGAGCTCCCACACCGTCACCGTCCTGCCCTTGAAGCCGCCCACGGGGACCTCAACCGGGGTCTTCTCAAAGGTCTCACGGGCCTGCAGCTCTGAGTAGAGCTCCTCCTGCCGGATCCGAGCAGCTTTCTCTGAGAGTGGCAGCAGGCTCAGCCCGGTCAGCTGGTCGGGCCGGCACCGCTGCTGGAGCTCGCTGTATGTGACCGGCTCCCCTGTGCTAGGGTCACTGTAGGCCTTGGCGTCGGCCCTTGGTGCCGACAGGGCCCTGCTGGTCTCCTCATCCAGGCAGCCTCGGGCGCAGGCGACATCCAGAGGCACGCGGTGGCTCTTGCTGGGGTCCACGACGCCGCCCGTGGACAGCTGGGCGTCCAACAGGCGCAGGCCCTGCTCCCGGGGAATGAGGCCCTTCTTCAGGGCCTGGAACAGGGAGACACTCTGCCCTGTGTAGGGGTCCCTGTACCCTGTCACAGCCTTCTCGGCTGACAGCAGCTTCTCATGAAACTCGGGGCCCACCAGGCCAGCACGCACTGCCTCGTCCACGGTCAGCCGGGCGCTGGTGGCGGGGTCGATGATGTGCCCGGTGCCGGCCTGGGCTTCCAACAGGGCCACAGCCATGTCTGATGGCAGCAGGTCTTTCTTCAGGGCATTGTAGATACTCAGCTTCTGCCCCGCCTCCTCCAGCCATACACCCGCGATGACGTTGGCACCCCGGAGAGCCCGCCGCACAGTGTCCACCTCGGCCACCTCTCGCACAGAGCGCTCACCTCGCTGCAGCTGCTGGTAGAGCTCGCGGTCGATGACCCCGCTCTCCAGCAGCTCGGCGGCTGGCACCAGGCTGCGCAGGCCCTCGAAGCAAAGCCGGCCCTTCTGCTCCTGCTCCTCCACCACCGTGATGATGATCTTGATGATCTTCTCCACTGTGATGCGGCCCGTGCGAAACTGCCGCAGCAGGTCCCGCCGCTGCTCTGCCGTGAAGTATTCCGAGTTGATGATCTCCCAAATGGTCACCGTCTTGCCCTGGAACTTGCCGAACGGCGCGGACACGGTGGCCTTCTCAAAGACGTCCCGGGCCTCGGAGTCAGTGTAGACCAGCTCCCCGCCCTTGGCAGCCTTATCCGTGAGTGGCAGAAGGCGCAGGCCCGTCTCGGGGTCCTCCACGCAGCGCTCCAGTAGCTGCAGGTACGTGAGGTTCTCTTGCGTGTTGGGGTCGAAGAAGCCCTTGGTGTCGTCGCTGGGGTCCGCCAGGACGCGGTTCATCTCCTCGTCAAAGTAGCCGCGCCGGTAGGCCACGTCCACGGGCACGCGGTGGCTGTGCACGGGGTCGACGACGCCGCCCGTGGCGATCTGGGCCTCCAGCAGGCGGATGCCGTGCTCCCGGACGATGAGGCCCTTCTGCATGGCCTGGAAGAGAGAGATCTGCTGGCCAGTGTAGGGGTCCTTGTAGCCAGTGACAGCGCGCTCGGCCGACAGCAGCTTGTGGTGCAGCTCGGGGCCCACCACACCCTCCTTCACAGCCTCATTGACGGTCAGCCGCCGGTTCCGCACTGGGTCCAGCAGGAAGCCTGAGGCCGCCTGCGCCTCCAGCAGGATGAGGGCCGTGCCGGGACTCAGCAGCTGCCTCTGCAGGGCAGCATAAACACTCAACTTCTCATTGGTGGGCTTCAGCAACAGCCCTGCGATACTGCTGCGGCCCTGCAGGTAGTGGCGCACGTCTTCCCGCCGTGCGAGCTCGTCCACCGTGGTGTGGCCCTGCGCCAACCGCTGCAGCTCCTCTGCACTCAGGATGCCGGCCTCCTGCAGCCTCTGGGCTGGC
This sequence comes from Gorilla gorilla gorilla, assembly GCF_029281585.2. Classification (NCBI taxonomy): domain Eukaryota; kingdom Metazoa; phylum Chordata; class Mammalia; order Primates; family Hominidae; genus Gorilla; species Gorilla gorilla. The sequence continues at coordinate 149,776,834 of NC_073231.2, forward strand.
ACCTTCCGCCGCAGGCCATCGAAGCTGTGCTCCGGCTCTGCCTCTGCCGCGGGGCCATCAAGTGCATCCCGGCCATTGGGCAGGGTCTTCGTGGCAGCCACCTGCGAGGCAGTGACCTCCTCTGAGTGCGCCAGCGCGGCCCGGTGCTGCTCCTCCAGGCGCTGCAGCTGCTCACGCAGCCTCTGGTTCTCCTCAGCCAGCAGCTCCTCCTGCTGCCGCCGCTGCTGCTCCAGCTGCTGCAGCTCCTCCTGCTTGCGCCGCACGCCCTCCTCGGCCTCATGCTGCCGCCGCCGCGCCTCCTCCATGCTGGCCACCAGCCGCTGGCGTTCCTGCTCCATCTGCTGCTGCTGCCGCTGCTGCTCCTCACGCAGCTGCTGTGCCTTGGCCACCTCGTCCTGGAACAGCTGCTCCAGCTTGGCCTTCTCCTGCTCGATGAAGCGCTCCCGCTGTAGCAGGCTATCCTTTTCAGAGAGGAAGCTTTGCTGCAGGGCCTGCGTCTCCTGCAGCAGCTGCTCCTGCTGCACTGTCTGCATCTGCAGAAGAAGAGGGTGTGATCAGGGACCGCCAGCCCAGGGGCACCCACCACCCACCAAAGCAGATCCCCGGGCCCACCCGCCCATCGCACGTAGAGGGGGCGGTACCTCCTCAGACTTGAGCTGCAGCAGTTTGGCCTCCTGTTGGAGCTTCTCCTTCTCACGCTCCAGCTCAGCGATGGCCTCCCGCAGGCGCTCGGCATCATGGTCACTCTGCTGTCGCTGGATCTCCAGTGTCTGCACCAGGGTCACCTTCTCCTGCGTGGCGAGCTCCGTGCGGTGCAGCTTCTCACCGATCTCCTCCGCCTGCTTCCGGAAGCGCTGGGCGTCCTCCTCAGCGCGGGCCTGGGCTCGGCTCATCTCAGCCACACGCAGCTTGAGGCGCTCAGCCTCAGCGCTCATCTCCAGCTGCCGCTGCCGCTCGGCCTCCAGTGTCCGCTGGAAGCCCTGCGTCTCCTCCGCCAGCTGCTGCGCCATCTGCTCCTTGTCCTCCTGCAGCCGCCGCGCCTGCTCCTGCGCAAGCTCCTTCTGCTGCTGCAGCAGTTCCGCCTCAGCCTTGAGTCGCGTAGCCTCCTGCACCGCCTGCATCTTCTCCTTGAGCATCTTCTCTGCCAAGGCCCGCTGCTGTGCCAGGTCCTCCTCTGCCAGCTGCCGCAGTCGCGCAGCCTCCTGGGCCGCCACACTCAGCCGCGCGGCCTCCTCCGCCACCTGCTTCATCTTCTCAGCCTCCTCCTGCAGGAAGCGCTGCGTATTGTCCTTGTCGCGCAAGATGAGTGTGCGGTTCTCAGCCTCGATGCGTGCCTTGAGCTTGCTCAGCTCCTCCATTTGCACGCGCACCGAGAAGAGCTCCTCCTCCACCTGGCTGCGCTGGCGTGCGGCCTCCGTGGCCTCCGCCTTCAGCCGCTGCAGCTCCTCGTCCAGGAGGTTCTTCTGGTGGTCGGTCTCCTCCAGCTGCAGCCGCAGTGTTGTCAGCTCCTGCTCCACCTGCGCCTTCTGCCGCAGCGTCTGCTCGGCGAATTTCTTATGCTTCTCCATCTCCGCGTCAGCTGCCTGCTTCTGCCGCAGGGCCGCCTGCTCCGCCTGTGCCCGCCGTGCCGCCTCTTGCTCGGCCTCCTTGCGCAGCTTCTCTGCAGCCGCCTGCGCCTGAGCCTGGGCCTGTGCCTGCTCCTCTGCCGACTGCTTCAGCCGCTCGGCCTCCTCCACCTGCTGCCGGGACTGCGCCGCCTCACGCTCCGCCTGCACCCGGGCCTCCTCCGCCTCCTCAGCTGCCCGCCGGGCCGCCTCTGCCTCGCTGCGCAGCCGGTCCAGCACGCTCTGCTCCTGCTGCAGCGTCTGCTGTAGCTCCTGCTCCTTCTGCTGCACCGCGAAGGCGTGCGCCTTCTCTTCCGCCTGCAGCCGCTTCTGGGCGGCCTCCTGGGCCAGCTGCAGCTGCCGCGCCGACTCCTGCTCTGCTCGCTCCCGCAGGCGCCGCGCCTCCTCCACCTTGGCTTTCAGCCGCTCGACTTCCTCCAGCGCCGCCTTCCGCTGCCGTGCGGCCTCCTCCTCGGCCGCCAGGCTCTTCTGCACGCGCTCCTCAGCCTCACGGCGCCGCCGCTCCTCCTCCGCCGCCAGCTGCCGCTGCCTCGCGGCCTCCAGCTCGGCCTGCTCCTTGCTGCGCAGCGTGTCCTGCGCGTTGCTGCGGATGCGTCCCAGCTCCAGCTCCAGCTCCGCCTTGCCAGCGGCCGCCTTCTCGAAGCTCGCCTTGAGCGCCAGGATCTCCTCCTCCACCTGCCGCCGCTGCCGCAGCGTGTCCTCCACCAGCCCCTTCTGCCGCTCCAGCTCGCTGTCCGACGCCTTGCGCAGCTGGGCCAGGCGCTCCTCGATGTCAGCCTTGTGTTGCGCCGCCTGCTCCTCCAGCCGCCGCCGCTGGAAGGCCTCGTCCTCCGCCAGCCGCCGCAGGCGCTCATTCTCTGCCTCCTTCTCCTTGAGCGCGATCTCCGCCTCCGTCTTGAGCCGCGTGGCCTCGCTGATGGCGGCCAGCTTCTCCGCAAGCACCCGCTCCGCCTCGGCCCGCTGCCGCGCCGCGTCTTCCTCGGCCAGCTGCCGCTGCCGCTTGGCCTCTTCCGCCAGGGCACGCAGGCGGGCGGCCTCCTCGGCCAGCTCGCGGAACCGGCCGGCCTCGGCCTCCAGCCTCTGCTTGGACTTCTCGCTGGTGGAGCGCGACTCCTCCTCAGCCCTCGCCTTGCTGGCCAGCAGCACCTCCATCTCGGCCCGCACCTTGGCCAGCTCGGCTTCCAGCTCCTGCCGTTTCTGCGTGGCTGCAGCCGCCTCACGCTGCAGCCGGGCCAGCTCCTCCTCCAGCAGCTGCCGCTGCTGCTCCCCCTGCTCCGTCTCGGCCCGCAGCCGGATCAACTCCTGCTCCGCGGCCAGGCGCTGCTGCGCGGTGCCTTCCGCCAGCTGCCGCTGCTTCTCCAGCTCTTGTTCAGCCAGCTCCCGCTGCCGGACGGCCTGCTCCTCCGCCTTGCCGCGCCGCCGCGCCTCGCGCTCTGCCTCCTCCTTCTGCTTCTCAGCCTCGGCCTGCGCCAGGCTCTTCTGCTGCGCCACCTCCTCCGCCTGCAGCCGCAGCCGTAGCGCCTCGTTGGCCTTGAGCTGCCAGCGCTCCAGCTCCCGCTCTGCCTCCTCGCGTGCCCGCTCGGCCTCGGCCTGCTGCTGTGCCCGCCGCTCAGCCTCCTCCCGCAGCTGTGCCACAGCCACGTGTTCCTCCTGCAGGGAGCGCTCCAGCTGTGCCGTCTTCTCGGCGAAGGAGGCGCGTTTGCTCTGCAGCTCCGCCTCTGCACTGCGCTGCGCCGTCTCCAGGGCCACCTGTACCTGCCGCGCCCGCTCCACCTCGGCCTGCCGCAGGCGCCGCTCCGCCTCCTCCGCCTGCAGCCGCAGCTCCTCCAGGGCCTGCAGGGCCCGCTGCTTCTCCCGCGCCGCCTCGGCCTCGGCCTTCACGCGCGAGGCCAGCTCCGCCTCCGCCTGCCGCTTACGCTGGCTCTCGTCCTGCACCTGCCTCCGCAAGCGCTCGGCCTCCTCCTGCGCCTGTCGCTTTTGTGCCTCCGCCTCCTCCGCCCGTGCACGCAGTGCCTGCAGCTCCCCCTCGGCCCCGCCACGCTGGCGCTCGGTGGCCTCCAGCTGCAGGCGCACCACGCGGATCTCCTCCTCGATGCGCAGCCGGCTGCGCTCCGCTGCCTCTGCCTGCCGGGCCTTGGCCTGGATCTCTGCCTCCGAGCTCTGCCGCAGCTGCTGCAGCTCCTCCTGAATGCTGCGCTTCTGCTGCTGTGCGTCCACCGCCGCCTCCTCCCGCCGCACCGCCTCCTCCTGCATGCGCTGCTGCAGCTCCTTCGCCTCCCGCTCCGCCTGTGCCTTTGCCTGGGCGTGCGCCTCGGCCAGCTGCCGCTGCTTCTCCAGCGCGGCCTCCACCTCGGCCAGCCGCTCGCGCTCCTCTGCCCGCTGCTGCTCAGCCAGCCTCTGCGGCCACAGCAGAGAGAAGAAGAGAAGCAGAGAGAGTGTGAACACGGGCAGGCACCAGCGCTGACGAGGCACGCACCGGCACAGTTCACTCAGACAGCGCGGAGCAGGGGTCGGGGAAGACAGAGGCCCCAGCCCGGCGGAGGAGACAGCGTGCACCCGCCCAGGGCACTCGGGCAGCGATCGCAGCCGGCCCCACTGTGCTCACCAGCCTGGGGAAGGAGGCCCAGGCGTCCTCCCTGCTTCCCGCAGACAGGCGACGGAGACAGACGGACAGGGAGAGAGAGAGCAAAGCAGGAGCTCGGAACCTGCGAGCCACACCCAGCACACAGCCCTGCCTGAGCTCTGCAGGACACCAGTGGGCCTGGCTCCCACCACTGGACCCCTCTCCCCGACCAGGGTGGGAAGCCTGGGTGGGGCGGGGTGAGGCGAGGCGGCCAGCGTGGAGACAGCAGTGCAGACCCGAGCCAACTCGGAAGAGGATTCGGGGCCACGCGGAAGGTAGGGAGAAGCCAACAGATGGGTGCCTCGGAAGACCCCTCCCTAGCCCCACAACCCAGCACCCCCGACTTCCGGCAGCAAAGGGTTGAGCGGAGAGGCCAACGCAGAACGCCAAGGAAGAGCCCACAGGACGGCCGCTAGGCTGCAGGGGGGCCGCTCACGAGGGAGGAGAGGCGGCACCAGCCACTGTCGGGGAGCAGTGTAGCCACACCAGGCCAGGGGGGCAGGCCACAGGTGGGGCAGCCTGGGGCAGGCTGAGCTGGGGGCAGGGGTTGCTGGCAGCGCCAGTGGGGAGAGTGGGGAGGGCCACGAGAGGTGGCCTCAGGCAGCTCCCGTGGCTGTGTGTGGGATGCAACAGATGGTGAGATGGACCCCTCTGCCCAGCCTCCGCCCAACGGGCTGTACCTCCTCCTCCTCCATGCGCCGCAGAGTCTCGCTGATGAACTTGATGTACTGGCTCGTCAGTGTGGTCAGCTCGCTGTAGCGCGTACGCAGGTCCACGTACTGTGGAGTAGAGCCAGGGTTAGCCCTGCAAGAGCTGCAGCTCCAGAGGCCTGCCAGCCCCTCACCCAGTTAGGTTCGGCCCCACCCTACCTCCTGGATGACACTCTCTGATCCCGACTGGACCTTGGGCTTCTTGGCCGGGGAGGCCACCGGCTCAAGCTGCGCCTTGTACGTGACCAGCTGAAGTTCATAGTCCTGTGGCAATGCACTGCGGTCAGCCACCAGCTCTGCCCTCCGATGGCCCCTGCCCAGCCCCCAAACCCTCACATGGGCTTTCCCTGGCATGGCCCAGGCTCAGGGAAAGCCCACCATCATCCCGGCAACGGTCCCGGACTTGGGGCCTGGCGCAGGCGGCCGGGCCTCACCTTGATGGCGTTGATGTACTGTTTCGCAAACCTCTGGCACTCCTCGACCTTCTCGCCGTGGCGCTCGATCTCCTCCAGCAGGGCCTGGGGGATGGTGTGGTCAGAGCCGTGGCCGCAGGGGACGCCCAGCCGCCCCGTCCCCACCGACCCAAGCCCACCTGCTCCTGCCGCAGCTGCTCCCGCACAGCCTGGCTGTCAGCCAGCGGCATGGCCTGGATCTGCTCCTGCCGCCGCCTGGCGTCCTGCAGCCAGGCGCCCAAGGGGTCTGCGCTCTCGCGGTAGTAACGCAGCTGGCGGCCCAGTTGCTCGAGCTCGCGCTGCCGCACGTCGGTCTGGGCCAGCACAGCCTGCCAGCGCTCAAGCAGCTGGGCGACCCGCTCCCGCCAGCGCTCCACTTCCACATCCCGCTCCCCGTGCCGCTGCTGCAGTCGCTCCCCCACCTCCTGCGCCCCCCGCAGCTCATCCCGCAGGGCGTCGAACATGGGCTGCTGTGCCTCGGCCTGGGCCCGCAGCTTCTGTTGGGGACAGGAGGGACATGTGCGGATTCAGCTGGGCCCGCTGTACCCCCACCCCACCATGAGGCCCAAGCCTCGAAACGATACCTTCAGAGAGGCCTTGGTGGCCTCAAGCTCCGGGAGGGTGGCCGGCACGGCCTGGGCCTCCTTGAGCTGCTCCTCGTGGGCCCTGAGCACCTCCTCAGCCCCCTGCGTGCTGCGGATCACCAGGCTGATGGTCTTGAGCCTGGCGGGAAAGCGGGGCTCAGGGCCATGACATGGAGCTCGAGCAATAGCCCAAGGGAATGGAACCCAAGCCACAGCGACCCAGGGTGCTGCCTGCCAAGCCCAGACCCAACCCTGGGGGTCGGCTGACCCTGTGGTCAGAGGCTTGCTTCAGGAGAAGAACAGCCTTGGGGAGAAGGAGGTTGGGAGCCTCTGTAACACAAGGACACTCAGGCCCCAGCCTGAAGAGGGGAGAGGGGGTGCGTCAGCCAGGAACGGCAGACCCCAAGGCCCCGAAACAGGAAGAGCCCACTGGCTGGATGACAGCGGCATCCTGGTGCCCACAGGGCCTGGAAGTGTAGTTCTTAGCCCTTGCAGCCCAAGACTGGGCGAAGGGGACACCGGGGTGGAAATGGCACCCTGCGGCAGCCAGTGGCGGCCCTATCACTGGGCTGGTTTTGTGAGGAGTAGATAGCGGGTGGACCTGTGGTTTGCAACACAGGAAGAGACTATGACATAACATATTGGGAATAAATGCCAGATGCCCTTAAGTCCAGGCCAGGAACAGGACAGACGAGAGGCAGCGTGCAGGATTCCTTACTGTGCCACTGAAAGTGCATCCACAGCCTCCCCACCTCACTCAGCAGCCGCTGCCCAGCTCCACTGTCTCTTCCCCACACCCGAATCTCATCACCAGGAAGTCCCCCGGCCGCCACTGTCGAAGCGTATCCAGCCCTGAACTCTTCTCACCACCTCTGTGGCCGCCACCCCAGCTGGGCCTCCCGCCTCCTGGCCAGATCTCTGAACAGCCCCCAACTCGTTCCCTCCTGCACCCTCCTGCAAGGTCACAGCCCTCACCCCAGCACCCCCCAGCTGACCCCAGCCCCTCGTCTGTGGCCAGGTGCACTCACTTCTCCAGGTAGATGGCAGACAGGCTGCGGACCTGCTCCAGCTTGCCCAGCGTCAGCTCCAGCTCCGAGCGCAGCGTGGGGGCCGCAGGCGATGGCTCTGGTAGGGCCAAGACCTTCTCGGCCTCGGCAGAGAGCCGGGCGACCCCCTTGCCCAGCCCCTCCACCTCTGCCTGTGCCTTCTGCAAAGACAGGGAGTGGGAACGCACTCATCACCCAGCGCAGCACACAGCGCCCCTTGAAGGCCAAAGGAGGGAGGGTGGGAGGAGGGATGGAGAGAGGGATGGGACTGGATAGGGTGGGGACTGCCCCTGCCTGCTGCTCGGTGATGCGCTGGGCACACTCCCGTGCCGGCTCTTTGTCCAGCGGCAGCCGCAGGCGGTGCACGGTGCGTGTCTCACAGGCCTCCAGCTGCAGCCGGATGTCTTTGAGCTCGGAGATGCAGCGCTGGCAGCGAGACTCTTCCTGTGCGCCTGGGGAACACATGCGGGTCACTCCACCGCCCACCTCGCACCAGCCCAACCGCCCCAGCCCTGCCGTGCCCTACCCTGCTCCAGGCTCTGCAGTAGCTGCTGGTAGTGGTGGCTGCAGGAGCCGTACTCGCGCTCGGCCATCAGCCGGTCCTCGGGTCCAAAGCCGCCCGCGTCCTGGCTGTCCCGCAGGAAGGCCTGGTAGTGCAGCTCCAGGCTGTGCAGGGCTTGGCGCTGCTCCTCTGGCTTCAGGGTGCGGAACTGGGGGAAACACGTGGGGCTGAGTGCCGGGCAAGGCGGCCGTGCCCTGCACAACGCCTCTCCCCTCCTCCCACCCAGAGAGCCTCCGGCTGGGGGGCAGGCGTACCGTGGCCAGGGACCAGGAACGGATGAGCTGCACGTCGCGGCGAAGGCTCTGCCAGGCCAGAAGGCTCTTCATGTCCACGTGCAACTGGTGCCACAGCGTGACCAGGGCCTGGTGCTGGGCCTCCAGCCTGGCAGGTCAGGGCTACAGTCAGCGTCACCAGCGCCCCACCCGCCGTCCACCCCCCACCTGCTGAGCCCCCGCCACCCACCTGGTGACAGCCTCCTGGGCCTCCTGGTTGGGCGGGGGCACCAGGAAGCACACGGAGGGCATGGCGGCCTCGCTGCCGGAGCTGCTGAGCACCTTCCAGTGGGACGGCTGTGCAGGGCCCACCAGCTGGCACTCGTCACCCTTGTGCACAGTCACCTGGGACGGGCAGAGTCGGTGAGGACATGGCCACACCCTGCCCTGCCTGGCCACGCCCCCCAGTGGACTCCCCGCCTGTGCTCACCTCCACCTGCTTATAGTCGCACACAGCCAGCAGGGGCAGGCGGCCCCGCATGGGGTGGGCTGGGTGGCGGGGCTTCAGCTGCACGATGGCCTTGGCCCGCTTGGCCAGGCCTGAGAGGTGCCCCTTGTACTCGTTCAGCTGTTCCTTCTCGTCCTGTGGGGGAGGGGCAGCATCCAGACAAGGGCCATGGAGACCCACAGGCCTGCCCCAGGCACCCCCAGACCCCGGGACCAGGCCTGTGGGGCCCTCCTGATGTTCCCGGGGTGGCAGCACTTGGAGGCAGGAGGTATAGCTGGGACAGGCCCCGGGGGTTGGCCCCAAGCAGACCCATGCGCCCTCGCTCCTTCCCAACCCAGACAGGGCACCCTCCTCTCACCCCAGCTCACCCACCATGTCCTCCCAGCTACGCTCTGGTCCCTACAATGCCCTCGCCCCTTGCCCCTCCCCTGCGGGCTGCAGAAGGTACTGCCTCCTCCCATCCCACCTCTCTGCGGGGGCCAGGCTGCAGGACAGCACACACCTGGGAGCTGCCGGCTCTCCCCCCGGCCCAGCCCTGCCGACCTCAGAGGCCATTCCAGTCTCCAGTCCCTCTTCCCTGTCACTCCCCACTGTGCACCCGCCCTCCTGGGTGATCCCACCCCTGCTCCCAGAGCACAAAGCCCAGCTCCACTCTGCCCACTCCAGATGTCAGGCCAAACAGCTGGTGCCCCTTCTATAGTACAAGGGCTGGCAGTGCTCCTTCTATAGCACAAGGGCTGGCGGTGCCCCTTCTATAGCACAAGGGCTGGCAGCAGCTGCTGACTTCAGGCTTCCACTCACTCTGTGGCTGCGGAGATGCGGGCGGCCCGGCTCGGACCGGCTGCCTCTCGGCTCCCCACATTCTGCCTCACTCCCCCCTCGGCTGACCTCTACACCTCCCATGGTGCCTCCCAACCCCTGCTGGCCCCTCCAGTTGCCCCCTAGTCTCCAGAGTACCCATGCAGCCCAGACTCCAGGCCAGCCCCTCCTGACACGCCCCTGCACACCCCCTCCCTCACCTGGGCATCCTGCAGCAGGTCCTCCAGCCGGGTGACGGTGGCGGAGCGATCACAGCTGTACTTCCTACGCAGTGCCTCCTGCAGCTTCTGCACCTGCCCCTCGGCCTCCCGCACATCTGAGAAGAACTGGGGCAGCGGGAGGGGTCACGCCAGGCTACCTGGGACCAGAGCCCCAGCCCACAGCTGTCCCAGGGCAGGTCCAAGACAGGGGCACCGAGGAAGGAGTGGCAAAGCCCCCAGGAGGCCTGGGGAGCACCCCTGTCCAAGGCCCCGGTCAGGCTGCAGGCAGCAGCTGGCAACGTCTGCAGACAGGAGGGCTCCTGATTGGAGCTGCCGAGGGGGTCCAGGGGCTCCTGCAAGGCTGCCGCTGAGCCACAGTGCGGAGGGGGCTCCGGTTCTCACCTGAAAGTAGGCAGCGTTCTCCTTCAGGTGTGCCTCGATACAGCAGCACAACTGTAGCATCCAGCTCCACTGCGTCTGCAGGGCCGCCTGGAAGGACTGCGGGGCAGCAGGTCCTGGTCAGACCCCGCCCCGCCCCGCCTGGGGACCCGGCACGGCCCCCCCCGCAGCCCTGCCCCTACCCAGGGAGCCCCACCTCCACCGTGGGCCGGGCCGGGTGGTCCTCCCGCAGCAGCCGGTCCCCAGCATTTTGGAGCTCCTTGATCTTCTTCTCCTTCAGCTCCAGCTCCCGCATCAGCGCCTGGCACCGGAGCAAAGGGTCTCAGGGGCGGCCGGCCACACCCGGCTCTGCCACGCTCCCGGCAAACTCGACCCAGGGCCCCCACTGGTCTCTGACCATAGGGGACGGCCAGGGCACAGCTGGGGAGGGGGCTGTGGGGTTCAGGGGAGCTGGGCCACCGCTCACCGAGTAGCTCTCCTTCTTGGCGGTCATGTTGGTGTTGCGGTCGCTCCAGTCGAAGCCCACCTCCTCCTCCTCCTTCTCATTCAGCCACATTAGCTCCTTAGTGGCAGCTGCCACAAAGCTGTGCAAGCTCTCCAGGGACCTGAGGCGGGCCTTGGAGGAGTTCTGTGGGCAGGAGGGTGCGTGTCAGCAGGCCACGGGCTACCCACCTCCCCCGGCTGGCCCTGCCCCCACTCACCAGCAGCTTGGCGTACTGCAGGTCCAGCCGACCCAGGCAGTCACGGTAGGCACCCCGGGTGGCGGGGGAGAGCTGGCCCTGCAACAGATGAGACGGTGAGGTCTGCAGTGGCTGGGCCCGGCCCACCCCCACACTGCCCATCGCTCAGCGCCACCCACCTCATCACTCCGTGCCCGCTCGATCTTGGCCCGGAATTCTTCGATGGACTGGTGCAGGCCTCGGTGGCTGCCCAGCTGTGCCTCCACGCTGGGCAGGTCCACACCCCACTCAGCGCCATCCACACGGTGCTGGTTCTCCTCCACCCAGGCCAGCAGGTCCTGCAGGTAGCGCAGAGTGGAGTCCTCCAGCTCGGGGCGCCTCTGCACACTCTGCAGAGTCACCTGGGTCACCTGGGTTGCAGGGGCCGCCACGCCTGCCTTCAGCCGTAGGTTGTACTCGGTGCGGATGGCTACCAGGCGCTCGTGCAGACGGTACACCCTGGGGCAGCAGAGGACTCAGGTAGGTGTTGGCAGGCCTGGGGCTGTGTGTACCTGGGCTTCAGGGAGGGCAGGACGGGGCCCACCTGCGGTACATCTGCTCGCCCTGCGGGTGCCGTCCATCCTTGAGGGTCTGCACGTCGTTGAACAGCAGCCGGATCATGCTATCCGCCTTGTCCAAGTCCCGTTCCACCTCCCCCGCCCGCTGTGGCACTTTGCCTGCGGCCAGCAGCCGGACATCCTGCAAGGTTGTTGTCATGACTCGGAGCACAGCTGATCCCCCTCTGACCTCACAGGGGCCCCGGCCAAGACGGCCACTCTCAGCCGCTTCCTCAGCCTCAGTGGGCCACTGCCTCCATCCCTGTCCTTCCCCTTCCCTCCCTGCCCACCTCACACATCTTCCTGCTGGTCTTCTGGGGGATTGGGACCAAGTCCAGAGTACTTTGCCCAGTCCAAGAACCGAGACCCCCATGACCATGTCTGTGGGGTCCTGGGCCTCATCCTCCATCACCCACCCCGGGTAACTCCTCCTGTAATGCCGCGTGGGCCCTGTCCTCCTGGGCAATCAGCAGTGGCTTGGGCCGTCCCCCAACCCCTCCCCTAACAGTAAACCGCTGTGGGGGAGGGGGCCTGGCGGGGGCAAGGCAGCCACCGTGGGTTCTGCCCCGTGGCCAGAAACCAACTCTGCCCAAAGCAGGCAGTGAGAGTTGGCTGCACACGAGGAGGGAGGAGCTCAGGCCTGGATTCCCCACCACGTGCCCCGCCCCTGCCCCTGCCCCTGCCCCAGGAGCCCAGGGGGACAGCCCCCTCCCGGCTTTAGGGCTGCAGGGTGGGGCAGGCTCCTCCGGCCTCCCTCCCGCCCACTGCCTGCCCCACACCCCCTCACCGACTGCAGCAGGGCGTCGGCCTGGTTCAGCTGCTCCTCACACAGCCCCGCCTCCATCTGCAGCTTGGTCACGATGCGTTGAAGACACTCCAGCCTGCAGTAGCAGCACAGGGAAGGGGCCGCGTTGGCCAAGTCCGGCACAGCCCTGGCCACAGACTGCAGCTCGCCTCCCGCTCCGGCCTCCCTGGCTGTGGCCCACCGTCCTAAGGCGAGCGGGAGCTCGGGTTCCCCCGCCGGGGGCGGGGCGGGGAGGGGGGTTTCCTCCCCAGGCAGTGACTCACCCTCGGGTGGTTCCCCTGCCACCACAGGGCCCCACCCACCTCTCAAACTCGCTGCGGAGCTGCTTCTCCCGTTCCAGGATGGCCACGTGCAGCTTGCCCCACTCTTTCTCCACGTCCAGCGGGTGGTAGCCAGGGGGCACCTTGAGCTGGCCTGCTTGCACCGCTCCCTGTAGACAGGGGCCACACTCAGGCCCTATAGGCAGGGGGCAGGGGGTGGGGCGCTGGGCCTTCAGACCCCAGCCCACCAGACCTGGGACAGCCCTGGTCCCAAAGGCAGGGCCAGGTCGGGCTCGGAAGAACCTTTCAGGCCTGGGGCGTTCCAGGACACCACCCACCCCTCCAGCGGTCCCACTCACCTCCAGGGATTGGTAGATACCCTTGGACCTGTTCTTGTCGGCCTCCTTGGCCGGTAGCTCCATCTCCTTAAACTTCAAGAACTGAGACCACAGGATCTGCCAGGGACGAGGGTGTCGGCAACCACGCCCGGCCCTCAGGGCAGGCCCAGGACCCCGCCCCCCACGGCAGGCCCACCTCAATCTCCTCGAAGCTGGAGGGGAACCTGCGTTCCTCAAAGGCGGCGGTGTGGTGTCGCATCCACTGAAGCAGCAGCAGCACCAGCTCCCGGTACTCCTGCCAGCGCAGCTGCAGCTCCTGCGGACAGGCACGGGCGGCTGTCAGGGGCCGTCGGGGCGTCCAGGCCCAAGCCCCCTGCCCTCCGGGCACCCCACTCACGTTGGCCCTCACCCCATCCTGCACGTCCGGCACGCGGGGCATGGCGTCATACAGCGACGAGACGTAGGTGATGATGGACTTCTCGTCGGGCTGAGGGACATCCACGTCTGCAGGGAAGGGCAGCTCAGCGGTGGCTCTGGGGCAGGCAGCAGGGGAAGGGACAGGGAGGAAGGCCAGGCAGACGTACCCTCAGGGTCCAGGAGCCGCGTCACTCCCAGGTCCCGCTCCGCCACAGAGAAGGCCTGGTCCAGGTTCTCCAGGTTGGTCTGCCGGTACACCTTGTTCATGTCGATGAGCATGGGCCTGGGACAAGCAGGTGGCTGGTCAGGTGGGTGGGACAAGACCAGCGGCCACACCACACAGGCACGGGTGCACAGGCCGGCTCCTCACACATCCCAGCAACCATGGGCCCCCCCACACTCACCCTGAAAGGTACACTGTCACACGGGCAGAGCTGAGAGCACCCTGCCAACCCCACACCCAGAAGCCCAGGGGCACAGCACAGAGGGCTGCGCAGAGCTGAGGGTGCCAGGCAGCTGGGGCTCCCCGCGGCCACCCTCCCCACCAGGCCCCTCCGGAGGCGTCCACAGAGGGCACATGCACCTGGCTGTGAGGACCAGCAGCCCACGGGCCCTGCAGTCTTGAGATCAAGTGGTGGTGCTTCTGAAGGGCACCAGGGTGGGGCTGGGCCCTGAACTCCACCACCCCGAGGCGGCCAGCTGGCACTCATCCCTGTTCCTCCTGCCCTCCTCCCTGCCCCAGCGTGTCTGAAGTTGCCTAGTGGAGGCACTGTGGGGGTGCCCCCAGCCCACAGCCCCCTGCCCAAGGGGCCATGTACTTGTGCCGGTGGATGATGGCATTGAAGAGGCGGCCGTCTCTCCAGCTGGAGGTGAAGTTGTCGCATCGCAGGCCCTGGTACCCCTCCACCATGCGCTGCGACCACAGCAGCAGCTTCTCCTTGGCCGTCATGTCCTCCGACTGCCCACTCACCTGGATATCTGAGATCTGCTCACAGCAGAGAGGAGGCCACAGCTCAGCCATGGCCACCAGGCCTGGTCTGTGCCCACAGCCACATGCACAGGGGCAGGGGTAGCTCAGCACCCAGGGGGAGTGCATGGGGCCACCAAGCCAGCCAGGGCAGCACCGGGCTCCAGGGCCCTTCCCTGTTGGGAAGCTGCTGGGACTGGCCATGCCTCGGGGCCACAAGTCCAGCCACTCCAGCCGGTGGCAGCTGCCACCAGGCAGCTCAGAACCCCCAACCCTCACTGCCACCACACAGCAGGTGCCCACTCGCCTAGCTGGGGAGGGCTAGGCTGCACCCTGCACCTCCCGGAGCTGGGATGGAGCAGAGTGGAAGGGCAGTGGGCATAAGAGGAACCCAAAAGTGTACCACTAAACCTGGCCCAGAACCCCCAGGCCTGGAAAAGGCTGGGGGTCGAGCTCCATCGATGGTTGCAGGCTGGCAGGTGGGGCCTCTGGCAGCCTGGCTTTACACTCAGTGGCATGCTCAGGCCAGGTTCTGCCCACCCACCCCTAGCTGCCTGTCGTCCTGCTAGCCTGTGTGACTCAGCTGCCGTGCCAGCACCAGGCTCTGCCTGCTCAGCTCTCAGATTTGTGGTTTCCTGTGCAGCCAGGACAAGCAGCGGGTGAGTCAGCCTGTGCTGCTGCAGAAGCCTCCCCAGGGCAGGCACCGGGGCCCACATTCCTCCACAGGGAGGCTCTGGGCCCTGCCCAGCCAGGGCCAGAGGGCACGGATAGGTGGCCTCAGAGAGAGGCCTGTACCCTCAGGCCACAGATCCAGTCCAGGGTTGCGGCTGGCAGGAAGGCACCCAGGTGCCACCGTACCTACGGCGCCAGTCACCTCCCAGGCCACGCCCTAGCCAGAAAGCGGATCAACCCGCCAGCCAAGGAGCCCAGGCTACCCTCTGGAAACTCCTGCGGCGGGGGGGGGGGGGGGGGGGGGGGGTCCTGGGGGCAGCCGTTCTACCTGGAAGTGCAGAATGATTGTCCAGATGAGGCCAAGGGTCAGCTTGGGGTTGCCGTCGGCGATGTCATCATTCCTGATGTTCACCAGCTTCACCTGTGAGCGAGGGGCTCTCGGTCACGGCCCACAGAGCGAGGCTGGCTTGGTGAGGGGTCTGGGTGGGGCCCAGGGCCTGGTAGGCAGCCTTACCTGGCGGTGCCGGAGGTAGTCCAGGGCAATCTGGACATTCTGCAGCTTGTGGAAACGCATCCTCCCCTTCTCCCGGGGCTGTGGGGAGGCACAGTCAGCACCCACAGTGCAGCTGCAGCTCCCAGGCCCCACCCTCAGCATGCCCCAAAGCGCCGCAGCAACTGAGCCAAGGGTCTTCCCCAGGGGGCAGCAGCCCCTCATCCCAGGTTCACCCTCCCCCGCAGGGAAAGGGAGGCCACCGGCCCAGCGGCCAGGCCAGGCCCATCAGGGCTCGGGAAGTCCAGCGACCCAGGCTGAGGGAAGGAAGGAAGGGGTGGGAGGAGACAATAGCCAGGAAGCCTCGTGTGGAGGGCAGTGGCACTAAAGGGGGGGGGTCCTCCTGCCTGGCGGTGGCAGCCACAGCAGCCACCGGTGGGTCCCAGGCCAGCTCTGGGCAGCACAGTGGACGGGCAGCTTGACACCCAACCACCTACCCGCCCAAGAGCCAGGCAGCGGTTGGCTGATGGGCAACCAGCCCCCAGAAAGCCGGGCTCCACGGTCTTGGGGAGCTCCCGTGCCGCTGCAGCCGGCAGGCACAGCCACTCACCAGGCGTGAGCTCCTGCTTACGTCCCGCTCCCTCGGCTGCCCGGCCAGAGCAGGGCAAAGGGTAAAGGGCAGAGATCAAGGTTCAGAGTCCAAGCAGCAGAGAAACCAAAGCAAAGCGGAGCATGAGGTTACTGTGTCCCGACGCGGAGGGCGGCAAGGCCCAGAGCAGCCGAGGTCCGAGGGTTGCGGCCACTCCCAGGCCAGGCCCTCGGCTGTGATGCCCAGCAGCCTGGGCGGGAGGTGCTGCCAGGGACGAGGCCAGGCTGCCCCCAGGGAGAAGGCAGGAGGGGTTGAGCTGGATTCCAAGTAGAGTGGGCGGCCGGAGGCCCCACGGAGGGAAGGCAGGCAGAGGCCTCCAGGTGGGGCAGGCGGGGCCCGGAGGGGGCAGGGGCACACGTACCAGGCTGTCCCCTGAGAGGACCTCCAGCAGGGAGATGAGGTTGTGGCCATCGCGGAGGTCTTCGTACAGGTCACTGATGTGCCTCTGGGCCTGTGGGGACAGCAGCGGCTGAGGTGGCCAGTCCCCCAGAGCCACCAATAGGCCCTGGGCGGCTGATCTACAGAGTGGCTGCTGGTCCCAGAGGGAAGGAGGCGGGGGCTGAGTCTCCCGGGAGCCCATGGAACACACCCTGCCCCGCGGAGGCACCTACCTCTGCCCGCCAGTGCTGCAAGGAGAGACCAGGAAAGACCAGAAGCAAGAGGAGGAAGAGAGAGGCAGGAGCAGGCGTAGGGAAGAAAGAGGACAGAAAATAACAGGTTTCAGAGATGAAAGGTGAGCACACAGGCAGCATGGGGACAGCCTTGGGCGGCAGGGGCCACCCTCCCTCAGCGCCTCCCACAGCCTCAGCCCCCGTGGCACGCACCAGCATGCGCCACCAACCTTGATGAGGTGCTTGTTGACCCACTTGGTGAAGGTTTTCTTCTGCACACGATCCCGCTCATCTGGGGGAGACAAGACCAGCTTACCTGGGGCCTGGGAGAAGCCCCGGGGGCCCTCAGGTGACCACCGTGCAGACACAGCAGCCTGGCTGGCCAGGTCCTGCCTGGGGAGCCCCAAAGCCTCCCTCAGATCACACACTGAGACCCAGGCGCCCTCACCCGCAGCCCAGCCACACAGCAGAGACCCAGGTGCCAGGGGCCCAGGCGCCACCAGGTGCAGCCACCCCACCCCGGACTCTTCCCCCGAGGAAATGGGAGGGTCCTGGGCCGCACCCTGAGCCCAGGGCACACAAGTCCCGTCCTGCACTCCCACCCCCGCCTCTACAGACTGAGACCCAAGCAGGGGTGTGGCAGAGCCAGGGCCCGGGCCCGCTGGGGTGTTGGAAGGGAAGCCGCGTGTGCTGCTGACAGGGCAGCGAACCTTCCCCAGAGCGCAGAGTTCCTCGCCCTTCCAGGCCCGACACCCGACGCTCGGAGGCCCCCGTCAGCCTTGCGGGCGCCTGGCGGCCCACTCCGTGTTGGGTGGGGATGGCTGGCTCCCGACCCCCATCTCCAAGACCAGCCCCCCAGCGGTGCCAAGGCTTTCCTGCCACAGGAAGTGGGCCTTCCTCCTGCAGGGGCCCGCCCTGCCTGGCGGGGGTGCCCGAGGGGAACCTGCTACCTTTCTTGCCCTCAGAGGCCCTGAGCACAGCCAGGTACAGGTTGTCCTCCGAGCTGGTTCTCTTTCGGCCCAGGCCCTCGGGCTGCGGCACGCGGAGCTGGTGCTGAGACATGCTGCCCCCACACCTTCGTCGCCCGGACCCTCAGCCTCAGGCACGGTGCTCTGGGCAGCCCCGTGTGGCACACACACAGCTGAAGGCTGGCGGCCCCACGAGACGCTCACTCGGCACAGGCTCAGCTCGGAGCCCCAGTCAGTGTGGCCACTCCCTGCCTGCTGTACTCCCTGGCGAGGCCGGCCCGCCCCCGAGGCCCCACCCTGCCCAGGCCGCCGCCGCCAGGGAGGGGAGTGTCCCGGCGGGAAGGAGCAAGCAGCCCCCTCCCCCACAGACACGCCCTCGG
The DNA here is from genome assembly GCF_029281585.2 of Gorilla gorilla gorilla. Taxonomy (NCBI): domain Eukaryota; kingdom Metazoa; phylum Chordata; class Mammalia; order Primates; family Hominidae; genus Gorilla; species Gorilla gorilla. Next base: position 149,794,407 of record NC_073231.2, read on the forward strand.
CCCGCCAGAAACAGGAAACCGGGGTTTCCTCACCCATCCTGACCACTGCAGCCCCCTAGGGGGACCTGGGGACACAGGGGGAGCTGGCACTTCACTGCACACCAAATGGTGCCAGGACCACAAAGGAACACAGGCCATCCCCACAGCCACCCAGAAGGACCCCCCAACAGACTGAAGGGCTCCCCCCACGGGAGGGGCTCTGAGGCCACGCCTCTCTTTGGAGCTCCCTCCAGGCCTGGGCCAGGCCCTGCTTCAGCCTCTGCCCACCCACCCTGCCAGGGCGGACTCAAGAAGCTGCTGATACCTGGCGAGGGGAGGGGACCTGCTGCCTGTCAGCTCTTGCAGCCCCCCAGTCACACCTCTTCACAGACCTGCATGAAGCGGGGGGCACACCCTGCCCCATGGTGCCTGCCCTGCCCCAGGGCAGGCCAGGCTCCTGCTCTGGGGCCAGTGGGGTCCCACCCCAGGCCTGGCCCCCCCCAAGCTGCCCACCTGGCACATCCTGGAGCAGTGCCCACCTGCGGAGCCCACCCTGGCCCAGGCAGACACCTCAGGTCGGAGGCGCGTAGCTGAGGGCTGACTCACGGAGGCCGGGCCTCATGGGGGAATGGAGCATCGGGAAGCCCCAGGAGGGGCCTCGCCAGTGAGTCAGGGATGGGGAGGGGGCCCAAGCCTGTGACTCACAGAGGGGAAGCCACACCTGAGGCAGGACCTGGGCGACCCCAGGGGTGGGGGGTGCTGTTTGCAGCTGGGTGGGGCTCAAGGGAAGCAGTCTCATGCTGTAAAGGGCAAAGGGCAAAGGGCCTGCGCTGGTTGGGGCCTCCGGCTCCCTGGGGTCCGGGGCGGAACTGCCTCTGGCCAGCTTCTGGGCCTGCCCAGCCCACCCGACCACCATAGGAAAGAATGCGCTGCCCCAACCACAAGAATGTTCCAGCCGCACATCAGGCAGATTCGGTCCAGCTGGGAGCTGCACTCGGCCTCGGTTCTGGGAAGAGCTCACCCCACCTCATTCCTACTGCCCCTGAGGCCGTGAGGGGGCGCCAGAACCCTCACAATGGGGGGTGCCCAAACCCCTCAGAGGTGGGGAAGCCCCCACTCCACGCCAAGGGGCACAGCCAGCCCCTAGGGCTCTGCCACGTCGTACACGCCGCCCCACGAAGACACCCCTTGGTCTCCATGCATGGACTCCGAGCCTGGCATGAGATTCAGGGTGACCCTCTTGCTCTGCCTGTCCGGCCCAGCAGCCCCCAGAACCTCAGGAGTCACCAGAAGCCCCCAAATCAAAATCTGACCCCGCACTGGTCAGCACCTCCAGTCTTGTGCCCAAGGGCACCCCGGACCCCACACCTCTGCCGCCCCTCCCTGGGTCCAAAGCCTCTGGAAACACTGTCGCCTCTTCAGAAGCCCTGGGCCAGCAGCTATCCTGAGGCCAAGCCCCGCGCCTGCTGGGTATGGGCTCTGGGGGCCCGGCCGTGACCAGGTGGCTCCTGCCTGCAGGAACGGGGCTGCCACTCTGCTGAGGCACACAGTGTGAGATCCCGGAACAGCCAGGGAGGTGGGCACAGGGAGTCCAGGACAGCTGGAAACTGGGAGCCGGGGCCAAGGTCCAGGACCCACGTGGACCCCACCCCAGCCAGGCCCCTGTTCCAGCCTTCTCCCTGCCACTAACAGGCCTCCAAAGATGCCGCCCTGGGCCGGGCCAGGGTCAGGAATGGGGCAGGGGCTCAGGGAAGGGAAGGGGCACGGTGGGGACTCCAGACATGGACTCGGGCAAGGCTGGGACCGGGTGAGGAGAAGGGCTGGGGCGGGGCGGGGCAGGGCTGGGACCAGGTGGGCTGGGGGCTCAGTCAGGGGCCTCCACCTCCCAAGCCTGGCTGGAGCTCCCCTTCCCCACTTCCTGCCTCTGGGTGCCTCTTTGCTCTGAGCTCTTCCCTTCTCATCACCTCCCCTCCCTCCCAGCCCCGCCTGCCCCGCCCCATCCATCCTATTCTGACCCTAAAACCAACAGACACACCCGCCCCACCCAGCCAGGCTACACCCACCCGCTACAGCTGCAGCTCAGCTGGCTCTCCCACCTGGGACGTACCCAGAACACCCCCAGCTCAGGTGCCTCTGCACACCTGCCTGACACCTGTGCTGTCCAGGGCAGCTGACCCTCGGCCGCCAGCCCAGGGTCCCTCACGACAGGCACTGCCGTGGCCCTCTGAGGAGTATCGCCCCCGTTTTACAGGTGTGGACCCTATGGCTGAGGTCCTGCAGCTAGTGGAGACGGTCCTAGGATGGAAACCCCAAGACTGGGAAGGGAATCCCACTGGCCCAGGACTGCAGCAAGTCCACAGGAGGCCTGGAGCCCCGCCTTCAGCACCTCCTCCCTCCCCCGTGTCCTGGAAACCCAGGCCAAAGCCCAGGCTGACGTGGAGCAGCCGGGGGTGGGCCAGCCCCGCCCCCTCCAGCCCCTTCTCTAGAGACAAACAAATGGGGGTAGGGGAACATCACCCCGCCTTCCTCCCCAGGTGTTTCCGGAGCTCGGGGACAAGGCTGCACCAGGCCAAGGCGCCACCCCCATCCCAGCCCGGGCGGCGGTTCCCAGCAGAGACCCAGCCCCACTAGGTGAGAGCGACGGTGGCCCCTTCTGTGCCACCGGCCACGCCACCGCACCCACCTACGCAGCACAGCTGCTGGTAGAGGTAGCCCCTGCGGGCCCGCTCGCAGCCCCCGTCCAGCCAGCACGGCCGCTCCAGCAAGACCTCCCTCGGCGAGGCAAAGGTGCCCCCCGCCCCCGACATGCTGGCCACGGCCGGAGCCCCGGTTCGGCCCACGGACAGTGCAGGGAGCTGGACCGCGGCTGCGCCTCTGCTTCCAGCCCACGCTGCGAGGCTGCCGGCTTTGCTCTCCACCTCTTCCACCTCCCCCCCACAATCCGCCCACTGCGGGAGCGAGGCCCAGACCCAAAGAACCTGCCCCTGGCGCGCAGCCCCGCCCAGCGCAGCCAGGAAGCCGCGCCCCAACCCACGGGCCGGGCTGGGAGGCTGCCCTGGGACTGAAGCGGCATGGGAGGGGGCCTCCCAGCAGGATGTGCGGTGGGGACTGCAGGGCCCAGGGAGGAAGGCAGGGCATGGGGCCAGGTGGTGGGCAGACAACGCTGGAGGCAGAACCGAGGAGCTGAGCCGCATCTGGCACCACCAGGGAGGAGAGGCATCCTGTGAGCCAGGACCGTGGCCGAAGGGGGCAATTGTGGGCTGAGGTGGGGAGGCAGGGACAGTGTCTGGTCCCCAGCCAAAAACATGGATGGGGAAGAAGCCCTCAGCCCAAGTCCCATCCTGGCAGCTGAGTCCCCGGCAGCTCCGGGCGTCCCCAGCGCCACGCCTAGAAGCCCCATCTTGACTCATCTCAAGTCCGGGAATCCAGCAGAGGAGCTGAGCCAGGCAGCGCCCTCACTGCAGGAGAGGTCTGGCCAGCCAGGTCCCCGATAGGCAGTCCCTCTGGCCAGAAGCCCATGCTTGAGGCTGCCCAATCCCCAGGGCCCCGCCCCATCCTGTGCTGGGCACGGTTGCCACCTGGGACCACAGCCCAGGAGCTGGTGACTTTGAGCAGGGAGGGCAGGGCACAGCCTGGCTGCCCCCACCCCCTGTGCGGCCCGAGGGCATGAGGGCACCTGCCTCACCTGCGTGTGGCTCCACCCCCTGCTGTGTGTGCCAGGAGCCACCTCCACCTCAGTGCTGGCCGGACAGGCACCTGCCCACTTGTCCCTGCCACGGCGGCTGCCACAGGCCTCCCTTCGTGTGGGGGACGCTCCTGCCCTGCTGGCCTCCGCTTCCACCCACCTGTCCCGCACAGGCTGCAGGCTGAGGGCCACTGCAGAGCCCGCCCCGCCCTGGGACTGCAGCAGGGTCAGGGTCTACACTGCAGGGTGGGGTGGGGGGGCAACACTGCTTTCACTGACATTCAGCTTGGAAACAGGAAGGGGAGGGCGCAGGGAATGAAGGGGCGGGAGGCAGGCGGCCCCTCTGCCCCGCCCCGAGTCCCTGGCAGCCACCAGCGGGGCTTACCTTGCTCGTCCTGCGCCCACCGACGTCCCCTGCGCCAGTGCCACACAGCGGCCAGGGTGACAACGTGACCCACAACAACCAAGGAGGGAAACAGGCTGCCCGAGGGCTCCATAGCCGCCACACGGAGCCGCCAGGGCTGCCCTTCCTGTGCTGGGAACCACCTGCTCCAGGCTAGACAGCCCCCTCCCTGCGTGCAGGGCGAGCGAGGGGGAGCGCCGGGACCGGAGCCTGCCCTGCCCGCAGGACCGCCCCATACGCGGCGGCAGCCCCACAACAGCTCCCGCCCGCCTCCTCTCCTCCTCCCTCCGCCGGTCCGGCCCTCGGCCCCTCCCCACCCTCGTTCCCCACCCGGCCGGCTCAGCTGTCCCTGCGCAGAGCTACTGACGCTCAAGGTTAGTTGGCCTTAACCCCTGCGTCCCCGCGGCCACACCCGCCGGGAGGAGGGGCCAGCCGCACGCCTGGCCAAGCCGAAGCCCCCCAGCACTGCCCGTGGCCTCGGCACACACCCTCCCTCCCTCCCAGGCTCCCCCTGCTGTCCCCACCAGAAGAGGGGCCTGAGCAGCCCACTCTGCCTCCAAGGCTGCCCTCTGGGGACAGCTGGCAGGCATGGAGTGATGCCAGAGCCCCCACCCCAAGCCTGCAGCTGATCCCACCGCACTCCTTCAACTTCGCCCTCCTCACCAGCCCCAACACCCCAAAAGTGAGACTGCAGACCAGGGCTGAGGGGGTCTGGCTGAGGGCACATGAGGCAGGCTGTGTGCAGGGCGAGGGACAGAGCCCCTGGCCTCCAGCCTCAGCCCCAGCCCTCTGGCCCCTGTCCCCAGCAAGGGGCCAGGATTTCACAAGGCTTTCAAGGGCTGCCCACCTACCGGGCACGATCTTCATCGGGGACGGTGGCAGGAGCCCACGGGGCAGACGGAGCGGGCCAGGGGTGTGGGAGGTCACAGGCCCCTCGGAGGAGGCACAAGCCACTGGCGGCAGCGTCGGGTGGGAGGAGGGCACCGCCGTGCTGCTGTCAGCAGCAGCTTGTGGGGGAGGGGAGCAGTGGGCAGGGGCCCAGGGGATATAAATATCCGAGGAGGGCGCGCGAGGACCGTCACCACCCAGACTTGGAACATGACGTGGTGCAAGGGCACCCAGGCCCCGCTGCAGTCAGGTCTGGCTGGACGCTGCCACCCGACACCTCGGTCCCCCAGCTCCCACAGGGGGTTCTAATATAATAGAGCAGGGCGCGGGAGGTGCGGGCTCACGTCCCTGCAGGGGGCGGTGCAGTCCCCACCCACCTGCCCTGCCCACCCAGGGGGTGCTCTTGGAAAGGCCACAGGGGCCAAGAGAAGAGGCCGCCCATTCTCCCAGAGGGCCCTGCGCAGGTCACTCAACACAGCACCTGGCCCCACCGGTGGCCGGGACAGCCACCCCAAGGTCACGCGCGGGCCAGAGACCCAGGCAGCCCGAAACCAGGGCTCAGGCCTGCGCCTGCCCCACAGCACAGCCTCTCCTGGGGTCCCAGGGATCTGGGATGGAGACGCCTCTCCTGGGCCACGGCAGGAGACTGGCCGGGCTCCACCCAGGAGTCCCGAAGCCCTGCTCTGTGGAAGGCCTGGGTCAGAGAGCCGGGCCACAGGCAGGCCCACAGCATATCCTATGCAGATCAGATCCCAATGCAGCCGGGGAAACAGGACGTGGGACACGCACAGTCCTGCTCCTCTCCCTGGGACCCCTGTCTGCTGGGTGCACCCCTCAGGCCCAGGAGAACTCACGTTGACGGTATACCCCATTCCACAGCGTCACTCCTGGCACCACATGGAACCCTCAGCAAACCCCATGAAGTCCTATACCACGAACGCCTCATACAGACCAGGAGCCTGAGGCGCCGCCTGCTGTCCCGCACGCTGCCATCTGAGCCCAGGTGGCCTCCAGTGTAGTTACCTCAGCCCACAGCAAGGCACAGTGAACCAGCCTGGCCCCGGGCCACTGGGCAGGCCACCCCGGTCCATGCTGGGAAGCCCGCGGACAACAAGAGGGCCGGGCCCACCCCAGCCTCCTGCTCTCCAGCCCCACACCTCAAAAACGTGCGGCCGAGGGAAATGCCTGCAGTGGCCCACTCTGGGCGGCCAGGGGTTGGGCGGGCCCAGGCAGCCCTGAGGGTCAGGGATACCCAGGCATGCCAGAGAGGGCCCAACTCCCAGCTGAGCCCAGGACAGCATCTGGCCAGCAGTGGGCAGGGGCCGACAGGCCGGACGTTTCAGCCCACTCCCCGCCACGTGCTGGGGAAGCCTCAGAGGAGCCTGACTCAATGGCCTGGGTGAGAACCAGCTCCTGGCGGGAGGAGTGCCCCAGGCTGGCAGCGGGCAGTTCTTCTACCACTCCACGGAGGTCCGGACAGGCCTGTGCTTCCGGGACGCACATCACACACACCCCTGGGGCAGCTCCGAGAGGGGGCTGTGCCTATCCCTGCATCCCAGATTCTGGCGTCTGACGGCACAGAACGGTGGACAATGGGAAGAGACAGGTCTGCCAGAGGCGGCCCCGGCCCCCTCCTCTGCCTCCCACAGCCCCCAGCTCTGCCTGCCCTACCTTGGCCCAGCTGAATCAGCTCCTCCATGCTGTACCTGTCCATGGCTGCCGCACAGGCCAGGCTGCTCCGAGAGCCGGCAGGGAGGAAGGCGAGGCAGGAAGGAGGGAAGGGGTGGGAGGCAGAGGGAGGGCCCACTCATGTCCTGGTAGCAGCGGCTCCTCCTCGCAGCCACCCCTTAGTCAGTAAGCAGAGCTGAAGCCCAGCCGACTGACGAGTCAGACCAGCCCAGCAGACCTGCCTGGGGGTGCAGGGGACTGGCCTGCCTGCAATCCCAGAGAGCCCTCTGGCCCCAGCCCATGGGTCTTCCCTACTGTTCCTGCCCTGCCCAGCAGACCCCCCTGCCCAGCAGACCCCACCCTATAGCCTCCCCTTCCCGCTGCAGGCCCCACCAGCCCAGCCCTGCCCTCCCACCCTCCCACCCACATTCCAGGCATCCATGTGCCCAGCGGTATTTCATGAGCCAGGCGGAAGCAGAGCCCCAAACTGCCCACCACACCCCACTCCTTGAGACTCACATTCCTCAGCCCCAAAGGTGGTCTCTTCCTCCACCTGAGTCCTCCCCAACCAGCACAGCCCCAGGCATCTGTCCAGGGGCAATGGTGACACCTGCCTCCCCTCTCCATACCTCTCCACCCAGGTGCTTGCTGACCAGTGAAGTGCAAATCAAATCCCATCGTAACTACCCCTTAGAAGCCTGCCGGCGATCTACAGAAATCCGGCAAATGGGTGACTCGGCCAAGCCAGTGATCCCTGTGGAAAGCTGGCGGGGCCATAGTCCCTCCACCTAGGGCACCCTGTGGCTGGGAAGAAGGGCAAGGCAGCCAGGCCACCTCCAGGCTCCCTCCTTGACGCAGGGCCACAGAGAGTCAAGGGGGGAGGTCGAGGCACAGGCGTGTCCTCTGTGTAGAGGGGAAGTCATGGCGGCTACCCGACCCCTGCCCTTTGCAGTGGGAAGCGGCTCTAGGTACTGTGCGTGTACAGAGCTCACCGTGGTGGCGGCTACCTGGCCCCTGCCCGTTGCTGGTGCATGGACAGCGCTCAGCTGGCGTCTCCTCCACACAATCCTCGGTTCCTTCAGAATTCTGAGCCAGGCAAAGCATCGCTATTTGCAATGTAAATTAGGGCTGGGCGGTAGCTATAATCCCAGCACTTTGGGAGGCTGAGGCAGGCGGATCACCTGAGGTCAGGAGTTCGAGACCAGCCTGGCTAACATGACGAAACCCCGTCTCTACTAAAAAAAAAAAAACAAAAATTAGCCAGGCATGGTGGCTCATGCCTGTATTCCCAGCTACTCAGGAGGCTGAGACAGGAGAATCGCTTCAACCCAGGAGGCGGAGGTTGCAGTGAGCCAAGACTGTGCTATTGCACTCCAGCCTGGGCAACAGAGCGGGACTCCATCTCAAAACAATAAATAAAATAAAAATGAAACGTAAATGAAACTCACATATAAAAACACATTCCTACAGCTTCCCACCACACCAAGCAACCGAAACTCTCTGCCACAGGCCCAGGGCCTTCCCATGGGTCCTCTCCCTCTGGCCTTCCGGCCTCCCTCTGTCCCTCTCTCTGGGCTGCTCCTGGCAGGGCAGGCACCTCCTCAGAGCCCTCCCTGATTGCTTCTGAAGCCACCTTCCCATCACGCTCTCCTCACCCAGTTCACCCCACATATCTGGAGCCCCCTGGGGCAGGGGCTCCATCTGGGTCTGGCCCTGGCCTGTGCATGGCTAAACAAGCAGGTGGACGGATGGCTTCCCACACAGATGTGTTGCTGGCAGGCCCCCATGGGCCCCACCCAGGGACAAGCAGACCACCAGGGCACAGGGAGGGCAGGGGCCTCACCGCAGGGGTACAGCTGGTGCTCTCTAGCCAGGGCTGGGTGGAGAGGGGCAGCCCATCAAACAGGGCCATCCTGAACCAGCACAGTTGGCCCACGAGCTCTGACCTTGCCCTTCTGCCAACCCACGGAGCGGCTGTGCAGTGGGGAAGGGCAGGGCAGCTCACTGCTTGGTCACTTAAAAACTCCAAGAAGTGCCTGGTCTCAGGTATCATCAGAACTGCCCCGGGCTGTATGCAGGGCCATCCGGACCGCTGTCACTGCCTGAGGCCCAGCCCTGGCCCTCTGCCACACCCCACATCCGAGCCTCCTCCTTCCCCTAGCTTCCCATCCCAAGCTCAGCCTGTGAGGTCCAGGGGAGAGAGGGGTTTGAGCCTGCTGGCCCTGACTCATCCCGGAGCTCTGGCTCGCTTCCTGTTGGAAACTCTGAGCTGCTGCTGGCGGCTGTGGCTTTGGGGGGACTGAGTCACCTCCATCGGGGAGGGGTGCCCTCCGCTCTGCCTGCTGCAGCCACACCCAGCACACCCCCCTCTTGGCCTTGCCGCCAGCTGCCCGCCCTGCAGGCCCAGCCCAGCCACGGACAAGGAAGGAGAAAAAGGAGGGGAGGGACTCCCAGTCACCACAGCTAGGAGTTGAGCATGGGGAAGCTGGGCTGCCAAATGACCGGGGAGTGGGTGGGCAGGGGTGCCGGGTGGGAGAGGCCAGCAGGAAGGCCACATGGGCCGGGGCCTGGACTACATGCCTGGCCAAGCAGTCTTTGTCTCATGCCTCCTGTCGGGAGACATGTCGTCCATTTAGAGAGGAGCTGGAGAGGCCACACAACCTGTCCAAAGCCGCAGAGAGAGCCAGGAGGGGAGGCCAGCCTCCACCCCACAGCCTCACTGACCCTCCCAGATGGGCCCAAGGCAAGCCCCTAACAAGTCCAACTCACCCCAGGCCAGCCAGCACCAGGGCTCCACCCAGCATCCCACACAGGCAGCTGCGCCCCAAACTTGGGCCTCCCCTGGGCCCCCTCCCCCACACCCTGGCAAATCCTGCCCACCCTGAGAGCCCCACCCCAGGCCCCCTTCTTCAGCCTGAGAGAGCAAGCTGCTCCCAGGTGCCAGCCCCAAAGAGGGAGGTGGGGCCAGGTGCTGGGGGACCGGGCCATCCGGAGCCAGCACAGAGGGCAGAGTGCTCCACAGTGTGTGTGTGAGCCTCAGGCTGCAGGGGACACATCTGCCCACCTGGGTCCTGCCGGCACAGGTGCTTGTGGACAGAGGGAGGCCACAGAGAAGGGGCAGAGCAAAGGGTCTCTGGAAGCCTCTGGGATGACAGGACCCGTCCTGTCCTGTGCGACCTGGTTCGTACCGGGAAGGGTAGGCCCCAGGCTGGGCCAGCAGGCACCACACCACAGCCTGGCCTCTGCCCTGCCGGAGGAGCCTCCTGCCTGGACCCTGCGCTTCTCCCCATCCCGCCCAGGGCCGTCCCCAGCCACCACCAAGCCCAAGCTGGCCAAGCACTCAGTTACCGGCCACACCGGGCACTCTGTGCAGCACCAAGCCTCACCCATCAACCCCCACGGCAAGGGAGGCGGCCAGGCCACGTGCTGGAGGAGGGCCACACCCAACCGGCGCCAGCACCTCCTCGCACACCCCCACCTCAGTGCCGAGGCGCCTGGGGAAGACAGGTCACTGGGACAGGAGAGGAGGCGTAGGGGGCGAAGGCAAGGGCAGTGTTGGAGAGAGGGGAGGGGGTGCCCCGGGGTGTGCCTGGGCCACAGGCTCCTCCTTGGCCTACACACCCGAAGGTCCCCAGCCTAGGAGGAGGGGCCACATGGGCCCATCAGCAAGCGCACCCCCCCACCCTCGGGCAGGGGGGGCCACCTGCTGGTGTGAGCGATGCTCCGCAAGCCGGCTGACCACTCCAACCACTCCAGCCCAGGCCCAGGCCCAAGACCCGACAACCAGACCCCCACTTTCCACCCATCATGACTTGGGGTCAGGGTGCAGCTGACCTGTGGCTGGGGCAGGCTCCGGGCCTGGCCTGGCCAGGGTCCGCTGGGTGGTAGCAGGCACCACAGGGGTCTCAGGTGACACCTCCTCAAGCTCCTTCCGACGGTAGACCCGCTGCTCCTCCGCCGGCAGCGGCCCCCGCTTGGGTGGGGAGCCCAGGGGACCCTGCACGGCCTGCACGTGGGGGGTGCGGCGTGCGGGCATCACCATGGCGACGGGGCGGCGCACGCGCTGCAGAGAGGCGGGCACGATCTCTGGCGGCAGGTGCAGGTACTGGCGGAGGTGGGCGATGCCTTCATTGGTGAGGTACCAGTAAAAGTGGCACCAGGCAAAGGTCTCGCGGACCAGGCCCCGTGCCCGCAGGGACGCCATGGCACGCATGACCTGCAGGTTGGTGACGCCGGGCACATGGGGGTGCAAGCTGCGGGGCCGCCGGTCCTTCTTGGCCACCATCACGCCCTCGCGGAAGAGCATCTCATAGATGGCCCGCAGCTGGTCCCGTGGCATGAGCATGCCGGCCACCATGGCTGCTGGAGCCGGGCAGGCAGTGCGGGGGCAAAGGCAGCAGGCAGGGTACCACGAGAAGGCCCGGGGCGCCGCGAGAAGCTCCCGCGCTACAGGGTGTGACAGCGGGCAGCGGCAGGGCAGGCGGGCGGGCAGGCAGGCTGGGGTGCTGAGCGTGAGGGCGCGGGCTCCCGGCTGTGTGGCTCGCGGCGCCTGGCTCCGTGCAATCCCTGCCGGCACTGCCGGCTGCCCGCCTTCCTCCAGGACGCCGGGCCGGCCCCCTCTGACTCAGCAGCATGGGCGGCCCCTCCCACCCACAGCCGACGGGGCCCTTGTAGAGTGGGGGGCACCTCAAGAGGCAGCGGCCACCCCCACAGCTGCCCCTTTCCCCCCACCAGGCCCCGCGGCTCCAACGTCAGAAATGACATCAGTTTCTAAACACATCCTTCAAGGTTCCTAAGACTGTGCTGGGGCAAGTGGGGGCGGATATAGACCAAGAGTCTAAAAAAGAGGGTGGCAGGGCAGGCAGGGGGGCTGAGGGCAGGAGGGGTCCTCGGCAGGGATGTGGGCTCTGGTGTCCCGGCTTCACAAGGATCTGAAGGGGGGTGCTGGGCTGCCAGGCCTGGAGGGATGAGGGATGCGAGGCTTGAGCGGAGAGGACTAGGGCCTGGGGAAGAAGCTGGGGTCTTGCGGGAGGAAGTCCGAGGGGAGCGGCTGGGGGCAGCTGCCACAGCACATGAGGAGGGCTGCAGGCACCGCTGCTGCTGTCCATCAGGCAGGCAAACGGACAGAGCCCCCACCTCCACACACCAGGCTTAGAGGCGGTGGCCACTCAAGTTAACACTTCCCATTCCAGGCCAGATTAGGAGTGGCGTCTCCAAGCCCACAGCCCTCTGAGCAGAGCACCAGCTAGGGGGCTCAGAGGGGCCTCAATTCACCCCCACCCAGCTGTTGGAGGCCAGAGATTCCCAGCCGCTGCCACAGAGAAAGTCACCGAGTCCCTACCGCCCACAGATGCCCACCCTGGGCAGCCCAAGTGCCCGTCTGCAGGCCAGATGGATGGCTGCAGGGTGGAAGAATGCCAGGCCAGAAGACGGCCAGGGCCCAAGGGAAGGGAAGAGGAAACTGCCCTGTGAGGCCCTGCAGGCCTGGCCCAGCCACACCCATCATCCACCCCCCCTCCCCGCCCCGCTGCTGCCGCCCCCACTGAGGGTCCAGGCATGAGAACCGCACCCAACACTCCCACTGTCCCACGCTGTGCTCCATGGACCCCCACCCGTATCGCTGCTCGCCCCAAGCCGACACACCCCTTCCCACCAAGCCCGGCAAACCCGGGAACTGATTATAAATAGGACGGTGGGGGGGAGGGGGAGAGAGGGGGGATCCCGAGGTGGGAGGCGCTGGCCAGCAGCCGGCAGGCGGCCAACAAGCAGCTTGTGGGGGCGGGTTTATGGGGCCGTCGCCATGGCGCCACGGTGCAGGCTCCACACACACACACACACACACACACACACACACGCACGCCTGCGTGCACAGAGCTGTGGTGGCGGGGAAACTCCGAAGGCACAGCCACGGTTCCCACAGCCCTCTGGCAGGGCTACCTCGCTGCGGCATGGCTCTCCCTCCCTCTGAAGCCAGCCCCAGGCAGGAAAAGGCCAGCCTCAGCAGATGAGGCTCCAGGAAGATGTAGGGACCACAGTGGCCACGCCCCTCGGACCACCAGCACCTGCGGACCCTCCACCCACCAGGGTTGTGGCTTTGGGAACAACACCAGCTGGGTCCAAGCCTGCCCAGCCCTGTGCCCAAAGAAGTCCCTACCCTCTTGGCCAGTCCCTCAGCGCACCCCCCCCACACTGACCTCCTGCACTCCCGGCAGGCCGACCGCATCTTCCTGGCCTGATTCCCTAACCTAATCCCCCCCAGATCTCCAAGGGCCCCACCAAACTAACCCACGATACCCACACTGTCCCAAAATGATCCCAAGGCCTCTTAAAAGCACGTGGACCTAGGTTCTCTCCTACACAGGCCTGCAGGGGTGCCAGGACTGACCCCCGCTGGGCCGCCACCCAACCAGCCCCGCCTCCCCCAAGCCGGCTCCGGGCAGGAAAGGGCGGTAGCTTCCTCCAGCAGAGAGAGGGGGCGGGGTTCGGTGGCAGTCCCCTCCCTCCCACCAGCCAGGGGCCTGCAGGCGGGAAGGGAAGCCGCAGGGAGGAGCCCGGAGCAGAATGTTCCTGGCCCACCCTGCCAGCTCCGCACACGCCCCCCTGCGGCATGCGCCACCCCCACCCCGCCTTGCAGCACACACCTCCTGCAGCACACACCCCCCCGAAGCACACACACCCCTGCGCCAGGGTCCAGGCGTCCCCCAAGACCCCCGGGCGGAAGCTACCGCCCCCTGCCCCCACCCTGTGGGAACCGAAGCGGGAGCTGATTCAGCACTGGGAGGGCCAGGGTGTGCGACTGGGCAGCCCCTTCTCCCCCCACTCCAGACCCCTTTGGGTTTCCAGAGCAACCAGTCAGGGCTCCTGGGCAGCCCCCAGCCCCCCCCCACCCCACCCCAAGACAAAGAGCCGCAGTGTGGACTTGCTCAGGGCCAGCCGGCCCGGCGCCTCTGCACAGTGGTCCCCCAGCCCTGCCCTGCCCCTTGGACGCCAGGTTGTGGGCGGCAAACTCGGGCCGGGTGGAAGGGGCTGACCCTGCTGTGAAGGCTGAGCTCCCACTGGGTCCCTGTCCCCGCCCCGCCGCCGCCGCCGCCGCTGCAGCAGCCACCCCGCCCCCGACGCTCCTGCAGGGCTGCGGAGCCGCTGAAGCCAGCCCAGTAGGACCCCGAACCAGGTGGAGCCCGGAGGGGGACGAGTCTGGGGTCTCCTGCGGCTCTGGCTCAGCGACCCACAGTGTCACCCCAGGGATGGCAGACCCTGCCCGCCACCCTCCGTGGGCTGCACCCAGCCAGAGGTCACTGTGTGGTCCGCGCCCCCCGGCTCGGGCCCGGCCCCAGGACCGCACCTTTGAGGGAGCTGATCTCGTGCTGGATGGCTCGCGAGGGGTCCATGTCTGCGCCGGGGCTGAGGGCGGCTGTGCCACCACCAGGCAGAGTCCAGCCCCGCACCGCACTGCCCAGGCCAGCGCCGCAGCCGGGGGAGGAGCCCGGAGGTCCGGGGCAGGGCTTGCCGGCCAGGGGCGGGGCTTCAGCTGATCAATGCGCCGGACAGGGCCGCCCCGGGCGCATGCTCCCGGCCGCACCGCGCACCCCTCCCCCCCAGCCTGTGGTTCTGGGGCACGCACCCCGCTAACCCCAGCCAGACTGCCAGGTCACCAGGCCGGATCCAGGAGCGCTCGGACGGCCCACTCCCCAGCTCCGCAGCCCCCGGCCCACCCCACAGCCCCCCGAGTCCACTGCAACGAGCCATGCTTAGAACAGCCTGTGGGACACACGTGCGAGGGCCTCGAAGCCGCTACCCACGCCCTGCAGGAGATACCCACCCATCCAGATCTCCCAGTGACTTCCTCAGCCGGCCCAACTCCAGGGCCTGGGCTGGCAGGCTGCTGAGATCAAGCCCCCAGACCCTGGGCGACCACCTCCCACCTCCCCGGCCCCAGCAGTGTGCCCCTTCCCCGGGGCGTCTCGCCTCTGCGCAGCCCTGGGTCAGGCACCTTGTACACTGGCTCCCAAGATGACAGGTCCGACCTGCACCCTGGCCTCTGCCTCTCCCTCTCCCACCCAGCCTCAGGATGCCCCACAGGCAGCCCCACAGGTCCTCCTGGCTGTGCCCCCCAGTCTGCCCACTCGCCAGCATCTCCACTGCCACCAGATGACACTGCAGCTCCATCCCTCACCCACCCCCCACGACCACCAGGTGGTGGTCCCTTCGCAGCTGCTCTGATCCAACCACCCCTATGGCTAATGGGGTCAGCCTCCTCAGCCCGCAGGAGTAGCTGTGTGTCACTGCGCATGCCTTGGGGAGCAGGTCGCACTGGCAGGGTGAGGTCAGCTCTGCCTCACTCACTGCGCTGCAGGGAGGCATGGAGGAATGCTGGGCCCTGCCCAGGGCACCCCTTCAACACTGGCCCCGGGACTGTGCTCCACCCCAGTCCGTGCTGGTAGTGTGGGGCAGGACGGCCTCCACAAGATAGAAGTGACTAGCCTGCCTCAGTCTCCAGCCAGGCCTTTCCTCTGCCTTCACCCGCAAGTCCCTCCCCTCCTGCAAACAGACCCACTGTGCGCCAGGTTGGGCTGGCATGGAGGACGTGACCATGATCCAGGAGCGAGGCCGGCAGCTCCCACGGGTACGAGCTAACAGGCAAAGGGCCAGAAGCCAGCCCCACCTGCACCGTAGACCCAGCAGTTCTGGAGTCTCTCGTCCCCCTGCCCGTCCCTGCCCTCCCTGGGACTCAGCCAGTTGGGGTGTGGGGAGTCTCAAGAAACACCAGTTGCCAAACTTAAGGAAAATGGTGAAGTGAGGAATTAAAACAGAATTTCAGGCCGGGCACAGGGACTCATACCTGGGATCCCAGCACTTTGGGAGGCCGAGGCAGGTGGACCACTTGAAGTCAGGAGTTTGAGACCAGCCTGGCCAATATGGCAAAACCCCATCTCCACTAAAAATACACAAAAAAAATCAGCCAGGCATGGTGTCACACGCCTGTAGCCCCAGCTACTCAGGAGGCTGAGGCACGAGAATCACTCGAACCCAGGAGGCTGAGGTTGCAGTGAGCCGAGATCGCGCCACTGCTGAATTCCCAGCTAGGTTTTACTGAGCTGTATCTGGATAAACCTAAATTTGGCCTGCAAGTGAATCATACTTCCTTAGTAAACCTCAAGTGAAAGTGACAGATATTTATAAACAGATCTAAAAAGTTCATACATTTAAAAAAAATGCTGGTTTTTTTGTTTTGTTTTGTTTTTTTGAGACAAGGTCTCACTCTGTCATCCAGGCTAGAGTGCAGTGGCTCAATCATGGCTCACAGCAGCCTCGACCTCCTGGGCTCAAGCGATGCCCCCACCTCAGCT
Source organism: Gorilla gorilla gorilla (assembly GCF_029281585.2). Lineage (NCBI taxonomy): Eukaryota > Metazoa > Chordata > Mammalia > Primates > Hominidae > Gorilla > Gorilla gorilla. Next base: position 149,810,377 of record NC_073231.2, read on the forward strand.
TTCTGAGTAGTTGGGACTACAGGCGTGCACCACCACTCCCAGTTCATCTTTTAATTTTTTATACAGACAGTCTGTCTCTATGTTGCCCAGGCTGGTCTCAAACTCCTGGGCTCAAGCAATCCTCCCACCTCCCAGTGCTGGGATTACAAGTGTGAGCCACACTGCCTGGTCCAGATCAATTTTTTTAATTTAATGCATAAAAATTTTCCTCAGTCTAGGGAGAATTTTTTTTTTTTTTTTTTTTTTTAACTGAGGCAGACTCTCGCTCTGTCACCCAGGCTGGAGTGCAATGGCGTGATCTTGGCTCACTGCAACCTCTGCCTCCTGGGTTCAAGCAATTCTCCTATCTCAGCCTCTGCAGCTGGGACTACGGATGTGTGCCACTGCACCGGGCTAATTTTTGTATTTTCAGTCGAGACGGGGTTTCACCATGTTGCTCAGGCTGATCTCGAACTCCTGACCTCAGGTGATCCACCCGTCTTGGGCTCCTAAAGTGCTAGGATTATAGGCATAAGCCACCATGCCCAGCCAGGGAGATTTTTTTAAAAGATTAAAATGCATAAAATGGAATGTTATAAGATTGGCCAGGTGTGGTGGCTCAGCACTTTCAGAGGCTGAGACAGGAGGATCACTTGATCCCGGGAATTCAGGACCAGTCTGGGCAACACAGCAAGACACCGTCTCTGCAAAAAACTAAAAAACTATCCTGACACGGTGGCCTGGGCCTGTGGTCCCAGCTCTTTGGGACGCTGAGGCAGAAGGATGGCTTGAACCAGCCCACCCAAGGCTGCAGTGAGCCGTGATTGCACCACTGCATTCCTGTCTGGGAGACAGCAAGACTGACTCAAAAACAAACAAAAAGATAGGATCATGGTTTTAAGCTAATGAGAAGGTGAGGGCACACAGCTGTTCAGAGAAGGAACACACAGGTTTTCATGCACCGACTCCGCCTTTAACTCCCCCCCTGAAGTCAAGCTGCCCACCTGTGAGTGGCCACCATGGTCACCTGTGGTCTCCTGCAGCCAGAGGCTTATCGACAAGCAGCAGCAGCAAGTTCCCATGAAGGAGCCTGAGACTGCCCAGCCCAGCCTGCCTGGAACGGTGGCCACATGGTGCAGCCTTGGAAGTGGGGGCGGCCACGATGACCCTGAGAAAGGCTCAGCCAGCTGCACGTCAGTCAGCTCTGTGGTTCCTTCCCGGCACAGGCTTCCCAGAGGAAGGGACAGCTATGTGGGGATGGGCCGCAGGCAGCCAGCACAGGAAGGGGGACCACAGGCGCCAAGGCCTTGCCGTAGAGGAAACAAGTCCAGGCAACCCCCAAGAATGTGGAGGTGGCCGCAGCCGGGAGGCGGGCGCCTGGAGACAGGGCTACAGCCAGGGATTTCAACAGGACAGGCAGGTCCCAGGCTGGCAGCGAAGGGCCCACGAGCAAGAGATTTAGGCAGCGGGGAGGAAAGGGAGCTGGGGTAGAGGAAGCTGGGCGCCCTGGTGACGCAGCTCTGGAGCGTGGGAAGCAAAGCCCCGGCCACTGCCCAGGAGATCTCATCGCTCTGGCCCCAATTCATGGATCACAAAGGAGTCTTGCCGAAGAAGCACGCGGGTCTGTGTGTCCAGGCCAGTGAACTGCAGGGACCCCCAGGCTGCAGTCGGGCTCACCAGCACCAGTGCCTCCGGAAAACCCCTACCTCAAGCTTCTGCTTTGCTGGTCGAACCCAGCATGGCCCCCATGCCCAGCTGGGGTGCCATCAGGTCTCCTGGCCAGGTCTCACACCCTGGGCAAAGCCAATCCTCTTGAAGCTCTCTGCAAATTCCCCACACCACTGGGGACCCCAGAACCAAGGTTGAGCCCAGACACCACAGATAAGCCCTCCCTCCTTCCCAACCCCTCTGTCTGGGCACAGAGCAACCCCCTCTTCACCAGTCCCCTGAGGCCCTGGCTGCCCTGGCCACAGGCCCAGGCCAAAGAAGGGGCTCCAACCCTGTCCCCCACACCACACCTGCGAATGGGATGGGCCCTCTCCTGAGGCCCTGCCCACCACCGCCCTGCCTGCCCTCAGCTTTGCTCCCTGCCCCATCTTCACACCCACCCACCCACCCAGCCCCTAACCCCCTGGCAGCCTGCCCTGCTGGGGCTCTCTGGTGGTGGTGGAGCAGGCCAGTGGGCTGTGACCCGGTGACCTCATGCAGAGGCGACCTGCGACAGGCAGACACCCTGCTGGCAGACACCTCCACCTGGGGCCCCCAACAATAGCCCCAGGGAGACCAGGCCCAGTGAAATCCTGCCATAGATACATCCCGCACACACTCAGCCCTCCGGACGCACAGACCCCTGCTCTGCTCCCCGCCTGAGCCTGCGGCAGGTCCACAGGAGCCACCTCACCTGCCCCAGGCTTCTGCCTCGCAGCCTTGGCCCAACAACAGCCCGGCCTCTGCGGATGCTGAGGGACTGAGGTGGGAGGAGAGCCTTCCATGCTCTGGAGGCCACCCCTGCGCAGGGTGGGGCTCAGTGCGAGCTCAGTCAGGCCAGCCAGCCTGCAGGATTTCTGGGGTGGAGGGCCACCACTGCGGGACTGGATGCCCACCAGGGCTGCTGGGAGTCCCAGTGAGGGCCCAGGAGGCACAGAGGTTATCTCTCCGAGCCACATCCTTCTCCTCTCTCCCCTGCAGCCCAGTACAAGAGTATCTCAATACCAGAGGTCTCCTAGAGACCAATTTGCGGGGAAGGTCCTGGGTCCCACCCACATGACCCATCCATTACGGGGCCCATCATTCCCAAATATCTCTCAAACCTGTCCTGTGCCCACTGTCTCCACCACACCCTGGCCTGGCCACCACACTTTCACCTCAAAGACAGTGGTAGCCTCCCTCGTTGCCCCTCACCTCCAAGCACTGGACAACAGCAGCCAGTGCTCTCCGAGCACAAGCAGGTCCCACCACAGCCCTGCCGCTGCCCTCTGGAGGCCCTCCTCACGCAGGGCACCTGCTCCGCTGCAGCAGGGTGGACCTCGCCAGGCCTCTGTGGAGAGGCTTCTCACCTGATCCATGGTGGCTCCCCCTTCCCTCCCTCTCAGCCCTCCAACACCGAGACACCTGTGGGCCCCTGAGGCGGCTGCCTCACCCAGCACCAGACACGAAGGTGTCACCACAGGAAACATGGAGCAAGAGAAGAAATGAATTCCTGGAGTTCAAGGATAATGCACTTTCCCAGAACTCTGTTAATATCATTGACTTCACTAGTAGATGAAAGGAGAAAACCGGTATATTGATCTAAAAAATCTTGACAGCTCATTTGATAAAAACCAGTATTTATAACAAGGGATGAGGTTACATTGTTAACATGAGAATCAATGCCCCTCGTAGCACAGCGGGGCACCCTCCCAGTGCGAGGCGAGGCTGCTGAGGGGAGGGCATGTGAGGGTGAACGCGGACGGTGCAGGCGCAGCTCTCGGTCCAGTGCCAGGACATGGGACAGCATTTACCCAAGTCAGCACTGCTCCTCTTGGCACCTGAAACAACTCAACTCACCATTTACTGGAGCTCAGAGAAAGTTCATTGAGAGGCTGGCTTCAAACGCAGTTAAAAGACCCGAGAGATTTCTTTAGGCCAGCAATAACAAGTTAGGAAAATACAGCAGGAAAAAACTCTTCATCAGCACAAAACACGCTGGAATAAGATAACTGACGATTGGTCAGAGCTGATGCAGGGAACGCCCCGGCTCCAGGATGGCTCCAGGACCAGGCTCGGGGTCCGGGATGCAGAGGCCCAGGTGGCAGACGCCGCGCTAACCTGACGCGGCCGCAGTTCTGCTCACCCTCCCGCTGGCTCTGCCAGGAGACTCATTACACAAGTTCCCATCAGACAGCGAGGCCATGTGACTTGTCTGAAGCTCCAACACCGGGTGCTGGGCAGGTGGGAGGAGTCGGCCCACTTGGGCACTGCTGGAGGGACGACGACTGCAGTACCTAGCCAGCAACTTAGAAATTGTTTAAAAATTGTGTCTGAAACCTGGTGTGGTGGCTCACGCCTGTAATCCCAGCACTGTGGGAGGCCGAGGCAGGCAGATCACGAGGTCAGGAGATTGAGACCATCCTGGCTAACACGGTGAAACCCCATCTCTACTAAAAATACAAAATATTAGCCGGGTGTGGTGGCGGGCGCCTGTAGTCCCAGCTACTCGGGAGGCTGAGGCAGGAGAAGTGGAGGTTGCATTGAGGTGAGATCGTGCCACTACACTCCAGCTTGGGTGACAGAGTGAGACTCCGTCTCAAAAAAAATAAAAAAGAACTGGCCAGGCGCGCGGTGGCTCACGCCTGTAATCCCAGCACTTTGGGAGGCCGAGGCAGGCAGATCACCTGAAGTTGGGAGTTCGAGACCAGCCTGACCAACATGGAGAAACTCTGTCTCTACTAAAAATACAAAATTAGCCAGGCGTGGTGGTGCATGCCTGTAATCCCAGCTACTTGTGAGGCTGAAGCAGGAGAATTGCTTGAACTCAGAGGGCGGAGGTTGCAGTGAGCTGAGATCATGCCATTGTACTCCAGCCTGGGCAACAAGAGCGAAACTCCGTCTCAAATAATAATAATAATAATAATAAAATAAACAATAAAACAAAATAAAAACTTAGGCCGGGCCCAGTGGCTCACGCCTGTAATTCAGCACTTTGGGAGGTCAAGGCGGGCGGATCACCTGAGGTCAGAAGTTCGAGACCAGCCTGGCCAACAAGGTGAAACCCCCGTCTCTACTAAAAATACAAAAATTAGCTGGGTGTGGTGGCGGGTGCCTGTAATCCCAGCTACTCAGGAGGCTGAGGCAGGAGAATCCTTCTAACCCGGGAGGCGGAGGTTGCAGTGAGCCGAGACTGCATCTCTGCACTCCAGCCTGGGTGATAAAAGCAAGACTGTCTCAAGAAAAAAAAAAAAGCACTTATAACAGTTTACATTCTTTGCTTCACTAAACTTTAAAAATCAAAATCGTGTTGGAATAGAAAATATTCACGTGACTCAAACACTGAGGGTAGACAGAGAAGTCTCGCTCCCCTCCCTTCTCCCTGTCTCCCCTCACCCACACACACACTGTGAAAATCACTGTTAGTGGCTTCCTGTTTGTTTCTCCAGAATTTCTTTACAGAAAATCAAGCAAATACCATGTGATTCTTGGTTTTCTTTCTTTTAACACAAATGGTGAAATCTTCCAGGCACCATTCTGCCCCTGCTTTCCCACCTACCCCACAGCTGGAGGCCTCCCGCTCTGCACGGGGACCGTGACCCACGTCTGGCCATGCAGAGCGGCACGTGTGGGCCCAGCCTCTGAGCGCACTCAGGCCAGTGACCGTCTTCTGCTCCGACACACACTGCGTTTGCAGCTCTGACAGACGCTTTCTCTGGCCTGGTTCCCACAGCTTCAGCAACAGAACCTAGAAATCCAGATTTTTGATTTTTGCCAATACGATAGGTAAAAAACGGTATCTTGGTGTAAATTAAAGCTTAAATTTGAAAACCACTTGACCCAGAAATTCCTTTTTTTTTTTTTTTGAGACAGAGTCTTGCCCTGTCGCCCAGGCTGGAGTGCAATGGCGCGATCTCAGCTCACTGCAACCTCCGCCTCCCAGGTTCAAGTGATTCTCCTGCCTCAGCCTCCTGCGTAGCGGGGATTACAGGCGTGCACCACCACACCCTGCTAATTTTTGTATTTTTAGTAGAGACAGGGTTTCACCATGTTGGTTAGGCTGGTCTCGTACTCCTGACCTTGTGATCTGCCCAACTCGGCCCCCCAAAGTGTTGGGATTACAGGCGTGAGCCACCGCACCTGGCCAGAAATTCCCTTTTTAACAACAGTCATAGAGATGCACAATGACCCAGCTACAACACTGTTCACTGCAGTCATTTCTAATACAAAAATACAAAATTAAGCTCCATGTCCTAGGAGAAAGGATTGATTGGTTAAATATGATATGGTTTCCATACAGGGGAATGCTGTATTGTAAATTAATGTCACAGAGAGATGCCCAAGCTGTATCACTAAGTAAAAGAAGTTACGTATGTCTAAAATACTTCATAACATTAAATCATGAAATTACAGATAAATTAACACACACTAAAGAACACTGTGCATGCTTTTTTATTTTTTTATTCTTTTTGAGACAGGGTCTTGCTCTTGTAGCCCAGGTTCACTGCAGTGTTGACATTCTGGGCTCAAGAGATCCTCCCACCTCAGGCTCCCAAAGTGCTGGGATTACAGGCACGTGCCACCTGTAATCACGTGCCCAGCCCACGGTGCACGCTTTTTAAAACAATGACTATGGAACAAAAATGTGTAAGTTCTACATTAACCGACTACTGCAGGATGGCTGGGTAGGTCCAATGGTGGCCACAAAAAAATCTATGTCCATGTCCCTGGAGCTCATAAATGTGGCCTTATTTGTAAACAGGGTCTCTGCAGATATAATTAAATAAAGGATCTTGAGATGAGATCATCTTGGATTACCTGGGTGGGTCCTAGATCCAAAAGCAAGTGTCCTTAGACGAGGAGAGACACAGAGGCAGGGACTGGCATGACGCAGCCACAAGCCAAGGGGCAGTGGAGTTGGAAGAGGCAGGCGGCTATTCCTAGGCTCTTCCCGGGTGCCTTCGGAGAAAGCGTGGACCTGCCGACACCGGATTTTTAACTTCTGGCCTCCGGAACAATCAAAAGATAAATTTCTATTGTTTTACGGCGCCCTGCCTGTGGCTCTTCCCCGTGGGAATCGCAGGAAATCAATACAGACAGCGAGCAGGAGCGGGGTGCCTCTGTGACGAATATCTGAAAATGTGGATGTGGCTTTGCAATTGGGTAATAAACAGAAGCTGGGACATCTTGAGGCACACAGTAGAAAAAGCCTAGCCTGTCCGACCAGACTGTTGGCAGAAATATGGGTATTAAAGATGCTTGTGGTGAAGCCTTAGAAGGCAACGAGGAAAGTGGAGGAAAGGTGCTTCTCACATTGAAGCGAAACTTCGCCGAACTGTGTTTACTGTCAGGTGCTCCATAGAACTTGTAAGCAATGAACTTGGATATTTAGCTGAAAAGATTTCCAAGCAAAGTGTGGAAGGTGTGGCTTGGCTGCTTCTTGCTGCTTATGGTAAAGTTCAGGAAGAAAGAGATAAATTGAGGAAGGAACTGTTAAGCAAAAAGGAACCAGCATGGGTGATTTGGGATATCTGCAGCCTATTTAGATTGCAAAAGATGCTCATGTTGGGAGGTTCACTGTTAGGAAAGTGTGTTCTGCAGAGAAAGCCATCTCTGCAGAGACGAGGTATGTGACTCATGGGTTCATTCACTCATCTCAGCAGAAGCCAGGAATAGAGACAAGATTATCCAGGGAGGATCCGAGTGAACCCTTCTCTCTTAATGGCCTGGCTCCCTGTGACATACAGGGGAGACCCAGAAGGTTTATGAGAATGTTTTACCAGCAGAAACACTGCCTGCTTGGATTGAAGGGAACAGAGACAGGATGAAATGAAGAAAGGTATTGGGCTTCTGAGAGTCTAAAGGCAAGAAACAGGATGACAGACCCAGGCAGCTGCAAACATGTGCTACCCTTCGAGAAAAAGGAAGAATGACTCCAAGGTCAGGGCCTTAGGCCTAGAGGCAGAGGCTGGCAGAGGTGCAGGTGCAGAGGGTGGGGCACTGAGCCACAGAAGAGCATTCACAGGCCTTGAAACCCCATGGAATTTGCCCTGCTGGATTTCAGACTTGCTTGGGACTGGCAACCCCTTTATTCCTTTATATTTCTCCCTTTGGGAATGGTGATGTCTAGTCTATGCCTAGCCCAACACTGCAGTTTGGAGGCATAAAACTTGCTTTCTAGTTTTACAAGTAAAAAGATGGAGAAAAATTTTGCCCCCATCTGGATCCTACCCAGAGCCTCACCAACGCCTGATTTAGACACAACTTCGATGATTAGATTTGGGACTTCTGAGCTGATTAAATGTTGTTCTTGTTTTTTTCAAGATGGGGTCTCATTCTGTCACCTGGGTTCAGCCTCCAGGGTTAAGCAATCCTCCTACCTCCACCTCCTGAGCAGCTGGGACTACAGCCATGTGCCACCACACCTGGCTAATTTTTTTTTTTTTTGAGATGGAGTCTTGCTCTGTCACCCAGGCTGGAGTGCATTGGTGCAATCTCGGCTCACTGCAACCTCTGCCTCTCGGGTTCAAGCAAGTCTCGTGCCTCATACACCTGAGTAGCTGGGATTATAGGTGTGTACTACCACGCCTGGCTGATTGTTGTATTTTTAGTAGAGACAAGGCTTCACCATGTTGGCCAGGCTGGTCTCCTGATCTCAGGTGATCCACCCACAGGCCTCCCAAAGTGCTGGGATTACAGGCGTGAGCCACTGCGCCTGGCCGAGCGGATGGAATTTTAGACTTAGAGCTGATGCTACAATAGGTTGAGACTTTGGGGCATGTTGGCGTAAGAAACATTTGTTTTGGAAGTGGGGCAGATGTAAGTTTTGAGGGACCAGAGGACAGACTGTGGTGGGTTGAATGGAGGTCCCCAAAAGATATGTCTATGAACAATTCCCTGGAACCCATAATCGGTATCTTATTTGGAAAAAGGGTCTTTGCAGGTGTAATTAACACAAGGACCTTGAGATGAGATCATCCTGGATTACCCAGTGGGGACCTAAAACCAACGCCAAGGGTCTTACAAGAGATGGAAGAGAAGCCACAGGGGAGAGGGCCACGGGAGGATGGAGGCCGACACTGGAGTGATGCGGCCACGAGCCCAGGCACCGATGGCCACCAGGAGCTGGAGAGGCCAGGAACAGAGTCCGCCCTGGAGCCTCCGACGGAGCGTGGCCCTGTCAACATCTTGATTTTGGACATGTGGCCTCCAGAACCGTAAGAGAATACATTTCTGTTGTTTAAGGCCACCCAGTTTGTGGGTACGTGTGACAGCAGCCACAGGAACCTAAAACAGGGCACATTCTCTGGGGGTATCTGTATTCTGTAAACGACCATGCATTCTTGTGGCAGTCATGACAGTGGCGTCCAGCTGTGTCTCTTAGGCCTATCCTGTGCCTGCTCTGTTAGCTCCCCTGGTAGCCACTCGTTTAGCAAGAAAGAAGAGAAAGAGATGCACTTTCAAAAGGTCAAAAGACACATTCATTTGAAAAACAGAGCAGAATAAAAATCATAAAAGCCACAACCAGAGACCTTTACTGCAGCTACCTCTTTCTGCTGCACCTGCAGACCCACACTTCCAGCCCTGACCAGCCCCACTCCCCCACCCAACCCCCACCCCACCGCCCGCCCTGGTGTGCCCCTATGGATGGCCTTCCCCACCCTCACCGTCCCACTTGGCCCCAGCCCACCTGACACATCAGCCTGCCCAAGAGCACCCAGACTCACACCAGCCACCCTGATGCCATCCTAGGGCCTTCCTTTCCTACAGCACTGGCCCTGGGTCTGCCGCTACTCCTGGAGCCACACAGGGACACAAAGTGATCCCCATCCCATTCCTGGTCCTGGGTCCCCTCTGCCTCCAGGAAGAAGCAGCAACAGTCCTGCCAAGAGCTGACCACCAGCTGGGAGGACTCTTCTGCAGCTAACCAGGACCCAAACCCTGGAGAGCAGACCCTACAGGCTGATGTCCCAAGTCCTACAGGATCCTGTCTTCCCAGCTGGCACCCTCCTTCCACCGTCTGAACGCGTGTTCCCAACTCCCCTTCCGCCTGGTCTGCCATCATGCCAGGCCACTGCGCCTACAGATGACCCGGCCCATGCCCCATTTTGGGTCCCTGACCTCATGACCCACGGCCCCTGCTCTCCCAGCCCCGCATCTCCCTACCCACTGTGGGTCTGTGGGCATCACCCATGACCCAGCGGTGGGAGATCTGGGCACCTGGTCCCACTAGCATTGCCCTTCCCAGCCTCCTCCAGTCCCTTCTTGAGGTACCTGGCCCCTGGCCCCTCTGCTGCCAGCTCCTCTTGGGCCTCACTGGGGAAACCGAGGCCACAGGGCACCACTGCCCACACCCTCCCAACAGCCCAACCCTGGGAAAATCTCCAGGGCCCTCAGTGGTGAGCAGCAGTCTGGACTGGCCACTGATGATGTGTGGCTGGGTAAATGTGAGCGACCACTCAGTACTCACCCTGGGCCAGGTGATGCCCATGCCCCCTGTGACCATGCAGGTCCCTCAGGCCAAGGCCCAGGGAGCTCCTTCCCCAGGGAACTCGGGCCAGCATCCAGCTGAGGCTGTGACCTGCTGCGGCCTAGCCTCCATGTCACCGCTCTGTCCTGGAGAGGGTTCTCCCTCCCTGCCACCCTGCTGGACCCAACATAGCCTGACCAGCAGGGCCTCCTGAGCACTTCCCACATGCCCCCTGGCACCTCCAATCCGACGACACCCCAAGCAGTCCCGCTGAGGTCCCAACACCCCCCATCACCTGGTCCCAGCACCATCCAGGCCTCACCCTGCTCCCAACGTGGCCCTGCTTCCTCACGCCCCTCCCTCCTTCACAGACCCAACAGGCCCCCATGGCTCTGCTGCACAGCTGCCCACTGCTCTGCTTCCCGGCTGCCTCTTCTCATAGGCACCTAAGCTCTGGAGGACCCCAGGCTCGGAGCTCTGGCCTGAGGCCTGACCTAGTGATGGCCTCCCAGCCTGGCCTCCCCACCTCAGCCCGGCATTTCCTGCACCTCAGTGTCTGCACACGCATTCCTATCTCACAGGCATCTCTGATTTTATGCACCCAAGGCTAAGCGCTGGCTCTTCCGCCCTCTCTGCCGCAGGCACATCCTCTCCACCCCAGGCTGCTCTCCACCTCCACAGCCACCACCGGGGTCTCCTCAGCCGCTCCTTGGGAGGCACCAGGCCAGGATCTTGCAGGGGTCCAGCCAGCTCCAAGTCCACCTATCCCTCCCACCCAACGCTTGTTTCAAGCCACACCTGCCACAGGACAGGACGGGGCTCGGCTGGGGGGGTACAAAAGTGAAGCAACACATAGTCCCCACGTCAGGAAGATGGATTCTGCCACAGGACAGGGCAGGGCTCGGCTCGGGGGCACAGAAGTGAAGCAACACACAGCCCCTGCGTCAGGAAGCTGTATTGGTGGAAGGGGAGATGTTTACAATCGTCCCTGTTACCCACAAGCCCACGGCCAGACCCTATGGGCGTGACACCAAGCATGACATCGAGCCTCCTTGAACATCTCGACCTCAGCCCCAAGCAAATTCCACAAAGATTAACGACAGAGATGTTTAAAAAAATGCAGCAGTGCTCGAAGCAACTCTCAGCAGATGTTTTTCTAAAAGAAGGCCATTTTAAGCATAGCATAACATCCAGAAATCATAAAAGACTGGTGAATGTTAAAAATTGATATGGCTAAAGAAACCACAGACAGAATTAGGCCGGGCGCGGTGGCTCACGCCTGTAATCCCAGCACTTTGGGAGGCCTAGGCGGGCAGATCACGAGGTCAGGAGATCGAGACCATCCTGGCTAACACGGTGAAACCCCCTCTCTACTAAAAATACAAAAAGTTAGCCAGGCGTGGTGGCGGGCGCCTGTAGTCCCAGCTACTCGGGAGGCTGAGGCAGGAGAACGGCGTGAACCCGGGAGGCGGAGCTTGCAGTGAGCCCAGATCGCGCCACTGCACTCCAGCCTGGGCCGCAGAGCCAAATTCTGTCTCAAAAAAAAAAAAAAAGAAAAAAAGAAACAGACAGAATTAAACAAAAATAGATGCGTGGTGTGAGACCCATCCATGGTGTACCCAACTACTGGGGACACAGCGGGAACTTTCAAGGAGCTGAAAAGTTCTGTTCCGTGAGCTGGTGCTGCTCCCAGGCAACTTCGAAGTTTACGCCGAATACAATTGTCCCTCGGTATCAGCGGGAGATGGGTTCTGGACTCCCCATGGATACCAGAATCCACAGATGCTCAAGTCCCTGATGTAAAAAGGTGTAGTAGCCCGGCATGGCAGCAGCTCACACCTGTAATCCCAGTACTTTGGGAGGCCAAGGCAGGAGGATCCCTTGATTCCATTTCCATGTGAGCACAGGAGTTTAAGACCAGCCTGGCCAACAATGCTTGTGAATAGGCAGTTCACAAAAGAAAAGGTGCAAATGGTCAACAACTCTAGGAGATGTGCTCAGCTTAATTAATAATCAAAGAATTCAGGCCAGGCACGGTGGCTCACACCTGTAACCCCAGCACTGAGGCCAAGGCAGGTGGCTTACTTGAGGTCAGGAGTTCAAGACTAGCCTGGCCAACATGGGGAAACCCTATCTCTACTAAAAATACAAAAATTAGCTGGGTGTGGTGGCGCACACATGTAATCCCAGCTACTCGGGGGGCAGAGGCAGGAGAATTGCTTGAACCCAGGAGGCAGAGGTTGCAATGAGCTGAGATCACGCCACTGCACTCCAGCCTGGGTGACAGAGCGAGACAAAGCGAGACTTCGTCTCAAAAAAAAAAGACACCAACAAGCAAATAAAAAGGCAAACCACAGAAACAGAAAATGTTTGCAAATCATATTTCTGATAAAGGACGGGCATCTAGAATATATAAAGAACACTTACAACTCAATAATACCAAAAGGCAAATTCTAAAATGGACAAAGGATTTAAATACACATTTCTCAAAAGATATAAAAAATGGCCAACAATCACACCAAAGTGCTCAACGTCATTAGCCATCAGGAAATGCAAATCAAACCACAACGAGATTCCACTCAACACCCACTAGGATTGGATGTCTGCAATCAAAGAGTCAGATAATAACAAGTGTTGGTGAGGATGTGAGGAAATTGGAAACCTCGCACCCGGCTGTTACTGGGCATGCAGAATGGCACGCCCGCTTTAGGAAGCAATCTGGCAGTTCTTCAAAATGGTTAAATATAGAATTACCGCACAGCTGAGCAATTCCACTCCTAGGTATCTACCCAGCCGAAATAAAAAACATACGACCACACAAAAACCTGTATGCAAACGTCCATAGCAGCCTCACTCGTAACAGCCAAAAGGTGGAAACAACCCACTATCTGTTAACTGATAAACGCATAAGCAAAAGTGGGCACTTCCACACCACGGAACCGACTCCAGCGAGGGGAGGGTGAGGTGCTGATGGCGCGGCGACGTGAGCAGCCCTGACAGCGTCCCGGCAAGTCGAAGAGGCCAGACCCAGGGCCAATACAGGCCAATCCATCACCATTCCTGTCTGCCTGAGCCCCTCAGCCCCCCCATTCTCCCTGTCCCCCATCCAGGGCAGATTCCTCTGGGGCTGAGGCTACTGCAGCCTGTGGTGGGAGAGCTCTGGGCACCCTGTGGGAGAGGCCTCCATGCTGAGGGCTGTGGGCTGGTGACTTAGACAGTCGGCCCAGCTGCCAAGAGGTGTCCAGTCGCCCAGCCCCCCAAGCCTGGCCTGACAGCTCATAGAGGCTGGGCCGTCCTGCCGCACCATGGGAGCCTGGAGAGAGACCTGGGGTGGGTGCGGCAGGGCGGGGACAGTTCTAGGAGAGAGTTGTGGCAATGCAGGTGAGTGGAGGTGAGGTGGTCAGTCCATAACTGAAAAGAGAGCAGTGTTGCCAGGGGCTAGGTGACAAAATATCCTGGAATCGACAGCTACACAACTCCGAATCTACTGAAACCACTGAATTGGACACTTCGAATGGGTGAATGGTATGGCATGTGAATTACCTCTCAATAAAGCTATTAAAAAATACTAATAATCAGCATGAGGTCAACCTAATTGGTACTGACATGAAAAGCCAGTGGCTCCAGAGGAAATCTCGGTCTGAGCTCCCTGTAAAGGGGTGGCCAAATCCGTGTGTTCTCTCCCGCCCTCTCTCATGCACAGCGATCACCCCAGCCGGGAGCCTGAACCCAGAGGTGTGACTCTCCCCGTTTTTCTTTGTATACTTCCACCCTGCTTGATTTTTTTTTTTTTTTGGAGCGTTTTACTTTTGACAGTAAACACCGACCAAAATTCCTCTCCAGTGAGCCCCAAATAACCTCCAGCCTGCCCTCTGCCAGCTGAGCACCAACCACTGCAGATGACGCCCTACGCCATCACCCACTCACCCGTGCAAACACCCTGCAGTGCTGGCCAAGGGCCTGGGGCCAGTGCCAGGGACACAGATAACCAAGCTCAGAGTCCAGGACAGGGGAGAGTGGGGACACATGAGGAGGGGGCCAGGCACAGTGGCACTGGGCAGGCCCAGGGCTGGCAAGGGGTCCTGAACAGAGTGCAGGCCACAGGCTGGGCACACGCCCTGTGGGCACCAAACACACCCAGCCCCTCTCCAGGCCCACTTTTCCCCCAGACCAATGCAGGCCTCCCACCCCTGGCCCCCTGCCCCACACCAACGTCACCCACTCACCAACAGTACTCACCCCGGCCTCATTCTCACCCCTGCTGCCCCCTCCAGGACCATCTCACAGCACCCCTAAGCCCCACTCCCATCCCTAACATGACAACCTAAAGTCTCTATCCCCAGGTGCCCAGGCCCCCGGCTGGCCCCACTCCCCACTCCCTGGCCTGCACTCATGCCCTGACCCCCAAGACAGGCCCCTGCCCACAACGCTGCACTGCTGCTGGCCCGCTCTTTCTTTCTTCACTGACCACCTCACCTCCACTCACCTTCATCGCCACAACTCTCTCCTAGAACTGTCCCCGCCCTGCCGCACCCACCCCAGGTCTCTCTCCAGGCTCCCATGGTGTGGCAGGACGGCCCAGCCTCTATGACCTGTCACAGGCCAGGCTTGGGGGGCTGGACGACTGGACACCTCTTGGCAGCTGGGCCAACTGTCTAAGTCACCAGCCCACAGCCCTCAGCACGGAGGCCTCTCCCACGGGGTGACCAGAGCTCTCCCGCCACAGGCTGCAGTAGCCTCAGCCCCAGAGGAATCTGCCCTGGATGGGGGACAGGGAGAATGGGGGGGCTGAGGGGCTCAGGCAGACAGGAAGTTGGCGATGTTCCGAGCGGAGCAGTGGCCGACTGACTGTACAGGGAAGACCGGGGATTTCCAGGGGAGAGCCAGGGAATGACGTATCCAGGGGAGGGTCTGAGATGTTGTGGGGTGGGGGGTGAAGGTCACCGGAGTGAGGGTCAGACAGGGAGTTGTCTGTGAGAGGGCAGAGTGAGGTGGAACCGAGGCAATGCCACAGAGGGGAGGAGGCCAGGAGGCCTAAGCCAGAGCACCTCCTCAGTGCAGGGATCAGCTGGGCAGGGGGCACAGGCCTGGCCTCCCTGCCCTCCTCAGAACCACCAAATGCTGAGCTGGGCCCAGGACAGGGGCCCACAACTGCTTACCACGGAGGGACTTGGGGCTGCCTCGCCATCACTGGCTGGCTGGCAAGGGGTGCCATGCCCTCCCACAGTCCCTCCACCCCAGGGACAGGAAGGGCCAGGGCTCCAGCCCTCTAGCAGGTCCAAGGGGCTCACAGAGGTCAGGCCTGGAAAGGTGTAGGGCACAGGGGCCACCTCTGACCTCCTGCAGGCCCTCCTCAGCCTTGGTCCATGGCTCCCAGACACAGGTACCAGCCCAGCCCCTCCCGTCCCCTTGTCTCAAGCCAGGAGCTAAGGAGACTTGGGGTACCTGGTGTGCTCACGGAGCCTCAGCACATGCCTTGCTGTTTAGCCACTCTCAGGCCAGTGCCACACACATGCGGGCAGCTGCACCATCATGTGACAACTCCACTTCAGGCAGGCACCCCGGCCCCCCTGCCCCCTCACCAGCCTCTACTACCAAGCCCAGAAGGCAGACAATGGGCCAAGACTGCAAGTGTGCCCAACACCAATCCTGGCCTTCAGAGGAGCTGAGCTTGGGAGGGAGGACCCTGAGAGAGGGTCCCAGCAACCTCCAGGGATCTGTCTGGCTCACCCCTGGATGAATCAGAAGTAGCTCCCACCCCAGGAGGTAGAGGAAAGACAGCCCTGGGGCCAGGAAAGCCTCAGCACAATGCCCAGAACAGGCTGGGGCACCCCAGGCAGCCCAGCAACCTGACCAGACCAAGAACTCCAGGAGGAAACGATCCTGCACAGTTCCCGCACTTTGAACAGAGCGGTCAGCTCAGAAACAGCTCTGTCCTGGGGCTTGCCAGGAGGGCTGGAGCCCAGGTGGGCGGCTGCTTCCCTGCCCTATACCCCAGCACCCCTCTGGGTGCTCCCTCCAAGGCAGGGCCGGCCATGTAGAGCATGAGCAACAGGCTGCCCGCTCCAGGCCTCCCCAAGGGTGCAGGAGTGTCTCCCCTGGCCCGAATGAACTAGTCACACAGGCAAAGCGGCTGGGCACAGCACTGTCAAAGAGAGCCACAGCAGTACATCCACCCTGCCCCAGAGCTGTCGCTGGAGGACGCCTGAAGGAGATAAGTTCGGGGCACCATGAAACCTACCCAGCTGGGCAAGGTTGTGGTGGAGAGCGGCACCACGGGGCCCCAGCAGGACCTCTCTCCCTGAGCTGCCCTTGGGGGCAGAGCCAGCAAAACCAGCCACGTGGAGCTGAAGCCTGCTCTGATCGGCTCTGCCCGGGGGCCCCCACCGCGACCCTCCCCAGCAGCTCAGTCCCTTGCCCCTAAGCCTCTGCAGGCTGGCAGCCAATGCTGTGTCCACAACCGCCTGGAGCCGGGCGACCCAGGCTGAGCCAGGCAGCTGGGCTGCAAGAATGGCCGGCAGGACCAGGACCTGGGAGGGTCCAGGGGCTCCCCGTGGGCGTGGACTAGGGCAAGGGGGTCTGCCGAGGCACCAAGCAGGTGGGCAGGCCACTCTGATGCTCCCCTAGAGAGGAAGGAGGGGCCACCCTGACCCCTAGCCCACAGCTGACCCCTAGCCCACAGCTGTCCCCTAGGGAACAGAGAAGGGGTGTGGGGGGGGTGCCCTGCCAAGGAAGGGTGGCAGCCCAGGCCCTCGCCAGTTTAGGGAGGTGAGGAGAGGCGGCAACTATGTGACCCATTGCCAGGCGGCGGGGCTGCCCCTGTTCCATGCAGACGTGCCCCAGAGGTGGGGCAGGGGATGGCTCAGCCTTGACCCATATGTCTGCTGGCCACAGACACCGGATCCTGGCTCAGACAGCCGACCCCGACAAGCCCTGAGCGCCCCCACCCGCCCGCGGCCCACCCCACCCACCCGAGCCGCGCGATGCCCTATTAAGGGCATGGCCCCGGGGGCTCAGCGGAGCGAGCCCTCCCCTTCCCTAGGCACTGGCAGCCGTTGGGGGCGATCCAGGCGGACGAGGCCGGCGGAGTGGCCGCGCTCGGGCCGGCGATCGGGACCGCCACCGTGGACAACAAGGTGCTCGGCGGCTGGGCTGTCAGGAGCGGCCCGGCAGGCAGCGGGACGGGGGGCCGTACCTTTGTACTTCTCGCGCACCTCCTCGTAGGCCTGGATGAAGTCCTGCTCGTCGGGCAGCGGGCCGGACGTCAGCAGGCCGGCCATGCCGGCGGGCGCGGGGCGCGGGGTGCAGCGGAGCCTCCAGCACCCGGCGGCCACTCTGTCCCCGCGGCCGCGCGCGCCGCTTAAAGAGGCCGCCCCCGCCCCGCCCCCCGCACCCAGGATGCCCCACGGGCGGGGCGGGGCCGGGGCCGCCGAGGCCGGGCAGAGGGAGCCGCGTCTGGGCGCCTCCCGGCGGGCCGGTTCCGGGGGCTCCGAGTCCCGCACGCACGCCCCTTCCCGTTCTCGCCCGGGTCGCGGCCGCCGACACCGCGGTCGCCCGGGGGTCCTCGGGTGGCCCCCGCCCAGGGGCGGCCGCGACCTGTCTGTTCCCCGCCGGGCCGGCGACCTGCCTCCGAGACGCGCCCCTGCCCACCCCCCACCTCGCTTCCTGCGTGCAGCTGAGAACTTTCCCATTGCAACATCGGAGACGACTGAGTCGGTATAAAGAACCCTTAAAACACTACACACAAGAAAAATTAAGTACACATACGAGGACTGGAATAGCCCATTCACAGAAGGAAAAAATGCTTGGTGATAATTAAAACAACTCTTTCCACCCATCAGATCGGCAAAGCCCCCGCTCTCCCCGCCTTCACCAATGTCGGCCACCCTGTCTGGGATGCCCCTGGCCGTGTTTTCTCCAAGCTTAATGCCATATGTCCTGTAACTGCAAGTCCCGCTTCCAGGAATCGGTCCTAAGGAAACCATCAGAGGACGCAGAGCCCTGGCGCGGAAGGTGCTGGCTGGGGGCAAAGCCTCTGCAGTGAGTACTGAAGGCAACCACGGTCAGCCGGGGCCTCGGGACCCCCCACACTCCTCCACAACTGTAAAGGTGATGCTGAAGAAAGCCCAGGCATGGGAACGACACAAGTGATTCCCTTTCAAGTGGGAAGAAAGTGACTTCTTTCTTTAAAGTCCGTGTGTGCTGTGAAAAGCCCTGAAGGTCATGCAGATGGAACCAGACCCTGGGGCTGGAGCTGGGTGCAGAGCAGTGACCCTCTCCTTCCCTCTTTCCTGCTCCTACCAGCCCCGCTTCCCGTCGTCTGCAACATCCCCCCAGGGCTCAGCACCTGGCCTTGCAGCCCTCTCCTGGCCTCCCGCAGGGGCCTCCCTGCCCTCCGGCTGGAACAGGTCAGGACTCTCAAGCCAAAGCCTAGTGAGCTACTGCTCCTCCCTCTCCTAGCACACCCTGCCCATGGCCTCCAGCTCTAGGTCACCCACTTCCCTCCTGCCCTCCCCCTTCCCCAAGCATCTAGCTGGATGCTTCCCATCGTTTTCCCTGGATGGGGAGCTATTGGAAGGCAAGGCCAGATCCTGGCTCAGGAAGAGGCTGGGGCTCCAGACAACCAGGTACCCCCTCCCTATACACTGCTCCTGTACATTCCCACCTGGCCGCCATTGTGGCAGCCAAGACCGAGGGCCTGGTGGGGAGCCCAAAAAATTATCCTTGTTGCATCTGGGCACTGGACCGTGTTAAAATCAAGGATGGATGCCGCGGCAAGAAGCCCAACCCCAGGCCTCATGAACCGCCTGGGCGGGGCCAGCAGGTGGCGCTGTGCCGCCTGCACTCACCTGGGACGCACGAGGCCCTCCCTGACCCGCAGATCCCCCTAGGCCTCCCCCACCCAGTCCCAGCTCCAGCGCCTAGCACGCAGCGGGAACTCAGTCAACCTGCGCGTGCCAAGGAGGTGCACAGGCAAGGCCCTGCGCAGTTACCTGCGATGCGAATGACCGCCCGCTCAGCTGGGTCCAGGACACTCCCGTTGCTCCCAGCGCCACCCCCGCTGCGCCGGCTCCGCTGCGTTTTCCCAAGGTTCCAGGGCAGTGTGTCCCCAGGGCTGGGCGAGCCACTGCTTCCATTGGAGACATCTTCAGCGACTGCCCGGACCTCAGCGTCCTCACCTGACATGGCCTCCTGGAAGGGGAGCAGGAGGGGTCACATCTCTGCCTGTTCAGGAGTGGACTCTGCACGCCGACCCACCCACCACCTTCTTAACCTAGACACTGACCTCTTCCCCACCCAGCCTCTCGCCTGGACACTGGCACCCACACCCCTCCTGCACTCTGCTGTACCCACATATTGACCCCCATGCTCTGGCCCCAGGCACTGACTTACCCTCTCTCCATCCATGACTGCCTTGCCCCCTCCCGCGCACTCCTCAGATACCCACGCAGTGACGCCCCAGCCACTGGCCTTACCCTCCAGTCCATCACCAGGACACTGACCACCCTGGCCACCCCCACTCCCGCACACTGACTGCCACTCTCCTCTCTTAGTCACCCACACCCCACCCACCTACTCTGTCACCCAGGGGCTCAACCGGCACACGACAGACCACCTTCCACTCTGTCAAATGGAAGGGGAAGGGGTGACTGACTACCTTCACTCAGATGCCGGCCTCCACTGCCTCCATCCCAAACTGGACCCGCCTCTAACCCTCTAATCGCAGGCAGGCGAGGCCATCAAGGAACGCCGACCACCGCCCACTCCACTCACCGGGTCATCAGGGAAGGACACCCAAGCCCTTCCCCTGGACACCGGCAGTCCACCTCCAAGCTCTCTCGACCTCTAGGACTCCCCATCACGCCATCCCACCTCAGCCCGCAGTCCCACCTCGATCTCCGCAGCGAAGGCCTATAAATAGCTGCAGCCGCAGCGGCGTGGGCCGCGGGAGCTCTGCTGCAGCGAGGCCGGGAGGTAGCCCAGGCCGCCGCTCCAGCAGCCCACAGTGGGGGCGCGTACACCGGCACCGCGGACGCAACCAGGACGCACGCATACCCACGCGCGCACACTCCCCAGCCCCCGTCCCCAAGAGCACTGGCGTGCGGGAGGTGAATGGGGCTCTGTCTCGGAGGGGGTGGGCTGGCGTGGGGGCACAATGTGGGCTCTGTGCCTCCGCCCTCAGGCCAAGGGCTAAGGAGGAGACAGCGGACACCGAGGAGGGGGCCGCCGCGCCCCGCCCCCACTGGCTTCTCCACGGGCCGCCCCGGTTGCAGCCCCCCGCCCGGAGCCCTGCGGTCAGCCGCGCCTCCCCAGCAGCCTTTCCTGCCCACACCCCGGGCACCGCCCGTCCAGTTCCGCAGTCTCGGGCGTGCAGGGAGGTGCTGTCCTCTCGAGCGAGGGCAGGAGGGGGCGCGGCGCAGCCCCTAGTTCCGTGTGGCCTGCGGCCGGAGACCGCCCCCCGACCCCCACCCCGCAGCGCCCGCACGCGGCGCTCCTCTCCATCCTGGCCGCGGTCATACATGCCTGGTGGCTCCGCTCACTTCAGCTCTGCCGCCGCAGCCAGACTGCTCGGGCCGGGAGAGCGGCGGAGGCGGCGCAGGCGGGGCGAGCCCCGAGCCCCGCCCCGGCCCCCACCCAGAGCTGCGCCGCGCGGGCCCGGCCGAGAGCGAGCGAACGCTGCCAGCGAGATCGGGTGCCCGTGTCTGCGCGGGGCCGCCGAGATCTCGGGAGCGGCGGGGCCGGGGCCCGCGCGGGCGATTCGGCCAGGGCAGCGGCGCACACCTGAGCCCCCGGCGCACGGGGCGGGCCGGTAGTCAAGGAAACGCTGTCTGCGCCGGCGTGCGCGACACGGGAACGTCGTGCGCTCGCCCCGGTGAGCTCCGGGCCCCGCCCCGCTCCCCGACGCCTCCTCGGAAGCAGCAGATCCCGCCCCTGGGCCGCGGAGGTCCCCACTCCCCAAACAGAGGTCGCAGTCAGAGTTCCCGGGTCCCTTCCGCCTGGGTTCACGTTCACGTTTATTCAAACAACAGAGCCGACTCGGGCGAGGTCTGGGAGCGGCGGGCGGGCGGTGTCGCCTCCTGGGCTCTGCTGACCCCTGGTGGTGGGGTCGGCCCAGGCGGGGACCTAGCCCAGCCCCCCTCGGCCGCTGCTGAACCCCATCCCCCACACCGCCTTCTGGAGCCCGCAGAGGGAGGCAGGGGCGTCCCCGGGGACAGCTCAGGCGGCCACAGTTGGGGGCGGGGAGCATCAGCCTGTGCGGAGCCGGGAGCCTGGGAAGCAGGAGGCCAGAGGGTGGCCCCTTCGGTTAAGTGTCTGGGGAGCGGCCCGGGAGCCCAGAGGGGTCGTCGGGGGAAGCGCGGGGCATGTGCTCGCAGGTGATGAGGTGGGTGG
This sequence comes from Gorilla gorilla gorilla, assembly GCF_029281585.2. NCBI lineage: Eukaryota > Metazoa > Chordata > Mammalia > Primates > Hominidae > Gorilla > Gorilla gorilla. The sequence goes on from NC_073231.2 coordinate 149,831,903, forward strand.
GCAGCGCCTGGGTGTCGTGGAAGATGACGAAGATGCTGGGCTGGCAGATGCGGTCCACGGCGCTGTCGTAGCGCAGGAGCACGTGGCCAGGACCCCGCAGAGGGGGCGCCCGCAGACCGCGGCGGCCCTGCCCGTAGTCGCCAGTCAGCACCCGTGCCACAAACACCGCCTTATGGCCATCGGCGTTGGGGGGCGAGTAGCGGTCCTGCACCGACAGGGAGGCGCGCCTGGCGAAATACACGCCCTTCCCGTAGACCGTGGCTGCAGGGCGGGATGGGGCAAGGTCAGGGTGGTCGGGGTGCGCAGAGCCCCCGCCCCTGCCCGGCTCAGGCCTCACCGTTGCGGCCGCAGAAGCTGCGGTTGAAGCCGTGGGCGCAGATGTCAGGCACTGCCGGTGCCGTCGTGCCGTGGTACAGCACCTGCTCCACCGGGCGCCGCTCGCATCGCTGCAGCAGGCGCTCCCGGTACAGCTCATACTGCTGCCGCAGCAGCGGGTGCGACACGCGCTCCACCTGCGGGGAAGGCCCGGGCCAGGATTAAACACCCTCCCTACGCCCTGGGGCCGACGCAGGGCAGAGCTGAGCCTGGCAACCAGGAGCCCTCTGTTGGAGGAGTCCAGGGTTTGACGGAGCCCTTGCAGCCCCCATCATGCTCTGTCCAGCAGCAGACAGTAACACCTCCGTGAAGCAAGTGACTTCAGAGGGCCGCTGGGGAGGCCTGACCCCTCCCCCTCCCGTGGAGGTCTGCCGGTGGGCAAACCCCACCCACTCAAGCGAGGCCTCTGCAGAGAAAAGCTGAGCCAGGGCCCTATGCTGCCTACAGGACTTGACTCCAACACGAGGAGATGCCACAGACCTCTCAGTGCTGAAAGACCCAGGTGGGAGAGAAGGCCTCAGGTGACCAACCTGACAGTCAGCCCTGGGAAACACTTTTAAAGAAATTTTAAATAGTTTCTTCAGAGGGTTGCAAAAGAACACCACGTCTATTAAACAAAACTAGCTGCTATGAAAAGGAACTAGTCTGAAAACCAGAGTGCTCCTGCATTCAGAAAGGGACGCTGAGCTAAATCTAGAGGGGGTGAGCCAAATGAGGAAGTGGTTCAAACTAAGACCCAGCTGGTGTTCTAGATGGAGTTCAGGAACTGACGCAGAGTGAGAAGCTAACGGAAGAGAAAGGAACTCCGAGGGAGCAGGTGAGGGGGCCTGAGGTCTGAGCCCGCATAGCAGGAGCTCCACCGGCCGGAGCTCCAGCACACACAGGGAAGACGCTTCCCTGAGCTGAAGGAACATCTTCAGATACACAAGATCCGTGAAATGCCAAGAAGGACAATGAGGAAAGACAACGCCCCTGGCACCCACGTGCCAGGAAACCTCAATCTTCATAGTGAAAGAAAACTCTGCAAGTTTTTTTTTTTTTTTCTTTGAGAGGGAGTCTGGCTGTGTCGCCCAGGCTGGAGTGCAATGGCGCGATCTCGGCTCACTGCAAGCTCCGCCTCCCGGGTTCACGCCATTCTCCTGCCTCAGCCTCCTGAATAGCTGGGACTACAGGCACCTGCCACCGCGCCCGGCTAATTTTTTTGTATTTTTAGTAGAGAAGGGGTTTCACTGTGTTAGCCAGGATGGTCTCAATCTCCTGACCTCGTGATCCGCCCGCCTCAGCCTCCCAAAGTGCTGGGATTACAGGCGTGAGCCACCGCACCTGGCCAACCCTGCAAGTTTACACACACACACAACAAGGTCAATATGCAAACCGGAAGAAGTCTCGCCTTCTTACATTGGGTCTCTCATTACTGACACCAGATGCTAAGAAACCATGGGAGGATATTTTTTAACTTTCCAAGAAAAATATTCTTTTAAGAATGAAGAAAAACAGCAATGTCTTCAAATATCTGAGGAAAAACATATTTTGAACCTGAACACTATATCCAGCCAAACTAGTAGTGAAGAATGAGGACAAATAAGGGCATATTAGGACACACGAGAACATGGAAGTTCATACCAACAGCAAATTACAGTTGCAACATACCTCTAATTGTAAAGGGCAATATAAATTTAAAAGTCGGCTGGGTGCAGTGGCTCACGCCTGTAATCCTGGCACTTTGGGAGGCCAAGGTGGGTGGATCACTTGAGGTCAGGAGTTCGAGACCAGCCTGACCAACAATGGCAAAACCCCGTCTCGCCGGGCGCGGTGGCTCACGCCTGTAATCCCAACACTTTGGGAGGCAGAGGCAGGCGGATCATGAGGTCAGGAGATCGAGACCATTATGAAACCCCGTCTCTACTAAAAATACAAAATTTAGCCGGGCGAGGTGGCAGGCGCCTGTAGTCACAGCTACTGGGGAGGCTGAGGCAGGAGAATGGCGTGAACGCAGGAGGCGGAGCTTGCAGTGAGCCGACATCGTGCCACTGCACTCCAGCCTGAGTGACAGAGCAAGACTCCGTCTCAGAAAAAAAAGAAAAAAAACCCATCTAAGCCGGGTGCGGTGGCTCACACCTGTAATCCCAGCACTTTGGGAGGCCAAGGCAGGCAGATCACGAGGTCAGGAGATTGAGACCATCCTGGCTAACATGGTAAAACCCCATCTCTACTAAAAATACTAAAATAAGCCAGGCGTGGTGGCAGGCGCCTGTAGTCCCAGCTACTCCGGAGGCTGAGGCAGGAGAATGGCGTGAACCCGGGAGGCAGAGCTTGCCGTGAGCCGAGATCGTGCCGCTGCACTCCAGCCCGGGAGACACAGCGAGACTCCGTCTCAAAAAAGAGAGTGCCCCGCGCAGTGTCATCAGCACAGTGACCGCAGCGAGCCCGGGCCTTTCTGTGGAGGCAGAAGAGCGCCCAGAACGGCACAAGGGACGCATCTGTGGAGCGAGTAATCCTCAAAATGACCACAAGATGGCATCACCGCCCCATGCTCCAAATAAGGAAACTGAGGCCTGGAGCTGGTCCCATAGTCCCTGCTGACCCAGCCACGAGTGGCAGAGTGGGCACCGTCACTCAGGCCTATCAGATCCCAAGGCCCCCACTCTGTTCCCTCCTGTTTCCCTACCCACTTTGGGAACGCCCTCTGGGCAGAGAACAGGGCTGGGAGCCTGTCAGCTCCTGGTCAGCTGACCTTGATGTAGGCGAGAGGGACAGGCCACAGACTTGGCAAGGTGCTAATGGTGCAAGAGCCCAGGACGCCATGAGGCCAGAGAGACAGGGCGTGGACTCACACGAACGACGCGGATGCTGCTGCGGGCAGCGTCCAGGGTGTCGTAGAAGGCCCGCACCACCTCCTGGAACTCCCCGGTGTTCTCTGCCAGACGCTCCAGCTTGTTCCAGGGCCCCTTCAGCGTCTGCCCCGCCACTGATGCATGGGGAAAAGCGGGGGTCAGAGCCATGCCTGGGGCACTAGCCCCTGCTAACCAGCCCACCCCACCGTCCCTCAGTCCAGGAGGTAGACTCACAGGTAGGGCCTGAAGCTGCCAAGGGAAAGGCCAAACTCTGATCCCAGGGGCCAGCCAGAAGTGCCACCAAGTGGCGGGCAGCACGGGCAGGGTGGGCCCCGAAGCCACGGAGGATGGTGCAGTCACCACGCAGGGCAACACTCACACCATGGCACCGCTCCAGGCGAGCACGCAGCTCTGCAGGCAGTGTGCGGCGCCAGGGCCCCACCGTCTCCTCCTGGAGGTGGACCTCCAAGGCAGCCCTGAGCGCCCGGTCCAGCTCCTCCACATCCTGCTCAAAGGCCGAGTGCACCACCAGCTGGGCCTTGCCATCAGTCCCCCCATCTGGGGGCTCTTCTGCCACCAACGGGGGCTGCTCCAGCAGGGAGAGGGCTAGGGCTTGCCGCAGGGCAGCAGCCTCCTCCTGCTCAGCCACCTGATCTTGAGGCTCCAGTGACCGGTGGAGGGCCAGCTGCAGAGCGGCCTCCTCCTCCAGCCACCTGGGTGCCACAGTGCTGGGGTCCACAGGCTCCTCCTCCTCATGCCCTGGGGTCGCCTCCTCCTCTGGCTGCTCCTGAGGCCCTTCCTCCTCCAGCTCCCGAGGCAGCCAGTCCTCCCCGTCTAGGTCTAGGCCCTCCAGGGTGGCCAGCAGTTCTCGGACCTCCTCTGGGGGCAGGGAGAGGCCACTGGGTCAGGGGCTGGACCCAGGAGGAGTTGGAATGGGTGAAAGATGGGGAGCAAGTTTTTAGGGTACAGGGTGGGCCTAAGATGGGTCAGTAGACAGATGGGAGCACAGAGCAGGGCAGGGGGTGAGGTCAAGTGAGGGCCACAGGATGTGCTGACCCTACCCAGGCTCACGTCCTCCTGGTCACCACCTGTACTGTCTGGGGTCCACAGGGTGTGGGCGCTGCCAGGGAGCACTGGGAGGGCCTCGGTAGGGTCCACCTGTAGGGAGAGGATGTCAGGACCACTAGCCTCTGGGCAAGGGCAGAGGAGGCCTGGGGCAGAGGCGTGAGAAAGGGGAGGGCAGGGGTGGGACTCCATCTCTACCTCTTCAAGGCCTGTGTCCAACGTGGCTGTGGCCAGGCGCTCTGTCCCAAAGACACACTGGAACTGAGCCTCCAGCCCCTGGAGAAGGTGCTGCCCTTCTGGGCCCAGGAGAAACCTGGCGCTGCCCGGGTGCTCCAGGCACAATACATGGCAGCTAATGCTGCCCAGCAGGCTCCGCAGAAACTCCTCAGCCGCCTGGCAGGAAGCCTGGGCTCCACAGAGCTGCAGGGCCATTGCAGAGATGGAGTTTGCAGGTTTAGAGCACAGGAAAGGTACTTTGAGTCCCCAGTAGGAGGAGGGGGCTGAAGGTGAGGAGTCCTGAGGGGTCACTCACCCGAAAGCCAGTCATATCCGGTCCTTCAAGTGGGAAGAGAGCGACGTCTCCCAGGCCCGCAAGAAGGTCCTCATGGTAGAGCTGCAGGAAGCGCATCGCCCCTGGCTCCATCAACAGCACCATCTCCACCAGGCCCTCCTGCCCCGCCAGCTTCACACATCCTGGGCTCACAGGCCCTGCCTTCTCCAGAGACCCCATGGCGATCTCCATGGGACCCACCAGCCCCTCTTGCTCTGGTGAGTCCATGGCAATTTCCACCAGGCCCTCCTGCCCTGGCAACCCCTTAGAGGTCTCCACTGGGCCTGCAGACCCCACAGGCCCCAGGCTCATGGGCCCCTCCTGTTCCTGCAACCCCACAGGCCTCAGGCTTACCAGCCCCTCATGTTCCAGAGAACCCATGGGCATCGAGCTGACTGGCTCTGCCTGTCCCAGAGACCCCATGGGACCTGTCCTCAGAGAGGCCCCTGACTGCCCTGGTTCCTGGCCAGAGCCCGTTGTCATAATCCCTGTACCCTGCACCATGGGACCTGTCCTCAGAGAGGACCCTGACTGCCCTGGTTCCTCGCCAGAGCCCATTGTCACAGTCCCTGCACCCTGCAGAGCCGTCACCAACCCTCCGGTCCTCAGGAGAGCATGCTTGGTAGCCCTAGGCCCCTGGGTGGACGGGTGGTCCCCTCCACTGGTGTTCTCAGCCAGCTCCTCGGGCTCTAGGACGTCGTAGTGGGGGACAAGGCTCAGCTCTGAGCCCTGCAGCCGGTGCTCCTGCTGCAACACTCGTTCTGCCACTTGGAGGAAGGGAAGGGACAGAAAGCCTGTCAGATTTCTGCAGGAGAGGGACGGTCGGCTGGGTCTGCCCAGCCCCACTCACCTTGCCACTGTTGGAAGGAGGCAACAGTGCCCAGGGGCCCGGGTAGACGTTGCAGGTCCTCCAGGGGCCCCCCACCACTGCGGCGCTCATTCTCCAGGTACAACTCCAGCAACAGCAGGTCCACAGAGGCACCATCCCCCACCACACGCACCGCTCGGGCCTGGGGAACCCGGGCCAGGGACACCAAGGTCCCCTCCAGGCCCAGATTCTGGGCCTGCTCCTCCAGGACACGGACATCTGTGGGGTATGTGCAGGTCAGCTCAGGGAACCTCCCCTAGCCAGCACCTCAACCCCAACCCTGCCTCTCACCTGCCTCAGAAAGGGGCTTGGGCAGCTGGACCAGAGCCCGGTCTGGCCGGGGGCTGGCCAAGGCACAGCAAGGCTGTACTGGGAGCCCCGAGGCACGCAGCAAGGCCTGGACATGCTGCTCCAAGCGCTGGGTTGTGGTGCCAGGGGGCAGTCCTTGGAGCAGCAGGCGTGCAGGGGCTCGTGGTGGAGCTGGCCGCAGGCTCAGCTGGGCACCATGTAGTTTGTGATCTGCCTGGGCCAAGACCCTCTCGGCGTCTGTGGGCAGGGGCGGGGCAGGACGTCAGGCATTAGAACATCAGGGCACCCAGGCTGTCCCTTCAGTCAGCCCTCTCACCTGCAGGCTCTCTGAAGGTGAGGACGCCCCCACAGCCCAGTCTCTGCCAGCTCAACACAGGTCCCCCTCCAGAGCGTCGGCGGTTTTCAAAGTAGAGCGTGAGCAGCTCGTCGGGCACGGCAGGGGGCAGTCCACGGACCTCCACTGCCACCCCTGCCTCTGCCTCCGCCATTGCAACCCTGGGACGGGGCATCAGGTGGGTAGGGAAACAGCCCATTCCACCCCACCTGCCCCTCCCCAGGCCCCTCCGAGGTGTGTCCTCAATGCTCCCCCATTATGGGTGGCCCCACACACAGCACTTACATTCCCCGCGGCCGCTAGGCAGCCTCAGGCCGTGAGCTCAGCCAGGACTCCTGCGCCTGCCCCTCAGCAAGCCTAACCCTGCAGGGAGCAGGAAAACAAAAGTGAAACTGAAAGACGGAAGGAGGGAGGGAGCAGCTGGGCCCTGGGCGCTGAGGCCTGGGTACTGGGGCTCAGATGCTTCCTCTCCTGCTGCAGCCTCAACCCCCAGCTGACCAGGAGGTATTGGCCAGGCTGGACCCCTCAGGACCCTCCAGCCAACCCAGCTCAGCCCACCGGCCCTACCTGGCCCACTCCGGCCCCTGGTTGGCAGGGTAGACAGGAGTGTCCTCTGGTGGCCCTCCACTCCCCTGGCCTCCATGGCCCGAAAATGGCCAATCACCCGCCCCACTAAACCCACCAAGGGGCCTGAGTCACTGCCCCTCACTCAGGATCTCCAAGCCTCTGTGTCCATGACACCCTCTGCACGCAAAGTGCTGGGTCTCCAGGCCCGCCCCCGGCCAAGGCTGGCCTTCAATGCCCCCAGCAACCTTCTCAACCCTGCTCCTGGTCCCTCACACCTGCCAGGTGCTGAGCATGGGCGGTTCCCCACCCTTGGTCTCCAAGAATGTGCACTGCAGCACAGCCTTCCTCCCGCCTCAGGTCCTGCCTGCCCATTCCTGCAGCTTTCTGTCCTGCCTGCACCTCCCCATCTCACACCATCATTGGCATCGTCACAAGTAACCTCAGAAGGTGACAAGGCAATGGCTCCACTGCATTCCTTGCTGCCGCTTAATCCTCACCACAGAAAGGGAAACGGAGGTGCAGACAGGCCCACAGCGGCACCAGGCCTCAAACCTGGGCGGTGCCTTCAGAGTCCACACTCCCACTCGCCACAGATCTCCCACATCACCCAAGCTCCATTTGCTTCCAGCCTTTCAAAGAGCTGTGGCCACTACCGCTCTCCATCTCCTACTTCCCACTCACCCCTCAGCCCACCAAAACCCAGCCCCACCCCTGCTGTTCCTCCCTCCAGGGAGCTGAGGACCCTGGCCAGCCTGCACTCCTAGCCCTGCACATGCCACACCTCTGCTGCCCCGACCCTGGTCCCAGCCTCCAGCATCTCTCGCTAGGTAGCTAGGCTAACCTCTTAACTAGTCTCTGTCTGCCACTCCCGTGGTGGGTCCTCAACAGAGGTGTCACGGTGAGCCTTGTAAAATGACACCAGCAGCTGCTACAGCTCCCAGCATCAGCAACAGTAGAAACCAAAGTCCTGGGGGCCGGGCGCAGTGGCTCATGCCTGTAATCCCAGCACTTTGGGAGACTGAGGCAGGTGGATCACGAGGTCAGGAGTTTGAGATCAGCCTGGCCAACATGGTAAAACCCTGTCTCTACTAAAAATATAAAAATTAGCCGGGCATGGTGGCAGGTGCCTATAATCTCAGCTACTCAGGAGGCTGAGTCAGGAGAATAGCTTGAACCTGGGAGATGGAGGTTGCAGTGAGCTGAGATCGTGCCATTGCACTCCAACCAAGGTGATAGAGTGAGACTCTGTCTAAAAAAAAAAAAAAAAAAAAAAAAAAAAAAACCCAAAGTCCTTTTGAGGACCTGCCCCCTGCCCAGCTGCACCTGACCAGACCTCAGTCCCTTCTCTGGCCCCATGCCCCCTGCACACCCTGATGCTCAGAGGGCTCCAGGCTGTCAGCTCTTCCTGCAGAGCTACAGGCCACTCCTGCCTCAGTGGCCTGGGACTGGCCCTTCCCTCTGCTTGGCCCTACCTTCCCCACAAACCCCCATGGCCACCCCTCTGGCATGATCTCCCTTACTCTGCCTTTTTTTTTTTTTTTCTGAGACGGAGTTTCGCCCTTTCACCCAGGCTGGAGTGAAGTGCCGTGATCTCGGCTCACTGCAACGTCCACCCACTGGGTTCAAGTGATTCTCCTGACTCAGCCTCCCGAGCAGCTGGGATTATAGGCGCCTGTCCCCATGCCCAGCAAATTTTTGTATTTTTAGTAGAGATGGGTTTTCGCCATGTTGACCAGGCTGCTCTCGAACTCCTGACCTCAGGTGATCCACCCACCTTGGACTCCCAAAGTACTAGGATTACAGGCATGAGCCACCGCGCCCAGCCCCTTAGTCTGTTTTTAAGGCAGATTTAACATAAATCTAAAAACACTTAGGGACTCTGCCTACATGACCCCTCCTGAAGCCCTTTACTCAACTTTGTACTCAGCATTTTATTTATTTATTTAATTTTTAAAAATTTATTTATTTTGGCCAGGCACAGTGGCTTACCCTGTAATCCTAGCACTTTGGGAGGCCAAGGCAGGCAGATCACGAGGTCAGGAGATTGAGACCATTCTGGCTAACACGGTGAAACTCTGTCTCTACTAAAAATACAAAAAATTACCCAGGCATGGTGGAGGACGCCTGTAGTCCCAGCTACTTGAGGATGAGGCAGGAGAATGATGTGAACCCGGGAGGCGGAGTTTGCAGTGAGCTGAGATCATCCCACTGCACTCCAGCCTGGGCAACAGAGCAAGACTCCATCTCAAAAAAAAAAAAATTATTTATTTTCTTTGAGACGGAATCTCCCTCTGCGTCCAGGCTGGAGTGCAGTGGTGCAATCTTGGCTCACTGCAACCTCTGCCTCCCGGGTTCAAGGGATTCTCCTGCCTAAGCCTCCCAAGTAGCTGGGATTACAGGCACGCACCACCATGCCCAGCTAATTTTTGTATTTTTAGCAGAGACAGGGTTTCACCCTATTGGGCAGACTGGTCTCAAACTCCTGACCTCAGATGATCCACCTGCCTCAGCCTCCCAAAGTATTGGGATTACTGGTGCCAGCCACCATACCCAGCTATTTTATTTTTATTTACTTATTTATTTTTTGAGACAGAGTCACACTCTGTTACGCAGGCTGGAGTGCGGTGGCGCGATCTCAGCTCACTGTAACCTCTGCCTCCCAGGTTCAAGCCATTCTCCTGCCTCAGCCTCCCCAATAGCTGGGATTACAGGTGCACACCACCACGCCCAGCTAATTTTTTTTTCGTATTTTTAGTAGAGACGGGGTTTCACCGTGTTAGCCAGGATGGTCTCCATCTCCTGACCTTGTGATCCACCCGCCTCGGCCTCCCAAAGTGCTGGGATTACAGGCGTGAGCCACCGCGCCCAGCAAGCATTTTATTTTTCTTAAAGGTCTCTCAAATTTTGTGAGCTTCTGCTTCTGCAAAGGTAGAAGTTACCTTCTACAAGGGTAAATCCATCCCTGCTTTTTCCACGTTTTCTCTAATGGAACTCATCACAGGTTACCCATTACGCCGACCCTGGCTGCAGAGGGCCTGCCACAGGCACCACTCACACCACAAGCAGACTGGTACAGTTTCGGGAATTTCTGTGGACTGGTTGTCCAGCTGGGGGTAACTTGAAACCAGCCCCGGTGGAGTCTTCACACCACGCGCATGTGCAAAACATGCACCCCAGGCTTCCCCTCACTAGGTCCGGCTGCTAAACATTGCGCCAGCGCACCATAGGTGCAGGACTCAGAGCGGCCTGGGAGAGGCCGGCCCTCCAAGGGCGGGAGGGCAGGTGGGGTCTGGGCCCCGGGTGGGAAGGCTGGCAGCAGGATGTACCCTGCCTGTGTCAGTCACTGCTCCCCCAAGAGGACTTGGGAGCTAAGCAGGGAGGTGGCCTGGCCTCCAGTCCTGCTGTATCCCCAAGCCTCAGCCCCTCGCAGCTTGTGAGGACGTTAGGCAGACAAGCGAGCGTTCAGGGTCTCTAGTGTGAAAATAAGACATCGTATTTGTTAGTACAAAAGGGTGACTGTGGTCAAGAATAATCGTACATTTTAAAACAACTCCAGGAGTATAACTGGATTGTTTGTAACACGAAGGACAAATGCCTGAGCTGATGGATACCCCATTTACCTTGATGTGAGTATAATGCATGGCGTGCCTGTATCAAAACATCCCATGTAGCCCGTAAATATACACCTACTATGTATCCACAAGAATTAAAAAAATAAAAAAGGGTCTCTAGTAGCAGGCCTGGCAGAGTTTGGGCTGATAGAGAAAATGGGGCAATTAAACCACGAGGCCTCGATTTGGGAACTAAAGGATTAGGCTTCTTGATTTGGGATAGACCTGGATGAAAAGAAGTGAACGTCGGGTTTTAAGGCCGAGAACGGACGGTCAGTCCCGGGCAGCTTCAGCAAATCCCGCATTTAGGAATAAATTTCTTAACTACCGAACGGCCAAATTGGCCAGACCAGACTTCTGCCTCCAGGGGTCTTCAGCGCCCACCGCCCGACCCCACCCCTCGGCAGACAGTGAGAGGCGGTCCTCTGGCCGGAGCAAAGAGGAACACGCAAGGCGGTGCAGCGGGTGGGGTCCTCGGAAGCCCCGCCCACCGCCCCCGCCCACCCCGAAGCTCGCCCGGCCCCGCCCCCTGCCCCGCCCCGTCACAAGGCCCCGCTGCGTCTTCCGAGCCGCAGGCGCAGGCCCAGCCGAGCGGCCGCTGAGCGGGTGCGGGTGCGGGCGCATCGGCCATCACCGCGCGGCCGCGCAGCGGACACCGTGCGTACCGGCCTGCGGCGCCCGGCCACCGGTGAGTCCCCGGCCCGAGCCCAGGAGCGCCTCCGACCCGCTGCGACGCGCGGCCGGCCGCCCCCGCCCCCGCCCCCACGCGGATCTTGCGCATCCGAGCGTGGCCGCCTCGGGTCAGTAAGTTGGTCCGGCCGGGGCGCGCGGCAGCTCGCGGCCGGAGGTGGCGGCGGTGGTGGGGGCGGGGAGCCGCGGCGGCCTGGAGCCGGAGGGAGGGGGCGGCGCGCTGCGGCGACTGCTGGACCCGTGACCCTGTGCGCCCCCGGCCCGCGGAGGGCCCATCCGCTCTCGGTGCCAGTGCCACGGCCGCAGCCCCTACCCGCCTCGCCCCACGCCCGCTTTGTTCCCCGCACGCCCCGTGGTCGCTTCCATCCCCCACACACCCCCGCACCCCGCTGTTCCCGGCGTACCCCACTGGCAGGCACCGGCAGCCGATCCAGGCCCGATCCCCCCACCCCGGAGCCAGGGGCCGTTGGGCCCTGTTGTTGGGCTCCCGGGGGTGGGGGGGGCTCGGGCCTTTGTTGGTCACAGATGGCCCAGGGATTTCCTGGGATAGAAATAGCCGCCGGCTCCGGCCCCTTAAAGCTGCTTAAGGGGCGGGATGCGGAGGGGAGGGTCCGGGCACACCCCACACGTCCCCGACCGAGACCCCAGCCTCCGCGCTGAGCTCCCACCCGGGAGACGCCGGCAGCGGCGCAGGCCTCCGGTTGCTTGTGAGAAACGACCCAAGCCCCAAATCCCGAGGCTGGCGGTCGTCCCCTCGCCCGGCCCCTCCCCCACCCTAAAGGCGGCCTAGAGCCCTGGGAAGGCCCCACGGTGCCGCCCGTCCGGTCCTCACGCGCTTCTCCGGGCCCAGGCTCCGGGGCTCCCCACAGCCTGGGGCAAAGGTCACGGTCTTCACTTGCTTCCCCCTGGGTTCCCAGAAGCAGGTGGAGTTGCGCAGGGCTGGGTCCCGACACTGTCGTCAAGCCAAGTGTTCCACTGTTCCTTGTCTGTCTTCTCTAGGGGCGGACCGCGGAACCCGAGGCCATGTCCCATGAAAAGAGTTTTTTGGTGTCTGGGGACAACTATCCTCCCCCCAACCCTGGATATCCAGGGGGGCCCCAGCCACCCATGCCCCCCTATGCTCAGCCTCCCTACCCTGGGGCCCCTTACCCACAGCCCCCTTTCCAGCCCTCCCCCTACGGTCAGCCAGGGTACCCCCATGGCCCCAGCCCCTACCCCCAAGGGGGCTACCCGCAGGGTCCCTACCCCCAAGGGGGCTACCCACAGGGCCCCTACCCACAAGAGGGCTACCCACAGGGCCCCTACCCCCAAGGGGGCTACCCCCAGGGGCCATATCCCCAGAGCCCCTTCCCCCCCAACCCCTATGGACAGCCACAGGTCTTCCCAGGACAAGACCCTGACTGTGAGTCTCAGGAAGGGAGGGGTGGGGTGGCCGGGAGGGCAGGGGGAGGTGCTTGTGAGTGGCACTGACCCGGCCTGTCTGCTTCTCAGCACCCCAGCATGGAAACTACCAGGAGGAGGGTCCCCCATCCTACTATGACAACCAGGACTTCCCTGCCACCAACTGGGATGACAAGAGCATCCGACAGGCCTTCATCCGCAAGGTGGGTAGGGGCATCTCCAAGGCGGTGGGGGGTGTGGCTCCCAGCGGATGACTCTGAGCGGCTCCTTCCCCAGGTGTTCCTAGTGCTGACCTTGCAGCTGTCGGTGACCCTGTCCACGGTGTCTGTGTTCACTTTTGTTGCGGAGGTGAAGGGCTTTGTCCGGGAGAATGTCTGGACCTACTATGTCTCCTATGCTGTCTTCTTCATCTCTCTCATCGTCCTCAGCTGTTGTGGGGACTTCCGGCGAAAGCACCCCTGGAACCTTGTTGCACTGGTAACCCCCAAACCTGAGCCTCTGTGCCTGGGTCCGGCCATGCAGTCTCACACGCCCACTCTTCCGGGCCTGGTCACCGTGGTTCTCCTTGTGCTCATGAGGCAGGGGCGGGCAGGGGTGGCATGGGGGCACACACCCAAGGTCAGCCTGTGTCTCCCAACCGCAGTCGGTCCTGACCGCTAGCCTGTCATACATGGTGGGGATGATCGCCAGCTTCTACAACACCGAGGCAGTCATCATGGCCGTGGGCATCACCACAGCCGTCTGCTTCACCGTCGTCATCTTCTCCATGCAGGTGAGGGGCCTCCCGTGGCTGGGCTGTGGCCGCAGGGGCTGAGCAGCTTTCCCAGGCCCAGCCCCATGGCCCGTTCCTCTCCCACCTGCAGACCCGCTACGACTTCACCTCATGCATGGGCGTGCTCCTGGTGAGCATGGTGGTGCTCTTCATCTTCGCCATTCTCTGCATCTTCATCCGGAACCGCATCCTGGAGATCGTGTACGCCTCACTGGGCGCTCTGCTCTTCACCTGCGTGAGTGAGGGGTGACCTTGGCCGGGGGCGGGATGCTGGGCAGGCAGGCTTGTCCCTCAACACCACTGTGCTGTCACCTCCAGTTCCTCGCAGTGGACACCCAGCTGCTGCTGGGGAACAAGCAGCTGTCCCTGAGCCCAGAAGAGTATGTGTTTGCTGCGCTGAACCTGTACACAGACATCATCAACATCTTCCTGTACATCCTCACCATCATTGGCCGCGCCAAGGAGTAGCCGAGCTCCAGCTCGCTGTGCCCGCTCAGGTGGCACAGCTGGCCTGGACCCTGCCCCTGGCACGGCAGTGCCAGCTGTACTTCCCCTCTCTCTTGTCCCCAGGCACAGCCTGGGGAAAAGGATGCCTCTCTCCAACCCTCCTGTATGTACACTGCAGATACTTCCATTTGGACCCGCTGTGGCCACAGCATGGCCCCTTTAGTCCTCCCGCCCCCGCCAAGGGGCACCAAGGCCACGTTTCCATGCCACCTCCTGTCTACTCATTGTTGCATGAGCCCTGTCTGCCAGCCCACCCCAGGGACTGGGGGCAGCACCAGGTCCCGGGGAGAGGGATTGAGCCAAGAGGTGAGGGTGCACGTCTTCCCTCCTGTCCCAGCTCCCCAGCCTGGCGTAGAGCACCCCTCCCCTCTCCCCCCCCCCCCCACCCTGGAGTGCTGCCCTCTGGGGACATGCGGAGTGGGGGTCTTATCCCTGTGCTGAGCCCTGAGGGCAGAGAGGATGGCATGTTTCAGGGGAGGGGGAAGCCTTCCTCTCAATTTGCTGTCAGTGAAATTCCAATAAATGGGATTTGCTCTCTGCCTTCCCCTGGTCACTCTTCTCCCTGCCACTTTCAACATGAAGTTGGGAGGGGCTCCAGGCCCTCCCTGCTGATGGAGACACAGGACCAGAAATGAATAGTGGAGATTAATACAGTGCCAAGCCTCTGCCCACACACAGCTACATCATAAGGTGTGTGTTGGGTTCCCAACTGATGGACAGAGACCCTGGGGTGCCCAGAGTGAGTTAAGCCTGTGCTGGGGTACCCCGATGGTAAGTGGCCTGGCTGTGTCTACCAGGTGCTCCCTGGAGATGGCACAGTATAGCCGCCTCACTCTTTTGTCGCCTGGGCCAGCGGCACAGGTCATTGGCCTGCCCCAGGGCAGCCTGCCATGCTCCTTGGGCGCTCCTTGGGCCTCCCCAGCTCTGTGCAGTCCATCTGTGTGGGCACCCTGATATTCCACCCAGGCCTGCCTCTCTCCAGCCTCCCCATGAGAAACGCAGGCTGGAGATCCCGTCCAAGAGCTGGACAGAGACTGAGGGCTCAGCCATTTGGGCCCCTTGGCCTGCCCAGGCCCGGTCCTTTGGAGCCCTCAGCCCCATCCTGCAGTGCGTTTCCTGCCCTGTGACGCCTGCTGCTCCTGCAGGGGGTCCCTCCATTGCCTGGGACCTGGCTGGTCTGAGCCCTGCTGAGCTCTCACACCCCGCGGCTCTAGGCCCAGAGGCAGCTTTGGACTTGGATATTCCCACTGCAGCCTCGAGGCTCTGCATGCTGCGTGGCCTGAGGATCTCTCCAGGCCCCTCCCCACTGCCCAGTCAGTCCCCTTAGCACCTCTGTGTACGAAGCCAGCACCACCCTGATGTCCGTGGGCACCGCAGTTGTGGGCTGCCCAGAGCCAAGCTCATCCTTCCTGAAACCTGCTCCTGCATTATCTCCAGGCCAGAGCAGGGCTGCCCCGCTTCCCTCTCCCTCCCAACCTCCCCTGCCTCACCTGGCCTCCTCGCCTGCCCCGCCCTCCACCAGGACCCTAGCGGTGTGTTTCCGAAACATCAATCACATCCGTTGCACTACCCGCCTGCCTGAAACCCTCGGTGGTGCCCTCAGGATGAAGTCCACGCCCCTTAGCCTGGTACGCGGGCCCTGCCATCTGCCCACTGGTGGCTCCAGCTGCCCTCCTGTTGTCCTCTTGCCTCTCAGCCTGGGGCCCTGACCCTGCACAACCTGAGTCATGAGTGGGCTCCCTGCTGCAGTGCTGTCATTGTTCACAGACAGTCCCTCTGCCAGTGTGGGGACACACACTGCCTTCCCAGCCACGAGGGCACCTCCTGGAGTCCACCTTGCCCTCTGCAGCGGCTAATCACATGCTGAGCAGCGAGTGGGCCACACGGCTCCCCCTTCCCCCACCTCCCCTCCGGCTATTTCCTGAGCAGGTGCAGTTCCTCTTCTGGGTGCCCGCCTGTGCTCCAGCATGCTGAGGAGGAGAAAGAACCTGCCTAGCTCTAGCTCCCAGACCCCTCAGGATTTTATACGAAAGAGGAGAATAAAGTGTTTATGTGGCTAACGAGAACGTCAGGGCGGGGGCAGGGGGTGGTCTTGGGAGTAACTGCCAAGTGAAATGTGCCAGGACATTGTTTTCTTGAGGAGTTTAAGACGGACACAAACTCTTGGCTGAGAGGGAGAGGCTTTAGTGAGGCTTCCTGGGGACGGCAAGCTCCAGAGGTGTGGGACAGGGCCAGGGGGTGGAGGGTCCACAGCAAAGACCCCCACTGCCAGAGAGAAGGCCAGGGCTGAACACAGGAGGGCTTGGGCCTATCCTGCAGGTGAAGGGCACTCAGGCAGGGGCCACAGCTGGGTTTGTGTTTAGGAAGATGAGTCTGGCAATAGACGGTGCAGGGGAAGTCATGGGGCTGTGAACAGGTGAAGTGGGCCACAAGGAAGCCATTGAGACATGCCAGAGAGGAGCTGGGAGCACAGATGCCTCCAGAAGCATCGGGAGGTGCCAATTAAGCCAGGCTGGGCGCAGCCGAAGGCCAGTGGGATGTGTCTGACAACTGAGAGGCCTGCTATCTGCTGTGTCCCAGCCAGGGAGTGAAATGAGTCCAAGTACCTGGTGATGTGGCCAGGCAGATGAATCGGCACGGGGTGCTCACACGGAGTCATGAGGCTGAACGCACCTGTAGCAATTGTGAGGCCACCACACTGATTCTTCAGGTAGAAAGAAGACCAGTCGCTGACATCTGGGAGCTGATCTGCTCCTATCTTGTAGGCCTCAGTGTTGCTAGGAGCTGGCCTGGTGCTCACAGATAGAGGCCTTGGTGTTGCTAGGAGCTGTCCTGGCACTCACAGATAGAGCCCTCAGTGTCTCCTGGTTAAAATTTCATAGAACATCAACATCAGACTACTCTGACCATGATGGATCAATACAAAAACAAGACCCCTCTGTTATCACTCTGAACACAGACAAAACATGGGCACTGTCCAAGCTGTAAAAAGAGCAAGCAGTGCCCTGTCCCAGCCAGTCTGAGTGGCTGCTGCCTCTTCACAGCTGACAGCTCTAGCCTGGCTCTAGTCTGTCCTCCTTCCAAATACGATGCATTGAGATTCCCAATTGCAGAATGACGCCTGCTTCCTGACAGCACCAATCCAGAGCAGAGTCCCGCTTCCCTAAACCCTCCCCCAGATTACTCAAGCCAAATCCTGTAAGAAGTCCTTTCCAGCACCCTCTTAACACGACGCCCCAGGGTGTGGACACTCCCCCACGATGAGCAGCCACGGGCTTGTTCAAGCATGGGCGTGTCCCGGGGGCTTCACAAGGAGCACTGACACAGGTCACTGACTATATGAAGGCCAAAAAGAGACCTAAATAAAGGAATTTATTTTTCAATCAAAAAACAAGTTATATACGTAAGCAAATATTAAAGCCACACTTGATTTCAAGATTAAACAACACAGACATCTATGGAACAAAATGTCCAAGTCTCCACCCCATTCCCCACCCTGCAAAGCAACGCTGTCAATCAACGGTGCCTGCTGAAACCCTAACAGACAGTTGGGGCCAGCTCTGGACCCCAGCTCAGGTGAAACCAGCACGGGAACCCCACTCCACTGCCTCTGGCTAACTGGGGCCACTGTTCTGCAGCTCTGGATTGGAAGCACCTTCAGAACAGGGACTGTGCTCTGTGAGTTTTAACATCCAGCCTAGCACCTAGTCCAGGGCCTGGCACACCACAGGCGTCGAACGTGAAAGGAAGGAATGACCTTTTCACGGCATGATCAGCATGAATGCTCACTGCCCTCACCAGGCCCAGAGGACGCCATACTCTGCTGGACCTTGGCTCAATGTCAGCATCTGAGGAGTTCAGAGAGCAACATTAAAGCCCAGGGGATGCAGGAGACACATTTGGGGAAGCAGGTAGAAGAAGGAGAGGACGCATGGGAGACTCGCAGCGGGCTGAGGAGGCCAGTCGAGGCCATAAGTAAAAAGCTCCGAAGTCTGAACTGTATTTTGTAGGCAGTGATCATCCTTGAGATGGTTTAAGTAGAGGCAGGAAGATCAGTGAAGACTATGGTGATGGTGCAGGCAGGGAGACCCGGACTTGGGGGCAGCGGGAAGGGGGAGGGGAGGGACTCCTGGGGGACCTGGTCCCAGCCTTGTAGGCTCTCAAGGTGGCCCCTCCTCCGCCAGGGCCCAGATGCTGCTTCCCAAGCAGCAGGATGGCTTGGCTCATGCTGGCATCAAGACACTCTACAAATGTCTCCCAAATGTCTACTTTGTCTAAGGCTTGTAGGACACACTGAAGACTTCAGAATGCCCAAAATGCAAATACCACCCCCAACTTCTCAACTCCCATCTCTTCACTGCTGGATAATACCTCTTCTCTCTGCAGGCCCTCCACCCTCTGGACCCACTTCACTCTGTCATCCACATCTCTCGCCCTTTCACTGCAACTTCCAAACCCGAGGCTGTCGTGCAACTCCTTCCTCCCAGTCTGGCCAGCTTTTCACTGGTATCCACAGCTTCGTGGGAGGACTCGAGTACCAAGCTCAAAATCTTCCTCTCTAACCCAAATGCTATCACGACCCTTGGCTATTTCTGGTTCTATCTTCTGAACACTCTCAACTTTATGCCCTTCTCTGAAGGCAAGGCCATGATCACCTCTATAGCAACCCCTAATCTATCCTCAGCACCACAAAGGGATCTTTCTGATGAACAATCAAATAATGTCATTCCCCTGCTTAAACTCCTTCGCTTCTTTGAAGTTCTCTTTGGAGAACTTCCAGCCAAGATGGTGGACTGAACTGAGTCCCAGGAGTTGGGACCTGAGATCCCAACTCCCACTCTTTTTTTTCCCAGCAGTAACTGAAGCAACCAACTCCCACTCTCAACACATAAAATTTGCTACATAAAATTCTTTTTTTTTTTCCTCTTTTTTGAGACAGGGTCTTACTCTGTCACCCAGACCGGGACACAGATCATGGGTCACTGCACCTCAACCTCCCAGGCTCAAGCAATCTTCCTACCTCAGTCCCCCAAGTAGCTAGGACTATAGGTGCCCACCACCATGCCTGGCTAATTTTATTTCTATTTTTATTTTTGTAGAAACAGGGTCTTGCTATATTGCCCAGGCTGCTCTCAAACTCCTGGGTTCAAGCGATCCTCCCAACTTGGCCTCCCAAAGTGCTGGGATTACAGATATGAGCCACCGTGCCTAGCCAAGACAAAATATTCTAAAACACTTAAATATATGTAGCTGAGCAGGAATGTAATAAACAAATGTAAAGAGAGACCCCTCAACTGTGAGGAAAGAGTTGCAGCTGTGTGATTCACAGCAGTTGCACTCAGGAGACAGGGATTCTCATTCAGGACCCACCCAGTGAACGATCACTGGCGAGACCCCAGGCTCTCAGCTAGGAACCTAGAGGGCTTGGACCAGGGGCACATGTGAACCAGACAGAGCTTTAGCAAAACTACAACCCAGACTCCGCTCAGCTCTGCCTCTATTGGTTGAAGGTAATCAGACAAGGTAAGTGCTTTCTGGAAAAAGATATTATCCACCACCTCTGCAATTTTTTATAGACAACACTTGTCATTCAGTTAAAAATTACTAGGCATTTCAAAAGAAAGGACACTATGACTGAAAACCAAGAGGAAACAGACCCAGAGGTGACTCAAAGATTAAAGATAGCAAATAAGGACTTTAAATAAATATGGTGGATGTTAAGAAAAATACACATGGAAATGGAGAAGACTGGAAGAAAATGTGGAGAATTTTCCCAGACAATTGGATTTTATAAAAAGAATCAAGGGCTGGCCTTAATCCCAACACTTTGGGAAGCAAAGGCAGGCGGATCACTTGAGCCCAGGAGTTTGCGACCAGCTTGGGCAACATGGCAAAACCCCATCTCTACAAAAAATACAAAAATTAGCCAGGCATGGTTGTGTGTGCCTGTAGTCCCAGCTACTCAAGAGGCTAAGGCGGGAGGATCACCTGAGCTAGGGAGTTTGAGGCTGCAGTGAGTCATGATCACACCTCTGTACTCTAGCCTGGGTGATAGAGTGAGACCCTGTTTAAAAAAAAAAAAAGAATCAAATCAAGCTTTTCTTTAATTCTTTCTCCTTCCTTCCTTCCTTCCTTCCTTCTTTCTTTCCTTCCTTCTTTCTTTCTTGTTCTTTCTGTCTTTCAATAGGGTCTCTGTTGACCATGCTGGAGTACAGCGGCACAGTCATGGCTCACTGCAGCCTCAACCTCTTGGACTCAAGATCCATCCGCCTCAACCTCCCAAGTAGCTAGGACCACAGGCGCTCACTACCACACCTGGCTATTTTTTTTCTTTTTGAGATGGGGTCTCACTTTGTCGCCCAGGCTGGAGTGCAGTGGCACAATCTCAGCTCACTGCAACCTCCGCTTCCCAGGCACAAGTGGATCCTCCCACTTCAGCTTCCCAAGTAGCTGGAACCACAGGCATGCACCACCACCCCTGGCTAATTTTTTGTATTTTTTGTAAAGATGGGGTTTTCACCATGTTGCCCAGGTTGGTGTTGAACTGCTGAGCTCAAGTGGTCCGCCCACCTCAGCCTCCCAAAGTGTTGGGATTACAAGCATGAGCCACTACGCTCAGCTTAATATTTTATTTTTATTTTTATTTTTTGAGGAGATGGGGGTCTCACTATATTGCCCCATGTTGGTCTCGAAGTCCTGGCCTCAAGCAATCCTCTTGCCTCGACCTCCTGAAGTGCTGGGATTACCGCGTCCAGACTCAAATTGAGCTTCTTCTTTTTTTTAATTTTTATTTTTTATAGAGATGAGGTCTCCCAAAGTGCTAGGATTATAGGTGTGAGTCATTGCACTGGCTCGAATTGAGCTTCTTTAATAGAAAAATACAGTTAACTGAAACCAAAAATTCAAGAGACAGGTTTAAGCAAATTAGACAAGTCAGAAGTGAACTATTGGTGAACTGGAAGACAGGTCGATAGAAAATATCCTAAAACTCACGAAGAGAATAAAGAGAATGGATAGAGAACAAAGTATAAGAGAATGTGGGGAGTAGGGTCACAAATACCCTTAATTAGAGTCCCAGAAGGAGTAGAAAGAATGGGGAAGAAGTAATGTCTGAATACATAACACTTGAAATGTTTCCAAAACCGGTAAGACATCGACCCGTAATCTACCAAGACTTGCATAAAAAGAAGGTTATGCTCATCTCATAAAACTCCCCAACTCATTTTACGAGCCCAGCATTGTGAGGTAAATTGTGCCCCCGCCAAATTCATATGCTGAAGTCCTAATCCCCAGTACCTCAGAGTGTGACCTAATTTGGAAATAAGGTTGTTGAAGATGTAATTGGTTAAGATGAAGTCAACTGCAGTGGGGTGGCTCCCTAATCCAACATAGCTGATGCTCTTATAAAATGGGGAAATTTGACCACAGACACACACACACAGGGAAAATGCCATGTGGAGATTGGAGGTGTGTTGCCACAAGGAAGGAACTACCAGAAGCAAGGAGAGAGGACTGGAAGAGATCCTTCCCTAGCACCTGAGGGAGCAAGGCCCTGCAGACACCTTGATCTTAGACTTCTAGCCTCCAGAACTGTAAAGAACAAATATTGCTGTTTAAGCTATTCTGTTTGTGGACTTTACCAATGCTAATAAACTAATATACCTAGAACCTGGGAGGCGGAGCTTGCAGTGAGCCGAGATCACGCCACTGCACTCCAGCCTGGGCGACAGAACTAGACTCCATCTCAAAAACAAACAAACAAACAATAAACTAATACACCTAGTGTAACACTGATACCAAATTCTGACAAGCTCATTAAAAGGAAGGAAATTTACAAGCCAATATCTCCATAAACATATATGTAAAAAAGCAAAACATTAGCAAATCAGCTGGTCATGGTGGCTCACACCTATAATCCCAGGTGATTGTAATACCAGGCCAAGACAGGATCGCTTGAGCCCAGGAGTTTGAGACCAGTCTGGGCAACGTGGTGAGACCTCATCTCTACAAAAAATAAATTCTTTTCTTTTTTTTTTTTTTGAGACGGAGTCTCGCTCTGTCGCCCAGGCTGGAGTGCAGTGGCGCGATCTTGGCTCACTGCAAGCTCCGCCTCCCGGGTTCACGCCATTCTCTTGCCTCAGCCTCTCGAGTAGCTGGGACTACAGGCACCTGCCACCACGCCTGGCTAATTTTTTTGTATTTTTAGTAGAGACGAGGTTTCACCGTGTTAGCCAGGATGGTCTCGATCGCCTGACCTCGTGATCTGCCCGCCTCAGCCTCCCAAAGTGCTGGGATTACAGGCGTGAGCCACCGTGCCTGGCCTCTAGTTTTTATTTTTTAGACAGAGTCTCACTCTATTGCCCAGGCTGGAGTGCAGAGGCATGGTCACGGCTCATGCAGCCTGGACCTTTGGAATCCAGCGACGCTCCTACCTCAGAGACCCTCAGCCTCTCAAGTACCTGGGATTACAGGCGTGAGCCACAGTGCCTGGCCGAACCTTAGTTTTTAAAATATAAATTTAATTCAAAATACAGGCTGGGCGTGGTGGCTTACGCCTGTAATCCCAGCACTTTGGGAGGCCGAGGCAGGCGGACCACTTGAGGTCAGGAGTTCAAGACCGGCCTGGCCAACATGGTGAAACCCCGTCTGTACTGAAAATACAAAACTAGCCAGATGTGATGGCTCGCTCTTATAATCCCAGCTACTCGGGAGGCTGAGGCAGGAGAATCACTTCAACCCAGGAGGTAGAGGTAGCAGTGAGCAGAGGTCATGCCACTGCACACCAGCCTGGGCAACAAGAGCAAAACTCCATCTCAAAAAGAGAAGAGAAGAGAAAAGAGAAAAGAAAAGAAAAGAAAAGTCTGGGCACAGTGGCTCAAGCCTGTAATTCCAACAGTTTGTCAGGAGGATTGCTTGAGCCTAGGAGTTGGAGACCAGCCTGGACAACACAGCAAGATCCATCTTTAAATATATATACGTGTGTGTGTGTGTGTGTGTGTGTGTGTGTGGATTCTCAGTGTTAATTTTGTTAGACATCATAATATCATTGTTATGTTAAATATCAAAGTTCTTACCCGTGGAGATACTGAAATACTCATAAAACAATAAAGTGCCTGGGATTTGCTTTAAAATACTCTGGGGAAAAAAAGGCAAGAGGGAGACAAATGAAGCAAGATTCACAAAATGCTGATAATTGTACAAGCTGGGTGATGAATACATGTGGGCCCATCAGGCTATTTTCTCTACTTTTCAATAGGTTTGAAATTTTCCGTAATGAAAGATTTTAAATAGAGGCATCTTAATTTTAAATGTAAATCTCATACCAATTGATCTTTATTCAATGTAAGTCCAATAAAAATCACAATAGGCCAGGCACAGTGGTACATGCCTGCAGTATCAGCTACTCAGCAAGCTGAGGTAGGAGGATTGCTTCAGCCCAGGAGTTTGAGAACAGCCTGGGCAATATAGTGAGACCCTATCTCCAAAAAAGAAAAAAATCCCAACAGAATTCAATAAGCTGATTCTAAAATTGACATAGAAGAGTAAAAGAACAGGAATACACAAATACTCAGGACACTTCTTCTGAAGAAGATTCTGGATGGGGACTAGCCCTGATATCAGGACATATTATAAAACAATAACAATTAAAACAGTGTGGTATTAATGCAAGAACAGACCAAAAGAAAAAAAAAGGAATATAACAGAAAAGCTAACAATAGAACCACACCCATTTTAAAGATGAAACTGGGTAACTACTTCAAAATAAAAATCCACCATTGTTGGATGAAGAATATAAATCTCAAAAGCAAAACTTTACAACTTCTGTCTTGAGACACACGAAAGCACTAATTACAAAAACATTCAACACTATTCAAATTAAGAATTTCTGTTCATCAAAAGATACCTTAAATAAAATTGAAAAATAAAAAAATAAGGGAGCCCAAGGTAGGAGGATCACTTGAGTCCGGGAGTTTGAGACCTGCCTAGGGAATACAGCTAGACCCCATCTCAAAAACAAATTAATTAAATTGAGAAGACAAGTTAAAAACTGGGAGAGATATTCATAACACATGCAACAGACAATGGATTTCCATCAAAAATGTAAAAAGAATTCCTACAAACCAATGCAGGACAATCGATTTTTAAAATAAATATGGAGACTTCTGGCCACAAAGGACTAAGACAGAACCAGGATTTACATGCACACTCCACTACAAACAACTAAAAAATGTTATGAAACAGCCGGGCACAGTGGCTCACGCTTGTAATTCCAGCACTTTGGGAGGCCAAGGCGGGTGGATCACTTGAGGTCAGGAGTTTGAGATCAGCCTGGCCAATAAGGTGAAACCCTGTCTCTACTAAAAATACAAAAATTAGCCAGGCATGGTGGTGGGTGCCTGTAATCCCAGCTACTTGGGAGGCTGAGGCACAAGGATCGCTTGAGCCTGGAGGCGAAGGTTGCAGTGAGCCAAGATTGAGATTGCGCCACTGCACTCCAGCCTGGGTGACAGAGTGAAACTCTGTCTCAAAAAAAAAAAAAAAAAAGGTTATGAAACAATGATTTTCAGAAATTATACAAACATTTTGTAAAACTGTCCTGTGATGCAACAGGCAGCACAGGACTGGGACCCGGAGATAGGAGCACTATGATCATCCTGGCTTTCTGCCTAGAGGCACATTTCAGGCCACGTGACAGAAAACAGTCCCAGGCAAAGCAGTGGCATCTCCCTGAGATAAAAATCAGGTTGGAGAAGCTGAAGAAGCTAAACATAGTTCCAGGACAGAGTTCTAGAAAGGAGGCAACTCTACATAAAAAAAAAAGAGCAACAGAAATCTGCATAGGGGCCGGCACAGTGGCTCACAGCTATAATCTCAGCATTTTGGGAGGCCAAACCAGAAGGATAGCTTGAGCCCAGGAGTTCAAGACCAGCCTGGGCAACATAGTAAGGCCCCATCTCTACAAAAAAAAAAAAATTTTTTTTTAATTAGTCAGGTGTCGTGACACATGCCCATAGTCCTAGCTACTCAGGAGGCTGAGGCAGGAAGATCACTTGTGCCTGGGAGGCCGAGGCTGCAGTGAGCCGTGATTGCACCACTGCACTCCAGCCTGGGCAACAACAACGACAACAACAACAACAAAGGCCAGCATGGTGGTGCATGCCTGTAATCCCAGCACTTTGGGAAGCCAAGGCAGGAGGATCGCTTGAGGCCAGGAGTTCAAGATCAGCCTGAGCAATATAATGAGACCCTATCTCCATAAAAAATAAAAACAAAAAATTAGCTGGGTATGATGGCGCTTGCCTGTAGTCCTCAGGAGGCTGAGGCAGTAGGATCACTTGAGCCCAGGAGGTCGAGGCCCTGTCTCAGAAAAAAAAAGAAGAAATCTGCATGGTGTCCCCCTTAAGTCTTAAGAGACAGAAAGTAGAATGGTGGGGACCCGGACTGCGGAGAGGGGAAAGCAGGAGTTATTGTTTAATGGGGACAGTTTTCGTTTTACAAAAATTAAATCATGACCAGGCATTCACTGGCCTCAGTGCCTACCAGATGTCCTCCGACCCTTAGGACAAACTGAGTGTAGGTGTCATTGTCCCCACGCCACAAGTGAAGTAGCCCCACCTGCCGGTACCTCACACTGCCAACTCCACGCAGCAGGTGGAAGACTGGGCTAGATTTAAACACCACTCCCCAGGCTAGGGCCTAAACCAAGCCCCTCTGTCTCCTTCCCTATGTTCACAGAGATTCCTGATGAAAATTCCTTTTTTAGAGTCTATGCTGATTCAGTTGAGCTGAGGGTTGGGGAGAGGACCAACTCACTCTCCACTCAGGAACAGACTATATCTGAGAGACAGTGTCTCACAGGTCGGCGCTCAGCTGTGGGGTCCAGCAAGGGTGGGACAGAGGCACCAAGTCAGACCCAGTGTCCCAGAGCAGGAACAAGGCACAGACTGGGAGCAGGGCAGGCTCCTGGGGTGAATGGAGTGGGCACGGTTGAAAAGCTACCAAGAGTCCGGGCACGGTGGCTCATGCCTGTAATCCCAGAACTTTGGGAGGCCGAGGCGGGCAGATCACTTGAGGTCAGGAGTTCGAGACCAGCCTGGCAAACACGGTGAAACCCCGTCTCTTTTAAAAATACAAACATTAGCCAGGCGTGGTGGCAGGCGCCTATAATCCCAGCTACTCAGGAGGGTGAGGCACGAGACTCACTTGAGCCCGGGAGGCAGAGCTTGCAGCGAGCTGAGATCGCACCACTGCACTGCAGCCTGGGTGACAGGGCAAGACTCAGTCTCAAAAAAAAAAAAAAAAAAAAAAGCTACCAAGAGAGGAGTAAGGAGAGCATCGGGGAGGCACCAGCATCCACCAAGTCCGAGATGAGCTGCTGAAGGTGGATGGAAATACAGGAAGTGAGAGGAGAAAGCAAGGAGGCCTGGAATTTACCCTGAGGCCTCAGAGCAAGGGAAGCAGACAGGCCCAGGCAGAGCACGAGTATTTGCTCCACAAAGATTTACCAAGCACCTACAGAAGTGCTGGTAGTGGACTTGAGCCACCTAACAGAGGCTACTATCCTGCAGCCCTAGGGCTTGCCAATCATAATCATATGAACTGGTTGTTAAAAATCAGGACAGTTCTTTGAATGAGGGTAGCTCCTCCTACTCCCTAGAAACCCTCGTAGCCTTTCCATGTCACTGAATGCAAAATCCAAAACCTTATCTCAGCCTACAGACTCCATCCCATGCTTCTCTGGCCCAGCTGTCCCCTCCCCACAGTGGCTGATTCCCCTCCATCTCATTGGCCTCCTTGACGGTCTTCAAAAACACACCAAGCCTGCTACCCACCCCAGGGCCTCTGCACTGGCTGTCCCCTCCACCTGGAAGGGTTTGCCCCTTCTCATTCCCTGCTTTCTTTCAGGTCTGCTCCCAAGCAGCACCTTGTCAAGGAGGCCTCCCGACCACTACATACCAGACAGCCCCCTCCGCTCTTGCCCCCGTCCCCTCCTCCACCTTCCGCACGGAGCACAGACCACCACCACATTGACCATCTTCCAAGTGCCCACTGTCCTCCAGAATGTCAGCTCCAGAGCCTTTGCTGTTCTCCCCGCACTGGTAAGAGATGGTGCTCAACACTGACTGAAGAGTGGGGACCCTCATTCAGGCCTGTCAGATCCTAGGGCCCCCCCTAACCCCAGTGCTCCCCAGTCCCCTGATCAACTTCCAGCCTGGCTGCCTTGGGCATCTCCTGGCAATATAAACAGAGCCAGAGAGAGAGCAACGGCTCCCACATGTCTGGCTGTTCCCTGCTGTGTCCTGCGGGACCCGTGATGTGCCTGGCATCTAGCAGGTTTCCAAGATCTGTGGGTTGAAGAGAAAGTGTGTTAAGCTTTACTCTGCCAGCCAGTGCCTTCTCTGTCTTCCATGCATCACCGCATCTCACACTCACAACGACAGCAGGAGGAGGGAAGTTATCCCCACTCGACGGATGAAGAAACAGAGGCACAGAGAGGTTGAGGGCCTGCCCCAGGCCCATAGCGAGAAAGCTGGGAAGTGGTGCTTCTAGTTCCCCTGTGCTACAGCTGAAGGGTGGGCACTGGTCTGATGAGGACTGATGAAGACTTTGGGGGCCCTGAGGGGCAACACGCAAGCGGAGTCTGAAGGAAGAGAGGAATTCACCAAAGTTTGGGGTCAGGGGGTAACATGGGTCTGAAGTTGGGGCTCTGGAGTCTGCTATGGACTAAATGTTTGTGTTCCCCCTCAAAATGCATGTGTTAAAATCCTAATCCCCAATATGATGGCACTAGGAGGTGATGAGGTCATGAGGGTGGAGCCTTATGGAAAGATCACTGAGAGCTTGCTTCCTCTCTCTCTCCACTCCACCATGTGAGGACATGAGAATGCAGACATCTGCGCACCAGGAAAGGGTCCTCACCAGACACCAGGTCTGCAGGCACCTTGACCTTAGACTTCCCAGCCTCTAGAACCATGAAAAATCAACGTTTATTGTTCAAGCTGCCAAGTCCGTGGTCATTTCTGGAGTCTGAGGGGCTGGAAGCCCAACCACACACCTCCAGCAAGCCTTGGTGTCCACCTGCTCTCCATTCCACCCTTCCTGGTCTTTGACTCCCAGCCTGAATGCTGCCCCCCTGCTCTGCCCCACCAAACATTGTTTGCTGCCCTCCAAACAATGCTGTGTAAACAGCAGAAAGGAACCAACAACACAGAGAAGTTAGCAAGGCTCCAAAGCCCGACAAAGCCCTCCCGGTCTCTGTCCCTGGCTTTTAGTCCCTAAGCCTTTCATGAGGGGTACCTGGATGACCCCTGGGGTTGATGACCAAGTTCATATTACCAAAAGTCTCTACTTCTAGCCAAGACCTCAGGAGCCTTTCCTCTGAGGCCACTCTTCCCAGCTCCTGGCTGGCAGGGCCCTGGGTAGACAAGCAGATATCCCTCCTCTTGTGGGGACTGTCTGCCTCCCCAGGGCCCTCCAGACTAATCAAAGGGATATTGGTTTCCTCAGAAACCAGGGGCATGTCCTCAGACACTCAGAAGCCAGTTATTATCTTGTCTGTTTCAACTGCTGGTATACAGCAGCTTCTCCAGCTTCATGGTGCAATTCCTTTAGAAAAAGGAAAAAGGTTGAATAACAATGCATTCCTATATTTATTGAGCATTTACCATGTGCCGGGGCCTGTGCTGAGCTCTGGGATGCAGAGCAGAGTTTGTTGTGGCCCTTGTCCTCTCCTGAGATATCACTCTAAGTCCTTCCTCTGGGCAGAGCCTAGCTCCAATGGGGTGTCAGAAAGACACACCCCCCACTCTTGGCAGCTGTGCAGAGAGAGGCTGAAGCAAAAGAGGTGAGGCTAGAGGCGAGAAGAGCAAGTGCAAGACTAGGCTGCCTGCACCAAGCCCTGACCTTGACAGATGGGAAAATGTTGAAAGACCCAGGGCCCATGGGAGAGCCCAGGTACTTGACGTGGCCATGACTCAGTGGCCCCGCCTGCTGGATGGGGTACTACCTGCCTAGGGAGCTTGTTAGGACTGTCACAACAGTGCCTGGTATACAATAAACGCTTAATAATGTCAGCTATGGCCCTTTCATCGTCTGAAGTGTAGGAGAGCAACGGACAGGAGTCACTGCCGACGTCCCGGAGGGCCCTGGAAGTCAAATGCCAACTGAATCTGTGGGAGCACAGACTGGACAACTCCCTCCAGGCAGCTCCTCGTCAGCAACAGGCAGACCCGGAGGTTCAACATGGCCACAGCAGGCAGGATTGAAATGTTCGCATGGCCAGTACTGCTAGGACATGTAGCGGATAGCTGCTTCCCAGGAGGTGCCTCTCAGCGCACCCAGCACGGAGGCAGCACGTTGGGGCCTGTCAGGTGGATGGAACAGAGGGCTCCCGGCTGCAGGCCCCCATTCTTCGGCAACTTTATGCCTTGAAAAGACGGCCTCAGAAGGAAACTTGTTAAACACGCAGAGAATCCCAAGCCAAGAAAGGGGCAAAGATCCCTGAAGGCCTTGCCAAGCTGAAATGCTGAGCGGAATCAAATGAGGCAAATTTGAATGGGGACAAACTGTGCAAAAGCCAGTGACCCAAGACGTGAAGGAGGAGATCTGACTCAGCAAAAGCAAGTGGGACAACACTGGAGGTTTGTTCACAGTGAGCCCCTAACGGGCCGGGAGGAGGGCAAACCCCGAGTGCACCCCAGGAGGTTCCTGTCACTCCCGCGGGCCCAGCCTCCCTGCAGCCAGGAACCGGGACTGTTCCCAAGTGACACTGTCCAAGAGCTCAGAAGGGCAGGACTGAGAGCAGCATAGAGAGGCCCAGTGTCTCTCACTCCCCAGACTCTAGCCCCCAGACATGTCATCCAAATGGATGTGGATACATTTTTGGATGAATCTCACTCCCAAACTTGTGGTACTCTTTATACCAAGCTCAAACCCAATAGACTTGGATACCAAAGGACACTTTGTATATAAAACATAACAAAAAGAAAAAGAAAATGCGAATGAAGAGGAAATAAAAGTAGGGGGAGGAGAGGAAGCCTGGCAGAGGCCAATTCAAAGAAAGGAGCAGGAGGCTGCAGCTTAACATTCTGGGGGACCCTGGGGGTCTTTTGAGGGCCTCTACTGTGCACTGTGAGTCTAAGGAGGGGCTGGAAGCAGCAGAGGCGTGGTGGGCCACAGTCTTCCCTGGCACCAGGGCTACAAGAGGAGGAAGAGAACAGTGAAGGAGGAACCTGCCTGCAGCTCTGCCGGCACTTCTCCATACAACCAAACCTCTGGGAAGGGCTGTGTGTGCCCCACCTCTACCTTACCCTCCCACTCACTGCTCAGACTTGTGAACCTGGACTTGGCCAAACCACTTCACCCAAACAGCCCTTGATACATCACCAATGACTTCCAAGTCCCTAAAGCTGATGCACACTTTTTCGGTCTTCATCTCATCTGACCTCTCAGCCTCATTAGATACCACTGCTGCTTCACATAACCTTGAAATATGCTCTGCCTGTGGCCTCCCAGCTCAGCCTTCTCTGGTTTTCCTGTCGCTGTGGGCACTTCTGCTGTATGTCCTCTGCAGCTTTGTCGTGGCTCTACTAGGCACAGTGGGCTGAAGGCTTATTCTCTCTCATTCGTTCCCAATTCCTGGGCAACCTCATCCGCTCATACGGATCCAGTTGCCATCTAGGAGCTGATACCTCTAACGTGTATCTTTCCAGCCCACACAGTAGGTTCTCCTCTAGGACCTGGAGCAGTACCCCCTGCCTCCTGGCTCATCTCCTTAACATCCTGATCTCAGCAGCACATCCAAACCTGACTCCAAATATTCACTCTAAACTTGGTTTTCCTTCCAATTGGGTTGGTATAACCAGAGGCTCCACCACCCATGTCAGAAACCGCAAGGCCATCCTGCCCTCGTTCTCGCCTTCATCCTCACATCCAAGCCAACTCCAAGACCAGCCCACCCAGCACCACTAAACATTTCTCAGCTCTGCCCACTCTCTCCACCTCCATGGCACCACCTGTGAACCAGCCACCCTCATTGCTTGCTTGGATGACTGCAGTGGCCTCCTTACTGTGTGCCACTCAGTAGTTTCTTCCCTCCAATCTGTTCCCACATGCCCTTCCCTAAAGATCAATCAAGATCACAGCCACAGGCCCTGTCCCAACCTGGGCCCTCCATCACTCCCCAGCACATACATCCACCCTGCTCATTCTGTGCTCTACCACACTTTTGGTTTCTTTGGTGAAGCACACTCCCCAACTGGATCTGGCCCACCTGCTGTACCCTCTCCCAGCACCAGTGCCTCTCCCAGGCAGCATTTATCGCAGGGTAAGCTCAGCATTTATATATGATCATTCAATTCATAGCCACTCCCCACTAGCTGGTAAAGTCGATAAGGTGGGGACAATGCCTGCTATGACTAGCACTGAACCCCCAATTCCTAACACAATGCCTGCCACAGTTGGTGGCCAACATATGTTTTTGGATGAAAGAACACTGGCATATGCAAAGAGAAACAGAGATGGTGCATCAGCCGGAGTTCTTTTATATTAGGAGATTTATTTTAAGGGCTTGGTCACATAATTGTGGAGGCTGGCAAGTCCAAAATCTGTAAGGCAGGCTGGAAACTCAGGTAGGATTTCTATGCTACAATCTTCAGGCAGAATTCCTATTTTCCAGAAAACTTCAGGTTTTTTTCACTCTTAAGTTCTTCTGCCAGGCACAGTAGCTCACACCTGTAATCCCAGCACTTTGGGAGGCTGAGGCAGGAGGATTGCTTGAGCCCAAGAGTTTGAGGCCTGCCTGGGCAATGTGGTAAGACCCCATGTCTACAAAAAAAAGTTTTTAATAAAAATTAGCCGAGTGTGGTGGCACACACCTGTAGTCTCAGCTACTTGGGAGGCTGAGGCAGCAGGATCACTTGAGCATGGGAGGTCGAGGCAGCAGTGAACTATGATGGTGACACTGCATTGCAGCCTGGGCAACAGACTGAGATCTTGCCTCAAAAAAATGAATAAATAAATAAACAAATTTAAAAATTAAAAAAATAAATTTTTAAAAAGTTGTTCAACTGAATGGATGAGGCCCACCCAAATAACTGAAGGTAATCTCCTTTAAAGTCAACATCTCGTAGCTATTAATCACGTCTGTTAGATGTCTAATAGACATGATTAATAGCTACAAGTATATAATAGCTTCACAGCACTATCTAGGCTAGGTTTTGACCAAACACCTGGACACTATAGCCTCACAAAATTGACACATAAAATGTAACTATCACTGACTGCATCAACCCAAGAGGCTAACAGTGAAATAAGACCATGACAAGCTAATTTTCACATGTTGAAGGAAAACCCAACAGAGACACTCTATAAAGTTAGAAGGGTGACTGAAGAGACCTCAACTCTGGTTCTTGGGGGCTCTGGTCCCTGGGGCCAGAGTGACTGAGCCAGGATTACAGTCTGAAGCATTAGAGGAGGGGTGGGGGTAGGCCCCCCATTGTGAGGTCCAGGTAGAATGCTCAACTCACACCGATCCCAGCCCTGGCTGACCTTCTTCCCCTTCCTCATTCCCACATTCTACCAGGAGTCTGTCCTCTGGCCTGTACCTGGACTTCGCTATGCTCTCCCTGCCCCAGAAAGAGGTTTGAGGGAGAACAGCCACAGAGCCAATGGAGGCCACGAGGACACGGCCTCACTCAGTACTCAAGGTCAGTACCATAGAGTTATCTGTAGATAGCTCTAAGAGAAGGGGAGCATCATGAGGACTGAGTCCTGAGTTCTTAGAAACAGGTGAGGGATGCAGTCTTGGGCTCCTGAAGGACTAAAGTCAGGAAAATTCAAGGAGCTGGGGAATAGAGATCCAAGTGCAGAGAAGGCAACGACGGGAGATTTGGAATAGGGAACGCTGAGTCACCAGAAATGGAAACTCCAAGTTATAGAGAGCTCCTGGACCAGCAGTAAGATAGAGACTCTGAGCAGCTGGGTCAGAAGAAATCATGGGCAAGTGTCCAGGCCTTCAAGACACAGCAACCAGGAGAAGGCTGAGAGGCCAAACCCAGGCATGTTCAAGATCACCAAGAAGGGGCATCCTGGCCAGGAAGGTGGAGTGGTGGGTTTTCATTCAACAAATATTTACTGTTTACCTACAAGCGTTGTGCCAAGCCCTTTGCTGGACACTAGCGTGTTACAATCCCTGACCTCGCTGTAAAGCCAGTGGACAGTGTTAAGGAGCTCGCACGGAACTGGAACCAGGGGAAGTGCTATGACACAGGACACATCTGCTGGGGAAACCCAGCGGGCAGCAATTAACTTGCGGTGGGGGAGAGGAAGCTTCACGGAAGAGGCACCATGAGGGTGAAGTTGGCCAGACAGAGAAAAGGTCAGGACATTCCAGGCCAAGGCAAGGCCTGTGTACAGGCCTGGTGGCATGGAGAGCTGAGTGTGTTAGAGCAGAGAGGGCAAGGAAGAGGGCACAGCCTCTGACCTCACAATACCCAGGGCCCACTGGGCCAGCCTTGCAGAGTCTGCACCCTCCTTCAGCCCGGGCAAGGCCCGGGGCCCTGGGCAGCCTCCAGGTGCAGTGCCCTCCCGTGGGCCGCACCCTTCCCACTGCCCCAGGGCATGTCTCTACTCACCAATTATGAGGGGCTTCGGCATCAGATAGAGAGGCTGGTGCGGGAAAATGAGGAACTGAAGAAGTTGGTGCGGCTCATTCGGGAGAATCACGAGCTCAAGTCAGCGATCAAGACTCAGGCAGGCGGGCTCGGCATCAGCGGGTTCACGAGTGGGCTTGGTGAGGCAACAGCAGGCCTTCCCTCACGCCAGAACAATGGTAAGAGGCCTCGCTCCCAAGAGAGTGAGGAGGGAAGTGGGGACTGCACCAGAGAGGAGAGACTCAGTGTGCTGAGGTCTCAGGAGGTCATGGAGGGAGTGCCTTCTCCTTGCCCTCTCTGCTCTAACACACTCAGCTCACCAGACAATGTGCTTCCTGTCCTGGAGGAGGCTGCATTCCCTCCTGTCCAGGGTGGACCTCTCCACAGGTGCTCAGAGCCCACCCACCCCTGCAGTGACCTGCCTCCATCACAGGCCCTGTACCTTGCCCTCCTTACCTGGCCCTTTGCTCTGTCCACCATCAGGTATGAAATCTTCCTCCTTCCCTGAAAGGACACCTCTGCTCTTTCTGGTCTCTGCTTATTTAAGCCTCTACAGCTTGGCAACGAACCCTGACACCACTGCTCTAGAACGGTCACAAGTGCCTTCCTAGGTGCTGCATCCTTCTCCACCTCTGCATGGCATCTGAGATTGATAGCCCTCCTCCATGACCCTCTTTCTGAGCTCCCAAGCCATCTTGTCCATCCCTCTGGCTCATCTTAATTGAGGCTGCTCCCAGGCTCTGGGTCCAGGCCCTGTCCCTCCACCCTCAGCCAGCCTACCCACAGCGCAGCTTCAACTCTCCACTAGAACTCAAGATCCCCTCCAGATCCTGCAGGCTCAATGAGTCACTGGAACTTAGCTCACTCCAAACTAGACATGTTTCTGACTGATAACTTGGGTCTTTCCAGCAGCTAAAGCCCTTCAGGCTTGTGCTTACTCCCCTCCTGTCTTAATTCCCTGCTCCCTACCCACTGGGTTCCCTGCCATACAACCTGAAATGTGGCATAGGGCTGGTCTTCAGTTCTCCCTTACTGATCACGAGCACATAGACACCTCTAGCTTTAAATGTTATACCTCTAATGACACAGAGACAACAGAGAGGGTAAAAAAATAATACGCATGGGGCCAGGTGCGGTGGCTCACACCTATAATCCCAGCACTTTGGGAAGCTGAGGCAAGCAGATGACCTGAGGTCAGGAGTTTGAGATCAACCTGGCCAACATGGCGAAACCCCATCTCTACTAAAAACACAAAAATCTTCTGGACATGGTGGTTCACGCCTATAATCCCAGCTACTCGGGAGGCTGAGGCAGGAGAATCACTTGAACCTGAGAGGTGGAGTTTGCAGTGAGCCAAGATCACACCACTACACTCCAGCCTGGTCAACAGAGCGAGACTCCATCTCAAAAACTAATAATAGGCTGAGTGCAGTGGCTCAGCGCATAATCCCAGCACTTTGGGAGGCCAAGGTGGGTGGATCACCTGAGGTCAGGAGTTTGAGACCAGCCTGGCCAACATAGTGAAACCCCATCCCTACTAAAAATACAAAAAGTTAGCCAGGCGTGGTGGCACATGCCTGTGGTCCCAGCCACTTGGGAGGCTGAGACAGGAGAATCCCTTGAACTGGGAGGCAGAGGTTGCAGTGAGCCGAGGTTGTACCATTGCACTGCAGCCTGGGCAAAAAGAGCAAAATTTTGAAAGAAAAAGAAGGAAAGAAAGAAAGAGAGAGAGAGAGAGAGGAAGGAAGGAAGGATGGAAGGGAGGGAAAGAAGAAAAAGAAAGAAAGAAAGAAAGAAAGAAAGAAAGAAAGAAAGAAAGAAAGAAAGAAAGAGAAAGGAAGGAAGGAAAAGAGAGGAGGAGGAGGAGAAGGAGAAGAAAGAGGAGGAGGAGAAGAAGAAGAAGGAGGAGGAGGAGGAGAGGAAGAAAAAAGGAAGAAGAAGAAGAAGAAAATAAAACAAAAGAAAAGAAGAAGGAAGGAAGGAAAGAAGGAAGGAAGGAAAGAAATCTTCCTGTTTAAGAAGCTAGACTCTGGTTTCGTACTCCCAGGCTAACCAAGCAAGCCCTCTCCTCCCACCTTTCATTCTTAAGGGAATCCTTGGACCACTTCAGATCTTCCAACTCCCAAAAGGTCAAGCTTTGAGGGTTAGGAAAGACTTCCTGGAGGAGGTGAGCCCAGCCAACTGGTTGTGAAGGGGAAAGGAGCGTGCCACAAGTAGAAGTGACTCATACAAGTGTCTGGCCCCAGGGATTGCAGGAATGAGAAACAGATGTGCAATTAAAGCCCTGACCCGTGTGTGTCTCACGTGGGTGAATGTGTGTGAATGCACTATGAGAGTATGTGGCACACACTATGCACCACACATACTCTGCAGTGTGAGTATGGAGTGTGTGGTGTGGGTATGTGAATGAGTGTGTATGAATGTGTGTAGGGAAATGTGCATGATGCTGACTCTGGGCATACTGCCTAGGAGTTAGCATTTCTCACAAGGAGCGGTGCTGTCAAAAGAAAATTAAATGTAATTTTTAAATATTTAAATTTTTTTTTTTTTTTGAGAGACAGAGTCTTGCTCTGTCACCCAGGCTGGAGTGCAGTGGCACAATATCAGCTCACCGCAACCTCTGCTTCCTGGGTTAAAGTGATTCTCCTGCCTCAGCCTCCTGAGTAGCTTGGATTACAGGTGCATGCCAGTACTCCTGGCTAATTTTTTTTCTGATGTATTTTTAGTAGAGATGGAGTTTCACCATGCTGGCCACACTGGTCTCAAACTTCTGACCTCAGGTAATCTGTCCGCCTCAGCCTCACAAAGTGCTGAGATTACAGAAGTGAGCCACCACGCCCAGCACAGGGAGCAGTACTGTAAAAAGAAAATTAAATGTAATTTTTAAATATTTAAAATTTTTAAAAAATAAAACATCTATATATTTAAAAAAAAAAAAGAAAGAAAATGTGGGCCAGGTGCAGTGGCTCACGCCTATAATCCCAGCACTTTGGGAGGCTAAGGTGGGCGGATCACCTGAGGTCAGGAGTTCAAGACCAGCCTGGCCAACATGGTGAAACCCCATCTCTACTAAAAATACAAAAATCAGCCGGGTGTGGCGGCAGGCGCCTGTAATCCCAGCTACTCGGGAGGCTGAGGCAGGAGAATGGCTTGCGCCCGCAAGGCGGAGGTTGCAGTGAGCCAAGATCATGCCCTGCACTCCAGCCTGGGCGACTGAGTGAGACTCTGTCTCAAAAAAAAAAAAAAAAAGAAAAGAAAAAAGAAAAAATAGGTTGGGCGTGGTGGCTCACGCCTGTAATCCCAGCACTTTGGGAGGCCGAGGTGGGGGATCATAAGGTCAGGAGACTGAGACCATCCTAGCTAACACAGTGAAACTCTGTCTCTACTAAAAATACAAAAACAAAATTAGCCGGGCGTGGTGGGGGCACCTGTAGTCCCAGCTACTTGGGAGGGAGGCGGGAGAATGGCGTGAACCCGGGAGGCAGAGCTTGCAGTGAGCAGAGATGGCGCCACTGCACTCCAGCCTGGGCTGGAGACTTTTGAGACTCTGTCTCAAAAAAAAAAAAAAAGAAAAAAGAAAGAAAGAAAGAAAAGAAATCAGCTGGGCATGGTGGCAGGTGCCTGTAATCCCAGCTACTTGGGAGGCTGAGGCAGGAGAATCGCTTGAACTTGGGAGGCAGAGGTTGCAGTGAGCCTAGACTACGCCATTGCACTCCAGCCTGAGCAACAAGAGCAAGACTTCATCTCAAAAAACAGTGCATGTGTGTGTGAGAGGATATGGTGTATCTGCTTTGACAGTGTGTGATTTGTGAGTGAATGTGTGCATATGGCTGTGTGTGAGTTGCTGTGTGTGTGTGTGAATGTATGTGAGAGTGTATGTGGTATGTATGTGTTATGTGGGTGTTTGAGTGTATTTTGGCGTATGTCTGATTGTGTGAGTGTATATGGTGTGTGTGTGGTGTGTTCATGTGTGACAGGGGCCAGGGAGAGGTGAAAAATGCAGCTAGAGGTGTCAGATCACCAAGGACTGCGGATGACATGCTGAGGGGCTTGGACTTGCTCCTGAAGGCGCTAAGAAGACACTGATGGTTTTGTTTGTTTGTTTGTTTGTTTGTTTGTTTGTTTGTTTTTGAGACAGAGTGTCAAAGTTTCACTCTTGTTGCCCAGGCTGGAGTGCAATGGCGCGATCTCAGCTCACTGCAACCTCCACCTCCCGAGTTCAAGTGATTCTCCTGCCTGAGCCTCCCGAGTAGCTGGGACTACGGGCATGCACCAGCCCGCCCGGCTAATTTTGTATTTTGTTAGTAGAGACGAGGTTTCTCCATGTTGGTCTCAAGTCGGCCTCAAACTCCCGACTTCAGGTGATCCGCCCACCTTGGCCTCCCAAAGTGCTGGGAATACAGGCATGAGCCACCACGCCCGCCTGACACTGGTGGTTTGTAACAGAGAATAATCATGTTTGTGCTTCAGAAACGTTACCCCAGATGCTATGGGGGAAATGGATTGGAGGGAGAGTAGACTGAGACAGGGAGGTGGATTAGACTGAGGCTGTTGCGGTCATCCCGGTGGGAGATGACAGAATAAGCCACAGGTAGAGAGAAATCCATTCACGTTATTTAATAAGAAAACAGAAACCCTAACTGCTTGGATGTGAGGGATGACAAAGAGAGCATCCAGAATGTATCTGTCGTCCCAGCCAAGGCAGATCTCTATAGTTGCCTCAGAGAATCTTTCTCTGGCCACTTCCTCAACCTGCCTGTTCTCTTGGCCATTCCTTGTGACTGGCCTCCTTCATAGAGTCGGGTTCTTATTCTTGATTTGTCCTCATGAACTCAAGCCTTCGATTCCTCTTTCTGGGCCTACGCTTCTCCCTTATGCTCTGTGCACAGCCCTACCTCTGAAATCCCCCTGGTCCAGAGACCTGGCCCAACCCCATTTAGGAGGAACACAGGAGGAAACAGCTTGGGAGGTATGAGCAGGGCTTGGTCTGGTGGGCTGTGGATGTTTATAAGCATGTGTACCAGGCTCCTCTCAGTGCAGGACAGAGCTCAGATGGGAAGAGAAGGGGTGCAGAAGGGCAGGGCCAGGGGACCAGCTCTCTCCAATCTACCACATCCTGGCACAAAACTAGTACAAGAATTTCAAATTCAAATCTGACCTTCCAGGTTGTTACAAAGGTTTATTTGTCAGGGTAAGAAAATAGAAAGTAGTTTAACAGTTAGCCTGAGTGGTAACTTTTAACTACTCTGACACTTGGTAAATGGGCTTTCATTTATACTCTTGCCCACAGCCCTGCAAATGTTACAGGTGAGCCTGGGAGAAGGAAAGGCAGTTTTGGAGGAAGAAAATGAGTTGTATTTTGGACAAAATTATTTTAAGATGTCCACACAACATCCACGTGGAGTGTCCAGAAGCAGTAGCACTATGAGCCTGAAGCTCGGAGAAGTCAGGTCTAGAGAGAAAAGATTCAGGAGTTACTGATAATTCAAGCTGAGGTAGGGGGCGAGGCCGTCTGGGAAGAGAGTGCACAGTAAGAGGCTGAAGGACAGATCCTGACTGAGGACAGGTAGAGGAGTTGGCAAAGGAGCATGCAGAGAGGCAAGGGAAACTTCAAAAGCAGAATGTCACAAAGCCAAGAGACAGCTTCAAAGGGGACAGTGTCAGCAAGGTAAAGGCTGCCAAGAGGTCAAGCAAGAAAAGTACTAAAAATATCCATAGCATTTAGTGGACAATTCATGACATTGGCATTCATGACCTTGGTTAGAGTGATTTCAACCATCATAGGTGGAATGGCCGACCAGGGTGAGGTGAAAAGTCAGTGAGAAAATGGAGAGAAAAGATGATGGAGATACTTAATTCAAGAAGTTTGGCCTTGGGGTGAGGGGAGTGGACAGGGAGAGGGCAGTAGCTGGGAGGGCATGGGGTCCAGAGCTTCTTTTCAAGGTGGCAGAAACCTGAGTTTGTTTATATGTGGAAAGAAGAGGCCAGGAGAGACTGTTGGAAAATACGCAAGATAAAAGAGGTACATTATGGGGTGGGGAGTGCCCTCAACTGAAGGAAGAGAGTCTCTTCCACTGTCCTAGAAAGGAAGGAGGAAGGAGAGCATGAGTGTGAATGCCAGCTGGTGGGAAGCTAAAGGAACTCCAGACCCATGGCTTCAATTTTTTCTGTTCAAATGTTCTTCTCTGAGAGCAATGATGGAGCGGGGAAGGTCTGAAATAGAGTAAAAATGGGGGGCCGGGCACGGTGGCTCACATCTGTAGCCCCAACACTTTGGAAGGCCGAGCCGGGCAGATGACCTGAGGTCAGGAGTTTGAGACCATCCTGGCCAACACGGTGAAACCCCGTCTCTACTAAAAATACAAAAAAAAAATAGCCAGGTATGGTGGCGGGCGCCTGTGTTCCCAGCTACTCAGGAGGCTGAGGCAGGAGAATGGCGTGAACCCGGGAGGCGGGGCTTGAGTGAGCCGAGATCGCGCCACTGCACCCCAGCCTGGGCAACAGAGTGAGACTCTGTCTCAAAAAAAAAAAAAGGGGGGAGGGGGAAGGAACTGAGAGGAGAACTTGGAGGGTCTGTCTGGATGTATAGTGGGCTGAATGGCGCAACCATCTTTGGGATTTGCAGAGGCAGCAGCCATCAATCTCCTGCCTTCTCCAGCAGCATTTGGCAGCCTGAGGGCAGGCATGGGGGAGGCAAGCAGGCAGTGCCGAGGATGGCTCAGCAAGAGTTCAGGCACATCAAAGCTGCTCTGGCTGAGAGGGCAGCCAGAACCAGGAGTGCTGTCAGATGGAGAGAAAATGAAGACGCCAGTGGACTGAGATCTGGAGAGGCTCAGAGACCAGGTGGCCAGAGTGATCTCTGCCCAAGACAGAAGGTACAACTGTGTGGTCAGAGTGGGTAATCTGAAGAGGCAGGAAATCAGAAAATGTTGGCCGTTGGCCGAATTAACTTCACCGGGACAGAACAGGCGCCAAGAGCTTCAGACTTGGCCCCGTGCACAGGGCAGGTGGGAGGTACAGCATTCAGACTGCGGGGCGTCCTGCTCCTGAGGGCTCAGGGGCTTGCAGGGAGATAGGGCTGTTGGAGTAGCTGGGGAGACAAGAAATGAGGGCCAAGATGGGGGCTCTAGACACTAAAACAGTAACCGCACTGAAAACTGGCTCCTGCCCCCACTGGGCAGACCTGGCTCCTCCACACAGAGGTCAGGTGACAGGTGGGACAGCCGTCAGCATGGAGCAGGCAGTCAAGAAAGGAGGACTGAGGGCCTGCTCTAGCCACCAGCATCCTCCTCATCCCAGCCCTCACCACCCCTCCCTCACCCGAGCCCATACACCTACCTGAGGATCCTCTCCCCTCAGGGCCACCTCGTCCTGCTCTCCCACTGCCTCCCCCGGGGGCTGCAGCAGGTTTCCTCCGGCAGGGGGCAGTCTTCCCTTCGTTCCGGAGGGCCTTCCCGCACGAACGCCCGCCCCCATGTCACAGTTTCCCTCACACGAGAACCTGCCTTGAATTCAGGACCTGCAAACCCCACAGATGCATCCGGCCCCTCAGGACCCGTCAATACCCCACAAGACTCTACCCCACAAGAAACACGTTCCCGCTCAGGATCTGTCCCTCCCTACTCAGGACACATCCCTCCCCTCTAAGGACCCTCCCCGCTCAGGACCCACTTCCCTCAGGACCATCTCCCTTCAGGAGGCTGTTCTCTCAGGACACTCTTCCCTGAGGACCCTCTCCGCTGAAGAACCTCTCGCCTCAGGACCCTCTTCCCTTGGAAACTTCTCCCCTCAGGACCTTCCCTCTCAGGACTCTCTCCCCTCTGAACCCTTTCCCCCGAGGACTACCTTCCCTCAGGACCCTCTTCCCTGATAACCCTCTCCCCTCAGTGCCCTCTCCCCCAGAACGCTCTTCTCTCAGGACCACCTTCCCGCAGGACACTCTTCCCTCAGGACTCTCTTCTCTGAGGAACCCCTCACATCAGGACCCTCTCCCCTCAGGACTCCCTTCCCTCAGGACCCTATCCCCTCAGAACCCTCTTCCCTCAGGACCCTCTTCCTTCAGTATCCTCTCCCCTCAGGACCTTCCCCCTAGGACCCTCTCCCCTCACATCCCGCTTCCCTCAGGATCCTCTTCCCTCAGGACCCCCTTCCCTCAGGAGCCTCTTCCCCCAGGACCCGATGCCCTTAGGACCCTCTTCCCTCAGGGCCCTCTCCCATCAAAACCCTCTTCCCTCAGAACCCTTTCCCTAAGGACCCTCTTCCCTCAGAACCCTTTCCCTTCAGGAACCTCTCCCCTTAAGTACCTCTACCCTCAGTACCTTCCCCCTCAAGACCCTCTCCCCTCAGGACCCTCTTCCCTGAAAACCTTCCCCCCTCAGGACTCTCTTCCCTCAGGATCTTCTCCCCTGAGGACCCGCTGCCCCCAGGACCCTCTCCCCTCAGGACCCTCTCCCCTCAGGACCCTGTCCCCTCAGGACCCTCTCCCCTCAGGACCCTCTTCCCTCAGGAGCCTCTCCTCTCAGGACCCTCTCCCCTCAGGACCCTCTCCCCTCAGAACCCTCTTCCCTCAGGAGCCTCTTCCCTCAGGAGCCTCTTCCCTCAGGAGCCTCTTCCCTCAGGACCTGATGCCCTTAGGACCAAGCTCTTCCCTTAGGGCCCTCTCCCATCAAAACCCTCTCCCCTCAGAACTCTCTTCTCTCAGGACCCTCTTCCCTAAAGACCCTCTCCCCTCAAAACTCTCTTCCCTCAGGACCCTCTTCCTTCAGGACCTTCTTCCCTCATAACCCTCTTCCCTCAGGACTGCCTTTTCTCAGACCTCTCTTCCCCCAGGACCCTCTCTTCTCAAAACCCTCTTCCTTCAGAACCCTTTGCCTAAGGACCCCCTTCCCTCAGGACCCTCTCCCTTCAGAACCCTCTCCCCTCCCCTCAGGACCACCTTCTCTCAGGACCCCCTTCTCTGAGGACCCTGTACCCTCAGGACTCTCTCCCCTCCGAACCGTCTCTTCATAGGACCATATCTCCTCAGGACCCTCTCCCCTTAGGACCCTCTTCCCTCAGGACCCTCTCCCCTCAGGACCCTTTCCCCTCTGGACCCTCTCCCCTCATAACCCACTTTCTCCCCTGAGGATTCTCTCCCTCAGGACCCTCTTCCTTCAGTATCCTCTCCCCTCAGGACCTTTCCATCAGGACCCTCTCCCCTTAGAACCCCCTCCCCTCAAGACCGCCTTCCCTCAGGACCCTCTCCCCTCAGGACTCTCTTCCTTCAGGACCCCCTTCCCTCAGGTCCCTCTCCCCTCAGGACTGTCTTCCCTCAGGACCTCCTTCCCTCAGATCCCTCTCCCCTCAAGACCCTCTGCCCTCAAAACTCTCTTCCCTCAGAACTTTTTTTCTAAGGACCCTCTTTCCTCAGGACCTACCCTCTCCCCTGAGGACCCTCTCCCCTCAGGACCTACCCTCTTCCCTCAGGACCTCTTCCCTGAGGAACTTCTCCCCTCAGGACCATCCCACCTCAGGACCCTCTCTCCTGAGGACCCTCCCCCTTAGGACCCTCTTCCCTTAGGACCCTCTTCCCTCTGGACCCTCTGCCCTCATGACCCACTCTCACCCCTGTAGAACCTCTCCCCTCAGGACCTTCGCCCTCAGGACCCTCTCTCTTCAAGACCCTCTCCCCTCAGAAAGCTCTTCTCTCAGAACCCTCTTCCCTGAGGACCCTGTTCCCTAAAAACCTTCCCCCCTCAGGACCCTCTTCCCTCAGGACCTTCTACCTTAAGGACCCTCTCCCCTCAGGACCCTCTACCCTAAGGACCCTCTCCCCTCAGAACCCTCTCCTCTCCCCTCGGGACCACCTTCCCTCAGGACCCTCTTCCCTGAGGACCCTGTTCCCTAAAAACCTTCCCCCCTCAGGACCCTCTCCCCTCAGGACCTTCTACCTTAAGGACCCTCTCCCCTCAGAACCCTCTCCTCTCCCCTCAGAACCCTCTCCTCTCCCCTCAGAACCCTCTCCTCTCCCCTCGGGACCACCTTCCCTCAGGACCCTCTTCCCTGAGGACCCTGTTCCCTAAAAACCTTCCCCCCTCAGGACCCTCTCCCCTAAGGACCTTCTACCTTAAGGACCCTCTCCCCTCAGAACCCTCTCCTCTCCCCTCAGAACCCTCTCCTCTCCCCTCGGGACCACCTTCCCTCAGGACCCTCTTCTCTGAGGACCCTGTACCCTTAGGAGCCTCTCCCCTCCGGACCCTCTCTTCACAGGACCATCCTACCTCTAGACCATCTCTCCCCAGGACCCTCTCCCCTCAGGACTCTCTTCCCTCAGGACCCTCTACCCTCAGGATGCTCTCCCCTCCAGGCCCTCTCCCTCATGACCTACTCACTCCCCTGAGGACCCTCTCCCTCAAGACCCTCTTCCCTCATAACCTTCCTCCCCCAGGACCACCTTCTTTCAGACCCCTCTTCTTTCAGGACCCTCTCCCCAAAGGACCCCCTTCCCTCAGGACCCCCTTTCCTCAGGACCCTCTTCCTTCAGGACCCTATTCCCTTAGGATCCTCTTCCCTCTGGATCCTCTTCCCTCAGGACCCTCTCCCCTTGAAACTCCCCTCAGGATCCCCCTTGGGATCCTCTCCCCTCAAGACCCCCTTCCCTCAGAACCCTCTGTCCTGAAGAACCTGTCCCCTCAGGACCTTCCCCTTCATGACCCTCTCCTCTCAAGACCCTCTCTCCTCAGGAAACTTTTCTCTCAGGACCCTTTTCCCTGAAGACCCTCTTCCCTGACGACCCTCTTCCCTGAAAACCCTCCTTCCCTCAGGACCCTCTCCCCTCAAGACCTACCCTCTCCCCTCAGCACCCTCTTCCCTGATGACCCTCTTCCCTCAGGACCCTCTTTCCTGAGGAATCTCTTCCCTGAGGAACCTTTCCTTTCAGGACCCTCCCACCTCAGGTCCCTCTCCCTAAGGACCCTCTCCCCTCAGGACCCTCTTCCTTCAAGATCCTCTTCCCTCAGGACCCTCCAGCCTCAGCAGCCTCCCCACTCAGGACCCTTTTTCTT
Source organism: Gorilla gorilla gorilla (assembly GCF_029281585.2). Lineage (NCBI taxonomy): Eukaryota > Metazoa > Chordata > Mammalia > Primates > Hominidae > Gorilla > Gorilla gorilla. Next base: position 149,876,480 of record NC_073231.2, read on the forward strand.
GAGGACCCTCTCCTCTCAGGACCATCTCACCTCAGGACCCTCTCCCCCTAGGACCATCTCCCCTCAGGACCTACCTTCTCCCTTAAGGAACCTCTTCCCTCAGGACCCTCTTCTTTGAGGATTCTTTTCCCTGAGGACCCTCTCCTCTGAGGATCATTTCACCTCAGGACCCTTTCCCCTCAGGGCCCTCTCCCCTTAGCACCCTCTCCCTTCAGGACTCTCTTCCCACAGGACCTTCTTCCCTCATACTTTCTCCCCTCACAATCCTCCCCTTGGTTTAAGTGATCCTCCCATCTTAGCCTCTCAATGTGCTGGGATTCCAGTCGTGAGGCCAGGTGTCTAGCTTTTACTTTTCTTTTTAACTTCAATTGTTTGATGTAACAAACCTTGCTGAGAGACCTAAATAATTAAATAATCATATAAACGCAGTGACTCTGAAGTCCTCTTCAATGTTCTCTTCAAGTTCTTTTCAAGGTACTTGTACTGGAGCCTAAGATTTTCAACTCACAAATCTAAATAAATTAAACACAAATTATCCAAAGGTTAAGAAATCACTTGTACATATTGCCTTGGAATATCATGCGATGGGACTGAAATCTCTTAAACACAAGCTAACAGTGGGTGTCTGTTAGCTGAGGACTCTCCCTCCACCCATGGCATCTTGCAGTCATGAACCCAAAGGCACCCTGTTTCCTGACCAGGGACCTCGGTAAGGCAGCTGCTGAGATCTCATCAGCGATTCTGATGGGTCGTAGACTGAGGCCATCCCAGTGTGAGCAGGGCGTATACTCCTCATGGTCTGTGCCTGCAGAGCCTGTAATGCCTCCCAGGTGTGCACTAGCTTGGCCCCTGAAACATAAATGTGCCTTTTCTGCCACAATAAATGCCTGTGACCCCAGTGAATCTTTTTTAAATGACAGCTTCACTGAGATGTAATTCATATAACCATACAATTCACCCATTTAAAGTGCATAATTCAGTGGTTTTTAGTATAATCACAGGTATGTACAAACATGACCACAGTCAATTTTAGAACATTTTCATCACCCCAAAAAGAAACCTCATCCCCTTTAGCTATCACATCCCTACCCTCTCACCACCCCCTCCCCAGCTCTAAGCAACCACTGATCTACTTTCTGTTTGTATGAATTTGCCCATTCTCAACATTCCATAAGCGTGGAATCACGTATGCAGTCTTTTGTGACTGACTTCTTTCACTAAGCATAATGTTTTCAAGGTTCTTCCATGCGGTAGCTCCTGGCTATAGTTAGGGGTTTTTGTTTTGTTTCACTGTTATGGCTGAATACTATTCCAGTGTATGGCTACACTACATTTTGTTTATTCATTCATTAGTTGGTGGCCGTTTGGGTTATTTCCTCCTTTGGGCTGTTATAAATAACGCCGCTATGAACATTCACGTACAGCTTTTGTGCAGACATGTTTCCATCTCTCTTGGATATATCTAGGAGAAGAATTACTGGGTCATATGGTAACTCTACGTTCAGCTGTTTAAGGAACTGCCAGATTGTTTTTCAAAGCCGCTGCACCATTTCACATTCCCACCAGAAACGTATGAGGGTTTCAGTTTCTCCAAATCCTTGCCAATATGTGTTATCATCTGATGTTTTAAAATCATAACCATCCTAGTGGGTGTGAAGTGATATTCCAATGCAGTTTTGATTTGTATTTCCCTGATGACTAATGATGCTGGGCTTCTTTAGGTGTGCTTATTGGCCATTTGTATATCTTTGAGAAATATCTATTTAGATCCATTGCCCATTTTTATTTTTTTAATTAATTAATTAATTAATTTATTTTTTTGAGATGGAGTCTCGCTCTGTTGCCAAGGCTAGAGAGTGCAGTGGCGGGATCTTGGCTCACTGCAAGCTCCACCTCCCAGGTTCATGCCATTCTCCTACCTCAGCCTCCCGAATAGCTGAGACTACAGGTGCCCACCACCACGCCCGGCTAATTTCTTTCTTTTTTTTTTTTTTTTTTGTATTTTTAATAGAGACGGGGTTTCACTATGTTAGCCAGGATGGTCTCGATCTCCTGGCCCCATGATCCGCCTGCCTCGGCCTCCCAAAGTGTTGGGATTACAGGCGTGAGCCACCACACCCAGCCTATTTTTTAACTTCTATATAAAAATAGAGACAAGGTCTCACTATGTTGCCCAGGTTTGTCTTAAACTCCCAGACTCAAGTGATCCTGCCACCTCGGCCTCCCAAAGTGGTGGGATTTTAGGCATGAGCCATCCTGCCTAGCCCATTGCTCATTTTTAAATTGGGCTGTCTTCTTATTGTTGACTTGTAAGATTCTTTATATACACTGGATATAGTCCCTCCTCAAATATATCACTTGCAAATATTTTCTCCAATTGTTTGGGTTGTCTTTTCACTTTCTTAATAATGTCTTTTGAAACATAGAAGCTTTTGATTTTGATGAAGTCCAATTTATCTATTGTTTCTCTTGTTGTTTGTGCTTTAGGTGTTACAGCTCAGAATCCACTGCCAAATCCAAGGTCATGCAGATTCACCCCAAGTTTTATTCTAAGAGTTCTATGGTTTTAGCTCTTACATTTAGGCCTTTACTCCATTCTGATTTAACTTTTGTATATGGTGTGAAGTAGGGGTCTAGCGTCATTCTTTTGTAACATGGATATCCAGTTATACCAGCACCATTTGTTAAAAAGATTATTTTCTCAGGCTGGGCACAGTAGCTCATGCCTATAATCCCAGAAATTTGGGAGGCCAAGACAGGCGGATCACTTGAGGTCAGGAGTTTGAGACCAGCCTGGCCAACATGGTGAAATCCCGTCTCTACTAAAAATACAAAAATTAACCGGGCATGGTGGTGCACACCTATAGTCCCAGCTACTCGGGAGGCTGAGGCAGGAGAATCACTTGAACCTGGGAGGCAGAGTTTGCAGTGAGCCAAGATGGTGGCACGGCACTCCAGCCTGGGTGACAGAGCGAGACTCTATCAAAAAAAAAAAAAAAGATTATTTTATCAATTGAAACTGGACCCCTTAAACCTTATACAAAAATTAACTCAAGATGGATTAAATACTTAAATGTAAAACCCAAAACAATAAAAACTCTAGAAGAAAATCTAGGCAATACCATTCAAGACATAGGCACAGGCAAAAGATTTCATGACAGAAACTCCAAAAGCAATTGCAACAAAAGCAAAAATTGACACATGAGATCTAACTAAACTAAAGAGCTTCTGCACAGCAAAAGAAACTATCATCAGAGCAAACAGACAACCTATAGAATGGGAGAAAATGTTTGCAACCTATCCATCTGACAAAGGTCTAATATCCAGAGTCTACAAGGAACTCAAACAAATTTACAAGAAAAAAAAAACCATTAAAAAGTGGGCAAAGGACATGAACAGATGCTTCTCAAAAGAAGACATTTAAGCAGCCAACGAACATATGAAAAAAAGCTCATCATCACTGGTTATTAGAGAAATGCAAATCAAAACCACAATGAGATACCGTCTCACACCAGTCACAATGGCAATTATTAAAAAGTCAAGAAACAACAGATGCTGACGAGGCTGTGGAGAAATAAGAATATTTTTACACTGTTGGTGGGAATGTAAACTAGTTCAACTATTGTGGAAGGGAGTGTGGCAATTCATCAAAGACCTAGAACCAGAAATACCATTCGACCCAGCAATCCCATTACTGGGTATATACCCAAAGGAATATAAATCATTCTATTATGAAGATTTCATGCACGTGTATATTCATTGCAGCACTATTCACAATAGCGGAGACATGCAATCAACCAAAATGCCCACCAATGATAGACTGGATAAAGAAAATGTGGTACATATATACCATGGAATATTATGCCATAAAAAGGGATAAGATCATGTCCTTTGCAGGGACATGGATGGAGCTAGAAGCCATTATCCTCAGCAAACTAACCCAGGAACAGGAAAGCCAAACACTGCATGTTCTCACTCACAAATGGGAGCTCAACAATGAGAACACATGGACACAGGGAAGAGAGCAACACACACTGTGGCCTGTCGGAGGGGTTGGGGGAGGGAGAGCATCAGGAAAAATAGCTAATGTATGCTGGGCTTAATACTTAGGTGATGTGTTGATAGGTACAGCAAACCACTGTGGCACACATTTACCTATGTAACAAACCTGCACATCCTACACATGTACCCCAGAACTAAAAAAAAAAAAAAAAAAAAAAAAAAAAAAGATTTTCTCCCATTGAATTGTCTTTGCACACTTGCCAAAAATCAGTTGGTACAGGGCCAGGCGCGGTAGCTCACGCCTGTAATCCCAGCACTTTGGGAGGCCGAGTTGGGCAGATCACGTGAGGTCAGGAGTTCTGAGACCAGCCTGGGCAACATGTTGAAACCCCATCTCTACTAAAAACACAAAAATCTGACAAGTGTGGTGTGTGCCTGTAATCCCAGCTACTCGGGAGGCTGAGGCAGGAGAATCACTTGAACCTGGGAGGTGTAGGTTGCAGTGAGCCGAGAGCGCACCATTGCACTCCAGCCTGGGTAACAAGAGCAAAACTCCGTCTCAAAAACAATAAAAATAGAAATAAAGAGTGTGTTGTTTCATTTCCACAGTTGTGAATTTTACAGATTTCCATCTGTTATTGATTTCTAGTCTCATTCTTATGGTCAGAGAAGATACTTTATATGATTTCAATATTTTAAAACTTAGAGACCTTTTTTTGTGATCCATCCTGGAGAATGTTTCATGTTCCTTTGAGAATAATGTATATTTTACTGTTGTTGGAGGGAAGTGTTTTGTATATGTCCGTTAGAGCTAGTTGGTTTATAGAAAGGTTTGAGTTCTCTATATCCTTACTGATCTTCTGTCCGGTTCTATCCACTACCGAAAGCGGGGTCTCCAACTATTATTGTAGAACGGTCTATTTCTGACTTTGATTCTGTCCATTTCTGCTTTATACATTTTCAGGATCTGTTATTAAGTGCATGAATGTTAATCATTGTTACATTTTATTGTACTGAAACTTTTATTAATATATAATGTTCTTCTTTGCCTTTTGTAACAATTTTTGATTTGAAGTCTATTTTGTCTGATATCAGTATAGCCACCCAGCTCTCTTTTGATTACTATTTGCATGGAATATCTTTTTTTACCCCTTCACTTTCAACCTATGTGTGTCTTTTGATCTAAAGTGAGTCTCTTTTAGGCAGCATATAATAGGAACATGGGAGTGTTTTTTGGTTGACTGTTTTATCCATTCTGCCAATCTCTTACCTTTTGACTGCCTATTTTACTCTATTTAAAGGAATTCCTGATAAGAAAGCACTATTTCTGCCACATTGCTGTGTATGTATGTATGTATGTATTTATTGAGACAGGGTCTCACTCTTTCACCCAGGCTGGAGTGCAGTGGCACGTCTCAGCTCACTGCAGCCTCCGCCTCCTGGGTTCAAGCAATTCTCCTGCTTCAGCCTCCTGAGTAGTTGGGATTACAGGCATCAGCCACCACGCCCGGCTAATATTTCTATTTTTAGTAGAGACTGGATTTCACCATGTTGGCCAGGCTGGTCTTGAACTCCTGACACCAGGTGATCCACCCGCCTCAGCCTCCCAAAGTGCTGTGATTACAGGCATGAGCCACCATGCCTGGCCTGCTGTTTATTTTCTGCATGTCTTATGTCTTTTTTCCCCTCAGTGTATCTTTTATTGTCTTCTGTGTTTAATTAATTTTTTCTAGTATACCATTTTGATTCCTTCTCCTACTTTTTTTTTCCTGTACATTTACATTTTAAAGTTATTTTCTTAGTGGTTACCCTGGGGGTCACAATAAACATCTTAAATTTATAACAGTCTAGTTCAAATTAATAGCAACTTAGCTTTAATAGTATGCAAAATATACATACAGTATATAAATAATATATAACTCTGTCCTCCCCCTTCATGTTATTATTGTCACAAGTTACATCTTTATACAGTATGTGCACATTAGCATATATTTATAATCATTGTTTTATACATTTGTCTTTTAAGTCATATAGGAAAAATGGGAGATACAAACCAAAAATACAATAATACTGGCTTTGACATCAGCCTATGTAGTTACCTCCATTGGTGTTATTTTTTCATATGGCTTCTAGTTACTGTCTAGTTTCCTTTCATTTCAGCCTAAAGGACTCCCTTTAGCATTTCTTGTGGGCAGGTCTACTGGCAATAAATCCCCTCAGCTTTTGTTTATCTGGGAATGTCTTAATTCCTCATTCATCTTTGAAGGATAGTTTTATGGAATATAGAATTCTTCTTTGATCTTTTTACTTTCAGCAGCTTAAATATGTCAAACCACTACCTTCTGGCCTTCATAGTTTCTGATGAAAATTTTGCTGTTAATCTTATAGAGGATCCCTTGTACATGATGAGTCACTTCTCTCTTGCTGCTATCAAGATTTTTTTTTCTTTTCTTTTTTTTTTTTTTTAGAGAGATAGGGTCTCACTACGTTGCCCTGGCTGGTCTTGAACTCCTGGCCTCAAGCGATCCTCTGGCCTCGAAGATTCTGTCTTTCAACTGTCTGATTGTAATGTATCTCAGTGAAAATCTCTATGAGTTTATTCTGCTTGGAGTTCACTGAGTTTCTTTGATATGTGGATCCATATCTTTCACTAAATTTAGAAAATTTTCAGACATTATTTCTTCAACTATTTTTTCTTTTTCTTTTTTTTTCTTTTTTTTTTTTTTTTTTTTTTTTTCTGAAGACAGGGTCTCACTCTGTCACCCATCACGTAGCAGCATGATCTTGGCTCACTGCAGCCTCCACCTCCCAGGCTCAAGCAATTCTCCCACCTCACCTTCCTGAGTAGCTAGGACCACAGGCATGTGCCATCACGTCCAGCTAATTTTTTGTATTTTTGGTAGAGACAGGTTTTGGCCATGTTGCCCAGACCGGTCTTGAACTCCTGGGCTCAAGCGATCTGCCCACCTTGGCCTTCCAAAGTGCTGGGATTACAGGTGTAAGCCACCATGCCTGGTCGATTTCTACAAATATTTTTTTTTTCTGCTCCTTTCTCTTTATCCTCTCTCTTTCTCCTTCCAGGACTTCTATTAGAGTATGTTGCTATGCTTGATGGTGTCCCAGAGGTCTCTTAGGCTTTATTCATTTTTCTTTCTATTCCTGAAACTGGATAATCTCCATGGATTTAGTTTCAAGTTTGCTGATTCATTCTTCTGCTGCCCAGATTGGTTGAATCCCTCTCGTGAATTTTTCAATTTAGTTATGGTATTTTTTATTATTTTATTTTATTTTTTGAGATGGAGTCTCGCTCTGTCACCCAGGCTGGAGTGCAGTGGCATGATCTTGGCTCACTGCAGTCTCCACCTTTCGGGTTCACGCCATTCTCCTGCCTCAGCCTCCCGAGTTGCTGGGACTAAAGGTGCCCGCCACCATGCCCAGCTAATTTTTGTATTCTTAGTAGAGACAGGGTTTCACCATGTTAGCCAGGATGGTCTCGATCTCTTGACCTCATGATCCACCCACCTCAGCCTCCCAAAGTGCTGGGATTACAGACCTGAGCCACCCCACCTGGCATTTTGAATGCTTTTTAGCTTTTTGAAAACTGGACATTTTAAATACTATAATGTGGTGACTCTGGAAATAAGAATATTCCTCCCTCCCCAGGGTTTATTGCTGCTTGTTATGGGTCATACTTGTTTGTTTAGTGACTTTTCTAAACTGTTTTCTGCAAAATATTGTAATTTTTATCCATATTGCTCCCCCTCATGCCAGCAAGCCACACCAGGAAGGCAGACCACCAACATTATGGCCATCACTGATGCAAAGAGTGGGAGACATTAGGTGTCTGTGAGGATAGTGACTTCTGTGTGTCATATGCACAGATACGGATTTCCATGAGCACACACAACAAAGAATACAGTCTTTATAAAAGTAGTTTAGAAAAGTCACTAAACAACGACCAACTACAACCCACAAGAAGCAGCAAGAGCAAAGCCTGGGGAGGAGGTGAATCTCATTTCCAGGGTTACCAAACTATAATATTTCAAATGTCCAGTTTTCAACAAACAGCAAAAAGAAAAAAAAAAAAAAAAAATTACATGGCATGAAACAAAAGTTAGGCTGGGCACAGTGGCTCACGCCTGTTATCCCAGCACTTTGAGAGACCATGGCAGGCGGATCACCTGAGGTCAGGAGTTCGAGACCAGCCTGGCCAACATGGTGAAACTCTGTCTCTACTAAAAATACAAAAAAGTTAGCTGGGCATGGTGGCACGCACCTGTAATCCCAGCTATTTGGGAGGCTGAGACTGGAGAATCATTTGAACCCAGGAGGAGGAGGTTGCAGTGAGCTGAGATAGTGCTACTGCACTCTAGCCTGGGGCAACAAGAGCGAGACTCTGTCTCAAAAAAAAAAAAAGAAAGAAAGAAAAGTTAAAATGCCTATGTTTTCCTCCCAAAATTTAGTAGCTTCTTCATTAAGCATTCCCCTGGTTATTGTAAGATTTTTATTAGATTCTGGAGACCCAAAAAAGTTTACTCTGATCATTTTTGCCAGCTTAATCGTAGCTTTGGTGGAGGGCTGAAATTGTGGAGCTCTCTAATCCTCCATTTTCAGTTGCTACCTGTCTGGCTAGTTTGAGTCCAAAGGGAAAGACAAATGCAGCACACACATCCTTACTCATGGGCAGTGAAAGCAGATGTGACTGGCCCTGCAGACTGGTGTGGGTGGCATGCACTGGCCTCAGTGACTTTGTGTCTCCAGAGCCTCATGTGGGGTTTAGTTTTATGCTAACATTGGCTTTTCTCAGTCCATGCTGAAATATGTTGGGAATCACCACCAGCAGAGGCACAGGGACTTGGGAAAGGGGACCACATCACTATTCAGTACTGGCAGGCAAATCCCACCTGAAAAGGAAGGAGACGGCAAGGAATCCTGATGGGGAGATAGTCCTTGGGCTCCCTGCTCTACCTGAAAGAGCTGAGGTTGCATTTGTGCTGGCGGGATGCAGCCAGGCCACTTGGGTTTGAAAATCTCTTATTTTTCAGGGCCTAACCTTTACTTCTATCAATCTGAGTTCTTCGCCTCCCTCTTCTGCAGTTGGCCTGTTTACAGGGCCCTGCCCAGTTGACCACAAAGGCCCAGCATTGGCCAGGGAAGGCAGGAGGGCTCCTGGGGAGGCGCATATTGTAGAGGGAGTGCTGGAGGACAGGGAAGCCAAAGGTGCCACCAAGAGGACTGGGCATGCACGGGCCTCCATAGCACAGGCTGGGAAGGAAGCACAGATCCCTCGCCACATGAGGCTGGGCCACCCCTGGACCAGCCTTGCCCGTAAGGGCCTGGCTTTGTTTGCTAGGTGTGAGCAGGGCTGTGGCCCCTCCTGGTCTCAAGACAAAACCAGGCAGAAATGCATTTTTTTTTTTTTTTTAGAAAACACTTTTCTTCAAAAAGTTTGTTTTTTAAAATACATACTCATATTGTGAAAATTTTAGAATGTACATGAAAATATAAAGAAGGGAAAAAATTAACTTGACATTTACATACACGCCTTAAAGGTCACCACCAGACACACGGGGAGTATTTACCCACCTCTTTTTCAGAGTGGAGAATGCAACTCTCAGCTTTCATTTATTTATTTATTTATTTATTTATTTATTTATTTATTTATTTTTAGACGGAGCCTCACTCCGTCACCAGGCTGGAGTGGAATGCCACACTCTCGGCTCACTGCAACCTCTGAGTCCAGGGTTCAAGCGATTCTCCTGCCCCAGGTTCCCGAGTACCTGGGACTACAGGCACACACCACCACACCTGGCTAATTTTGTGTATTTTTAGTAGAGACGGGGTTTCACCATGTTGGCCAAGCTGGTCTCAATCTCCTGACCTCGTGATCCGCCTGCCTCGGCCTCCCAAAGTGCTGGGATTACAGGCGTGAGACACCGCGCCTGGCAACTCTCAGCTTTTAATCCACATTCCTACACTTGATGTAACAATTTTAATATTTACTATAAGCATTTCATTGTGTTCTCATATTTTCTTTACAAATAGTACTGTAAATGATTTCACATCAAGCTATTATACACTTGAACATTTCATGATTTGCTGAACAATTTTTCCGTGGTTTGTTGTACCAGGTTTTATTATTAACAGACAAACAGGATGGGTCTTTCTGAGGCCTGGCATCTGCCCCCTGCTCTCACAGGCCCTCCTCCCCAGGCCCACCTACCCTCCCCCATCAACTCTGTCCACATGCTTCTGTCTCTGATCTGTACTTGGCCTTCCCTGGAGCCCTCGTTCCTAGCAGGATGAGGGCAGCATGGGAAGAAAGTGGGTAGCACTTACTGTATTGGGTGAGGGGTACAGGGTACCAATAGCACCCAGCTCACGGCAGCCACACCACCCTCTCAGTGTGCAGCAGCACATCAGACAGTAGACTGGCTTTGTAATCCCACCATCTGTGTCGGCGCCATTGTTCCTTCTGTCCTGGACCTTGACAAAGCTACCACTCCAGCGCCTCCTGGGAGTCCCCGTGGCTTCTGCTTTATACATTTTGGTGTTAGACTTTCTGTGAATTGCTCCCTCAGTTACCTTCTGTGTGCTACGTGATGGTTCTGCCTGGAATCCAACTTGGTCGAAAAACAGACTGGGCCATTTCCCTCTGGGGACGAGGCCACGGCCTGTCCAGTGCTGTGCTCCCTCTCAGCCCTGACCGGCTGGCCCCTCCACAGCGGTCATCTTCCCAGAGTAGGCAGCAAGAGGAAACATTTGTCCTGTCTTCTTGCCTGACCTGGCTGCTTCAAACATTAGGACCACCGGCGCTCCTTAGGCTGCCCTGGCTGTGCGGGGACAGTGGCCCCTGACCGCCTCTCCCCAGTCATCCTGGAGATGTTGCCCCCAAGTGGTCCTTTCCCACATCACCCAGACCCTGGGCTCTCCTAAGGAAATGGAGGCCAAGCAGGACAGACAGCCGCACTCTGAGCTCCATCCTCCACCTCAGCACATGCAGCCCATCCCTCTCTCTGCCCCACTCTGTGCTCCCTCTCCTTCACGTCTGTCCTCTCCATGGACTGCTTGCCTTTGGCCCACAAGCTTTATTGTCTCCTGAATGCTAAAACAAAACTTTCTAAAAAGTCAGAACAAAAAATCATAAAAGACCAGGCTGGGAGTGGTGGCTCACAACTATAATCCCATCATTTTAGGAAGCTGAGGCAGGAGGATTGCTTGAGGAGTTTGAAACCAGCTTGGGCGACAGAGTTAGATTCCCATCTCTAAAACTAAAAATAAATACATAAGTAAAAGAGCAGTTGACTGGATTGTGCAATTTTGATTTACTTGTTTGGAAAGCGGAACTTAGAAGGTTTTGGGTTTTTATGAGACAGGATCTCATGCCATCACTCAGACTGGAGTGCAGTAGCACGATCACGGCTCACCACAGCCCCAACCTCCTGGGATCAGGTGATCCTCCACCTCAGCCTCCCAAGTAGCTGGGACTACAGGTGCACACCACCATACCCGGCTAATTTTTGGATTTTTTGTAGAGACGGAGTTTCACCATGTTGCCCAGGCTGGTCTCGAACTCCTGAGCTCAAGCAATCTGCCCATCTCAGCCTCCCAAAGTGCTGGGATTACAGGCATGAACCACCACACCCGGCCCAGAACTTAGAATTCAAAAGGCAAATAAAGTGGCAGAACATCTCACCACACATCACAGAGGATTAGCTCTGAAGAGATAGAAGTAGTGCACCCGGAGACTTCCTGGGGAACATCAGAACACTTCCGAGGGAGCCTGTAAAATGTCTATTTCCAGGAAAAAAATCAATCATCAAGACTTACGTAATAGGGTGTTTGTCATCAGGGAACACGGGAATCCATTGAAATGCTCAACCACTGAGATAGGCTCAGTAAAAAAACAGCACGTCCGTAAAATGAGGCCTCTGCAGCTACAACAGCATCATTTGCAAAGAATCATGATGCCGGAGCTGCTATGGTGTGTGTCCGGTGAGAAGAGGCAAGGTACAAAAGGACATGTGATCTATGCCACCACCACCTTTGTACACAGCCTGTTAAGAATGAATTTTGGCTGGGCGCGGTGGCCACGCCTGTAATCCCAGCACTTTGGGAGGCCAAGGCGGGCAGATCATGAGGTCAGGAGATCGAGACCATCCTGGCTAACACGGTGAAACCCTGTCTCTCCTAAAAATACAAAAAATTAGCCGGGCGAGGTGGCGGGCGCCTGTAATCCCAGCTACGCGAGGCTGAGGCAGGAGAATGGCGTGAACCCCGGTGGGGTGGAGCCTGCAGTGAGCCGAGATCGCACCACTGCACTCCAGCCTGGGCGACAGTGAGACTCTGTCTCAAAAAAAAAAAAAAATTGATTTTTACGGCCAGGTGCGGTGGCTCACACCTGTAATCCCAGCACTTTGGGAGGCCAAGGCAGGCAGATCATGAGGTCAAGAGATCAAAACCATCCTGGTCAACATGGTGAAACCCCGTCTCTACTAAAAATACAAAAATTAGCTGGGTCTGGTGGCACACACCTGTAGTCCCAGCTACTCAGGAGGCTGGGGCAGGAGAATCGCTTGAACCCGGGAGGCAGAGGTTGCAGTGAGCCAAGATTGTGCCACTGCACTCCAGCCTGGGCAACAGAGCGAGACTCTGTCTCAAAAAAAAAAAAAAAAACCACATGAATTTTACTTCTTTAAAATTATTATTTTGAGATGGGGTCTCACTCTGTCGCCCAGGCTGGAGTGCAGTGGCACGATCACAGTGCAATCATAGCTCACTGCAGCCTCAACCTCCCGGGCTCAAATGATCCTCCCACCTCAGCCTCCCAAGTAGCTGGGGCTACAGGTTCATGCCACCATGCCTGGCTAATTTTTGTGTTTTTTGTAGAGACACAGTCTCTCCACATTGAGCAGGCCGGTCTGGAACTCCTGGGCTCAGGCGGTTGAATTTTGCATTTTTAAATGGTTAAAAGAAGACTACTATTACATGACCCATGAAATCCAAAATGTCGTATTCATCCATAAAGGTTTGTTGCCACACACCCTCCCTCATTCACCTCCGGGTTGCCCGTGGTTGCCTTCTGAAGGCAACGGCAGGCTTGAGCGGTTGCAACAGAGACCATATAGCTGGCAAAGGTGGAAGTATTTACCACCAGACCTTCACAGAAAATGCTAGCCATCTCCTGAGCTATATACGCACGGTAGAGAAGGTCTCCAAGGCAACACGCAGCTCCTCAATAGAGACTAACTGTGGGATGATGGAACTATCTGTGGCTTTTCATCTTTTTTTTCTGTATTTCCATTCTTTCTCTATAATAAGCATGTACTGCATTTATAACAACAAAAGTAGAAGTTTTCAATGAAATTGCATACTCACAAAAACCTTCTCTGCACTCCCACCACTCCTGCCAGCAGCTGCATCCCCAGGGGATCAGGGGGCTTCTCCCCCAAACAGTGGCCAGTAAAAGGAGCACTCCTCCAGGACCAAGGAAAGCAGGCTCTCGGGGGCAGGGAGAGAGCATAAAGCAGTGTCTGGGACCAGGGTGTGTGACCGGCTCTGACCTGCATCCCTGTTTAGGCCATGGCAAGCCCCACAGGGCAGGGACCATGCAAGGGTGCCGGGCCACGTGAGGCTCTGCCCATTGCAGCACGGACCCCCTGAGGAGCCCCCACCACAAAGACAGTGGTCAGGAGGCCTGGGCCCTCTTCTCTCCACCGAAGAACAGAGGGGCCAACTTGGTGACCTGAGAATCCAGCTGCTTGGAGACCCTCTGCTGGGCAAGGGGTGGGCACGGTTGAGGAAAGGGCAGCGGGACGTCCCCATGGCTGGGGGCAGTGGGCAAGTAGTCAGAAAAGTGAGCCTGGGAGAACTGACCCAAAAATCAGGGCTGGAGATGAGGCCTTGGGGAGCCACTCCCAGGCTCCTCTGAGCAGACACAGACTCCCCACAGAGGCAGAGACCCCACCACCCTGGCCTGCCTAAGAAGTGAGGCTCAGAGGCCAGGTCGGACCAGTCAGCTCATCGGGGACAGATGGGCACTATGGCCAGGCCCTACCACAGTGACAGAGCCTGTGACCACCCTCGCCGTGGTCTGGAGGGGCTCCCCTGGGGTCTCAGTGCTTTCTCTATGTTCCCAGGTGTCTTCCTGCCCCCGCCCCCAGCAGTGGCAAACGAACGAGTCCTGGAAGAAGTGGGGATCATGGCCTTGGCACCCCTGGCCGAGATGCTAACCAGCTTGCAGCCCAGCGCCACACCGGCCTCACTCATGAGCCCCCTGACAGGCACCCTCAGCATGCTGCTGTCTGGCCCAGCACCCATGTCACAGAGCAGCCCCCTCACCGGCTTCCTGACTAGTCCCATTGCGGGGCCCGTAACAGGCACATTGGCCAGTTCCCTGGGCCTGCCCACTACTGGCACCCTGACTCCCAGCAGCCCCCTGGCAGGCCCTGTGGCCATGTCCCAGAGCAGCCCCCTGATAGCCCCTGTGACAGGCACGGTGGCTGTCTCTCTGAGCAGCCCCCTCCTCAGCTCCACTGCCACCCCACTAGGGGTCTCTCAGAACCTGCTGGCCAACCCCATGAGCAACCTGGTCCTGCCAGAGGCCCCAAGGCTGCGGCTGGCTGAGCCACTCCGCGGAGGCCTCTCTGGGCCCCAGTCCCCAGCTTGCGTGGTACCCACTGCCACCACCAAAGGTAACGGGTGTGGTGGGTGGTGGGTGGCAGAGTGGGGGGGGGCAGAGCCCTCCCACCTCACTCTAATCCCCCTTTTTTCATTTCTGTTCCCTCCACATCACTAGTCCCACTCTCCACTGAGCCCCCCCAGTCGACCCAGGACCCAGAGCCTCTCAGCGTGGCGTTTGCAGGCGCACCCCTCCAGACCTCCACCCCTATCGGAGCCATGGGCACACCTGCTCCTGAGACGGCCTTCTCCTTCAACACTTCAGACACACAGGCCCAGCCCAGTGCCGCCCAGGAACAAGTGGTCCCTGCATCTGTTCCCACCTCCCCCACCACCTCCCCCACGGTCACCGTCCTTGCCTCTGCCCCCGCCCTTGCCCCCCAGGTTGCCACCAGCTACACACCCTCAAGCACCACCCACATCGCCCAGGGTGCCCCCCGTCCCCCTTCCCGAATGCATAATTCCCCAACCCGGAACCTGCCTGTCCCCCACTGTCCTCCACACAGCGCCCACTCCCCACCTCGTACCTCATCCTCCCCGGCTTCAGTCAATGACTCTCGAGGTCCACGCACCACAGAACCATCGAGGAAGAGCATGATGGAGGTGGAACGGAAGCTGGCCCACCGCAAGACCAGCAAGTTCCCCGAGAACCCCCGAGGTCAGTGACACTGCGGGCTCCACGCGGGTCGGGCCCCCAGGCCCTCTCCCTGTCGCCTGCCTGGGCTGCCGAGCCCAGCTCCTCTCACCCTCTCACCTGGGCTGACGAGACCCTGTGTCCCCAGAGACGAAGCAGCTGGCCTGGGAGAGGCTGGTGGGTGAGATTGCCTTCCAGCTGGACCGCAGGATCCTATCCAGCATCTTCCCAGAGCGCGTACGGCTCTACGGCTTCACTGTCTCCAACATCCCAGAGAAGATCATCCAGGTGTGCGGCCAGGGGTCCTGCAGGGACAGGGGGCAGGTTGGCCCATGAGGGGCCGTGGGGACCCTGCACTCTGGCCAGGCCAAACTTGCCAGGACCTGAGGAGTCCCTGGGATAGAGGAAGCTGACTGCTCAGTGCCAACGGCCAGCAGGTGTTGGGGCATCCGGCAGTGGGAGCCCACGGTCTCGTCAGAGGAAGGCGAGGTGGGGGTTTTCAACATGGTCGGGCGGCTCTCCCCCTTTGCCACCAGGATGGCCTCCTCTGTGGACGCATGTGGAGGATGATGCTTTGCCAACATGCCGGAGTGTGCATCTGTGCCATGCGTGTAGCAGGCTGTAGAAGGCACGGGGAAGCTCGGTTGGGGGTGTGCGGCTGCTGGGCAGGGAGGGCGGCTGCATCCCTACTTACCACTTGGGCTTCTCTTGAGAAAACAGCCCAGCTGCATTCCCGGCTGCTTTTTCTCTCCAGCTGTGTTTATCTGTGGATTGCAGGCCTGTGTGTAGCCTAAGCGGGAGCTACTGTGAGCTGCGTGGGTCCAGGTTGGAGCTTTGCCTCTGGTTAAAGCATCCTCGGGTTAGTTTTGTGTGTGTGGGATTTTGTTTGTTTGTTTTCAGATGGACTCTCGATCTGTCACCTGCCCAGGGTGAGCTGAGATTGAGCCATTACACTCCAGCCTGGGCAACAAACCAAGACTCCACCTGAAAAAAAAAAAAAGAGTACACAATAGTGTATGTACCCAGCTCACTGCAACCTCTGCCTCTCAGTTCAAACGATTCTGCTGCCCCAGCCTCTTTTTTTGACACAGCCCAGGCTGGAGTACAGTGGCATGATCCTAGCTCACTGCAACCATGAAACTCCTGGGGGTTCAAGCCTGTCAAGTAGCTGGGACCACAGGTTTACGCGACCACGCCCAGCTAATATATATATATATTTTTTTTTTCTTTTTTTTTTTTTTTTGAGATGGTGTTTTGCTCTTCTCACCCAGGCTGGAGTGCAATGGTGCGATCTCGGATCACCACAACCTCTGCCTCCTGGGTTCAAGCAATTCTCCTGCCTCAGCCTCCCAAGTAGCTGGGATTACAGGCATGAACCACCATGCCCGGCTAACTTTTTGGTATTTTTAGTAGAGACGGGGTTTCTCCATGTTGGCCAGGCTGGTCTCAAACTCCCAACCTCAGGTGATCCGTCCGCCTCAGCCTCCAAAAGTGTGGGGATTACAGGCGTGAGCCACCGTGCCCGGCCCCGAAAGGGAAGCTTTTAAAGACACAGGCGTCCATGTCAGCTGTCTTGACACCAAGTTTAGAGGTCACAGAAGCTCACTGCAGTGGCCTTGTTCATTGGTGAAGGCCACTGCTAGGCGAGTGGCCCTGAGCAAGCAGTGTCTTGGAATCCTGCACTCCTGAGGACGTTTTTGTGATAAATCCTGTTACAAGCCTGTGTGCGAGAGGACTTCTTCACGGCCTTTCCCTATTGCAATTTTTTTTAAGATGGGGTCACACTCTGTCGCCCAGGCTGGAGTGTAGTGGCAGAATCATGGTTCACTCCAGTGGCCCTCCCATCTCAGCCTCCCTGCTAACTGGGACTACAGGCATGCACCAACACACCTGGCTAATTTTTTTTTTTTTTTTTTTTTGAGACAGAGTCTTGCTCTTGTCACCCGGGCTGGAGTGCAGTGGTACAATCTCAGCTCACTGCAGCCTCCACCTCCTGGGTTCAAGCAATTCTCCTGCCTCAGCCTCTCAAGTAGCTGGGATTACAGGCACCCGCCACCACACCCGGCTAATTTTTGTATTTTTTTGGTAGAGATGGGGTTTTGCCATGTTGGCCAGGCTGGTCTCAAACTCCCTGCCTCAAGTGATCTGCCTGCCTCTGCCTCCAAAAGTGCTGGGATTACAGGCGTGAGCCACCATGCCCAGCCTTAAATTTTCTTTTTTTTTCTCTGTCACCCAGGCTAGAGTGCAGAGGCCAGATCTTGGCTCACCGCAACCTCCGCCTCCCAAGTTCAAGCGATTCTCCTGCGTCAGCCTCCCAAGTAGTTGGAATTACAGGCATACACCACCAGGCCCGGCTAATTTTTGTATTTTTAGTAGAGACGGGGTTTCATCATGTTGGTCAGGCTGGTGTCGAACTCCTGACCTTGTGATCCGCCTGCCTTGGCCTTGCCCAGCTTTAAATTTTTTATAGAGATGAATTCTCACTGTGTTGCCCAGACTAACCTTGAACTCCTGGGCTCAAGTGATCCACCTGCCTCGGTCTCCCAAAGTGCTGAGATTCCAGGTACGAGCCACTGCACTGGCCTACGGACTACATTTTTTTTTTTTTTTACATAAGTGACTATTTTGATACCAGCAACTTTCACAGGGGTTTTTGGCTGTCTTTGGATTGATTTGTAATGCGCCCACCCTGTGTTCAGACAGAGATTCTGTGACACCTGCTGCCACTCCCTTGCCGTGGAGCCCGTCTGTGGCAGTGTCCCGGGTGCTGCATAGGAAAGGCCTGGGTGCTGAGCACGGGCACACGCCTCAAAGGACGGTGTGGACACGGTCACGTGTGCACTCCTCCACATCCCATTGACACTGGGTCCTACAGACTCTCCTGCTGCTCACTTCTCTCATCCTTCACACCTTCCGCTGGTCCAAACTGCTGTCACCTGCTCCCTGGTCCACAGCCGCCTTCCCCCTGCACTCACTCACTCCTGACTAAGTATCAAGCCAGGTGTACACCAGGCAGTCCTGAGTCAATCCACTCTCCTGGGGAGGCATTCAGTAAATGCGTAAAGCAATACATCAATAATAGAGGTGATGCATGCTCTGGGAACAGGGGAGCAGAGAGAAGGTGGTACTGCCTCGCAATCTCCCCACCCAGACCTTGGCCTCATAGTTGAGCATCTTGGATGCCCTGCCTTCCCTATTCCTTGAAGGAATTTTTTTTTTTTGAGATGGAGTCTCACTCTGTCGCCCGGGCTGGAGTGCATTGGTGCGATCTTGGCTCACTGCAAGCTCCACGCCACGGGTTCATGCCATTCTCCTGCCTCAGCCTCCCAAGTAGCTGGGACTACAGGCGCCCGCCACCACGCCCAGCTAATTCTTTTTTTGCATTTTTAGTAAAGACAGGGTTTCACAGTGTTCGCCAGGATGGTCTTGATCTCCTGACCTCATGATCCGCCCGCCTCAGCCTCCCAAAGTGCTGGAATTACAGGCGTGAGCCACCAAGCCCGGCCCTTGAAGGAATATTTTTAAGACAGGGTGATATTTGTAAGACACAACTGACACACCTCAGCCGGGCATGGTGGCTCACACCTGTCATCCCAGCACTGTGGGAGGCCGAGGCGGGCAGATCACCTGAGGTCAGGAGTTTGAGACCAGCCTGGCCAACATGGTGAAACCCTGTCTCTACTAAAAATACAAAAACATTAGCTGGGCATGGAGGCATACGCCTGTAATCCCAGCTACTTGGGAGGCTGAGGCAGAAGAATTGCTTGAACCCGGGAGGCGGAGGTTGCAGTGAGCTGAGATCGAACCACTGCACTCCACCCTGGGCAACATAGCGAGACTCCGTCTCAAAACAACAACAAAAAGACACAACTCACTGCACTGAGATGTGAGTGCACTGCCATCCCCCATGGTGGGGGCCCCTGCATGCCCTGGTGCTCAGTGCTCACTGGGGCCGCTGCCTGTAACCCCCAGTACACTCCTGCAGGAGGCACTGTGATTTCCTTCACATCCCAGCAGGGAAACTGAGGCTCAGTCCCAGTGTGATGCAGAAGCAGCCGTTGAGCACGGCTGTCCACGGGCCCTCACTCCTGCGCTGAACCTCGATGGTGTCTTCCTGCCCCCTACAACTGTGCATATTACTCGTTTGCCTAGAAGGCTCAGGGGCCAAGAACCTCCAGTTGGGGAGAGACAGGCACATCCCAGGCACGTCCCAGGCAACAGGGGTGCTGAGCGCAGGCTCTGGGAGCACTTAGCAGAGGTTGGCGTCACATTAACTGGGCCAGGTCCTGAGTCCAGCCCCAAGCCTGGTACCCTGCGCACACGACCGGCCTGGAGCCTTCCCCGAGGGGTGGTGCCTGAACAGCTTGTCTGGGCAAGGAGTAGGGAAGAGTATTCCCTGCAGGTTGGGGACCACCACGTCAGCCATCTGGGACACAGTAGGACATAGCTGGAAGAGGGGTACAGGGACAGATAGGGGGACACTGGAGGGTGGCCCTCCCCCAAGTGTTGGAGCAGCGGAAACTGCAGGAGGAGCTCAGGCAGGGGATAGCCCAGCCAACTCCACTTCAGACCCGTGGCTCTGTGGGCCTGTGCAGAGAGCGGGCAGGGCCAAGCCTGGAGGCAGGGGCAGCTGCACCTGAGACAGGCTGCAAGATTGGCAGGGCCCAGTGCAAAACGAAAATAATTCAAAACTGAGAACTTCAGGATGGTGCCAACAGCGCATTGAGCTGGGCACTGGGCTTCCCACAACTGCCCAGGTCACACATCCAGGGGGCAGCGGCAGGCTGAGTGGGAGGAGCTGCCTTCATGATTACATGCCTTAGGGTGGGAGCCAGTCACTGCCTGCTGGTGGGAGGACACAGGGCATGAGGAAGTGAGTGGAAACTGACCCAGATGTGCTGGTTCCCAGGCCCTGGCCCTGGCCCCAGGCCCAGGAGGACGCAGATGAAGGAGACAGGCCCCTCAGCGCTGGGGCCAACACTTGCCTGGGGTTGTCAGTTCAATGATGGGAGAGGAAAGGGAGTCCCCTAGGGGGTGTGCAGGCTAGAGGGTGCTGAGGATGGAGGCCAGGGTAAGGAAGGGGGTGGCCTTCAGACGCTGAAAGGGAGCAGAGCAGGGAGCCAGGAGGAGGCCTGGGAAAGACCCCAGACTCCTGGGTCAGGGGACCCTGTGCACCTCCAGATGCCTAGCCACGCCCCCTGTCCTCAGTCCCTGGAGGCCTCAGCCCAGTTGCACTCCCTGGTGGTGGGTGGAACAGACGACAGGGTTGGGGCATCCTCTTCCACCCTGTGGCTGAGGCCCTACTGGGGAGCTTTGAGAGCCACCTGCCCTGCCCGGATCAGGCCTTGGAGACCTGTCAGGCTCTGCCCACTGGGTTCCCCTGTCCTAGACCCTTGAGGTCTCTCGCAGAACCTCCCCACCGCACACCCCTCGGATCCTGGCCATCTCACAGCCTCACCTGCCCCTCGGTCTTCCCCTTACCTGCCTGTGTGTGGAGGTGTGGCAAGGGAGGGTCCCTGATGGCCGCTGTCCCCGCAGGCCTCCCTGAACCCCAGTGACCACAAGCTGGATGAGGAGCTGTGCCAGAGGCTCACACAGCGCTATGTGAGCATCATGAACAGGCTGCAGAGTCTGGGCTACAACAGGCGGGTGCACCCTGCGCTGACCGAGCAGCTGGTGAACGCCTATGGCATCCTGCGAGAGCGCCCGGAGCTGGCGGTGTCCGAGGGCAGCCCCTACACCGTGGACTTCCTGCAGCGTGTGCTGGTGGAGACCGTGCACCCCGGCATGCTCGCCGACGCGCTGCTGCTGCTCTCCTGCCTCAGCCAGCTGGCGCATGACGACGGCAAGCCCATGTTCATCTGGTGACGCTGGAGCTGGGAGGTCCAGGCTCGCTCAGCCCCACAGCCCTGTGCACGGCCATTAAAGCTTCCCACAGACACTGGTCGCTGGGCCTGTGCCAGTGCTCCTGGGTGGTGCTGCCTCCTCTGGGGTGGCTCACCGGGCCCCTGCACCGTGCCCCTTCAGCCCTGCCTGCCCTGGAGGTCAATGCCCATACTGGACCCTCTTCAAGAGCCCGAGAGGCCAAGGCTCAGCAGTGGTCTGCGAGGGGCTGGTCTGAAGGCCCCCAGGCTCCCTTCCCACGGCACTGAGAGCAGTGGGAGCTCCTGGGACTGGGATGGGGAAGGGTAAGAACCAGGAAGGGGTGGAGCAGGGAGGAAAGGGCCGTGGCTCTGTGCCTGCCGCAGTGGTGAAGGGCACGGAGTTGGCAGAGGTGGGAGGAGACAAGGATGTAGGTGTGGGATCCCTGCCCCCATACTAGGCCAGGGCTGGGTGAGGGGCGAGGAGGGGGGGCGGTCTTCCAGGCCTTGAGGACAAGAGGACATTCAAGGTAGAAGAGCCAGGAGAAAGCAGTCTCACCCCAAACTGGGCAAGGGGCAGCCCAGCGAAGTGCTGGCCCCTTCCCAAGACACCCAAGGCCATCCCACACGTCCTGGAGACTTTGAGAGGGATTGAGAGCTGGCAAGGGCAGACCCCACCTGCTGCAGGAGCTGAGGAGCACAGGCAGGATTTGGGGGCAGGCCAGGGGCCTCCCACAGTGCACTGAGGGCAGATGGGGTGCTGGGAAGGGCTTGTGGAGAGTGCAGGAAGCTGAGGGGGCCGGCCAGGATAGGAAGTCCCTGGGGAGGAAGACATGGGAAGGGAGAAGTGCAGTGTGGGAAAGCCCAGAGGGGCTGCGGCCACAGGGTGAGACAGGAGCAAGCCTGCATGCAGGAAGGCAACGAGGCCGGCTGTGACGGGAGGGGGATGAAAACCCCAACTGAGGAGGGTCCTGGAGCACCAGTGCTTGCCAGCCAGAGAGGATGGCAGGAGGCGACAGTGGACCCACAGGGTCTGAGTTCCAATGGGAATCTTTCAGCAACCAGCAAGGAGTCCGGGGCTGGAGAGGGTATGCAAGGTGTGCCGGGCCCTCCGGGGATGCCTGGGCTGCTGAGCTTCCTGCCTCTGCCCTCCCCACTCCCAGACCTCCAGGGAATCCAGCCAGACACCAGCCTCTTAGTCCCTGGGAAGGGCAGGGAAGAGCTCCTGCCAGAAGCCCCTCCACCTCCCTGCCAGCCAGCAGGAAGGGCAGCCCTGACCCAAACTCCCAGGGCTATTTAAGAGACGCTTGCACCCAGCTGACGGCGGGAGTGTGGGTAGTTCACAGGCCCAATTAGAAAGATGGGAGGCGAGCAGAGCCTGGGAGCTACCGGCCGCCCTGTCCTGGGAGCTCCTGAGGGGATGCCAGAGGGCTCCACGAATGGGGAAACGCTTCTGTCGCGTGCCCCGGCAGAGCTGCGCGCAGGGCAGAACCAAAGGTCCCTCCCCCTAGATTGGAAGCTCCATGGGGTAGGGCCACAGGGCCGTCACCACTGCGGGCTGGCCTTTTGGGGGACTTTGCGGGGCGCTGGGCGGGAGTCCATCCCTCCTCAGGTGTCAGGTCTTTGAACTCAGGCGCGCGACACCGCGGGGCCGCAGAGCCACAGAGAGACCCGTAGGGGGTGGGGTGGATTCTGCCGCCCGGGCAGCTGGAGTGCGCGGCCTATTCCATGCTGACCTGCGTGGGGGCGGGTACAGGGGAGCCGGAGGCAGCGCACACTGTTCGCTCCTCACCAGCGCTGCGCCGCCCGCACTCAAGGAAGGTCGTCCTCCACGTGCCGCTGGCTGCATCCCGATCCCGCTTGCGTCGGGCAGGGCTCAGAGGTTCCCGGTGCGACCTTCGCGGGTGGATGGGGCGGGACAAGGAGGATCCAGGGTGGGGATTTGAGATCAGGTCCCTTTCGGGTTTTCTTTTTGAAGCGCCCCTCTGCCTCCGCCCGCCCCTCCGCCAGGCTCGCGGCGTCAGCACCTCACCGGCTTTGCACACAGGCTGTGCCACGCGGCCTTCACCCCTGTGACTCCCCGCAGCTCGCGCGGATGCACCGACGAGTCAGCTTGTCCTCTGGAAGCCAATGAGTCTCCCCGGCGCCCCGTGGCCGAAGAGCTAGGTGTACCGTGCAATCCCCGCCCGACTGGCCCCCGGCGACCGACGCCCCGCGGCCCTCGCCCTTCCCGCCCCCGGCGCTGCACGCCCTCCACGGCTTGGCCCACGCGCTGCTGTTCCCGGCCTACTGGGCCCTGGACCAGCTGCAGGGTGGCTGAGGAGGGCGGCGGGCGGCGGCGCGGCGCTGCTGCTGCTGCTGGTGGTCGGCCCGCCCCTGGCGCTGCCCGGCCTGCCGCTCTGGCTGGTGCCGCAGGTTTGGCGCCGCCCCTTCTGCTACCGCTCCCCTCCGCTGTGCTGGGCGCCACCCGCGCTCTGGCGCCCGCCTGCCGAACCCGGGCGCTGCTTCGTCTTCCTCACCGCCAATCTGTGCCTGCTCCCCGACGGGCAAGCGCGCTTCAGCAACCTACCGCACAGCCAGCGACCGGCCGAGGCCATTGGCGCCGCGCTGCTGGCCGGCGCGCGGCCCGCGCTCTACAGGGCTACGGACTGCAGCCAGCCGTGGCCCAGGGCGCTGCGCGGGACGCTGGTGGCCTCGCTGCCCGTGGGTCTGGACTTTGTGTGCCTGCAGGAGGTATTCGATCTGCGCAGGGCTCGTCGCTTGGTGAATCGCCTGGCGCCCAACCTGGGCCCGTTGCTGTACGACGTGGGCACGCTCGGCCTACAGCCCGGGCGGCACCTCAAGCTGCTGGACAGCGGGCTGCTGCTGGCCTCGCGCTACCCGCTGCTGCGCGCCACCTTCCGTTGCTTCCCCCACGCACGTGGCGAGGACGCGCTGGCCTCCAAGGGACTATTGTCCGCACAGGTACTGGCCTATCCGGTGCAGCCCGCAGAGGGGGCGGGGGTTCGGCCGAGAAGGCGGAGAAGGCTGGAGCCGTCCGTGGTGTTGCAGGCGAGGCTGGGCAGCCTGGACGGGCGCCGCATCGTGGGATTCCTGCACTGCACGCATTTGCAAGCACTGGCTGGTGAGCCCTGCGGATGGGTCCTCGGAACAGGTCCCGCCTCTCCATAGCGGCTGCTGATCCCTACATTCGCCTGCACCCCGCCCCCCACCTCCCACCCTTTGTTCACTGCCCCCGGCACCGGAATTCCTGAGAAGTGCCTGTCGGGGCTCACAGATCAGGAACTGCGGAGACGGGAGCTGACTGTCCAGGATGCGGGTCCGAATCTGGAGCCAAGCCCACCCCACCCCGCTCCCCCACGCAGAGGACGGGCCCTTGCGCAGCAAACAGCTGACGCTGCTGCTGGACTGGGCCGAGAAGTTTGAGGCCGACAGAGAACAAAGTGGAGAGGTCGTGGCTTTCAGCGTGCTCCTGGGCGACCTAAACTTCGATAACTGCTCGAAAGGTCCAGCAGGAGAGGAGGGCGAGGAGGGGCGGAGCCAGGAGGCCCGGCCCCGCCCACCGCGCGCCCGCCTCTCTCTGCAGACCACTGGCTGGAGCAGGAGCACGAGCTCTTCCGCTGTTTCCAGGATCCCTGCCGGCTGGGCACGCGCCAAAAGCAGCCCTGGGCCCTAGGTATCGCGCTTGGGGGGAGGGTACCCCCGCCGGCTGGGCACCCGCCAAGAGCAGCCCTGGGCCCTGGGTATCGTGCTTAGGGGGAGGGTACCGGAGCGGGAAGTGGACCTGGGGAGCGCCGTCGGCCGAGGCTCTGGCTGATGCCGCCCTCCCCCGGATCCCCCAGGGACCGCGCTGAGCACCTCCGTGCTCCACCAGTCCGTGGCCTCCTCCCCCAAGATGCCGAGGAGGTGAGTGGCGACCTGGATATAGGCACTGCCCGCCCGAAGCGCGCAGAGGGGCCCTGGCCTTGATGACACCGCCCCCCTACCAGGGCCCTGGAGCAGGAGAAAGGGCGCCACCCCTACCTGGCCGGCCTTCCCGGCAGAAGCCGCCGAGCTAAGCCCTGCAGAGGTCGGCGGCTGGACTACACCACGTACCGCGGAGTTCCCGGGTGGCTGGGCCTGCGGCACTGGGACGACCCTCAACCTGACTCCCGCCCCCAGGAGGTGGAGCAGGTGACGTTCAGTACCGCCCTGGAGGGGCTCACGGACCACCTGGCAGTGGGCCTGCAGCTCCGAGTCTCAGTGTCCTCCTAAGGCAAGCACAGATGAGGGGCGCGCGGCTGGCGCGCACAGACACGACTCGGAACACGAACTAGGCGCGGTAGCCGAGTCCCCAGAACCGGGAGACTTAAGGCATCTTTATTGCGGGATCCTCACACGGCCTCCTGGGCCCGGCGATACTCATAGACGCTGCCGTGCTCGGGAAAGGCCAGTGCTTGCGGGGGCGACCCCGGCGGTGGGGCGGGGTCCTCCGGGTCCCCATAGCCACCGCCGCCGGGCGTGTGGAGACAGAACACATCCTGTTGGCGCGGGGTGGGGGGGAGGCGGGCTCAGTGCAGGCGTGGCCCCTCCCTGTCACCTGCGCAGTCCCCTCCCCACCGGGCAGCGTCCATCACCCGCCCCCATGGACCACGGAGGCCCGGTACGCGCCCCCTTTCCTTCCGGGGCCAAATTAAACTCGGCCTCTGGTCAGGTCTGCAACCGTTCCCCCTCTGTGGGATGGGGCCGGGAGGGGAGGGGAGGGGAGGGGGACAGGACAGGCCGCGGCCCTTACCCCGGGGTACACGGTCACCGACGTCTTGCCGCCCAGATTCACCGTCCGGCCGTTTTTGCGGATCAGCAGGTTTAGGCCGCGGGCGCCGGGCTCGCCCCCTGCGGAGGGAGGCGAGGAGTCCAGAGAGACCAGGGGCGGGGGTGGGGGCGGGGGCGGGGAGGGCCGCGAGGGCTGGGGAACCGCGCACCGTGGAGCCCGTATGGCCGGAAGGCGCGGCGCTCGGTCAGCACTGACAGAAGCGCCTCCTCACGAAAGAGCAGCTCGCGGGTGACGCCGTCGCCGCCTCGGAAGCGGCCTCTGCCCCCCGAGCCCCGCCGCAGCTCGAAGCGGCGCAGGATGACCGGATACCTGCGAGGGCGAGGGCGAGGACGAGGGCAAAGACTCAGCGTGGCCCGAGCCCCGGCTCCCACCCGGCCGTGCCCCCAGCCTCCGCGCACGCCGCTCACCGGCTCTCCAGGATCTCAGGGTCGGTGATGCGTGTGTTGGTCATGTGGCTGTGCACACCGCTGCGCCCGTGCCAGCTGGGACCCGCGCCCGCGCCGCCCGCCACGGTCTCGTAGTAGCCCATGTGGGCGTTGCCCAGGGTCACGTTGTTCATGCAGCCCTGGTGAGGGCACCTGGTCGCTGCGCTGGGCTGGGGCAGGGCGTCCCCACCTCGCCCTCCCGCTCCTACTCCAGCCTGCCCACCCAGTCCGCCCCCGAGCTGCGCCCACCCCGCCCCGGCACCTGGGAGGCGGCGCAGGCCCCAAAGGCCCCCAGGATGACATCCACCACGCGCTGCGACGTGAGCACGTTGCCGCCCACCACCGCCGCCTCGGGCGACGGGTCCAGGATGGAGCCTCGGGGAATTACCACGCGCACTGGCGCCAGGCAGCCCTGTGCGGGGCGGGCGGCTCTCAGGGGCTCTTGGGGTGGGCTCCAGGAGAAACAGCACCCCACCCCCCGCCCCAGCACCCGTGGGGTCAGACCGTGGCTGGGCCCAGGAGGCGCACTCAGGGTGACCTCGGGCTGGGGCTCCCCCTCGCGCACACACCCCTGCGAACCTGGTTGAGTGGGATGTCGCGGCCCACCAGACAGCGCAGGCAGTAGATGAGGGCGGACAGGGTTATGGCCCGCGGTGCGTTGAGATTACCAAACACCTCCGGCCCAGTGCCGCTGAAGTCAAACACAGCGCTGCCCTGCGCGCCCCGAGGGAAGGGAGAGGCTGTCAGCGGCCGCACCGTGCCCCTGCCGCCTTGAGGCGCTCTCCCCACGGCCCACCTGACTCAGGCTGATCTGCACACGGAGGCGGATGGGGGAACCGTCGTCCATGTGGTCTTCCGAGGACACCTCCAGGGGCAGGCCCCGGGCCTGCCGGGAGGTTCCAAAGGCACGCAACATGTCCCGCACGGCCAGCTCAGCGTTTGCCTGGCAGGGAGCAGGATCAGTGGCGGCCAGGTCACCTGCAGGATGGCCCTGCCGCCCACACTCCTGTGCCCAGGCCCACCTGAATATGGCCCATGTAGGCCTGCACCACGTCCAGGCCGTACTGCCCAATGAGCTCCCCCACCAGCTGGATGCCCTTCTGGTTGGCTGCCACCTGGGCACGGAGGTCCGACAGGTTGTCGTGCAGGTTTCTGGTTCCGCTGCAGTTGGGGACCTTGCCTGGTGCCCGCAGGGCCTCCGTCACCGCTGGATGGACAGTGTCATCACTGAGCCCCTGGCCAACCCTGTCTGCACCCCCAACCCAGGTTTCCCAGATCCCGACAAGGTCTCTGGCCCCTAGAAAGCACCGAGGCCTGGCCTGGGACTGCTCAGCACCTCAGGAAAGCCCCTCTCCTTGAGCCTGGCTCAGGGTCCCCTCTGAGGCAGCCACAAGGCCCTCTGCAGTGTGCCTGTGCATGTCCCTCTGTGGTCCACAACCCCTGCCCCAGCTCACATTGACCAAGGGAGCAGCCAGCAATAGGCCACCCTACCTGTGTCCTCAACACCCAGAACAGCCTGTGGTTCCGTTACACCCACCCTCTGCCACCACCCTCCACCCTGGCCACGCCACTTCCCCTGGGCTCCCAGACCTGCAGCCTCAGACCAGGGCTGTTTTTCCCTGTCTCTCCTACCCCCACCCCCACCACAGGCACCCCTGCAGCCTC
This sequence comes from Gorilla gorilla gorilla, assembly GCF_029281585.2. Classification (NCBI taxonomy): domain Eukaryota; kingdom Metazoa; phylum Chordata; class Mammalia; order Primates; family Hominidae; genus Gorilla; species Gorilla gorilla. The sequence continues at coordinate 149,904,560 of NC_073231.2, forward strand.
CATCCCACCTTCCCTGCAGCTGCTCAGTGCCAGGGCCTCCACCTCCAGCTGCCCAAACTTGACCCCTGGCCCCCTCTCCCAAATCCCTCCAAATACCCACCTCCACCTCTAAAACTGTCCCCCACCCCCCGCCCTCACTCTCCACTCAGCCCAAGACATCAGCATCATCCAGGGTAACTGCAGCATCCCCCCCTCTTGCCCCCCAGCCTCCAGGCCACTCTCAGACCCCGAATCCTCTCTGCACGTGGGCACAGCGGGAGCTCAGCGCAGGCCCAGCTGAAAGCCCTTCATGGCCACCCACCACCCAGTGACTCAGACCTAGGCCCAGAAAACTCTACAGGGGCCTTTGGGCCCTGCCCCTGCCCTGCTGTTTCTCTGCGGACCCCACCCAGTATGACTGCACACACCACAAGCAGCCACCCACCTTGAAACAGGTTTCTCTCTCCAGCACCCTGACCCTCCACGTCTTGGCCAACTCTCCACCCGTAAAACCACCCCTCGGGAGGCCTTCCTGGGCCCAGGCTGAATTCATCTCAGCTCCTGGGATCCGATCTGCAGCTGCCCTTTGGGGTAACCACGTATCTCCTCCCAGCCTCAAGGCAGGCCTGGGCCTATGGGCTGCATCCCATGGTCCAGCCAGGCCTGCTTGCCAGCAGTGGCCATGTGTCCCAGCCTACAGAAGGCCTGCCCCACCCCACTCCCACTCACCCTCCTCCTGGAAGACGCCCCCCCGGACGAGTTTGAAGGACAGAAAGACGGCACCCTCCTGTTGCAGCATGGTGGAGTGGGGGGGCATGGAGCCTGGTGTGATGCCCCCGATGTCTGCGTGGTGCCCTCGGCTGGCCACATAGAACACAGGCCGCGTCTGACCCGGCCAAAACACCTAGCGGGTGGAGAGCCACGGTCAGCTGCATCGGCCACCCCTGCCCCAGCAGAGGCAGGTGGGCAGCACCCCTCACCGGTGTGATAACAGTCAGGTCTGGCAGGTGGCTGCCCCCGGCACTGGGATGGTTGCTCAGTAGCACATCGCCAGGGTGGAGATCGGCCCCCAGGTGCTGAATCTGAAACCAGGAGATGGGTGCAGAGTGGGCACAGGGGAGCAGGGGCCAGAGAGGGGGGCGGGGGGTGGAGGGTGAGGGAGGGGGATGGAAGGGTGAGGCGGGGGAAGGGCCACCTGGAACTGCACCGTCTCCTGCATGGCACCCAGGTGCACAGGGATGTGGGGGGCATTGGACACCAGCCCCCCATCGGGCCCAAAGAGGGCACAGGAGAAGTCCAGACGCTCCTTGATGTTGGTGGAGATGGCTGTGCGCTGCAGGATGCGGCCCATCTGCTCTAGGAGCACAAAGTGACCAGGCCCACTGGCCCCACCCACCCACAGCCTGGCCCCGGGAAAGGGAGGAACAGGACCCACCCACCCACAGCCTGGCCCCAGGAAAGGGAGGAACAGGACCCACCAGGGCTCAAACCCAGGACCCAGGAAAAACCCAGCAGCTTTTTCCTGGGGAAGACCAAGGTGACGGTGTGCCCACTTGGCCACATCTTAGCCTATGTAAAGGACACCACCTTCCCCAGCCCCGCCTGGAGCCCCCAGCAAGAACCCGGTGCCACCCCTCGACCCTCCCACCCTGCCTGGCACAGCAAGAACCTGGTTCCTAGGCTCTTGACCTCTGGGCTCCCAGCAAGCCGCTGGCCTGACCCTGCACAGATGGGTTCCCTGTGCTGTCCTCAGTATCCCTTCCTTAGCTAGGGCACTGCCCGGATCACATGGCTGCAGGTAAGGGGGGAAGGTGTCCTCCCTGCCCAAGGTTTGTTCTCATGGCCAACTGCACCACACCAGTGCTGCGGCCACACTGCCCGCCCCGTCACCAGGGGGTCCTGCTTCTGCCTCTCCCTTTGGGCACAGCCCTCCCAGCCACCCCATGACACCGCCAGCGCCTCATCCCACAGGGAGCCAGGCAGTGGGGAGCCTGGCGGCAGCCACTCACCAGCAATGCTCATGAAGCGGTGTGAGAAGATGGACAGCTGGATAGGGTCCAGCTGGGGGCCCACTGTGCCGGGGACTTCAGCCCCCACGGAGATACGGATGTCCCCTGTCTTGGTGACCTCTGCCTGGCAACCTGGCTCCACCAGGATGGTGCTGGGGAGCAGACGGCACAGAGGGGCTGCATGGGGCCAGGCGACACCCCTCCAACCAGAGATGCCATGGCCCCAGGCCAGGGGCCACTCCAACGATGGTGGGATACAGAGTCCTGCAGGCCCCTGCAGCCTTGGGCCGGAGAACCCTGCACCAGGGGCCCCGCAGTTGACCCGTCCACATCCTCCACCCTGGCCGGACCTCAGCCCACCTGTTACTGTCGATGATGAGGCAGGGCCCATGGAGCTTGTGCCCACAGCCCAGCTCCGCCAGCAGGTACACAGGGGTCTCCTGGTAGCCCCCCTCAAAGTAGCACTGGGTCATCTGCAGAGGGTGCGGGTGAGTACAGCGCCCGGGCCCAGCACCCTCCCCGATGCCTGTCACAGGGCTTGGTCCCCATCCCGGTGCCCCATGGGTGCCGTCAGGCTGGCACAGGCAGGACCACCAACCTTGTCCACCCGGGGAGGCCCGGTCTGGGCTTTGGGGGCATCCTCGAGGCGAAGACCACTGCGGCCGGTGCCCCGCACTCGTACATCGTCCACGACCACTGGCCGCTCAGGGATGACAAAGCCAAACTCCCTCATGTACCTGCACTCCCCACGGGGACCCAAGGAGTGGTCAGAGTGAGGTGGCCAGACAGGAGGGCCCCTTGCCAGGCATCCGGAGTCAGGAAGCCACGTACCGCTCCACGAAGGCTGCCCCGAAGTCCCCCGCACGGGGCGAGCGGGCTGTGGCTGGGTGCTGGTGGGCAGACACCATCAGAGCACAGTCCGTGCCCCGGTAGCGCAGGTGCAGGAAGCTCTCAGTGCTGATCTGGGACCTGCAGCAGGTGGTTGGGGGCACTCACACCAAACCCCCTGCCCTGACCCCACCCCACCCAGCGCCCGGCAAGGACACCTGTTCTGCTTCTCGCGCACCCCGGGACCACCTGGGAAGTCATCAGGCAGAGAGGACAACGTAAGCCCTCTGTCCAGGGCACCCTGGGAGCCCACCTGGGGAAGCCCTGGGCCTGCAGAGCATCCACACACTGCTCCTCCAGGCGGCTCAGCCTCTGGTCCAGCTGCATGAAGGTCTCAGGCGCGTAGAGCAGGGAGCAGGGTGCCTGTGCCTCATGCACCACGTCAGCCAGGGCCAGCCCCAGGGCCGACAGCAGCCCACTGTGCCTGCAGGGATGGGCAGCATGGCAATGGGGGGTCACCTCCCAAGCCCGGCGCAGATCACACCACCTCTGTGCACCCACACCCAGGCCCACCTGTGGATGTGCACCGTGTCCATGCCCAGGGCCCGGGCGATGGCACATGCATGCTGCCCACCAGCTCCCCCAAAGCAGGCCAGCACATGGGCTGAGGGGTCATGGCCTCTTGCCTAGGGAGACAGAAGGGGTCAGTGGGCTCTCCTACTCTACCCCATCCAGCCCCCGGCCTGAGCAGGAGGGGTGGGGCAGGGAGCAGGGCTGGGGGCAGGACAGGCGGGAGAGCAGAGGTGGACGTACCTGCGTGAGTGCACGGATGGGCCGGCACATGGCCTCGTTGGCCACGCGCACGAACCCCATGGCCACCTCCTCCAGGCTCAGCGGGGAGGCCGGGCAGGGCCCGTTGGTCAGGAAGCTGTTGACCTCAGTGGCCACAGCCTCCAGGGCTTTGCGGGAGGCCTCAGGGGAAAGTGGTTGGTCCTCTCCCGGCCCAAAAATGCAGGGGAAGGAGGCAGGCAGCAGGCGACCCAGGACCAGATTAGCATCCGTCACTGTCACAGGGCCCCCTGGGAGGTGGACAGGGTGTGGGGCTTGGGGGCTGGAGGCAGGGGAGTAGGAGTAGGCAGCAGGGATAGGGCTGACAGGAGGGGCTGGGCCTGGGGCGGCAAGCGGAGGGCAGGGCCAGGCCGGACAGATCCTGACTCTTACCTTTGCGGTAGCAGGCGGGTCCTGGGTGGGCTCCTGCTGACTCGGGCCCAACCACAAAGAGGCCAGACCTAGGGGAAGGAAGGGCTGGGGTTGGAGTTGGACACGAGGAGGGAGACAGGGCTGGGGTCCCAGCCTGGGAAGCAGGAGAGCTAACCTGAAAAAGAGGCGGGAACCCCCTCCCGCTGCCACGGTGTTGATGTCCAGCTGCGGGGCCTGGAGGGTGACGCCGGCTGTGCTGGCCTCGAAGACGTGCTCGAATTCCCCAGCATAGCGGCTCACATCCGTGGACGTGCCTGGCAGGGGTGGGGTGCTGGTGGGTCACTTGAAGACCCAGGGGCCCAGCAGCTGAGCCTCCCCGAGACCCCAGCCCTCGGCCCTCATACCTCCCATGTCAAAGCCGATGACAGGCTGGCCACCCTCCTGCTGGTAGGTGGTGGCTGAGTAGCCCACCACGCCGCCAGCCGGGCCCGAGAGCACAGCACGGGAGCCGCTGAAGGCGTCCACGGGCGCCAGGCCGCCATCGGAGCGCATGAACAACACCTGCACATCCTGCGAGCGGGCAGCAGGCGGGCCATGAGGGGCAGGCCCAGGCCCAGGCCCAGGCCCAGGAGTGGGCAGTGGAGGGGCCTCACGGCCTCACCTTGAGTTGGCCCTGGAAGCCACGGCAGAAGCCCTGCACGTAGCGTTGGATGGCGGGCGTGAGGTAGGCGTCGGCACAGGCCGTGTGCCCCCGAGGGACGATGCGCACCATGGGCATGGCCTCCGAGGACAGTGACACGTGCGTGAAGCCCAGCTCCCGGGCCAGCACACCCACCTGCTGCTCGTGCTGGGCCCACCTATGACAAAAACCCAGTGGCACCTCGTCTCCCACCAGGCCCGGCACCTGCTCCCGCGGCCCACAGCCCCACCTCACTCACGTGTACGAGTGCATGAGCACCACGGCCAGGCTGCGGATGCCTCGAGATAGCAGCCCCTCCAGCTTCCCACGCAGGGCCCCCAGGTCCACAGGCTGCTGCACTTCCAGCAGGTCCCCGGTGCGGCCTTCCAGAAAAGCCCAGGAGGCCCCGTTAAAGGCCAGCAGGACCCTCCGGCCCCAGATCCCACAGCAGCGGCGGCACACACACCTTTCACAGGCGTCCCGGTGCCCGCCTCTCCACGGTGCAGCACCACGCGTTCATCCACCTCCAGCACCTCTTCATACAGCACCTCAGGCATGGGCACGGCCTGGGGGTGGGCAGAGACTCAGAAGAGGCCCAGGCCTGGGGGTCCATGCCGGGGTCCTGGGTGAGTGGGTGGTACAGGTGAGTGGCTGTGTCCCAACAGGCCGGTGGGCAGGCCCAGGAGAGTCATACCTGGCAGCCCCAGCAAGGCTCACCAAGGGGGCAGCTCTCCACCCCCTAGGCAGCTGAGTGCAGCCAACTGCTCCACCCCCACAAAGGCAGCTTCTTCCGGAAACGCAGCAGTAGGTGCGGGGTTCCATCCCTCCTCTGCCTGAACAGGGCTAGCTTGGGTGGCCCCACACCAGCGTCCAGGGTGGGCATGGCGGCAGGCAGGAACAGGGCATCCTGTGCCCACTCCGAGGGCTAGGAGAACTTGGGGTCCCACTGGGAATTCGGGAGCTTCCTCTTTCTTTGTCAGCTGGTGCCCATGAGCCATCACTAATCCAACAACTGCTCTCCCCACAGGGTCAAGGCATCCCTGGGGGGTGTACACCACACAGCCTGGTCCCCAGCCAACATGGAGCTCACCAGGTCAAAGAGGTCCCCACGGGCTTGGGTGCCAATGTGCAGCAGGTCTCGGAAGCCACGTGTCACCAGCAGCGCCACCCGCTCCCCCTTCCGCTCCAGCAGTGCGTTGGTGGCCACTGTGGTGCCCATGCGGATGCTGGCAATATGACTGGAGTCCAGCGGCTGGTCCCGGGGCAGGAGCATGCCGGCCTCCTGGGGACCACGTGGTCAGTGTGGGGCTTCTGGCCGTGGGGTCCCTGTCCACCCGCTCCGCCCTGGCCCACCTGCTCCAGGATGCGGCGGATCCCTTCGGTTGGCGCGTCTGCATAGTTGGCAGGGTCCTCTGAGAGCAGTTTTAAGACCCGCACGTGCCCCCCTGGGCACTGGGCAAAGACGTCTGTGAAGGTACCCCCACGGTCGATGGCAAAGTGGAAGCGGCCCTCGGGGCTGCCCATGGTGGTGGGGCTGGGGTCCCACAGGAGCTCTTCAGCTGGTAGCCCTGGAAAAACTGGACAGAGGCGGGATCAGCCCGGGCTCACCCCGGGACTAGAGGCTCCCCAGCCCTGCGCATGCGGGGGGTTCCTGAGGGAGAGACCCACGGGCACGACTCCGGGCAGAGCCAGAGCCACAGGCCCAGCTCCGAGGGCAGCCTGGGCCCGCGCGAGAGCCTGGCCGGCGGTCAGCGGCCTGATGCCCCCATGCCCCGCATCGCGCTTCTCCGGGCCCTGGACTGGGCCGAAACCCAGGCAGTAGAGCAGGCACGGGAGGTGGGGGCGCCGCTGGACCCTGGAGCCCTCGGGCGGGGTCCCTCAGCACGAAAGAGGCACGGGGGTGCGGGGAGGGGGTTTGGGGCGAGCTGGCCGGGGGACCCCACTTCCCGCTTTGCTCGACCTTCGACCCAAGCCTGGCGGGCCCCGGACAGGACGGAGCCCGAGCACCGACGGGGCGACCCGAGGCGGGGACGCGTGAGGAGCGGCCCGGGAGGCAGCGGGGAAGGGGCCGCGGAGGGGAGGCCGCCCGGCGCAGGCCCCACCTGGCGCTCGGCTCCGGCTTGGTCGCTCGCGGTCGGCTCTGCCTGCGCTCCTGGCGGCCCTGCCCGCACCAGCCTCGCCTCGGGGAGGAGCCTACAGGGCCCGCCCCCCGCGCCACTGGTCCCGGCACTCGCGGTTACATCAGGCCGGGCCCGCCCCCCGCGCCTCCGTCCTCGCCCTGCGCTTCCCCGGGCCGCGGGCGCAGGATCAAGGGCACCTTGGCTCTGCGGCCCTCGGGTCTCCAGCGCCGGGCCTGGGCTCGCCTAGCGTGGGCGCCCCAGGATCCCACCTCCAGGTGTCCTGGGCAAGGGGAGCTGGCAGCCCAGGCCACAACAGGGCTTCCCACTGGCGGACGTCCTTCCCCGTGGAGGGGGCGTTGAAGGACAGAGAGGAGAGGGGAGGCCCTGCGGCCTTCTCTACCAGCCCCAGCTCCCGGCCCCGTGGGCCTGTCCTGTGCGGTATCTCTGGCCTTCTTCACCGAGTCTCCCTCATCTCCAGCCCTCCTTGTGTCAGAGGCGTGTGAACCAGAGCAACTCCATCTTGAATAGGAGCTAGCTAAAAAGAGGCCGAAACCTACTGGGCTGCATTCCCAGACGATTAATGCATTCTAAGTCACAGGATGAGATAGGAGGTCAGCACAAGACACAGGTCATAAAAACCTGTATCTCCCAGCCTGGCCAACATGGTTGAAACCCCCTCTCTACTAGAAATACAAAAATTAGTCAGGCATGTGGCACGTGCCTGTAATCTCACCTACCGGGAGGCTGAGGCAGGAGAATCGCTGGAACCCGGGAGGCGGAGGCTGCAGTGAGCAGGTGAATCGCTGGAACCCGGGAGGCGGAGGCTGCAGTGAGCAGAGATCGTGTCACTGCACTCCAGCCCAGGCGACAGAGCGAGACTCCGTCTCAAAAAAAAAAAACAAAAAACAAAAAAAAAACCCTGTATCTGATAAAACAGGTTGCAGTAAAGAAGCTGGCCAAACCTACCAAAACCATCGTCCTACACTCCCCACAGCGCCATGGCGGTTTACCAGGGCCACAGCAACGGCAGGAAGTTACCCTATATGGTCTAGAAAGGGGAGGCATTAATAATCCACCCCTCGTTTAGCATATCATCAGAAATAACCATAAAAATGGGCAACTGGCCTGGCACGGTGGCTCACGCCTGTAATCCCAGCACTTTGGGAGGCCGAGGCGGGTGGATCATGAGGTCAAGAGATCAAGACCATCCTGGCCAACATGGTGAAACCTGTCTCTACTAAAAATACAAAAATTAGCTGGGTGTGGTGGCACACACTTGTAGTCCCAGCTACTTGGGAGGCTGAGGCAAGAGAATCGCTTGAACCCAGGAGGCGGAGCTTGCAGTGAGATGAGATCGCACCACTGCACTCCAGCCTGGCGACAGAGTGAGACTCCGTCTCAAAAAAAAAAAAAAAATGGGCAACCAGCAGCCCTCGGGGTGCTCTGTCTATGGGGTAACCATTCTTTATTCCTCTACTTTCTTAATGTGCTTTCACTTTAGGCACTTGCCCTGAATTCTTTCTTTCAAGAAATCCAAGAACCCTCTCTTGGGGTCTGCGTTGGGACCCCTTTCCTGTAACATTTGTTTCAAGGGCAGTGGACTCCAGCTCCCCATAGACAGGGATGGGACCCAGGATCAGGCACTTAGGAACCCCTCCCCATGGATGGGCTGCTGCTCATATCCAGATGACTGCCCTCTAAATGGCACGTGCCCGCTGTGATGCCACCCCCAGACCCCATGCCCATGGACCTCCTAGTGCCTTCCCATCCTGAGGCCCAGCTGAGGCCCCAGATGATCATGCCACACCCACATGCAGGAGCCCCACCTGCCTGCTCTGAGCAGTCCGTGGGAAGCAGCTCTGGTCAGCAACCCCACTTCAGCCCAGGACCTTCCCCACCAGCCATACAGCCTCTGCCCGGCCAGCCCACACTCCTGCGGGACTGCCCTGCCTTCTGGTTTCCACCCATCCCCAGCACAGCCTCTTGGTCCTGCCTGTCAGCCCAGGATCTATCAGGAGAGATTCCCACACCCCACCCACCCACACCCCCACCATCTGCTGCCCTGTATGCACTCAGGCTGCCCACCAGGCCTGTGCTGTAGACCCCAAACTCTCTCACTGCCCTCCACCATCCCCAGCCACCCCCTCGCCTCTCTGTTCACTCCAGGGGCCTGTGCTATCCACTCACAGACGAAACCTCTAAGGGCCTGTCCCCACGCTCCCTAGCGGCACCCCACTGCTGTGCACCTCCAGGTGTCCACCTCCCACCTCCGCCTGCCTCCTGGGCTCTCCTGACCCCACTCCGCTGCGCGTCTCAGGGGCAGACCAACAAAAGCCAACTCCCACCCACCCAGGCTCAGGCCTCCCCTGGCTGCCCCACCTGCCTCCTACCCCACTGGGCCTTTATCTCTGTCCCTCCATGTTGCTGGGTCCCAGCTTCCCCTTGGCAATGCCACGCAGCCCCTCTGCAGCGACCAGAGGCAGCTCCAGGCCTGCAGGATGGCCCGGCCCCTACTCTCTAGTGGCGCCTCTGACTGCATGGCCAGACACGTCCCAAAACCAAGCCCCAGGCCACCTACCAGTGGCCCACTCCAGAAGCGGCTCCCCCACCCAGCAAGCTGCCCCAGCCCCATCCTCATCCCCACACCCAATCTGCCAGAAGTCTTGTTACTTTCACCTTCAGAACACAGAGCTGCTACTTCTCACACCTCCACCCCGGCCAGGCTTCCATCACTTCCCCCAGGGATGTGGCTGTCCCCACCGCCACAGAGCGCAGGGCTGGGAGGACAGAGTCTGCCGTTGCAGTGACTCTGACAGCTTCAGGCACAGACAACTTGCACCCACCTCAGGGCCTGGCACAGGCTGTTCCCTGGGCCTGGAAAGCCGCGCCCCAGCCTGGCAGCTCCCTCGCCCACTCAGGCTCTGCTCAGAGGTCACTTTCCCAGACCTGGCACTTTCTCCCCGCCGCACGTCCTGGAAGAGCCCCAGGGCCCTGGCTTTGCTCCAGATGCACCGCAGCACCCAGTGGGTTTGCCCAACTCCACAGAGTCTTGGGGCCCCGGTACGACTCACCTCTCTCAGCATTCTTGAATTTGATCGTTCTCCGCCTGGGCAGCCGGGGACTGGCAGCCACCTCAGCCAGGAACCCGGAGCTGCAGAAGCCCAGGCTGCTGCCGTGGTTCCTGAGCACCAGCTTCAGCTCCTGGTTCTCCTGGATGAGCTGCACCAGCCGCCGCAGCTCTTCGTTCTCCTGTGCCAGCCGCTGGATCTCCTGCCGCAGGCCCTCATAGCTGCTGAGGAGGGACATGCCTGGCAGCCGGCGGCGGCAGCTGGCGGGGGCCAGCGGGCCGGCCAGGGACAGCAGACCCTGCTATTGTGAGGTCAGCAGCTGCCCCTGCCCCCTCGCCTCAGCCGCATTCCGGGCCTTCAGGGTCAGGACCCAGCTGTTCCAACCACCCTCGTGGCAGAGGTGGCCTGACCTCTGACCTCCAGCCCCCTGAGGGCCAAATGGCCAGTGGGTGCCCAGAACCGTCCCAGGTCTCTGGTTCCCTCCAGGAACCCTCCTCCTGGAAGATGGAAGCTTCTTTGACCCAGCCAAGCCCAGGTGTGTCGTGGGGGAAGGTATATGGGATGCAGGCCTCCGCACCCACCCATCTGACAGCCCACTGGCCACCAGCCACAGCCTCCAGGCCTGGCCATGCCAGGACATAGTTTTAGGCAACCAGGTGTGGTATGTCGGCAGTCACGGTTGGCACAGCTTCTGAAGGGATCAGGAAGGGTGGGTGCGTGGCTGCCCTGCAGGATGGGGTCCAGCAACAGCAGGAGCTGGACAGCAGCAACCAGGGCAGGCCAGGGCTACAGGGGCAGAGCCAGCCGAGAGCACGCTAGGAGAGGATGGGAGGGGGCTGCAGGCAATGGGATGTACCAGGCAGTGCTAGAGCCACCACAAGGGAGGCTGGGCCTGTTTCTGGGGGCACAGGGCCTTGGCATTGTCACATGGAGGTTGCAGCGAGCAGGCAGGTGCCCTGGAAGAGGCACCACATCTGGGCCATAACCTCAAGGCAGGGGATGGGCCAGGCGGCCCACCAGAGGCTGAGGACCAGGACCGAAAGACACACCTCCCCAGGGACAGGAGAGCCACCCTCACCCTCAATGGTGACAGTGGTTTGCATTTTAGATCACATAAAGGACTTTCTTCTTCTATCCAATCTGTCTTTTTTTTTTTTTTTTTTTGAGATGGAGTCTTGCTCCGTTGCCCAGGCTGGAGTGCAGTGGCGCCATCTGGGCTCACTGCAAGCTCCGCCTCCCAGGCTCACGCCATTCTCCTGCCTCAGCCTGTCAAGTAGCTGGGACTACAGGTGCCCGCAACCACGCCTGGCTAATTTTTTTGTATTTTTTTTAGTACAGTTGGGGTTTCACTGTGTTAGCCAGGATGGTCTCAATTTCCTGACCTCGTGATCCACCCACCTCGGCCTCCCAAAGTGCTGGGATTACAGGCGTGAGCCACCGCGCCCAGCCTCCAATCTGTCTTTAAAGGGACACTTCCGCACAGTTACTTTGGTTTTCTGGCTTTTTCTTACATTATGATTATTATGTATTTTACATCATTTTTCTCTTTTGCTTGTTTGATGGGTCTAGTTTCCACTTGCTGATTTGTAGACTGTCCTGGGATTCTCAAACTCCTTTCCCTGGCTACTCGAGCGGAGCCATCGCAGGGCCCCTCACCTGTGCGAGTGGGGGCAGTGCCCCTGAGACTAGTGCTCCAGGAGACTGGGGGCAACTGTACTGAATCCCAACAGAAATTGTGACAATTTAAGTAATTCTCGGCCGGGTGCGGGGGCTCACGCCTGTAATCCCAGCACTTTGGGAGGTTGAGGCCGGCAGATCACCTGAGGTCAGGAGTTCGAGACCAACCTGGCCAACATGGTGAAACCCCGTCTCTACTAAAAAAAAAATACAAAAATTAGCTGGCCGTGATGGCAGGCACCTGTAATCTCAGCTACTCAGGAGGCTGAGGCTGGAGAATCGCTTGAACCTGGGAGGCAGAGGTTGCAGTGAGCTGAGATCGTGCCACTGCACTCCAGCCTGGGCAACAGAATAAGACTCTGTCTCAACTACAATAAAATAATTCCTATAATTAGGAAAAAAATGGAGTAGAGTATTTTTATTATTTTATTTTATTTTATTTTTTTTTTTTTTTTTTTTTTTTTGAGATGGGGTCTCACTCTGTCACCCAGGCTGGAGTGCAGTGGTGCAATCATAGCTCATCGAAGCCTTGACCTCCCAGGCTCAAGGGATCCTCCTACCTCAGCCTCCCAAGTAGCTGGGACCACAGATGCATGCACCACCATGCCTGGCTAGTTTTGTTTCTGTTTTTGTTTTTTTTTTTTTTGGTAGAAACAGGGTCTCGCTATGTTTTGTTTTGTTTTTTGAGATGGAATCTTGCTGTCACCCAGGCTGGAGTGCAGTGGTGTGATGTCAGCTCACTGCAAGCTCTGCCTCCCGGATTCACGCCATTCTCCTGCCTCAGCCTCCCGAGTAGCTGGGACTACAGGTGCCCGCCACCAAACCTGGCTGATTTTTTTTGTATTTTTAGTAGAGACAGGGTTTCACCGTGTTAGCCAGGATGGTCTCTATCTCCTGACCTCGTGATCCCTCTGCCTTGGCCTCCCAAAATGCTGGGATTACAGGCATGAGCCACTGCACCTGGCCCGGGGTCTCACTATGTTGCCCAGGCTGGCCTTAAACTCCTGGCCTCCTGCCTTGTTCTCCCAAAGTGCTGGGATTACAGGTGTGAGCCACCACACCTGGCCGAAGTAGAGTTTTTCTCTCTTTTTTTTTTTTTTTTTTTTTTGAGACAGAGTCTCACTCTGTTGCCCAGGCTGGAGTGCAATGGCGCCATCTCGGCTCACTGCAACCTCCGACTCCCGGGTTCAAGCAATTCTCCTGCCTCAGCCTCCCAAGTAGCTGGGACTACAGGTGTGTGCCACCATGCCTGGCTAATTTTTTTGTATTTTTAGTAGAGACAGGGTTTCACCCTGTTGGCCAGGCTGTTTTCAAACTCCTGACCTCAGGTGATCCACCCACCTTGGCCTCCCAAAGTGCTGGGATTAGGGATTACAAGTGTGAGCCACCAAGCCTGGCCTGGAGTAGAGTATTTCTGATAGTTGGAGAGATTTTACCCCAAAAGAATGAGAGGCTCGGCCAGGCGAGGTGGCTCACGCCTGTAATCCCAGCCCTTTGGGAAGCCGAGGCGGGTGGATCACCTGAGGTCGGGAGTTTGAGACCAGCCGGACCAACATGGAGAAACCCCATCTCTATTAAAAATACAAAATTAGCCAGGCGTGGTGGTGCATGCCTGTAATCCCAGCTACTCGGGAGGCTGCGGCAGAAGAATCGCTTGAACCTGGGAGGCAGAGGTTGTGGAGAGCCGACAGCACGCCATTGCACACCAGCCTGGGCAACAAGAGTGAGACTCTGTCTCAAAAACAAAAACAAAAACAAAAAAAAAGAATGAGAGGCTCAGTCAGTCAACTCTCAACTCACACACTCCGAAAGCCAGAGGGTAGAGCGTGATAGGCAGAATTCTCAGAAGGCTTCCAGGATTTCCTGCTGTACATGCCATGCATAATCCCCAGGACTGTGAATAAGATGGACTTTACTCCCACGATTAGGTTATGCTTTTTGACACTGCTGGGGGATAAAGGAGATGGTCTTGGGTGAGCCTAACCTAATCATGTGATCCTTCCAAGGGATGGGTCTCTTTCCAGTGGAAAAAACTCAAAGCATGAAAGAGATTCCACACAGGGGAGAGTCTCCACTGCTGGAGGAGTCTCAGAGCAAGGAATGTGGGCAGCTTCCAGGAGTTGACATATCATGGTAAAAATACTGGAAAGCAAAGACAAAGAGAAAGCTTTGAAAGTTAACAAGATAAAAAAATGATTCATCACATATAAGAGAACCCCAAATAAGATGAACATCTGACTCCTCAGAAGAAGCAGTGGAGACCAGAAGACTCAAAGTCAGAAAAACACTGTCAAGCAAGAATCCGATATTTAGGAAAACCACTTTTGAAAATGAAGGTGAAATACAGTTCAAGATGAACAAAGATAGAAAATGTGTTGGCCGGGCACAGTGGCACACGCCTGTCATCCCGGCACTTTGGGAGGCTGAGGCGGATGGATCACCTGAGGTCAGGAGTTTGAGACCAGCCTGACTAACATGGTGAAACCCCGTCTCTACTAAATAGATAAATTAGCCAGGCATGGTGGCAGATGCCTGTAATCCCAGCTACTTGGGAGGCTGAGGCCGGAGAATCGCTTGAACCCAAGAGGCAGAGGTTCAACTTGCCGAAACAACCTGCCGGCCTGCATTCCTTCCTGATAGAGACCACTGGCCACGGAGTGGCTCTACGGCTATGGAGGAAGCACAGGGAGGGGTTTTGTGTCCTCTGCTGCACCATTTGACGCTGGAAGCCTGAAAACCCCACCCTCAGATCACGATAATGCCACCATTTTTTGAACATGAGTCCCATGGGGAGGCATGAAGCTCAATTGTGCGTTTGTGTGCTCCCCTTTCATAAATATTCATGACTCCTCTCATAGCTCATTGAATATGTATAATTGGCCACTCCCTTCAGCATAAATTCCTGTTCCCCTTGCCTCTCCCATGAAGTGTCTGTTTTTGACTTCTGACTGGAGGCTACGCTTCCCTGCCTGTCAGAATGGCCGCCCTGCAGACTGCAACCCTTTATGAGAAATAAAGCTCTCCTTTCCAAATGTATAAACCTCGCCATTCTTCAGCTGACACCACCACCATGGCTGCCACTTTAGACAAACATGCTGCCCTGGCCCTTGGGAGGCAAGTCCAGTTCTCATGCTGTGGAATCTGACTGGCCTGTGCGGGAAGAGTTGGGGAAGTGATGCTCTGTGTTCTCCGGGCCTCCACCTGAGACCCCACACAGGGCAGGATGCCCAGTGGGCTGTGCAGCCCTCTCACTTTGGAAATTGACCAAGGGGCATACAGCAAAGCAAGAAGCATTTATTCAAGAAGATCTACTAAGTCTTGGTCAGAACAGGGGGAATCTGTGGTGCTTGAGCTCAGCCTGCTCCCCCCGGTCCCTGGCTCCTTCATAAAAGCTCTACTCCAGGAGGTGCAGCTGAGGACACGGGTTCCTTCCTCCCAGCTCCTGGCTGCAAGGCAGAGGCACCACACGGGGAGGGACACGCCGAGAAGACAAGGCCTCCCATCTCCCAACAGCTGCCGCAGCACGGGGGTCTCACTCCGGGAGAAGCAGGCCACCACGCCCACCCCCAGGTCCACAGATGCTGCCCCAGTGAGAGGCGGTGGCAGGGCTGGCTGCTGCATGGGGCTGCCTTCCTTAGGAAGAACAGTGTGGGAAAGTCACGCCTAAGGTGCGTGGCAGGCTGTGGGAAGCTCAGTGGAGAGCAATTAGGAAAAAGCGGACAGCTGTGTGAAACTGATAGCAGCAAATGAAATGGCAGGCCAGCCTGGAGTGTAGCTGAAAACCAGGGACAGAGATGACAAAGAAAGGACCCTGCAGATACTGCATCCACCCCTGGAAGTCCAGAAGCCTCTGCACCGGTGCCAGGCTGCACCCAGGCTGAGTGGTTGGGTGTGCTGGCTGTCTATTGCTGCCCTCACAAATCACCACAGACTTGCAGGTTTAAAACAACAGAAACTTACTATCTTACAGTCCTGGAGACCAAAAGTCCAAGATGAGTCTGATGGTGCTAAAATCAAGGCTTTTACAGGGATGGTTCCTTCTGGAGGTTCCAGAGGAAAGCAGGTGCCCTGCCTCTTCCAGCTCCTGGTGTGTGCCGGGACTGCTTGGCTTGCAGCCGCATCACTCTGATCTCTACCCAGGTGGTCCCACAGCCTTCTCTTCTCCTGTAGTCAAATCTCCCTCCATGTCCCTCCTAAAGGACGCTTGGAATGACATTCAGGGCCCACCAGGACACCCGGGATCACCTCCCCGCCTCAGCCTCCTTAACTGCATCTCATCTGCAAAGTCTTTTTTGCCAAATGAGGTACATTCATAGGCTTCAGTGATTCGGGCCTGAGTATCTTTGGGGTTGTTATTTAGCCATCACGCTTGCTGAATGCGGAGCCGATTGGAAAGCTTTCCAACCACACACACATCCATCAGCAAAGGATGGAGCTGCTTTATCCCACCAAACCCCAGGCTGGAATCACCCCAAAAACAGCAGCATGGGGGTTCCCCCAAGGGAGTGCCCCAAACTATCACAAGATTGAGCCTATTAGGATTCCAAAGAAAGAAGCACTAAACGCCAGGGTGACTAGTCCAGAGCATTAATTAGGGGAACTCAGAGACAGAAAGCTGCAGCAGTTCTTGAAACAAGGAGAAAAAAGGGCTGTTCTGCCCGGGTGTGCCCAAAGCAAGGTGGCCGGGGAACGGAGTTTATGTGTGGGTTTAAGGCATTTGGCTCAGGGCCGGGCCAGTTTCTTTCTAGTAAACCCAGATACCTGTATTAGTGCCTGGGAAAGTTCAAGGTCTCGGTGTGGGTTCAAACCTGCTGGAAAAAAACTGCAGCTGGTAAGTCACAGAATGGTCAGGGCCCTCTGATTTTTGGTCAGGACACAGAAGGATATTGGGAGAAGGTTGGTGGGGGTGGCCCATGCCTGTAATCCCAGCACTTTGAGAGGCTGAGGTGGGTGGATCATGAGGTCAGGAGTTCAAGACCAGCCTGGTCAACATGGAGAAACCCCGTCTCTACTAAAAATACAAAATTGAGCTGGGTGTGGTGGCGGGTGCCTGTAATCCCAGCTACTTGGGAGGCTGAGGCGGGAGAACTGCTTGAACCCAGGAGGTGGAGGTTGCAGTGAGCCGAGATCACACCACTGCACTCCAGCCTGGGCAACAGAGCAAGACTCCATCTCAAAAAAAAAAAAAAATTGGGGCTGGGCGTGGTGGCTCATGCCTGTAATCCCAGCACTTTGGGAGGCTGAGGCAGGTGGATCACCTGAGGTCAGAAGTTCAAGACCAGCCTGACCAAAATGATAAAACCCCATCTCTATTAAAAATACAAAACATTAGCCGGGCATGGTGGCGCACGCCTGCAATCCCAGCTATTCAGGAGGCTGAGGCAGGAGAATCCCTTGAACCCGGGAGGCAGAAGTTGCAGTGAGCCAAGGTCGCACCATTGCACTCCAGCCTGGGCAACAACAGCAAAACTCCATCTTGAAAAAAAAAAATTTTGTTCAGAGAAATTGAGAGACCTACAGGAGCCTCGTTGGCTTGGGGAGGTTAAATACAACCTTCGACCAATTGGTGGTGAGCGCTAAACTAGGCTGACCCAGGCGTGATTTCTAGGAAGCCAGAAGTTCTTAAAAATAAGGAGGAGGGAGGAGCGGAGCAGAGACATTAGAAACTACACACTGTGGGGCAAACAGACACATGGAATTGGCCCAGGCAAACCCCTAAACAATGTGGAAAACAGCAGCAAAATCACAAGGGCCATCGGCCAATCCTAACCCAAAGTTGACGTGATATACGCTCTAAAGTGTCCAGTTTTCTTTCTCCCTCCCCTCCCCTCCCCCTCCTCCCCTCTCCTCCCCCTCCCCTCCCCCTCTCCCCCCCTCCCCCCTCCCCCCCTCCCCCCTCCCCTCCCCCTCCCCTCCCCCTCCCCTCCCCCTCCCCTCCCCTCCCCTCCCCCTCCCCTCCCCCCTCCCCTCCTCTCTCCCCTCCCCTCCGCTCCCCTCTCCTCCCCTCTCCTCTCCTCTCCTTTCCGATGGAGTCTCACTCCGTCTCCCAGGCTGGAGTGCAGTGGCGCACTTCTCCCGCCTCAGCCTCCCAAGTAGCTGGGATTATAGGCATGCGCCTGGGATTACAGGTGCGTGCCACCACACGTGGCTAATTTTTTGTATTTTTAGTACAGACAGGGTTTCACCATGTTGACCAGGCTGATCTCGAACTCCTGACCTCCCACCTTGGCCTCCTAAAGTGCTGGGATTACAGGCATGAGTCACTTCACCCAGCCTAAAGTGTCCAGTTTTCTACAAAAATGATGAGACATGCAAAGAAAGAGGGTAGTGTGACTCTTTATATTTTGTATTGATACATACATACTGTACATATTGGTTGGGTGCGGTGGCTTATGTCTGTGATCCCAGCACTTCAGGAGGCCAAGGCAGGAGGATCACTTGAGCCTAGGAGTTCAGGGCCAGCCTGGGCAACATAGCGAGATCACATCTCCGCAAAAAAACACAAAAAAATTATCTGGGGGTGGTGGCATGCACCTGTAGTCTCAGCTACCGGGGAGGCTGAGGTGGGAGGATGGCTTGAGCCCAGGAGGTCGAGGATGCAGAGAGCCAAGATTGTGCCACTGCACTCCAGCCTGGGTGACAAAGTGAGATGTTGTCTCAAAAAAATTAAAAAATAAAATAAATGTGTACATATTTATGGGGTATATGTGATACTTTGTTACATGCACAGAAAGTGTAAAGATCATGTCTGGGTATTTAGGGTATTTAAGACATCCGTCACCTGGGTATGTGTCATTTCCGTGTGTTGGGAACATTTCAAGTCCTCACCTCAAGCTATTTTTAAATGTACAATGCCTTGTTTTGTTTTTTTTTTTTTTTGAGACGGAGTCTCGCTCTGTTGCCCTGGCTGGAGTGCAGTGGCACAATCTCAGCTCACTGCAAGCTCCACCTCCCGGGTTCCAGTGATTCTTCTGCCTCAGCCTCCCAAGTAACTGGGATTACAGGCACATACCACCACACTGGGCTAATTTTTATATTTTTAGCAGAGATGGGATTTCACCATGGTGGCCAGGCTGGTCTTGAATGCCTGACCTCAAATGATCTGCCCGTCTCAGCCTCCCAAAGTGCTTGGATTACAGGTGTGAGCCACCGCGCCCGACCTACAATTTATACCTTCTATCTACCTGTATGTTTACCTACGCATTAACCAAACTCTCTTTACCACCACCCCGCAACATACACATGCACCATTCCCAGTCTCTGGGGACCGTCATTCTATTGTCTACCTCCGCAAGATCAACTTTTTTAGCTCCCACATGTGAGTGAGAACATTCCATGTGTGTCTTTCTGTGCCTGGCTTATTTCACTTAACATAATAACCTCCAGGGTGATGCAAATGACAGGATTTCATTCTTTTTGTGGCTGAAAGGTATTCTATCGTGTATACACACATTTTCTTTACCCATTCATCCACCGATGGACACGTAGGATGAATCCATATCTTGCCTACTGTGAATGGTGCTGCAATAAACAAGGGGGTGCAGGTGTCCCTTTGATATGTTGACTTCAGGATGGTGTGACTGTCACACAGGATGAAGAGCAGGCAACAGTAACTGCCTTTGAAGGGGCCCAGACTCTGGGCTTTGCAGGCAAAGATGTCAAAGCTTAGCTTATGCAAAGGCCCATGAACAGAGTGGCCATGGTGGCAGGGACAGTGGCTCTGTATGGTCCTATTGACTGCTGAATGTCCAACCCATAGCAGCAGAGACCAAAGACCTCAAGTGTGGCCAGCGTGGTGGCTCATGCCTGTCATCCCAGCACTTTGGGAGGCCAAGGCGGGCGGACCACCTGAGGTCAGGAGACCAGCTTGGCCTACATGGTGAAACCCCATCTCTACTAAAAATACAAATACAAAAATTAGCCAGGCGTGGTGGTGGGCGCCTGTAATCCTAGCTACTTGGGAAGCTGAGGCAGGAGACTCGCTTGAACCCAGGAGGCGAAGATTGCAGTGAGTCAAGATCGCGCCACTGCACTCCAGCCTGGGCGACAGAATGAGACTCCTTCTCAAAAAACAACAACAACAACAAAGACCTCAGGCCCCTCCCACCTGGAGGAGCAGCGACTCGTTCTTCCCAGAACCGACACCTACTCTGAACGCAACTTTGCTCTTCCTGCCAACAGCTCCTCCACCAGCACCTCTATCCCAAGCTTTCGGAATGTCTTACCTCCCACTGGACCATGCTAAATACTAACGACCGGCCGGGCGTGGTGGTTCAAACCTGTAATCCCACCACTTTGGGAGGCCAAAGCAGGCAGATCACTAGATCAGGAGTTCGAGGCCAGCCTGGCCAACATGGTGAAACCCCATCTCTACTAAAAATACAAAAATTAGCCAGACATGGTGGCACACGCCTGTAATCCCAGCTACTTAGGAGGCTGAGACATGAGAATTGCTTGAACATGGGAGGCAGAGGTTGCAGTGAGCCAAGATCGTGCCATTGCACTCTAGCCTGGGTGACAGAGTGAGACTCTGTCTCAAAAAAAAAAAAAAAAAAAAAAATCCTAACAACCCACCTTAGAGCCTACTGTGTGGCAATGAGCTCATGTTCCTGGGACTCACTGTCTCCCAAACCCTTGTCAGCCCAACGGAATAGTGGCACAGTCTGCTGAAGGCCCTGCCCCGCTGCCAGCTGGATGTCAGCCCCTTCCAGGGAGGGGCACTTCTGCTGGGATACGGCCTGTGCTGCCGTAAGGAGTTGGCGCTCGAGAAACAGGCTCACCAGGAATCTCGGGGATCAGTTCCAGGATCCTCAGTCCCACAGCCCCTTCCCGGCTTGGGCCCCAGCAAAGTATTTAAAGAGTCATATATTTAGTAAAATTTGCAAAAGTGAAATATTTTAAACACAACCAGCTAAAACTGTCTCTTCCCCCTGCAACCTGCCATCAGTTACCCCCATCAGTTACCCCCTCCCCTGCTGCATAGAGCTGGAGGGGGTGTTGTGGGGTCCAGCTCCCGGGAGGTTGAGTTGAAGCTAAGTTTTGCTTGGGCTTAGCGGGAACAGTCACTTCCCGATACAGTTATGCTGTCGCTAGTCATTCTGGTGTAGAAACGGCTTCCAGAAACACCCACCTCCCTCGGCTGCATGTCATGACACAACAAGCTGATGAAATTGGCCAAGTGCCAACTCAAAGAGGATCTAAGATTAGTCACAAACAAGAAAACCCAAACTCAAATTCATTTTTTTGGGGCGGGGGGTGGTTCTGGGTTTTTTTGTTTGTTTTTTTGAGACAGCCTGGCTCTGTGGTACGGGCAGGAGTACAGTGGCACGATCATAGCTCACAGCATCCTCCAACTCCCTCGGCTCAGGCCACCCTCCCGTCTCAGTCTCTCAAGTAGCTGGAACTACAGGCGCGTGCCACCATACCCAGTTAATTTTTAAATTTTTTTTGTAGAGATAGTGTATCACTATGTTGGCCAGGCTGGTCTCGGACACCTGGCCTCAAGCGATCCTCCTGCCTCAGCTTCCCAGAGTGTTGGATTACAGGCACGAGCTACCTCACCCAGCCAAGCCCTGAACTGTTATGGCTCATATGTGGAAGAAATTTGATAAGCGGTTTCCTCAAATTTAATGACAATTCTAAAAATGTACATATTACCCAAAGGAGCTTTTACCTGAAAGCAACTTAATTATAAGTAATAAAATTAAATTTTGATCAAACATGTGAGAGGAGAAACTAAATCATTTTCTTGGTTTTTGTTTATTTGTTTTTTGTTTTAACAGGGTCTCGTTCTGTTGCCCAGGCTGGAGTGCAGTGGTGCGACCACAGCTTACTGCAGCCTTGACCTCCTGGGCTCAAGTGAGCCTCCCACCTCCGCCTCCCAAGTAGCTGGGACCACAGGTATGCACCACCATGTCCAGCTAATTTTTTTTTTTTTTTGAGACGGAGTCTCGCTCTGTCACCCAGGCTGGAGTGCAGTGGCGTGATTTCGGCTCACTGCAACCTCTGCCTCCTGGGTTCACGCCATTCTCCTACCTCAGCCTCCCGAGTAGCTGGGACTACAGGCGCCCACCACCACGCCCGGCTAATTTTTGATATTTTTAGTAGAGTCAGGGTTTCACCGTGTTAGCCAGGATGGTCTCGATCTCCTGACCTCGTGATCTGCCCACCTCGGCCTCCCAAAGTGCTGGGATTACAGGCATGAGCCACCGCGCCCGGCCCATGTCCAGCTAATTTTTTGCATTTTTTGTAGAGATGGGGTTTTGCCATGTTGTCCAAGCTGATCTTGAACTCCTAAGCTCAAGTGATCCGCCTGCCTCTGCCTCCCAAAAGTGCTGGGATTACAAGCGCGAGCACCGCGTCTGCCATATTCTTTCTACGTATAGAAGGTTACGTTATAAAAGGTGTTGTCATCTTAAGACAGCATCAGAGAACACATCCAAGAAATGTAGGGGAAACCTGTTGGAGTCAAATATGTCAGGCAGGTTTTCTGCATTTTGTGATGTTTGTAGTATTTGTCAACTTTTTAAATGTTTGTTATGTGTTGGGATTTCTTTTCTCACTATTCACTTAGTTTTGGATATATAATTTTGTCTTATGTTTCAAAAGAAGACTGCATAGAAGAGTTAACAGCAGGCCTGAGAAGCTCTTCTTCACAGGCAAGTTTGAAGAGTGGGTGTCTGGGAACTTGGGTTTTTCATGGTTCCCCCACTCTCTGGTAAGCGTGTCTCACTGTGCCTAGACTGTTTGTACAAATATGGCTCATGCTGAACACCTGTGTTGCTTCTAGGGGTCTGGAATTTGGGCACATGCTTGGCACAGACTGTGTATGTGACCAGCCCTCCATAAAACCCCAGGGCGCTGAGTGTCTAAGAAGCTTCCCTGGCAGACAGCATTTCACACACACGGCTCCAGCTTCTTCCTGTGGAGTCCACCAGGAGAGGACGTGGCCAGTTCACGCCTGATTTCCTGTGGAATTCATCCCATGCACCTTTTCTCTTTGCTGATTCAGACTTATATCCTCTCTGTGTAATAATCTTAGGCGTGAAGACAAGTCTATAGTGAGTCCTTCTAGCAAATCGGTTACTCTGGAGGGGTCTTGGGGATACCTCTCATGGCCCCTGAATTTGTATAAGCTTTAGGCCTCCAAAATTTGAATCGACCCATGTGTGTACCCTAAAGCTGGAGTACGAGGGTCAGAGAACCAAAGGTGTGAGGTAGGAGTGGCCCCATAATCCTAAACCTGGAATGCTGCCAGGTTGGAGGCCTAGTTCCTGAAGATGAATACTTCCACCAGGGAACACAGCAAAGGTTCCACTGATCTTGAAGTAGCAGCTATCACTGGCCCACTTTGGACACCTTAGGCTGAAGACCAACATCGTCCTCATTGTCCTGAGTTGCTACGGTCAATGCTACACAACTGGGGTGGGCAGTCCACAGAGCTCCCTGGGCGTCTAGTCTTCCCGCATGCGGCAAGGACTGTCAGTGGACAACCCAGTAATGGCCAGGCGTGGTGGCGGGAGGCCGAGGCGGGTGGATCACCTGAGGTCAGGAGTTCAAGATCAGCCTGGTCAACATGGTGAAACCCCATCTCTACTAAAACTACAAAAAAAAAGTTAGCAGGGCACGGTGGCATGTGCCTGTAATCCCAGCTACCTGGGAGGCTGAGGTAGGAGAATCGTTTGAACCCAGGAGGTGGAGGTTGCAGTGAGCTGAGATTGTGCCACTGCACTCCAGCCTGGGTGACAGTGAGACTCCATCTCCAAAAAAAAAAAACCTTAGCCAGGCATAGTGGCAGGTGCCTGTAATCCCACCTTCCCAGCTACTTGGCAGGCTGAGATAGAAGAATCACTTGAACCCAGGAGGTGGAGGGTGCAGTGCGCTGACATCGTGCCACGGCACTCCAGCCTGGGTGCAGAGTAAGACTCCATCTCAAAAAACAAAACAAAACAAAGAAACCAACGAAAAAAACCATGACTCAGTAAGAACAGGGACAGTAAGAGCTCAGACTGAAAGGGGAAAAGGGCTCCACAGTAAGCAGAGTGGCTGTAGAGCAGAGGGTGGGGAATCGGCGGGGGCAAGTGGCAGAGGGTGCTGACCCATCATGGCCTCAGACCAGCTGCAGCAGCAGGGCTGTGGCTTGCTCGCTCACTCTCATGCCTCTCAGTCTTTCAGGACAGCTTAACCACCTTGGAGGGGATGCTGTGACAACTGAACTTGGGCCCCTGCAGCAGACCACATTTCCCTAGCCCGCCTGCTCTTCCAACAGTCTAATATTGACACTCCTCCCACTGAAGGGTGGGGTCCCTGTCCCCATCCCTTAAGCCTGGGCAGATCTGTCTGACTGCCTTGACCCACAGAGTGTGGCAGGAGGGACACTATGTGACTTCTGAGGTTAGGTCCTAAAAATACCATGCACATGCTGTCCATCTTGTCCTGGAAGGCTACCCTTGGAACCCAGTTGCCATACTGCAAGGAAGCCCTGGTTGCATGGAGAAGCCACATGTAGGTGTGCTGCCTGACAGGCACAGATGAGGTCCTGGCCCGCCACCAGCATCAGCCACCAAAGATGTCAGGGAGAAAGCTTTAGGATGGCTGCAGCCCCAGCTACCATCTGGCGGCACCCGTAGGAGAGATCCTAAGTGCAAACTACCTAGCTGAGCCTAGATAACCCCAGATTGCAGCACATAATAATAGAATGATTTTTATTATTTGAAGCCGCTGAGGTTACGTAGTAAGAGATAAACAGACATACAACCCCTCTCTGGAAAGGATGAGGAAATCTGCATCCTCAAAGGGAAAAGGGAGGCCCACCTGACTGCAGTGTGGAAGCTCGGTGTAAAGGGAGGGCATGAGAGGACTGGAGAGGTGCCAGGTGTGGACCATCCTGGGACACCAGCCTGGTCACTTTCCTAGGACCGCTCAATGCCTTCTCCTGTCAGTGTCGCAACCCACTGGGTTCATCCTTCCACTTTCACACTTGGGGCGCGGGGAAGGGCTGAATGCAGGCACCACTGGTCACGAGGGCGTGACTGGGCAATTCCTCCTTCGGCGGGCGCCCACCTCCTGGCACCCGTGGCACAGCTCCGGGAACGGCTGCGGGCCCAGCCGCTGCTTCCCCGATAGCGCCGCCGCAGTTCCCCGGAGACAGAAGTAGAGCCGGACCGCCGGAAACCGTAGATCCGGGCAGGTCGGGTCCGCGGTGAACTCCAGTTCACCAGGACCGGAAGTGACAGCGAAACGCCGGAAACCGTAGATCCACGGAGGTCAGGGCCGCGGAGATCCGTAGTTCCCCGGAACCGGAAGTGATGGTGGACCGCCGGAAACCGTAGATTCCGGGTGGTCGGAGCCGCCGGGAGCTGTAGTTCTCCCGCGGCTCAGAGAAGTAGGCAGAGAGCGGAGCTGGCGGCCGGGCAGCATGGCGGGGCTGGAGCTCTTGTCCGACCAGGGCTACCGGGTGGACGGGCGGCGCGCCGGGGAGCTGCGCAAGATCCAGGCGCGGATGGGCGTGTTCGCGCAGGCTGACGGCTCGGCCTACATCGAGCAGGGCAACACCAAGGCGCTGGCGGTGGTCTACGGCCCGCACGAGGCGAGTGGGCGTGCGGGATGGGGAATCGTGTGGCCGTGGGAGCTGCGGGGCAGCCGGGCTGAGCACTGGCTCGGGGACTTGAAGGGCAACGGCCGGCGCGCCTCAGTCTACACAGCCGATGCTCAGCACCGCATCTCACTCGGAGTAAACGCAAGTCCTTAGTGTGCTGCGCGGTGGTCCTGCCTTTTTCATCGGCCTCTGTCCCTGCGCCCTCCTTCCTCTTTGCGGCTCTTCAACGTGCTAGGCACTCCCCCACTCGCTCCCTCTCCTCTCAGCTCTACTCCGACGTCACTCCTTCCCAGACGACCTTATCCACGCGGTACTTCTCGCCCTACAATAAACCCTTGTCTTTTGTGCACCTACAATCTCAAATGCCTATTTTGCTTAAGCATTTTCCCCTTTGTTTCCTCGCTGGAACATAAGCTTCCTAAAGAAAGGAACTTTACATAAAACTATCTGGTTTCATTATTGTGTTTCCAGCGCTGTAACTGCCTGGCCAGCGAAGGTATTGAGTGTTTGCTTAGCGCATGAGTGTGGGAGCTCTGCTTTCCAGGCGGAGGGAACCAGGAGGGCGAAGACCACGGTGGTGAAAACAAGCAAGGCACTTATGCAGAGCAGAAAGACTGCTGGTGGGGAAAGAGGGGATAACTCCAAATCAGGTTGAGGGTTCCCGGGGAGGTGAGGACTTAGGGTTTTGTAGACCAGGGAAATGATTTGGGATCTTATTTCATATGTAATGTGAAACCTTTGTAAGGTAGTTAGGATTTGAGTGTGTAGGTGAGACAGAAGCAGCCTTGATGTTTGTAAACTTGGGTTGGCAGGGAATGGGGCAAGGATGGACACAAGGAAGCCAATTAAAAGGTGCCAGAGGGCGACACATGCAAGACAGCGCAAAACAGGGGGCTTTGTTTTGGAGGTAACGCAGTTGCCCCTTGCTGAGGCATTGAAAGTGGAGGGAGAGGCAGACCCACAGAGGACAGTGGAGTGTGAGCTGGAAGGAGTGGGCCTGGCTCATGTGTCTATCCTCTTCCAGATCCGGGGCTCCCGGGCTCGAGCCCTGCCGGACAGGGCCCTAGTGAACTGTCAATATAGTTCAGCGACCTTTAGCACAGGTGAGCGCAAGCGACGGCCACATGGGGACCGTAAGTCCTGTGAGATGGGCCTGCAGCTCCGCCAGACTTTCGAAGCGGCCATCCTCACACAGCTGCACCCACGCTCCCAGATTGATATCTATGTGCAGGTGAGCCAGCTGCAGCCGTCAATCCAGGGAGGGAAGGGTGTGATGGGGTTGGGGAGGGAGTCTGATAGACTGACACCCTGGGTTCCCTGCAGGTGCTACAGGCAGATGGTGGGACCTATGCAGCTTGTGTGAATGCAGCCACGCTGGCAGTGCTGGATGCCGGGATACCCATGAGAGATTTTGTGTGTGCGTGCTCAGCTGGCTTCGTGGACGGCACAGCCCTGGCAGACCTCAGCCATGTGGAGGAAGCAGCTGGTGGCCCCCAGCTGGCCCTGGCCCTGCTGCCAGCCTCAGGACAGATTGCGCTGCTTGAGATGGATGCCCGGCTGCACGAGGACCACCTGGAGCGGGTGTTGGAGGCTGCTGCCCAGGCTGCTCGAGATGTGCACACCCTCTTGGATCGAGTGGTCCGGCAGCATGTGCGTGAGGCGTCTATCTTGCTGGGGGACTGACCACCCAGCCACCCGTGTCCAGAATAAAACCCTCCTCTGCCCACACACCCCTCACTGTACGTTATCACCTAACAGCACTTCAGAGCCATGTGAAGGCTGGCAGAGCCTGGTCTGGTGCTGGCTCCTGGGAATGATTAGGGACCCTCGCCCACACATGAACTGCCTATCTCTGTGTAGCCTGATTCAAACCCTGAAGAGAACAGTGGATTAGGGGGTTGATGTCGGGGAGGCCCTGGGTGGAAAAAGCAGCATGTCCCAGTAAGGACTCAAGGCAGCTGAGCAGGAGGCAGGGCCTGGCAAGATGAGCCAGGCCGTTAGACTGAGGAATCTGTTACCCTTATTCCAGCACATCGGGGGCCCTGAGCAAAGGGCTGAGGAGGAACTCAGCTGGCTCTGGGTACCCACCCTAGAGATGTGGGGGCCATGTCCCACAACCTCTGGACTATGGCTTGGAGCCCCTTGGGCTTTTCCTGCTGCTTACCTTGGGCTCTGAAAGTACAACAGCCAGGCATGGTGGCTCATGCCTGTAATCCCAGAGCTTTGGGAGGCTGAGGCAGGCGGATTGCTTCAGGTCAGGAGTTTGAGACCAGCCTGGCCAACATGGCGAAACCCCGTCTCTACTAAAAATACAAAATTAGCTGGGAGTGGTGGCACATGCCTGTAATCCGAGCTACTCAGGAGGCTGAGACAGGAGAATCTCTTGAACCTGGGAGGCGGAGGTTGCAGTGAGCCGAGATGGTGCCACTGCACTCCAGCCTGGGCGACAGAGCAAGACTCCATCTAAAAAAAAATAAAAGTACAAAAATTACCTGTTCTCATGGATCACTTGAGGTCAGGAGTTCGAGACCAGCCTGGCCAATGTGGTGAAACCCCATCTCTATTAAAGACACAAAAATTAGTGTGGTGGCAGGCACCTGTAATCCCAGCTACTAGGGAGGCTGGGGCAGGAGAATCACTTGAACCAGGAGTTGAAGGTCGCAGTGAACCAAGATTACACCACTGCACTCCAGCCTGGGTGACAGAGCAAGACTCTGTCTCAAAAAAAAAAAAAAAAAAAAAAACTTGTTCTCACATGGAGTCTTCAGCTTTGACCCTTCTGTCTGCCCCCCACTATTTTGTTTGTTGAGACATGGTCTTGCTCTGTGCTCAGGCTGGAGTGCAGTGGTGTGATCACGGCTCACTGCAGTCTGGATCTCCCAGGCTCAAGTGATCCTCCCACTTTAGCCTCCTGAGCTGCGACTACAGGCATGCCCCACTCGCCTGGCTAATTTAAAAAGAATTTTTTTGTGTGTACAGACTGGGTCTCATTTCGTTGTCCAGGCTGATCTCAAAGGATCCGCCCACCTCACCTTCCCAAAGTGCACCCTCTTGAGCAAACTCCCCCTTCATTCACCTCTGGCCCACCGAGCCCCGACTACCAGCCCCTGCAGTCTGGACCCTGGGACTGCTTCTCCCCTAATATTCCACGGATCTCCTGGCCTGGACAGTGACAGTATGCCCCCCCACTTTATAATGCACACACCCCAGCTCCAGTGAAGCCCGTTTTGGCCAGTCATCTGACTCTGAAAACCTCGGTGCTGGGCTCACGCTGTGACTCCACTGGGATGTCCTGAGTCATTGGCAGTCTCGCTCGGCATCCATTCTCTGACCGCCGCCGGCTTTCCACCCACCTGCCCGGCTCATCACCTCTGACTCCTGCGGGCCTTCCAGCCGGCGCTATCTCGCTGCCCCCGACCAGCTCGGCCTGCTGTCGGGCATCTCTGCTGTCCTCCGGCTGTAGGGCTACCTGCCTCCCTCCCGGGCGGTGCACTGCGAGTCCGACTCTACTGGGGGCAGCGCCTAGCGGACTCCCAAACCCGCTCAACCCGCTCAACCCGCTCACGTCCTGCCGGCCTCACCAGCACCGCCCACCCTCCAGCCGGCCGCGGCTCTGCGCTTGCGCGCCGGCAGTACACAGTGTTAGGGGCGCGCCCTCTGCTCTGGACATGCGCGCCATCGCGAGCGTCTCTGGGACCGGAAGTGCGGGCGAGCGCGGGTCCCCGGGTCTGACAGGAGCGGCCTGTGGGCACCGCGGCGGTAGTTGGAGGCGGGAGAGGGTCCGGAGGTGGGAGAGGGTCCGTAGCCGCGCCGCCCTGCCCCGCCATGGGCCTCCTGTCGGACCCGGTTCGCCGGCGCGCGCTCGCCCGCCTAGTGCTGCGCCTCAACGCGCCGTTGTGGTGAGGACAGGGCCCGGGGAGGCGGGGACCCGAGGGCCCTGGACTCGCGCCGGCGGCCCCATGCGCGGTCCCCATCGAGGGCCGGGGCCGCTCCAGCTGCTCGCGCCCCTCCGGCTGCTCGCGCCCTTCCGCTCCTGCCCTCTGGAAGCACTGAGGGTATCAGGCCCAGGCTTAGCGTTCGGGTCCGGCGTCCCGATGCAGGACTCCGGGTTTAGGTCTCTCAGACCCGCGCGATCGACCCCGGGTGCGGAGGTTGTGGCCTCGGGTCGGCGTCTGAGGACGCGCTGACGCTCCGGTGCCCTTCCGTCCTCTCTCACAGCGTGCTGAGCTACGTGGCAGGCATCGCCTGGTTCTTGGCGCTGGTTTTCCCGCCGCTGACCCAGCGCACTTACATGTCGGAGAACGCCATGGGCTCCACCATGGTGGAGGAGCAGTTTGCGGGCGGAGACCGTGCCCGGGCTTTTGCCCGGGACTTCGCCGCCCACCGCAAGAAGTCGGGGTGAGCGGCAGAGCAGGGCGTATGGGGCGAGCAGTGGTGGCTAAGGCCGGGGAGCTCTGCTCAGAGGCTCCCCTCCTGTCTGCAGGGCTCTGCCAGTGGCCTGGCTTGAACGGACGATGCGGTCAGTAGGGCTGGAGGTCTACACGCAGAGTTTCTCCCGGAAACTGCCCTTCCCAGATGAGACCCACGAGCGCTATGTACTGGGGGAGTGCGGTGTGCCTGGGCCCAGAAAGCACCTTGGAGGGAGGGGTCTGGGCTGGGTATCACCTTGCGGGGGTGTCTTGGGGCCAGGAAGCTCAGTGGGAGGGAAATCCCTGGTGGGCATTGGAAGGCTAGGAAAGTTGGGGGGGGGGCCTTCAGCCCCCTACCACAAAGTTACACTGAGGCTCCCCCGACCGATACTGCATACAGATGGTGTCAGGCACCAACGTGTACGGCATCCTGCGGGCCCCGCGTGCTGCCAGCACCGAGTCGCTTGTGCTCACCGTGCCCTGTGGCTCTGACTCTACCAACAGCCAGGCTGTGGGGCTGCTGCTGGCACTGGCTGCCCACTTCCGGGGTGAGTCTCAGGGCTGCTGGCCATGGAGGGGTTTGGTCAGTGCCCCAGACCCTGCTGATCCTGCTTCTGGCCTCCAGGGCAGATATATTGGGCCAAAGATATCGTCTTCCTGGTGACAGAACATGACCTTCTGGGCACTGAGGCTTGGCTTGAAGCCTACCACGATGTCAATGTCACTGGTAGGTTCTCTTGTCCTGCCTGCCCTGGTACCCCTCTCAGGGTCACTGTCCTCACCACATCCTCCATTAGCACTCATTCACTTGCTCCTACAGGCATGCAGTCGTCTCCCCTGCAGGGCCGAGCTGGGGCCATTCAGGCGGCCGTGGCCCTGGAGCTGAGCAGTGATGTGGTCACCAGCCTCGATGTGGCCGTGGAGGGGCTTAACGGGCAGCTGCCCAACCTTGACCTGCTCAATCTCTTCCAGACCTTCTGCCAGAAAGGGGGCCTGTTGTGCACGCTTCAGGGCAAGGTGGGGCTGCCTGCCTGCCTGAGGGCTGAAGGGCACAGGGTCTGTGGGAGGGGCTGTCTCATCCTGTCCTGCACCTCTAAAGCTGCAGCCCCAGGACTGGACATCATTGGATGGACCGCTGCAGGGCCTGCAGACACTGCTGCTCATGGTTCTGCGGCAGGCCTCTGGCCGCCCCCACGGCTCCCATGGCCTCTTCCTGCGCTACCGTGTGGAGGCCCTAACCCTGCGTGGCATCAATAGCTTCCGCCAGTACAAGTATGACCTGGTGGCAGTGGGCAAGTAAGTAGTCTCTGGTCCCCCCTTTCCATGCCCAGGATGGGGTCTAGCTGGAGCGGAGTGGGGGATGGCCTGGTGGCTCTGGCCAGCCGTGAACCTGCCCCACACTTGACAGGGCTTTGGAGGGCATGTTCCGCAAGCTCAACCACCTCCTGGAGCGCCTGCACCAGTCCTTCTTCCTCTACTTGCTCCCCGGCCTCTCCCGCTTCGTCTCCATCGGCCTCTACATGCCCGCTGTCGGCTTCTTGCTCCTGGTCCTTGGTCTCAAGATATCCTCTGCCCCTTGCCATCTACCTGTGACAAGCCTCCAGTCTCCTCAACTCTAGGCTGGGGAGAGTCTTCCATCCTGATGGGGGGTGGGGTACGGGGGTGAGCCCTGGGTCCCCCTTTGGGCAGATCCCGTTACACCTCTTGTTGGGGTCCTTGATTGGGCTACGCTCTGGAACTGTGGATGCAGCTGCATGAGGCCGGAATGGGCCTTGAGGAGCCCGGGGGTGCCCCTGGCCCCAGTGTCCCCCTTCCCCCATCACAGGTGATGGCACCCCCTTCTGTTGTTGGAATGGGCTTCCGGGGTCTGACTGGTGTTTAGTGTTGCAACTTAGCCTCAGCTGGTGGGATGGTGGTGGTCTTTGGGGATCCCCTGGCCCCAGGGTCCATCTCCAAGAGCCCGTGTGCCCTGCAGGGTGTGGGGCTGGCCTCGCTCGTGGCACCTCTGCTGATCTCGCAGGCCATGGGACTGGCCCTCTATGTCCTGCCAGTGCTGGGCCAACACGTTGCCACCCAGCACTTCCCAGTGGCAGAGGCTGAGGCTGTGGTGCTGACACTGCTGGCGATTTATGCAGCTGGCCTGGCCCTGCCCCACAATACCCACCGGTGAGAGGCTGGGCTGGTTGTGGGGGGCAGGGGTAGAGGTCCCCTGGACATGCAGACAGCTTGTGGGTTGCCTCTGAGTCCTTTGTCTTGCAGGGTGATAAGCACACAGGCCCCAGACAGGGGCTGGATGGCACTGAAGCTGGTAGCCCTGATCTACCTAGCACTGCAGCTGGGCTGCATCGCCCTCACCAACTTCTCACTGGGCTTCCTGCTGGCCACCACCATGGTGCCCGCTGCTGTGCTTGCCAAGCCTCATGGGCCCCGGTATGTATGGATCAGCCCCACTTCCCCCAATGCCTGTGCCCTCATCACAGACCGCACCCTCATTCAATAGCCCTTTCCCCCAACCTGGTGCCCATGCCCCCACCATGGAGCCTACCTTGATGTTGCTTCTCCACCCAGGACCGTCTATGCTGCCCTGCTGGTGCTGACCAGCCCGGCAGCCACGCTCCTTGGCAGCCTGTTCCTGTGGCGGGAGCTGCAGGAGGCGCCACTGTCACTGGCCGAGGGCTGGCAGCTCTTCCTGGCAGCGCTGGCCCAGGGTGTGCTGGAGCACCACACCTACGGTGCCTTGCTCTTCCCACTGCTGTCCCTGGGCCTCTACCCCTGCTGGCTGCTTTTCTGGAATGTGCTCTTCTGGAAGTGAGATCTGCCTGTCCGGGCTGGGACAGAGACTCCCCAAGGACCCCATTCTGCCTCCTTCTGGGGAAATAAATGAGTGTCTGTTTCAGCAGCTATTTGAGCTTCTGGCCCGCTGTCCATGTAGGGCCCCAGGGCATGGGGGTGAGAAGCCTCTGTCTGCAGGGCTTGGCATTCCTCACACCTCCTCCCTGGCAAGGGCTGCTGTAGTCCACTTACTGGGTAGCATTCCTGCCAACCAGGGCTCTGCTGCTGCATCAGCCCTGGGAGGTGAGCCTCAGGCGCACTCTCAGCCCTGGCGGGTGCCATGCAGGCTCAGAGGGCTGTGTGCATTGCTGTGTGGTACTGTGCCAGGAGCGGTGCTGGGAAGGAGAATACACCATAGCCATGGTTTGAGGGCCTGCCAGGAGCTGAGGCACCCAGAAACCACCTAACACCATCTTTACTGCTAGGACTGAGGCTGGAGCTGGAGCCCTGCAGAGGAGGCCCAGGGTGCATGGCATGGGGCCCAGGCAAGGCCATCGCCTTGGTGTGTGATTGGGATGGAGCAGGGAGGAGCACCCGGCCTGGCTTCCTCGGAGTTGAGTCAGCCCAGGTGAGATGCCCATGAGGGGCTGGGCAGGCAACACAGTGGAGCCAGGACCCAGGAGCAGGCGGGGCACGGGGACAAGAGCCCCACGGGAGAGGGCACTGACAGGCCAGCAAGGAGAGAAGCAGGCTGTTATACTAGGACTCTGAAAGGAACTGGGAAGACCACCGTCTGTTCCAAAAGAAAGGAAAAACCTGTGGCTTTTAGGTGATGCCAGGGCCATGTCAGGGACCTTGGTGCTGCGGCTAGAGAGCCCTCTGGTCACAGGAAGGCAAAGGTGCCGCAGCCACACACAACCATGCACAGGCCTCAGGAATCAGAGCCATGCTGCCTGGAAAAGCCATAGCATCTTAGAATCAACTGAGGGCCAGGGTCCTTTCAGTACAGTGTCCCCAAATGGCCTGTTGTCTGGGAGGTTCCAAGGAGGGTGCCCTCCCTGTGCCCTACTCTGTAGGCCACTGCCTCTTCACTGGGTTATGTCTTCCTGCGGGAGGCTCCCCTCGACATGAGACCCCTGGTGTCGGGGTTAGTCTATTGATGGGGCTCCACAGTGGGGGGATGGGCAGAGGGCTCCCAGGGTGAGCACCTAGGCGACTTCCAGAGTTTCTGCAGAGGAAACACATGTCTGCTGGGTGGGCTTACGTTCTCTGTGTCCAGCATTATTCGAGGCTTAGTGGGGATGAGGGGGTATCAGGAACCCCACTGTGACTGGTAGCCTCATAATTAACTTGCCTGTCTTCAGCCCCCTTGTCCCAGAGGTTGGAGCCTCTAGTCACTTTCTCCAGTGAATACTTCCTCTGAGGTTGGGTGGACGCCTGCAGTCCCCACCCTAGCCTGGCTGGTTTCCCCTGCCTCTCAGTACCCCTAGGAACACCTCCTAGGTGGACATCACAGGGGCCTCCCATGCTAAATCAGCAAGGGAGACTCATCTGTCAGTCTCCTATTTTCCAAGAAGAAATCTCTGTTGTGGTCTCCTGTTCTCTTTGTAAGATGACATCTGATACAAAATCACCCTCCAGGCATTTTAGCTGGGCTTTGACCTCAACTGTTTTGTTTTTGAGATGGAGTCTTGCACTGTAGCCCAGGCTGGAGTGCAGTGATGCAATCTTGGCTCACTGCAACCTCCACCTCCCTGGTTCAAGCAGTTCTCCTGCCTCAGCCTCCCAAGTAGTGGGATTACAGGTGCGCACCACCATGCCTGGCTAATTGTGTATTTTTAGTACAGACGGGGTTTTACTATGTTGTCCAGGCTGGTCTCAAACTCCTGACCTCAGATGATCCACCCACCTACGCCTCCCAAAGTACTGGGATTACAGGCATGAGAGCCACCACACCTGGCAGCCTCAATTGTTTTTTAACAGGACTTTGGCAGTCACTTAAAGCACAAATCATGAAAATACATACGTGGGGGGAAAAGCTAAAGGATACCTTGCTTGTGTTCTGAGTAGTTTGTGCAGAATTCTCCCTGCCTATACAAGTGTTGAAAGGGAACCATGGGAATGGCAAGGTTGCTTTGTTAGGGAGGTAGGATTTCTGTTCTGATTTTCAGTAATGACATGGGCTGAGGCTCCACGTTTCCCCCTCCCTGAAATTTTTTTTTTTTTTTTTTGGACAGAGTCTCACTGTCGCCTAGGCTGGGTGCTATGGCGAGATCTTGGCTCACTGCAGCCTCCATCTCCCGAGTTCAAGTGATTCTCTGGGCTCAGCCTCTGTTACATGTAAAATGTTTATTTAGAAGCAGAATGTTCCCTGGTACCATAAGGAAAGATCAGCATTCAGACAAAAAGTTCTCAGCAAGTCAATTTTACTTTCTGCAGAAAAGGGTGCTCCTTGCAGATGGAATGATGGCGAGAGCACACCTGAATAAAGGAGGGAAGCATTTTTATCTCTTAATGCAGCTTGTCCCTGCTACTGTGTCCTGTCTCCATTGGCTGGAGCTAGACCTGAGCCCGATGGGCTAACAGCTTAAAAACTTTTTAAATAGGTAAAAGCAATGGAGAACAGAAGAAAAGAGGAAGTTGCTTACTAAAGGACTTAGAAAAGTAATAATATTCCCAAATAAGGAAGGGGCATAGGCTGCAAGCTGGGACATGCCTGTAAGCACGTCCAGCACAAATATCTTGGTTAAAGTACAAGGACGTAGAATGTACTACGTGCCCGTGGGCATGATTAACACAAGTATTTTGGTTAAAGTACAAGGACATAGAATGTCCTTATTCCTTCATATCTAACAGCTCCATAGGATAGGGCTTAACAAAGAGTTATTAGCACGAAGCAAGGAGGCTTGAAGGAAGTTAGTCTTTAAAAGAAACACTTATAATTTATTTTTTAACAAGAAGGGAAACTTTGAAGAGGAAACTTTTTACTTTCTACAACCTCCCGAGTAGCTGGGATTACAGGCATGCGTCACCATGCCCCACTAATTATTTTATATTTTTACAAATATTTTGGCTTCTTCCAATGTCCACGTTCTTACCAACACTTGCTAGTGTCCATCTTTTTTTTTTTTTTTTGAGTTGGAGTTTCACTCTTGTCACCCAGGCTGGACTGCAATGGCACGATCTCGGCTCACTGCAACCTCCGCCTCGCAGGTTCAAGCGATTCTCCTGCCTCAGTCTCTCGAGTAGCTGGGAGTCCAGGCATACACCACCACTCCTGGCTAATTTTGTATTTTTAGTAGAGATGGGGTTTCTCCATGTTGGTCAGGCTGGTCTCAAACTCCCGACCTCAGGTGATCCACCTGCCTCAGCCTCCCAAAGTGCTGGGATTACAGGTGTGAGCCACCACACCCAGACCTGCTAGTATCCATCTTGTAGATTACAGCCATCCTAGTGGGTGTAAAGTGGCATCGCATTTTCATTTTGATTTGCATTTACCTAATGATTAATGAAACTAAAGCATCTTTTCATGTTATTATTGGCAGTTGGTATATATATATATATATATATATATTTTTTTTTTTTTTTTGAGACAGAGTTTTACTCTTGTTGCCCAGGCTGGAGTGCAGTGGCACGATCTTGGCTCACTGCAACCTCCACCTGCTGGGTTCAAGTGATTCTCCTGCTTCAGCCTCCTGAGTAGCTGGGATTACAGGTGTGTGACACCACGCCCAGCTAATTTTTGTATTTTTAGTAGAGATGGGGTTTCACATGTTGGCCAGGCTGGTCTTGAACTCCTGACCTAGTGAGCCACCCACCTCAGCCTCCCAAAGTGCTGGGATTACAGGCGTGAGCCACCGCGCCTGGCCTGCCTGTTTTATTCTGAGAATTTTCTGGCTTTAGGTCTTAAACTTAGATCTTTGATTATTTTTCAGTTCTCGTAAATGGTGTATAAATGATGTGAGGTAAAGAAGCCAACTTCATTCATTCATTGACATTTGTTTTGCAAATCGTTGGCTTTTTGTTTTTGTTTTTTGGTTCTTTTTTTTTTTTTTTTGAGACGGAGTTTTGGTCTTGTTGCCCAGGCTGTAGTGCAATGGCTCGATCATGGCTCACTGCAACCTCCGCCTCCCAGGTTCAAGCGATTCTCCTGCCTCAGCTTCCCGAATAGCTGGGATTACAGGCATGCACCACCACGCCCAGCTAATATTGTATTTTTAGTAGAGATGGGGTTTCTCCATGTTGGTCGGTCTGGTCTCGAACTCCCGACCTCAGGTAATCTCCCTACCTCGACCTCCCAAAGTGCTGGGATTACAGGCATGAGCCACCGTGCCTGGCTGTTTTGTTTGTTTTGAGATAGGGTCTCAACTCTGTTGCCTAGGCTGGATCGCAGTGGCATGATCACAGCTCATTGCAGCTTTGACATCCCCAGGCTCAGGTGATGCTCCCACCTCACCCGCCTGAGTAGCTGGGACCACAGGCGTGCATCACTCTTGGCTTTTTTAAGACAGGGTTTCGCCATATTGCCCAGGCTGGTCTCCTGGGCACAAGCAATCTACCTGCCTTGGCCTCCCAAAGTGCTGGGATCACAGGCATCAGCCAGCATGCCCAGCCCTGTTTGCATTTGAATATCCAATTGTCCCAGAACCATTTGCTGGAGAGAGTCTTCTTTCTCCATTGGTCTCAGTACCCTTGTAAAAAAAAATCAAATGACCATAGATGTATAGTCATAGACTTTATTTGTGGACTCTCAATTCTATTCCATTGATCTATATGCCTATCCTTTTGTCAGTACTAGAACCTACTATAAACCTACAGTAATCAAGTTTTGAAATTGGGTGATATAAGTCTTCCAACTGTTTCACCATGTTAGCCAGACTGTTCTTGAACTCCTGACCTCAGGTGATCCGCCTGCCCTGGCCTCCTGACGTGCTGGGATTACTGGCGTTAGCCACTTCACCCAGCAAGCCTCCATGGTTTGAGAGGAGAAATCTTTTGTTAATTTTGTTGAGAATTCTTTTTTCTTTCTTTTTGTATTTGTTATTACTTTTTTTTTTTTCTGAGAAGGAGTTTTGCTCTTGTTGTCGAGGCTGGAGTGCAATGGTCCAATCTTGGCTTACTGCAACCTCCACCTCCTGGGTTCAAGCGAGTCTCCTCCCTCAGCCTCCAGAGTAGCTGGGATTACAGGTGCATGCCACCAGGCCCGGCTAATTTTTTTTGTATTTTTAGTAGAGACACGGTTTTGCCATATTGGCCAGTCTGGTCTCGAACTCCTGACCTCAGGTGATCTGCCTGGCTCGGGCTCCCGAAGTGCTAAGATTACAGGAGTGAGCCACTGCGCCCGGCCAAGAATTATTTTTATGTGATGAGTCACTTCTCTCTTGCTGCTTTCAAGATTCTTTGTCTTTCAACAATTTGTTATGTGTCTCCTTTAGTTTATTCTACTTAGTGTTTGTTTAACAAAAAAACTAGATGTGCAGATTCATGTTTTTCATGAAATATGGCATGTTTTTGGCCTTTTTTTTTTTTTTTTTTTTTTTTGAGACAGAGTTTCACTCTTGTTTCCCAGGCTGGAGTGCAATGGTGCAATCTTGGCTTGCTGCAACCTCCACCTCCAGGTTCAAGCAATTCTCCTGCCTCAGCCTCCCAAGTATCTGGGATTACAGGTATGCACCACCATGCCTGGCTAATTTTGTATTTTTAGTAGAGACAGGGTTTCTCCATGTTGGTCAGGCTGGTTTCGAACTCTCGACCTCATGTGATCTGCCCACTTCGGCCTCCCAAAGTCCTGGGATTACAGGCATGCGCCACGACACCTGGCTAATTTTGTATTTTTAGTAGAGTCAAGGTTTCTTCATGTTGGTCAGACTGGTTTTGAACTCTCGACCTCAGGTGATCTGCCTGCCTTGGCCTCCCAAAGTGCTAGGATTACAGGTGTGAGCTACTGCGCCCAGCCTTGGCCATTATTATTTTTTTTTTAAAGTATTCTTACTCCTTTCTCTGTCTAGTCTACTCCTGGGACTGAAATTATGCATATGTTGGTATGCTTAATAGTGTCCCACAGGTCTCTGAGGCCCAGTTCATATTTCTTTCTTTTTTTAAATTTCTCTTCCTCAGACTTCCCTTTGTATAGAGCCTCAAGGTCAGCCAGAGGTGAGAGTTTAGGGCTTTTTCAGGTCTCTCCTGAGTATATCCATAGTCCTCCGTGTGTATATGACCTGTATTCCCAAAAATGTTTTGGGCTTTTCAAAGCCCCTGTGGACATCTCATTCCCTTGCTCTTCCTTTTTAGCTTTTTGTTTAGTCTATTGTTTGTGGCAACTGTTATCCATCACCTCAGGCAGCTGGTACTGGGCAAGCCCTGAGCCGATGTGGTAGGAGTCTTCTAGGCAGCCATCAGACAAGTTCAATAACGGAGGTTCTGTGCGAATGAGGGCATTTTGCTCCCACAGTAACTAGGAATGTAGGTTCTTATTTCCAAGATTACCACTGAGCTGGAGGGCAGGGTTGAACCAGGGAAAGCTACAACCCACAAAGGCCACTGTTCTTACTGATAGTCACCTGTTTAATTGAATAACACCCCCTGGGATGACGACAGCCTTTTATTAATTTCCATAGCTCTGTAAAAGTTGATTCTGATCATTTTTGCTATGTTTTTCTTGCTCTTATTGGGCGAGGGGTGGGCACATTTTTTAGGGGTCTTTCTCCATTTTCACTGACAACTAATTTTGGATTTTTATTTTATTTTTTATTTTATTTTTTCTTGAGATAGAGTTTCGTTCTTGTTGCCAGGCTGGAGTGCAGTGGTATGATCTCTGCTCACCGCAAACTCCGCCTCCTGGGTTCAAACGCTTTTCCTGCCTCAGCCTCTGGAGTAGCTGGGATTACAAGCATGCGCCACCACACCTGGCTAATTTTGTATTTTTAGTAGAGATGGTGTGTAGAAAGTAAAAAGTTTCCTCTTCAAAGTTTCCCTTCTTGTTAAAGAATAAATCGTAAGTGTTAGAAATAATAGTTTCTTTTACAGACTAACTTCCTTCAAGCCTCCTTGTTTTGTGCTAATAATTCTTTTCTTTTTTTATTATACTTTAAGTTCTAGGGTACATGTGCACAATGTGCAGGTTTGTTACATATGTATACATGTGCCAGGTGTGCTGCACCCATTAACTCGTCATTTACATTAGGTATATCTCCTAATGCTATCCCTCCCCCCTCCCCCACCCCACAACAGGCCCCGGTGTGTGATGTTCCCCTTCCCGTGTCCAAGTGTTCTCATTGTTCAATTCCCACCTATGAGTGAGAACATGTGGTGTTTGGTTTTGCTAATAATTCTTTAAGCTCTATCCTATGTAGCTGTTAAACATGCTCACAGGCAGGTAGTACATTCTATGTCCTTGTACCTTAACCAAAATATTTGTGCTGGACGTGCTCACAGGCACGTTCCAGCTCACAGCCTATGCCCCTTCCCTATTTGGCATAAGCAACTTCCTCTTTTCCTCTGTTCTCCCTTGCCTTTATCTATTTAGAAAAGTTTTAAATTATTAGCCAGTCGAGTTTTAGTTTAGATTGTGCCATCTGGCTCTAGCCAATGGAGACAGGACACAGTAGCAGGGACAAGCTGTGTAAGGGCTAAAAATAGCTTCTCTCCTTTATTCAGGTGTGCTCTCACCATTTTTCCATCCGTGAGGAGCACCCTTTCTGCAGAAAGTAAAATTGCCTTGCTGAGAGAACTTTTTGTCTGAATGCTGATCTTTCCTTATGGTACCAGGGAACAAGCATTCTGTTTCTAAATAAACATTTTACATATAACACAGGGTTTCTCCATGTTGGTCAGGCTGGTCTCAAACTCACGACCTCAAGTGATCTGCGGCCTCCCAAAGTGCTGGGATTAGAGGCGTGAGCCACCGCACCCAGCCTCGTTTTTAAATTTTATTTGCTTTTTTTTTTTCTTGAGAGGGAGTCTTCCGTCTGTCATCCAGGCTGGAGTGCAGTGGCGCGATCTCTACTCACTGCAACCTCCGCCTCCCGGGTTCAAGCGATTCTTCTGCCTCAGCCTCCCAGAGTAGCTGGGACTACAGGCGCGCGCCACCACGCCTGGCTAATTTTTGTATTTTCAGTAGAGACAAGGTTTCACCATGTTGACCAGGATGGTCTCCATCTTTTGACCTCGTGATCTGCCCGCCCCACCCTCCCAAAGTGCTGGGATTACAGCGTGAACCACCGCGCCCGGCCTTTGCTTACTTTTTAAATATTTTACAATAAAAATATTCTCACATAACAAGATCATATTTACTTACGTTTTTGAGACGAGGTCTCGCTCGATATCGCCCAGGCTGGAGTGCAGTGGCGATCTCGGCTCACTGCAGTTTCCACCTCCGGGGCTCAAGCGATCCTCCCGCCTCAGCTTCCCAAAGCGCTAGGACCCAAGGCGCGCATCACGCGTCGGGCCATGAGTCAAGGGAATAAAAGAGAACAGGGTGCTCAGCCTGGGGGCCCAGCCTCCCGCTGTCAGGCCGCTGCCTGCGGCCGAGACCCCTGCCCGCGCCCTCTGCCAGGCTGCCCTCCAAGCCGCCCTTTCTCTGGAGGTCCTCAACCTGCAGGGGCAGCCTCCACTCGGCCATCGCGCAGCCTGGGAAGGTGGAGAAATGGAGCGTCGGGGTCTCGGAGGCGGCGTGGGAAACGCCGGGCGGAGCGGGGCGCTGTCACGGCAACAGAGAGACGCGACGGGGCCCCGCCCCACCGCCAGTTTCCACGACAACCGGAAGAGCGTGGGGAGGGAGGCAGGTGGTGCCCTGGCCCCTGACTGACGCGACCCGGGCCAGCGCGCTTCGTCCCCGCCCACCCGACAGGCCCCGCCCCCAAGCCCGGCCCCGCCCCGCGCTGCCCGGCTGTCGCGAGGTTTTGACTCTCGTGGCGCCCCAGGGGCCGACGGGAGTGGCGGCCGCGCGGAGGAGGCCAAGATGGCGGCAGCTGCGGCTTCGCTTCGCGGGGTAGTGTTGGGCCCGCGGGGCGCGGGGCTTCCGGGCGCGCGTGCCCGGGGTCTGCTGTGCAGCGCGCGGCCCGGGCAGCTCCCGCTACGGACACCTCAGGTGAGCGCTGGGCCGGGCCCCGGTCTCCGCGCGGCCCCGCATCTCCGTGAAGGTCACGGCGGGGAGGCTGCGGGCGCGGGCCTGGGCAGCGCGGAAGCGGTACCGGCCACCCAGCGTCCCCGGTCCCAGCTGCCTGCCTACCTTGAGCGTGTGGGATCAGGGCTGGGCGCCCACCTCTCCGAACGGCAGAGAGCCCGTCCCCAGCGTGGGGGTTGGCGGGACGGGCTAGCTGCCGTGGCGGGGCTGGGGCATTCCCGAATGGCGCGCCCAGGACGGCTCTTGCGGCTGGCTGTCCAAACTGGGCCCGCGTCCTGAAGTGACCCCAGCCTGATCTCGGCCAGCTGCTTGTGACCTTGGCCTGTCCCAGCACCCTTGGTCACTTCGGTCTGATCCCCGGCTCAGGATCCAGGAACACCCTCTCCTGAGAGCGAATCACGGTCTAGGGGTCAGCGGCGGAGAGGGATGGGGTGGGTAGTGGGATAGGGTGTGCCTCTGGTGCCCTGCAGGAGGAGGCCATTGCTGGGTGGAGAGGTGGGCGCTGAGAGTCAGATCCCCAGGTAGGGCTGGGTGGTGTCCTGGCAGGCGCTGAGCGGAGATCTTGCAGGCAGTGGCCTTGTCGTCGAAGTCTGGCCTTTCCCGAGGCCGGAAAGTGATGCTGTCAGCGCTGGGTATGCTGGCGGCAGGGGGTGCGGGGCTGGCCGTGGCTCTGCATTCGGCTGTGAGTGCCAGTGACCTGGAGCTGCACCCCCCCAGCTATCCGTGGTCTCACCGTGGCCTCCTCTCTTCCTTGGACCACACCAGGTGTGCAGCTGGCTGGCTGGCTGGCAGCGGGAGGTTCTGGGTGGAGCTGGTAAGGTGGAATCTTCAGCGTTCCTAACCCTTTCCCTCCCTCCAGCATCCGGAGGGGTTTCCAGGTATATAAGCAGGTGTGCGCCTCCTGCCACAGCATGGACTTCGTGGCTTACCGCCACCTGGTGGGCGTGTGCTACACGGAGGATGAAGCTAAGGAGCTGGCTGCGGAGGTGTGGGGTCTGGGGATGCCTGGGACCCAGGGCTCAGGGCTCCCACTGTTGAGATGGCAGGGTTGTGATGAGGCTCTCGGTGGCAGGTGGAGGTTCAAGACGGCCCCAATGAAAATGGGGAGATGTTCATGCGGCCAGGGAAGCTGTTCGACTATTTCCCAAAACCATACCCCAACAGTGAGGCTGCTCGAGCTGCCAACAACGGAGCATTGCCCCCTGACCTCAGCTACATCGTGCGAGCTAGGTACACGGGCTGCCCATGGGGTGGTGCCGGAGAGATGGGGGAAGGGCTGACTTGTGCTTGGAACTAAGGAGCCATGGATCTGGTCCTAGGCATGGTGGTGAGGACTACATCTTCTCCCTGCTCACGGGCTACTGCGAGCCACCCACCGGGGTGTCACTGCGGGAAGGCCTCTACTTCAACCCCTACTTTCCTGGCCAGGCCATTGCCATGGCCCCTCCTATCTACACAGATGTCTTAGAGTTTGACGATGGTAAGAGGCCTCCAGTCTGGCAGTGGCCATGTGGAATACTTCTCCACTACCCCCAGGGATGCTTTCCCTGTGTTCCTGGGTCCAGGAGGTCCTGCCCGCTTCTTGTCTGAGGCGTCTTCTGTGCATTT
This sequence comes from Gorilla gorilla gorilla, assembly GCF_029281585.2. Taxonomy (NCBI): domain Eukaryota; kingdom Metazoa; phylum Chordata; class Mammalia; order Primates; family Hominidae; genus Gorilla; species Gorilla gorilla. Next base: position 149,947,630 of record NC_073231.2, read on the forward strand.
CTCAGGAGGCTTTTGGGCTCCTTCAGTCTTGAGTATGTCCGGTGGAGGGTACTGCCCCTTTGATGCCTTGGGTAGGGGCAGTGTCTGCTCCACAGAGCGGGGGCATGATCCCAGGTTGGACATGATCTGAGAATAGCCCTCACTGCTTGTCGTTGGCCAGGCACCCCAGCTACCATGTCCCAGATAGCCAAGGATGTGTGCACCTTCCTGCGCTGGGCATCTGAGCCAGAGCACGACCATCGAAAACGCATGGGGCTCAAGGTAAAAGGGTTGGGAGGCCATGGTGGGTATCAGAGAAGGGCTGGGAGCTGGGCAGGGCTCCTCCCCACTCCCTCCTCTGAGCCTTCCTTGTCTGCAGATGTTGATGATGATGGCTCTGCTGGTGCCCCTGGTCTACACCATAAAGCGGCACAAGTGGTCAGTCCTGAAGAGTCGGAAGCTGGCATATCGGCCGCCCAAGTGACCCTGTCCAGTGTCTGCTTGCCATCCTGCCAGAACAGGCCCTCAAGCCCAAGAGCCATCCCAGGCCTGTTCAGGCCTCAGCTAAGCCTCTCTTCATCTGGAAGAAGAGGCAAAGGGGCAGGAGACCAGGCTCTAGCTCTGGGCCCTCCTTCAGCCCCCATCATGGGAATAAATTAAGTTTCTCAATGTACATATTTGAGTTATTATATGGAAGGAGTGCAGGTTTGCAAGGGACTCTGATACCAAGACCCTTGCCTTCACAAGGCTCCCAGGATGTCCCATGCAGTGTGGCCAGCAATGCCCTGCACTGACTGGTAGCTGGGAGTCCAGACAGTGGGTGTGGGACAGAAAGCGGAGAACTGCATATTAGAGGAAGTCAGCATTTGGTGGGGTGGGGTGTCTGAGCACAGAGCTGAAAAGGGACTGGCCAGGCAGGATGTGGCCCAGGGACCTGTTGGAATGAACAGCCAAGTGTTAAGGTGTTGAACCACTTGGCCCCCATTCTGATGGCAGCAGGGAACCTTGGCTGCATTTCAACACGGGAAAGGCCTGGTCTAGGGCAGGGGCTATTGCTGGGCTGGGCTGAGAGGAAGGGGATGGCTCCCAGCCAGGTGAAGGAGTCAAGTAGACAGGCAGGATGTGTCATGGAGTGGTCCCTCCTAGCAGTCCACAGGGTAGCTAGCTGGTGGGTCCTGGCCAGAAGCTGGCAGTAGCTGGGTTCCCACAGGAGCATGCTGCTGAGGGAGGCAGACAGTGGATGCTATCTAGGAGGGTCACAGAGACATGACCCAGCACCGGCCCAGTGACCTGGTGCAGGACTCAGCTCCTGAGCTTCCCTCGTCCCTAGGAAGGGAAGGAAAACACCCATTTTCATTGCTGGTGTCCTAGCTGCAAGAGCTGAGGGGAGTGGTGGCCATAGTCCAAGGAAGGCAAGAGCTGAATGGGAGAAAGGTGGTACCAATAGGCCTGCAGGCAAGAGAGGTGCAGGCCTGGGGGACCAGGGTGGACAGTAGGAGACAAGGTCGGTGGGGGCTGCAGCTCAGTATGTGGCACACCCCAGCAGCCTCAGCCCAGTGGTGAGCAGCTGGGTGGGGGACTCTGTAGGCCTCTGGGGTCTGGGAAGAGATCCCCATGCCATGCTTTCCTGAATACTGAGGCTCAGGGTCCGGGTCCACTCTTCAGTAACACCGGGGTCTGGCTGGGGAGCCCCGCCTGCTGACGAGGGCCTGTCTCCCGGTATCGCTGGCTAGGATGGGGCAGGTCTGCAGAGACACCATGAAAGGGACGCTTGCTGGCTCCTAAGTGTCTTTAATGGTTTCATTCTGTGGCCCTTCCCCCCAACCCTGGCGACTGTCCCAGCAAGCAGTCAGTAGAGGTCCACAGAGTTCAGTGGGGGCCTGGAGATGTCGGACCTGTGAGGGAAGGGCCACTCTCCCCTTGTAACCTGTGGGGGAGGAGCTGGGTCATTCCTGTGGATTCTGCCCTGCCCCCCACCTCCCCGGCCTGTGCCACCTCTGGTACCTCTGGTGGCTGCTAGGTGGAAGCTGCAGCAAGGGGGTCCCACGTGCAGGGCCTCTGCGTGCTACACATCTCACAGCCAGGGCGGTCTGGGGCATTGATGAAGGTGCAGGAAGGACAGGACCAGCTGGGCTGGGGGAGGAGAGACCATTGTTGCTTCCCTGCTTTTTCCAATGCCCATGGCTGTCCTGGCCCTCCCCTGCCCAGTCCCGTGCCCACCTGGAGCGGACTGGGCAGGCTGGAGGCAGCTGGCTGGGGGCCTGGGGGTAGCTCCAATGATGGGGGAAACAAGCGTCCAAGTTCCCCGTCCATCTTCTGGGGGCGCTGAGGGCTAGGTCCTGTGGCTGAGGGGGTGGAGCTCAGGACTGTGGGGCTGCACCCCACCTCCCACACCCCACCCCCATCGAGGACTGACCTGGGGCTTCTCGAGGAGCTGACAGCAAGTAGAGGAAAGCAGGGTCCCCATCCTGCCGAACCCCGTAAGAGGCAAGGCTGCGCTCAGGCACACACAGGCACCGTCCGATGACCCAGCGTTGCACAGCTGGCGGGAAACCGAGCTCTGAGAACACCTGTGGCCAGAGCATCAGGGCAGGTGATGTCACCTAGGCTCCTCTGCCCCTGGCAGGGCTCCCCAGACCCTGTGCCCACCTGCTCCTGGAGAGCTGCAACGGTGCGGTGGGGGTGGACCTGCAGGGCAACGTGTGCAGAGGACGCGGCGGATGCGGCAGACGCAGCGTCTTCAAGTGTGACCTGCAGCCTGTGCCAGAACGTGGGTTCAGGGATGGATGGGGGACCTGGGATGGTCACGAGGACAAGCTGAAGAAGCAGCCCCAGGCCTCACCTGATGGGGCCAGGTGGGAAGCAGGCCTCCTGAAGCTGAACACTCAGGGCCACACGATGCTGGGCCAGGACGGCTGCCACTTGGGCTGCCCCCTTCTCGTCTCCACCTGCAATAGCCCGGGTCAGGCTCCCTGCCAGCTCTTCTGCAGGGTAAGGAAAGGACAGCTGTCACCACTGGGGACTATCTGCTATCCCCGAACCCCCCAACCCCCTCCCCCCACCTGTACCTCTCTCCGTCAAGTTTCCAGGGCTCCTAGGAAGATCTGCCTCAGGTTGAGGGGCCTTGAGTGTGGGGGCTTCCGGGGGACTGGGCAGGGAGACAGGGCATGCTTCTGGGCCCAGGGCTGGTGGTGAGTTGCTGTTGCTGCCTAGAGGTAAGATATGGATGTGCTGTGCTGTGGCCTCTGTCCAGGCCTCTAGGCCCTTGATTTTCCAGGACCTTTGCCTTCTCCCTCACCTCAGCCCATGCCAGGGCCCTGCCTCAGGCCACACTTCTAGCCACACCTTCTCCCAGCCTTGGCTCTGGCAAGCCCCTCAGAGGCCCCTGCCAGACTTCTGTTAGTGCTGGAGCTGCACTTAGTTCATTTTTGGGAATTAGAGCCTTTTCAAACCCTTTTGTGCCTGGCTAGGCCACCTCTCTTGGCCCTTTCTGCCAGCCAGGGATGCCTCACAGCAGAACCAAAGCAGGCCCTCAGTGGCCCTGCAGTCAGGGTGGCCTCTTGGAGCCCTTGGGGACCTCCCCTCTCCGGGCTCCCTGACCCACACCTGGGCTGCCAGCACTCCAGACAAGCCACTGCCCTGGGCGTCTTCAGAGCTGAGCACCCTGCTGACTCACCTTCTTACCCGCCCTGTGAGGCCCAGCCCACTGCAATGGGGGGGTCCCCACCCAGTGCTGACACAGCTCCCGTGGTCTCACGCCCACTATATTCTACCATCTCCCTACTAGGATAAGCAGGGCCTTCCACGCACCCAGCGCTGTTCCTGGCCCCGGCCCCCACTGAACCTCAAGGATCACTTACACATGCTCACCTCAGGATTTGTTTGCTGCTTCCTTGGTCACATGGTTCATGCCATGACCTTCAAATTTCACTCCAGTGTCGCCTCAATGAGGCCTTCCCTGCCACCGTTTTTTTTTTGAGACGGAGTTTCACTCGTTGCCCAGGCTGGAGTGCAGTGGCGTGATCTCGGCTCACCGCAACCTCCGCCTCCTGGGTTCAGGCGATTCTCCTGCCTCAGCCTCCTGAGTAGCTGGGATTACAGGCATGCACCACCACGCCCGGCTAATTTTGTATTTTTAGTAGAGATAGGATTTCTCCATGTTGGTCAGACTGGTCTTGAACTCCCGACCTCAGGTGATCTGCCTGCCTCGGCTTCCCAAAGTGCTGGGATTACAGGCGTGAGCCACTGCGCCTGGCCCCTGCCACCGTTTTAAACAGCAATCCTCCCAGCTCCACCATTCTCATTCCCACACCATCTAACAGACTTTCTTTTTTAAAAAACTCTACAGTAATTTTATTATTTTTGTTTTTGTTTTTTTTTTTTTGGAGACAGGATCTCGCTGTGTCACCCAGGCTGGAGTGCAGTGGCACGATCACAGCTCACTGCAGCCTAGAACCTCTGGGCTCAAGTGATCCTCCCATCTCAACCTCCCGAATAGCTGGGATTACAGGCAGACACCACTACACTCAGCTAATTTTTTTTTTTTTTTTTTTTTTTTTTTTTGTGAGACGGAGTCTCTCTCTGTTGCCCAGGCTGGAGTGCAGTGGCGCGATCTTGGCTCACTGCAAGCTCCACCTCCTGGGTTCACGCCATTCTCCTGCCTCAGCCTCCCGAGTAGCTGGGACTATAGGTCCCCACCACCACACCCAGCTAATTTTTTTTTTTTTTAGTAGAGTCAGGGTTTCACCATGTTAGCCAGGATGGTCTCCATCTCTTAACCTCATGATCCGCCCGCATCGGCCTCCCAAAGTGCTGTGATTACAGGTGTGAGCCACCGTGCCCGGCCCACTCAGCTAATTTTTAAATTTTTTGTATGTTGCCCAGCCCTGTACTTATTTTATATGTCTGCCTCCTCCCCTCTAAAAATGCAAGCTCCAATAGGATGGAAATGGGAGGTTTTGTTCATGCCAAAGGAGTACCTGGGACAGGGCAGCTGCTGAATATATATGCTTGGTGAATGACTAAAGAGAGCTTAGCTCCTTTTATAAACACTGAGTCGCTTGAGTCTCTCTTACATCACTGTCTGGCTGTCTTCCTACCCCTCTGGCAGCTCTGCTTATCTCGTTTGTGGGCTGCCCTCTATCTGGGAGCCCCATACTACCTAGTCCTTCATGTTTCTCAGTCTCAACTGCTAACTCTTCCATTTAAGCAGCCATGTGAGCCAGGGGCAGTGGCTCATGCCAATAACAGCTACTTAGGCTGAAGCAGGAGGATCACCGTAGACCAGGAGTTCAAGGCTCCAGTGAGTTAGGGTCACGCTACTGCACTCCAGTCTGGGTGAGAGAGGGAGTCTTTGTCTGCAAAAAACCTCCCAAGCAGCCATGAAACTCAGCTAATTCCATCTTCTTTTTTTTTTTTTTTTTTTTTTTGAGATGGAGTCTTGCTGTCACCCAGGCTGGAGTGCAGTGGCAAGATCTCAGCTCACTGCAACCTCTGCCTCCGGGTTCAAGTGATTCTCCTGCCTCAGCCTCCCCAAGTAGCTAGGACTACAGGCACACGCCACCACGCCTGGCTAATTTTTGTATTTTTAGTAGAGACAGGGTTTCGCCATGCTGACCAGGCTGGTCTCGAACTCCTGACATCAGGTGATCACCCACCTCGGCCTCCCAAAGTGCTGGGATTACAGGCATGAGCCACCCCACCCGGCCACTAATTCCATCTTCTAAGCATCTCTGGAAACACCCTTCTCCCCAACCCTATCTGCACCAACCCTTGCCACTGCAGAACTCTGTCTTAAGCAGCAGGTATCTGAGTTTGTCACTCTCCCACTCCTGTCACTCTCCTGCTGCTCTTGGGATGATGTCTTCTCACACAGGTCCTGACCCTGCCTGCTCTGCCTCTTCATGCTTGCCTCTCATGCTTCCTGAGGATTAAGGAAGTGCAGGCTGAGGTTCCAGGGCTTCCTGGTGGAGGCTGCAACTTGTGCTGGCTGGGGCCTCAGATGGTGTAGGAGACTGACTCCAGGAGCCATTCCAAGTACTCCAAGCTACTCCAGGCTCCACCTACTCCCTCCTGGAAGCCTTCCCAGACATCCAGCAGTGGGGAAGGTGGATCCAACTTCCCCAACCAGGACTGGGGGGCCAAGGCTATTCCAAATTGTAACTGTATCCATTACAGGGCACTGACCATTCTGTCCTTCCACGGTGGCACCTCGGACTAGGACTGCCCACCGCTGAGCTTCCTGAGGGTTGAGGAAGTGCAGGCTGAGGGTTCCAGGCCCCCCTGGTGGAGGCTGTAGCTCGTGCTGGGTGGGGCCTCGGATGGTGTAGGAGACTGACTCCAGGGGCCACTCCAAATTAACCTGAGAAGAGGGAGAGTCCAGGCTCAGGGCGTCCCCCCGCCCTACATCGCACGAGGAGCAAAGAAATACAAGGTAACATTTGTAGACCATTTACACGGTCCTAAGCCCTGTACGCCTCTCATCAAATCCTCACAATAGTCCTGTAAGGTAGGTCCAGGTAGGTCCCAGTAGGTCCGAGCATCACCCCCATTTCACGGACGAGAAAACAGAAGCAAAGAAACATAACTGCTTAAGGGCACCCAGGTGGCAAGCGGAGGGGCCTAGCTTTGGGCTCCGTGCCCTGCCCGGGCCAAGAGGACTGACCGCGCGCTCTCCGCCCCCACTCACCGCCCCGGGTCCCGCGCCCAGCAGCTCCAGCCGGAAGCGCCCAGGCCGCTCAGGGTCCGCGCTCAGCTGCAGCCTCCGCAGCTGTGCCTCGGCGTCTGGCCCGGCGCCCAGCGGCCTCACCGCGGCGTGCACAGCCAAGAGCACTGCGGCGGAGCCCAAGTCCGAGGCCGCCGCCGCCGCCCCGCCCGCTGGCGGCGCCATCTCCGGTCCGGCCGGGTCCCAGCCCTCCGAGCGCGCTTCCGTGGGATCGGGCCGCTGAGCCCCCTCCGCCGGTCGGAAACACGGGCCGCGAACTTGGGGTTCCGGGCGCGCCCAGAGCGTCGGGCCTGGGACGGCGCCGAGTGGTGCACTCTGGCCAAGCCTGGCCCGCTGGCTTTGTCCACAAATGGACACGGCCCGAGGGTCTCCGGACACCGGCTCGGCGAGGCTGGCGGCGTGTACGAGGCTGGGGCAGGGCGGCCGAGGCGCTCACGTTAGAGCTGGTCTTTGGGGGCGAAGGGTCAGGGGGCGAAGCACCGGCAACAACTGAAGGCGGACGCGGCCTCTTCGCCCCAGGGGCTCGGCGGACGTAGATGCAGCCGGCGTGCGACTATCCCAGCGCCTAACGGCAGCTGGACTTCGCTCCCGGGACCTCCAATGGGCTGCCACCTTCGCCCGCAGGCCCCAGCCCCTGCCACGCCCACACGTCGCACTAGGTTGGCCCGCGCCTCTCTGGTTACGGGGTCGACCCCCTAGGGGGCGGAGCTAGAGAGGCCACGGCCAATGAACGCCGGGGGTAGGCGGGTTAGTACGAAGAGAAGAGTGACAGACAGGCTCCATAACCAGTAGACGTAGAAGGCAGAACTGAGTGGCGGGTATGGCACCCGATGGCTATTCGAGCTCTCGATCTCGGAGACTGGAGCGGGCCATTCAGAGGCGCGGGGCCGGGCCTGGCGGACGCTTGTTGTTGTCCGGCCGGGGGAGGCGGAGGTCGCTCGCTTGCTCGCTCGCTCGGCTCGCTGACTCGCCGGAGCGCTCTGTGGCGGTCGGCGGCAGGTCGGTCGCGAGAGCGGGCTCTGTGGAAGGGGGCGAGGCTATGTCGCGGTGGCAGCCCGGATGGGCCGGCAGGGCCGGGAGTAACGGGACGTCGCCGCGGAGCTTCTTCCCCCGGATACAGTGCGGCCCGAGCGGAGGCCGCGGCGCCGCCCTCCGATCTTGAAGAGCCCGCGCTGCGCGGAGCCCGCCCCCGCCTGCGCACCGGCACCGACGCGGAGCGACCCAGCCCAGCCAGACCCGGCCCGGCGCGGCCTGATCTAACCCAGCCAGGCAGGTGGGTGTCCGCCCTGCGCCCCGCGCCGTCTGCGGCCCCCGGAACCACAGCCCCCAGCAGGCCTCGCGCGGCGCGCTGCCTCCTGGGATTTGTAGTTCCACCGCGGCTCGGCTGGTGCCCGACGCGGCCCAGGCGGGCGCTGCTTGGCGACTCTGCAGCGCCCCAGCGGGGCCGAGGGACCGCCCTCCTAGGCGTCTGGAAAAACTAGGCAATTTTTCCGGGTAGAGTGGAGGAACCTGTAGTTTTCCTCTCCCCGGGCCAGAAAGTAGCCAAAACGAAAGAGCGCCCGCCCAGGTGACCGCAGGGCCCGGAGCCCCAGGTGTCCTGGTTCCTAACCGCGATGCAGCCTCTTACCTTGGCTGAGGAGCCCAGCCAGCCTGAGGGAGACTGCAGGAGTCACGTCCCGTTGCGGACTCAAGAGTTACCCCCATGGTGGCTGGAGCTCTTCTTTTGGAATGGGCGTGGGGATGGGGAATGGGAATGTTGAGCAACAATCTCAGCCAGCAGCCCCAGGGTGAGCAGGGTCCCCGGTGGTCTAGTCTAGTCCCAGAACTCGCGTGTTCTGCAGGGGGTGTGGCTGACATGGAGCCTGGACTTGCCACCCTCAGGTAAAACAGGATCTCTGTCACCTCTCCTGGCCGGGCAGAGAGGGGAGCTCCTGATGTGCAGCCTGGACAGAGGCCAGACTCAGCTTGTTCCCAGCGGCTCCACTTAGTGGGTAGGAGGGCTGAAGGCAGGGCCCCAAGGGGCCAGATAGATACCCATGGTCTGGTCTCTCACTCCCCAGGCAACACTAGCCCCTCTGGAGCACGGAGCTCCTTCCCCAAGGACATGAAGCTATTGGAGAACTCGAGCTTTGAAGCCATCAACTCACAGCTGACTGTGGAGACCGGAGATGCCCACATCATTGGCAGGTGAGGCAGGCCGGGGGGGCTGGCATCTCGGAGGTCACACTGCCCCGCCCTTCAGTGGAACCTGGGGGAAGCATGCTTCATGGTCCTCTCTGCATCCTATAGGATTGAGAGCTATTCATGTAAGATGGCAGGAGACGACAAACACATGTTCAAGCAGTTCTGCCAGGAGGGCCAGCCCCACGTGCTGGAGGCACTTTCTCCACCCCAGACTTCAGGACTGAGCCCCAGCAGGTGAGCCATGGTGGGGCCTACCTGGGGCTGGGGGTTGAGGGGAGGTGATGGGCCCAGCTGATAGTTCTGTCTGTGCAGACTCAGCAAAAGCCAAGGCGGTGATGAGGAGGGCCCCCTCAGTGACAAGTGCAGCCGCAAGACCCTCTTCTACCTGATTGCCACGCTCAATGAGTCCTTCAGGCCTGACTATGACTTCAGCACAGCCCGCAGCCATGAGTTCAGCCGGGAGCCCAGCCTTAGCTGGGTGAGGGTCAGGTGGAGGGAAGGGACCCACATCCACTCCACTGTCCTTCCCCATTTTGGGTAGCCCTGGGCTCCTGTCACCCTGACTGTGACCTGCCCTAGGTGGTGAATGCAGTCAACTGCAGTCTGTTCTCAGCTGTGCGGGAGGACTTCAAGGACCTGAAACCACAGCTGTGGAACGCAGTGGACGAGGAGATCTGCCTGGCTGAATGTGACATCTACAGGTGGGCCGGCATCCCTGCAGATGGGCCTCCAGGTTTGTGGGGCACTTGGCGCCTCACACCACCTGTCACCCTATACTCCCCAGCTATAACCCAGACTTGGACTCAGATCCCTTCGGGGAGGATGGTAGCCTCTGGTCCTTCAACTACTTCTTCTACAACAAGCGGCTCAAGCGAATCGTCTTCTTTAGCTGCCGTTCCATCAGGTAGGCACCCTCCGCCTCCTCCCCCACCTCCCTGTTGGGCCGATACAACTTCCCCAGCTGTGCCATCTCCACCCAGCTTTGCCCTCCCTGAACATCCTCCCTGGGGCCAGCAGCAGGCCTGGGTAGGGGTCCTGAAACTGGTTTCCCTGCCTCCCCTCAGTGGCTCCACCTACACACCCTCAGAGGCAGGCAACGAGCTGGACATGGAGCTGGGGGAGGAGGAGGTGGAGGAAGAAAGCAGAAGCGGAGGCAGTGGGGCCGAGGAGACCAGCACCATGGAGGAGGACAGGTGTGTGATGGGGGCCATGACCCGGGTCCCTGAAGCCTGGAGTGGGTACAACAGGGTGGGGGCCTCCTCTACTTGGTCTAAGTGGTGGCTCCTGAAGGCCCACTGTGTGCCAACCTCCGCCCAGGGTCCCAGTGATCTGTATTTGATGAGGAGGAGCCGAGGCCCCAGCTTCATCCAGCTTCAACCAATGCCTGGACCTGTCCACCTGAGAGGCCCCTGGGGCCTCCCCAGCTGCTGGCCAGACCCTGGCGCTGCCACAGTCCTGGCACTGCCCAAGGCCATACCTGCCTAGCCCTTTGGCTCCATCCTGTGGATGCCCACTCACCCCTCAGACTCCTGCTGCCCATGCTGTGGCCGGACTTGGCAGCAGGGGGCCTGGTGGGAGAATCGACTGCCCTGCCCAAATGAACTGCCACAGCAGGGACAGCTGGACCGCAGAGTTTATTTTTGTATTTCTACTGGGCCTGCACACTCCAGCCCAAAGCGTCTGTGGCCGGAGGCCCCGCAAGCAGGCCCCAGCGGTCACCGGCTTTGGTCTTGGGCCGGCCCCTGGTGCCCACCTGTACCCCCACCTCGCCCATTTGGCCGCGTGCACTGAGTGTCACTTTGCTGCAGCTCATTTCTTTCCAATAAAAGTTTCTGTGACTTAGTGTGGACCTGGATGCGGTGTGGGGGTGGGGCCTGCGGTGTGGGAGTGGCCGGCGGCATCTGGTATCCTAGCAACTGCCGCTGCCGCCCTGACCGCTAAGTCCTGGGAGCTGTTGGGCTCTGGGACCGCAGTTGCTGAAATGGAGGCAGAGGTGTGGGAGGCAGAAGGCTACAACCTAGTTCTGGACTCGGACCTGTATGATGCGGATGGCTATGATGTCCCAGACCCTGGGCTGCTCACCGAAAAGAATGGTGAGGGGGCCTGGCCTCGCCCCCCGGGCATCCCGCTAGGAAGTGGGTCTCACTCGGGCTTGGGTTCCGTCCCCTGGAACAAAACTCCCCTGGGCAGTCCCTGGTAGGGCAGGGCCCCTGGAGGAGGGCTCCCCATAACCGTCAGGGTCGAGGACCTGAGGCTGTAGGTGGCAGAACTTCCAGTTCCTGCCCGCAGAGTTGACTTTCACGGAGCCGTCGCAGGTCCTGCCCTTTTTGACCAGCAGCCAACAGTGGCAAAGCCTGACCCCGCGTGCCCGCGCCCGCCGGCTGTGGCTGCTTCTGCGCACCAGCCTCGACGAAGTCGTGGAAAAGGTGCGGTGTGCCTGTCCTGCGCCTCCAGGCCTCTTTCCGGATCTGGCCCTTCCCTTAGGGGTCCCCTAGGCCGGAGCAGCCCCAACCTTTGATTGCGGGCCCGCCCACCCCGGCCCACAGGAGAAGAGAGCCGAGCTGCGTGTGGCGCGCCTGACGCACGGGCTGGAACCACTGCGCCGCCTGGAGGTGGCAGCCGGGCTGCGCTCGGTGGCGCAGGACCCGGTGGGTGGACGATTCGTGGTGCTGGACCGCGCGGGCCGCCTGCACCTGCACAAGGAAGACGGCTGGGCACAGGAGACGCTGCTGGCGCCTGTCGGGCTTACGGGGCTGGTGACCGTGCTGGGCCCGCTGGGTGCCGTGGGCCGTTTTGTAGGCTGGGGCCCCGCGGGGCTGGCTATTCTGAGGCCCAACTTCAGCCTGCTGTGGCTGAGCGAGCAGGGGGTGGGCAGGGCCCCGGGTTGGGCGCCCACCTGCTGCCTGCCGGTTCCCGACCTCAGGCTGCTGCTCGTTGCGGAGATGAACAGCAGCCTGGCGCTCTGGCAGTTCCGCTCAGGTGGTCGCCGCCTGGTGCTGCGAGGGTCACCACTGCACCCGCCCCCGAGCCCAACAGGCAGGCTCATGCGTCTGGCTGTGGCGCCGGTTCCTCCCCACCACGTCCTGCGCTGCTTCGCGGCCTATGGCTCGGCCGTGCTCACTTTCGATCTGCATGCCTGGACTCTCGTAGATGTGCGCCGGGATTTGCACAAAACGTGAGGGGGATCCCCCTAGGGAGGGCCAGGCATGTAGGGGCACACGGCCCTCACACACAAGGCGATGTTTAAGTCCATTGGGCTTCTCCCATCCCCCACCTGTAGCACCATCTCGGACCTTGCTTACTGCGAGGAAGTAGAGGCAATGGTGACAGCTTCCCGGGACAGCACCGTGAAGGTGTGGGAGGCTGACTGGCAGATCCGGATGGTGTTCGTGGGCCACACAGGTGCTCTGAGTTCTCTGCACCCCGAGCCTCGGCCCTTTGCCTCCAGCCGCTCTAGGCTGTCCAGCATCTCCGCAGCTCCGGCCAGGCCTTGCTGCGCTGACTGCAACACAGGCTGAAGGCTCCCCTGCCTTCAGTCAGCCGAGTGACCTGCACCCCTCCCACAGGCCCGGTGACGGCTATGACTGTGCTCCCGAACACGACCCTAGTGTTGTCGGCCTCGCAGGACGGGACGCTACGCACCTGGGACCTGCAGGCGGCGGCGCAGGTGGGCGAGGTAGCGCTGGGCTTCTGGGGCCAGGACAAGCTGTCCCGGCGCGTGGGCCGTCTGCTGGCGCCGGTGCGCCCGGGCTGGCCGGTGCTGTCCCTGTGCGCGAGCAGCATGCAGCTGTGGCGCGTACGCGAGCTCTACTCGCCGTTGGCGCAACTGCCCGCCAAGGTGCTCCACGTGCAGGTGGCGCCCGCGTTGCCCGCGCCTGCGCACCAGTCGCTGCCTACGCGCCTCGTGTGCGCGTGCGCCGACGGCTCGGTCTACCTCCTGTCGGCTGCCACCGGGCGCATAGTGAGCTCACTGCTGCTGGAGCCGGAGGACTGCGCGGCAGCCGTGGCCTACTGCCTGCCGCGCGAGGCGCTGTGGCTGCTGACCAGGGCTGGGCACCTGGTCCGCGCCAACGCGGCGCGCTGCCCCATGAGCGTGCTGCACCGCGTGTGCCCGCCGCCGCCCCCTGCGCCGCAGCCTTGCTGTCTGCACCTGTACAGCCACCTCACGGATCTCGGAGGCGCCTTCTCCTCCTGGGAGATCGTGCGCCAGCACTGGGGCGAGTTGCGCTGCAGCTCTGTGGCCTGCGCCTGGAAGAACAAGAACCGGTGGGTGCGGGAGCCGGCGAGGGTCTGGCGGGCGGAAGGAGCGGCAGAGTCCGCGCCAACAGGCTCTTCCCACTCGCAGGTACCTGCCAGTGGTGGGGCACACGGACGGCACGCTGTCGGTGCTGGAGTGGCTCTCGTCGAAGACTGTCTTCCAAAGGGAGGCGCACAGCCCGGGCCCGGTTGTCGCCATCGCATCCACCTGGAACAGCATTGTGTCTTCGGGTCAGTAGCTCCCCTGCCAAAGGCCAGGCCGCCACAGAGCCCCCTCCCCTCCGACAAGGCCCAGCCAGATTCCGCTGCCCACAGGTGGGGACCTGACGGTGAAGATGTGGCGCGTCTTCCCCTATGCCGAGGAGAGCCTGAGCCTGCTTCGCACCTTCTCCTGCTGCTACCCGGCCGTGGCGCTCTGTGCGCTAGGCAGACGCGTCACCGCGGGCTTTGAGGACCCAGACAGCGCTACCTACGGCCTGGTGCAGTTTGGCCTGGGCGACAGTCCGCGATTAGACCACCGGCCCCAGGACGACCCCACGGACCACATCACTGGTGAGGGGGCAGCACGGGTGAAGCCCAGCCACTGCCCAGCTCCGGTTCCTGACCCTGAACCCTGCCACCAGGCCTGTGCTGCTGCCCCACGCTCAAGCTGTATGCCTGCTCCAGCCTGGACTGCACCGTTCGCATCTGGACTGCTGAGAACCGCCTCCTGCGGTAGGCTGGGAGGTGGGGAGGGCTGGGGTCTCCTACCTCTGCTCTCACCAGAGTCCACTGGCTGGACTGAGTGGAGAAGGCCTTGTCCCTGCTGAGCCTCGGTTGCCCTGGCTGCCTCTCCAGGCTCCTGCAGCTGAATGGTGCCCCTCAGGCCCTGGCTTTCTGCAGCAACAGTGGAGACCTGGTGTTGGCGCTGGGATCCCGCCTCTGCCTGGTGTCCCATAGGCTCTACCTGCCTACATCCTACCTAGTTAAGGTGTGTGGTGAGGACAGAGTGAGCAAGGTGGGCCCCCCTTGCCCACCTTGGGGGGCAGACCCAGGTTCCCCCAGCCAGGGATACAGGCTCCTTCCCCTATTCAGAAGATGTGCCGGAAGGCCCCAGACGTGGTGGACGACCCTCCGCTGCCACTGATGAGCCAGGAGTCACTGACTTCCGCCCAACTGCAGAGGCTCACCAACCTCCATGGGGCAGCCAGCCTCAGGTCCCATGCAGGCCTGCTCAGCCCTCCTGGAGGCCCTCCTTTCCCACCCTGGGTGGGGGCCTGGCGGTGTGGGGCCCTCTGGAGTTGATACAAGCCTGCCTGAGCCCTGGCACACCCGTTTGGGGTTGGTCCTTGTCCCAGCCTCTGCCCCAGCCCACTGGCATGCCACCCAGCATCCCACCTGTGCCTGTCCCTGTTTGCAGCGAGGCCTTGCCTCTCATCCATCGTCGGAGGGCAACATCTCAGCACCTGGTGCCGAAGGAGGTGGGGTGGGTCCTCCTTAGCCCGCCCTGCCCCGGCTCAGGCCCCAGCCCTCAGCCCTGGGGCAGGCCTGGGATACCCGTGGTTGCCCGGGCAGCACATAGCAAGGCTCAAGGAAGAGCAGGCTGATCCCTGAACCCTGACTCAGGACTTGGATGCCCTAGTGGCCCGGGACCGAGACCTTCAGCAGTTGAGGCTGGGGCTAGTGGTCCCAGCAGCCCAGCCCCCACCCTCCTGGCAGCAGCGCCAGGAAGGCTTTGACAATTACCTCCGTCTGATCTACGGCTCTGGCCTGCTGGTAGGTGTAGGGCCTCCCTCAGCCCAGCCCTGACCCTGGCCCCTCTTCTCCACCCACCTCTCCCACCTGGTCTCTGATGGTCTATCTGCTCCTTCTACCTCCCAGGGCATGCAGTCTGGAAGGGAGTCCCAGCAGTGGAGTGCCGGGACCCTCACAGTGGAGAGAGAGACCCAGGATGTGTGTGCTCTACCCCAAGCTGCCCACTGTCTTGCCCGGGCTAAGGTCAGCACTGCAGCCCAAACAGTGCCAACAGCCCTGTCCCCACAGGACCTGGGAGCCCTGGGCCAGCACTTCTCCCAGTCTCCCCGAGTCACAGTGCCGATCCCACCCACCCACCGTAGGGTGCACAGCAAGGCATCCCAGGTGAGGCTTCCCACCCTCCCACATGCCTGCTGGGCCCTCATGACCCCTCTGCCACCCTGTGACTCCTCCTTTGCCCCAGCTTCTGGCCCGCTCCTCACTGAGCCACTACCTGGGCGTCAGTCTGGATCTGCAGCTGCAGTTGGAGCAGCTCCGAGGGAGGACGACCATGGCCCTGGACCTGCCATCCTCCCACTTGCAGTGCAGGGTGAGGGACCCAGGCAGGTGGGGTACCACCTACTGAGGGGCAGAGCTGCCGGGGTGCTAGGGGCTGTGTTGTTCTGAGCCCCCATTCTGTCCCCCAGATCCCACTGCTGCCAAAGAGATGGGACAAGGAACCTCTCTGTAGCCTCAGGGGCTTCTTTCCTGCCACCGTGCAGCCCCACAAGGTGAGACTCCCTCCCAGCTCCTGGAGAGCCACTCCTCTCCAGGCATCACTCTTGTGCCTGCCATCTCCCCTTTGCTACAAATCTTTGTGTCCAAATCTGACCCAAGGGCCATGCCCACCTACAACCAGAGGGCCAGGCTGCAGCCTCCCACGCACCCCTCACCCCTCAGCCTTCACCCTCTGTCTAGCCCTGTTCCAGTACAGCTGTGTTTGTGGCCACAGGCTCCTTGCTGCTCTGGGAGCTGACATCAGGCAAAGCCAGTCCCCCCAGCCGGTTATGCCACACACCCCTTTCCCCCGTGGAGGCGCTGGGAGGGCAGGTCCCCTAGGGACTTTTCCCGGAAGATCAGAATCCCTGCCCTTTAGAGGAGCAAAGTCAAGGGAACCTGGCCCTTTAGAATCCACTGTCTTTCCACCCTCACGTACACCAGGTGCCCAGGCAGGCCTCAGCCCCTCCCCCAGCATATGCCCGGCACTGTCACCTGCCCAGGTGGGTAATTGACTCTTTGGGCCTGGGTGCCACCATCATGCTCTTCATTGCCCTTTCTTCAAGCTCCTTCCTTCCTCCCTGGCCCCTGTGCTTCTTTTAGACTTTCTTGTCCTGGGGCCGGGGCCAAGTCCTGTGAGGAGCTTGCAGGGTGTCAGGGCCCCTAGAAGCCAGCACTTCTCCAGGTTTCCCTTCTCGTTTGTCAGAGCTGATGCTCACTGAGGGCCTCGCCCCTGGTATCTCAGGGTTCTCCTGCCATCTGTGTTGAGAGTAGGGGTTGCTAGCTCAGCCAGCTCTCGGAGGCCTGGCAGGCAGAGCTGGACTGGCGGCTGAGGGGCTCTGAGAGGTTATACAGGTGACCAAGGGTGGTGTCCAGGCTGGGGGAATCCAGGTTCTCAGCATTCCCTGCTGTGCCCACCTCCAGCACTGCCTGAGGCCCATTTGCTTCCCCGGCTACGTGCCCAACTCCGCAGTGCTACAGCAGATGTGGCTAAATGCAGAGGTCAGCAGCCTCGGATCCCCGACTCAGCTCGCCTCCCAGAGAAAGCTCGAGGCAAGGGGCAGGGCTGGGGGTTTTCCTGGCAGGGGAGGGCTCTGCTGTCCTTGCAACCCATGAGGCACCATCTCTTGCCCCTCTGCAGCCAGGGGCAAGCCAGGATGCCCTGTGGTTGTGGCGCCCCAGGCCATCCCAAGCCCAGTGGCAGAGGAAGCTGCTCCAGTGGATGGGGGAGAAGCCTGGGGAGGAGGGGGAGGAAGAGGAAAAGGAAGAGGAGGAAGAGAAGGAAGACGAGGAGCCAGACCGGGCCTTGGTTTCCCTGAGCCCGCACTCCAACCAGCAGCTGGATTCCTGGGAACTGGAGGATCAGGTAGAGGCTCAGGGAGAGGCCCCAGGCCACCACGGGAGGTGGGCTTACACTGAGACCCAGACAGGTGGGACCTGCAGCCACTGCTGCTCCCCTAGAGTGCTGTGGACTGGACCCAGGAGCCCCGGCGGTGCAGCTGCAAGGCTGCCAGGACCCACCCTCATCCCTGGCACCATCATGAGAGTTTGCTCTTGGATGAGCATTACGGGCATCTGCCCAAGTTTCTGCATTTCTTCATCTACCAGACCTGGTTCAAAAAGTTGTTCCCCATCTTCAGCCTGCAGGTTGGAGGGAACTGGGGATGCATGAGAAGCATGGGTTAGGGTGAGGGACAGGGGAGAAGGTAGGGGCTGGCTTGGGTGTGACATGGGAGCAGGGCCTCAGCATGCTACCCTGCAGGCATACCCGGAGGCAGGCACAGTCGAGGGCCTGGCCTCGCTGTTGGTGGCCCTGCTGGAGAAGACTACGTGGGTCGACCGTGTGCACATCCTGCAGGTGCTACTGAGACTGCTGCCCAACATAAGCAGTGATCTCCAAGGCCAGCTGCAGGGCCTGCTCGTACACTTGCTCAACCTGGACCAGCCCCCCAGCCTCCAGGTGTGCCCCTTGTCCTGCCCCCAGTTTTCCTCCCCACCCACCGGCCCTCAGCAACCACATCCCCACCGCCTGCCTCAGGACCAGACGCAGAAGAAGTTCGTGATACTGGCGCTGCAGCTGCTCCTGGCCTGCTCCCTGGAGTCCTGGGATGTGGTGCTGGAGCTCATGTCCTACTTCCTCTACTCTCCCGTGCACTGCCGGTGAGTTGCGCTCCTGCCCAGCCCTCCCTGCCACTGGGAAGGCCTCTGGACAAGCCACATGCACCTGTCCCAGGCCAGAGCTCAAGAAGCTGCTGCACGGGCTGGGCCTTCAGGACCCGGAGGACTTCCTATTCAAGGAGATGATGACCTGGGTCCAGGGCCCAGACCTGGACTCCAAGGCCAGCCTGCGCACTTGCTGCCGCCAGAAACTGGAGGACATGATCCAGCAGCTTCAGGTTGGGCCGGCAGGGGCCGGGGGGGCCTTGGGAACCCTGTTGCCTTCTCTGGCTTTCTGCAAGTTCTGGGGTCAAAGCCAGCTGAGGCCACAGGCTCCTTCCTTGCCTTGCCCAGTCCTGGGCCTCCAGCCTCCCTGCCCTGAGCATCTCTAGGGGGTTCCTTGTGCAGCTGGAAGTCAGCAGGGGGTGTCTGGCCCGAACCAGGGACAGCCCTGGGACCTCCTTGTCAGGGGAGTGGCAGCCCCTGCCTTGGGCTGAGCATCGGGCAGAAGGGAGTTTCAGTGGCCATGTGGATGCTCAAGGAGCCAGGGTGCTTGGCCATGGGTCACCTCCTGACAGACAGAAAGCTTGCAGCCACTGTCTGCAGCCAAGTTGCTGGTGGTGCTGCCCAAGGTCTCCAAGACCTTAGCACTTTCCTCTCCTCCCAAGGAGACCCCATTGCAGACGTCAGTGGTCTCTGGGGCACCCACACGCGCCTCCGTGATACCCTCGGGCACCTCCTGGTCGCCCTCCAGCATCTTCGGGAGGCTCTCGCAGGTCTCAGAGGTGCCTTTGATGATGGTCTCACCTGCGGAGCCGCACTCTTTAGCCCCGGAGCTCCAGGCCCAGCGGACGCTGGCACCCACGCGCAGCTGGGGGACCCCTCAGCTCCATCTCCGAGTGCTCTCCGAGACGCTGAAGAGCTTCTGCCTGGAGCCCGAGGCCCGCCTGCACCCTGCCGGGCCTGCTCAGCTGCCCGGAGAGCCGCCGCCGCTGGAGGAGACCGACTGGTCGCACTCGCAGCTGCTGGACTTGGGCCCCATCGACGCGCTCAACTTCTTCTGTGAGCAGCTGCGGGCGCAGCAGCGGAGTTCGCTCCAGGAGGAGGCTGCGCACCCACACCCGCCAGTGCCCGACACGGTGGCGCCGGTGCCCGACATGGTGGTGCCACCTCCACGGGAGCACTGGTGCGCGGGGCCTGCGCCGGCGGGGCCTGCGTGGGGCAGCCAAGCGTGGGGCTGGGCCAGCTGAACCCTCCTCTTTGCCTCCAGGTACCACCCCATCCTCCGGCTGCAGGAGGCCAAGCCGCAGAGGTCCGCGAGGTCCGCGATGAGACTGAGGGGTGAGTGGAGCCAGGGGTGGAGACTGGACCCCACCCCACCCCAGCCCCCGGGGCCTCATAAGCCTCTGCCCGCCCCCAGGCCCCATGCTGTCCCGGCTCTGTGCGGGCCGCACCCTGGACGGCCCCATCCGGACGCTGAAGCTGCCGCTGCCGCGTGTGGAGCCACAGCCTTTCCCCCTGGACTGGCCCACGCCCCCGCGCCCGCTGCCCCCGCGGCTCCTGCAGCCGGCCCTGCAGCGCTACTTTCTGCCAGCGGACGCGGACCCCGACACCTACAGCTGACCGGGCTGGTGGCCTCAGCCCGCCTGGCTCTGGGGCCTGTCATTGGTATTTGGCCAAGGCCTGCATCGGGAATAAAGTCCAGAGAATTTCTTTCTGCAGGACGCCACCTGCTTTGGAGGGCCCCGGGCTGCGCAGGGCGTGTGGGCGTGCGGCCTGAACCCACAGTGGCGGCGGAAGGCAGGAGCCGGAGGCCTGGCGGAGGTGGCCATCGTGGGCACCAGCGTTCCCGGAGGGGTGGCCGGCCTAGGGCAGAGGAGACCATAGCGGGGCACCATCCGCTAGGCACTGAGCAAACGTTTTCTGCTCAAGTACTAGGTGTTGAGATGCGGGCTGACCTTAGAGAACGTGTCCTGGGCCAGCCCACAGCCTGGTGTGGAGGGGAGTCTGGGAGAGTCTGGGCGGTCACAGGATGAGCCTTCCGGGTCGATGCAGGTGAGACCAGGAGTTTGCAGACCTTGCTTTCGTTACTTTTATTCTGGAAAAGAGAAGAATTGACAAAGGCACCAGGAGCTTTTTTCTGAGCGGCAACGCAGAGGATCCTCTGACCCCTTTAGCCTGAAAGTCCCTAGGGGAGGGGCTTGGTCCGGAAGGGCTCAGCCTCTGGGCCGGGCTCCTCTGCCCTATGTGGCCTGGCAGGGCGCAAGACCTGTGCACAGAGCTCTTGGGGCAGCTCTGGGGGGAATCCCCGGCTTGTACACCTGTCTTTTGTGTTGTCTGAGCAGTGATTTCCCTCCTGTATCTCTAGCCTCTGACTTTACTAGTTTCTTCTTGATGGCTCTGGTTAGAATCGCTCCTCCACACCTTCCCTGTCACCCCAAACTGTGCGGTGGCTCTTGTTATGGGGCCACCAAATGGCTGCTCTTTCCCAGGCCGCTGCTTGACACAGTGGTGCCACCATCCCAAGAGCATGGGTGCACAGGACTGTGCGGGACAGCCAAGTTGCTGGGCCCAGCTGAACCTGCCTCTTCACCTCCAGGCACTACCGCATCCTCCCACTGCAGAAGGCCAAGGTTCACAGGTGTGCGATGAGACTGAGGGCTGAGTCTGTCACTACAGGACTTGACACTTTTTATAAAAAAAAAAGAGTAAACCTAGATACCTCGATCAGTGTCTAGTGATGTCAAGGCCCCCAGTTTGGGTTCAAGCCTGCTGGGACAGTCCTGCAGCTGCTGGGTCACAGAGTGGCCAAGACCCTCTGATTTTTGGTCAGGACACAGAAAGATAGCAGGGGGCAGGGGGGGATCTGAGGGACCCCACATGACTTACAATCAGACAAGGTAGGTCAGAGGATTTCTTTATGGCTATCTGTTTTGTTTTGTTTTGTTTTGTTTTTTGAGATGGAGTTTCAGTCTTGTTGCCCAGGCTGGAGTGCAATGGCGTGATCTCGGCTCACTGCAACCTCCGCCTCCCGGATTCAAGCAATTCTCCTTCCTCAGCCTCCTGAGTAGCTGGGATTACAGGCATGCCACCACGCCCGGCTAATTTTGTATTTTTAGTAGAGATGGGGTTTCATCACGTTGACCAGGCTGGTCTCGAACTCCTGACCTCAGGTGATCCGCCTGCCTCAGCCTCTCAAAGTGCTGGGATTACAAGCGTGAGCCACCGTGCCCGGCCTTCTTTATGGCTATCTCCAAGACAGCAAAGGCAGGGGAAAGTCCTGCCTTGGGGAGAAAAAGGAGGGTGGGAAAAGGTCAAAGAGAGAGATTCTGTTGTCTGAGTCTTGCCTCTGAGGCCTAAGTGCCCCAACATTATAACAAGGGATATGGGAGTTATAAGCCAGGAACTGTGGATGGAAACCAATCGACAGATATCATAATATCACACCCACACATCAGGCAAGAGACTTGTTCCTTAAAAATTATCTAGTTTAGCCGAGCGTGGTGGCTCATGCCTGTAATCCCAGCACTTTGGGAGCCCGAAGTGGGCGTATCACAAGGTCAGGAGTTTGAGACCATCCTGGCTAACATGGTGAAACCCCGTCTCTACTAAAAATACAAAAAATTAGCTGGGCGTGTTGGCAGGCGCCTGTAATCCTAGCTATTTAGGAGGCTGAGGCAGGAGAATCACTTGAACCCAGAAGGTGGAGGTTGCAGCAAGCAGAGATCACACCACTGCACTACAGCCTGGGCAATAGAGCGAGACTCTGTGTCAAAAAAAAAAAAATTATCTAGTTTAGGCCGGGTGTGGTGGCTCACGCCTGTAATCCCAGCACTTTGGGAGGCTGAGGCAGGCAGATCACTTGAGGTCAAGAGTTTGAGACCAGCCTGGCCAGCATGATAAAGCCCTGTCTCTACTAAAAACACAAAAATTAGCTGGGTGTGGTGGCACATGCCTGTAGTCTCAGCTACTCAGGAGGCTGAGGCAGGAGAATCGCTTGAACCCAGGAGGCAGAGGTTGCAGTGAGCCGAGATCACACCATTGCCCTCCAGCCTGGGTGACAAGAGCAAGACCATGTCTCAAAAAAAGAAAGAAAAAAAAAAAGGGCCAGTCTTGGTGGCTCATGCCTGTTATCCCAGCACTCTGGGAGGTGAAGGCGGGCGGATCACCTGAGGTCAGGAGTTCAAGACCAGCCAGACTAACATGGAGAAACCCCGTCTCTACTAAAAATACAAAATTAGCCAGGTGTGGTGGTGCATGCCTGTAATCCCAACTACTCGGGAGGCTGAGACAGGAGAATCGTTTGAACCTGGAAGGCAGAGGTTGTAGTGAACCTACATCACGCCATTGCACTCCAGCCTGGGCAACAAGAATGAAACTCTGTCTCAAACCCCCCCTCCCGCCACACACACACACACACCAAAAACAAAAAACAGAAAAACAAAAAAACAGCCTGACCAACATGGTGAAACCCTATCTCTACTAAAAATACAAAAATTAGCCAGGCATGGTGGTACACGCCTGTAGTCCCAGCTACTCAGGAGGCTGAGGTGGGAGAATCGCCGGACCCCGGGAGGCTGAAGTTGCAGTGAGCCAAGATCGCGCCACTGCACTCCAGCCTGGGTGACAAAGTGAGACTCTGTCTCAAAAAAAAGAAAAAAGAGAAAAACTTCTGTGGTGCGATTACCTCTCCTTTATGGAAACTCATTTAGATATCCTGGAAGTCTAACCTGATGAAAAAGAGTGCTTGAATTTAATAAGACACAGGAAGAATGTGTGTCCAAGTTTATAAGGCTACGCTACATTATAGAGGAATGTAAACAAGAAAACTAGTACCTTGAGGAGAACACGTGGCTCTTAGCCACAGCTCTGGAACACTGCTCTGCGCCAACACCTGGCCCACCCAAGTGGTCCCCAAGCAGTAGGGGCTCTGCAGGGGGAGCTGACCATTGCAGTGACCAGATGGCACCAGAGGGAATGTGACGGGGAAATATCCAGGTGGAGCTAATGCCTGCCTTGATAAGTTGGCCTCTTCCTTTTGTTCTTCAGGCCTACCGGTGGCAGCTGCTCCCTCTAATTTTTCCCTTGCTGGTTCCTATTTCTGTTATTCATCTGTCACCTGTGCAATCAAGTTCTTGAATTAAATTCTGTCTGTCAAAAGGGTGGTCACTATATTTCTGACTAGGGGATCCTGGTGAATCCTGGGAAAGCTGTTGTTCTTTTGGATGCTAGACTTGTATGTGGTTACCTACTTGAACCTACTTATTCATCCAAACAATATCTCAACTATCTTGTATTTCCTAAGCAGACAATCACAGCTTTGGCGAATAATGATGATTTCTCCTTTTGTAAAATATACATCTTATTTCCTTTTTGCTCTGGCAAGGACTACCAAAATAATATTAAAGGCTATCAATTAAGGCCGAGGCTGGTGGATCATTTGAGGTCAGGAGTTTGAAACCAGTCTGACCAACATGGTGAAACTCCATCTCTACAAAAATACAAAAAAATTAGCCGGCCATGGTGGCACATGCCTGTAGTCTCAGCTACTCGGAAGGCTGAGGCAGGAGAATCGCTTGAACCCAGGAGGCAGAGGTTGCAGTGAGCTGAGATCTTGCCACTGCAGTCCAGCCTGGGTGACAGAGCGATACCCTGTCTCGAAAAAAAGAAAAAAAAAAGTATCAATTATAGCAGCTTTTTTTTTTTTTTTTTTTTTTTTTTTTTTAATGAGACAGGGTCTCACTCTGTTACTCAGGCTGGAGTGCAGTGGTATGATCATGTCTCATTGCAGCCTTGACTTACCTGGGCTCAGGTGATACTTCGACCTCAGCCTCCCAAGTAGCTGGAACTACAGGCATGCACCATCGTGCCCAGCTAATTTTTGTATTTTTTGTAGAGACAGAGTTTCATCATGTTGTCCAGACCGGTGTGGAACTCCCAGGCTCAAGTAATCCTCCCACCTCGGCCTCCCAACATGCTGGGATTACAGGCATGAGCCACTGCCTAGCAACTACTCTTGTAACGGGACACAGAGTGAGTAGGGAATCTCTTATGAATAGTTATATCTACTATAAAGACATTGTAATCAAAATACTATTGATATAAAAATGGACAAACCCAGGCCAGGCATGATGGCTCACGCCTGTAATCCCAGCACTTTGGGAGGCTGAGGTGGGCAGATCATCTGAGGTCAGGAGTTCAAGACCAGCCTGGCCAACATGGTGAAACCCTGTCTCTACTAAAAATACAAAAACAATTAGCCAGACATGATGGCACGCAGCTGTAATCCCAGCTACTCAGGAGGCTGAGGCAGGAGAATCACTTGAACCCAGGAGGTGGAGGTTGCAGTGAGCCAAGATCTTGCCATTGCACTCCAGGCTGGGCAACAAGAGTGAACTCCATCTCAAAAAAAAAAAAAAAGGACAAACAGCAGTGGTACAGAATAGACAATCCAGAAATACATCCATTTATATCTGGACACTTAATATACATACAATCCGGCACTGCGATTCAGGGGGAAGATATGGTTGACTTAATAAGTGGTGCTGGCATAAGAGGCCGCCTGTGTGATGGGCAATGTGAATGGGTAAGTGAAGACACCCTGACGTTGACTCTTTGTGTTCAAATCCCAGCTCCTCTACCTTTTAGCTCTGTGAACTTCAGCAAGTTACCTAAGTTCTCTAAGCCTCAGGTACCCCATTTCTTTTTTTTTTTTTTCTCAGAGTCTTGCTCTGTCACCCAGGCTGGAGTGCAGTGGCACAATCTCGGCTCACTGCAACCTCTGCCTCCTGGGTTCAAGTGATTCTCCTGCCTCAGCCCCCCCAAGTAGCTGGGATTACAGACATGTGCCACCATGCCTGGCTAATTTTTTTTTTTTTTTGTCTTTTTAGTAGAGATAGGTTTTCACCATGTTGGCCAGGCTGGTCTTGAACTCCTGACTTCAGATGATCTGCCCGCCTTGGCCTCCCAAAGTGCTGGGATTACAGGCATGAGCCACCACGCCCAGCCCCAGGTCCCCCATTTCTGAGAGGGGAATAAAAATGCAAAGATGCCTCACAAGGCTCATGTAAGAAATAAATGAATTATTATATCTACACGATTTAAGGAAAATGCCTAGCGCAGAATATACTGATTAAAAATACAAGGCTGGACTCCTACCTCATGTTATTTACAAAAGTAGTTTCCAAATGATTTGAAGATTACAGTGTAAAAAGTAAAACATAAATATATCAGAAGACAATATAGAAAATATGTTAATATATTCATAGCACCCAGAGAAAGAAAAGATACATGTATTTATGGATTTTATTTTATTTTTTATTTATTTTTTGAGGCAGGGTCTCTATCTATCGCCCAGGCTGGAGTGCAGTGGTGAGATCTCGGCTCACTGCAACCTCCACCTCCCGGGTTCAAGCGACTCTCGTGCCTCAGCCTTCTGAGTAGCTGGGATTTCACGCACCTGCCACCATGCCTGGCTAATTTTTGTATTTTTAGTAGAGACAAGGTTTCACCATGTTGGTCAGGCTGGTCTCCAACTCCTGACCTCGTGATCCGCCCACCTCAGCCTCCCAAAGTGCTGGAATTACAGTCATGAGCCACTGCGCTCGACCTGGATTTTTAAAAATATGGCAAAAGACGCTGTAAAATCAAAGACAAAACTCAAAATGATCATATATTTAATTGTAAAATGTAAAACTATAAGCATTTTGGAAGAAAATACAAAAAAATCTTCTGGACTGTCACTCCTGTAGTCCCAGCACTTTGGGAGGCCGAGGCAGGTCGATCACCTGAGGTCAGGAGTTCGAGATTAGCCTGGCCAACATGATGAAACCTCATCTCTACAAAAACAAAAATTAGCTTGAGCCTGGGAGGTTGAGGCTGCAGTGAGCCGTGTTCTTGCCACTGCACTCCAACCTAGGTGACAAAGTTACACTCTGTCTCTAAAAATTATAAGAAAAAAGTAAAAATCTTCTGGACCTAGAGATTGAATGAGTTCTTAGACTCGACACCAAAAACACCATTTATAAAAGAAAAAAATCAGTAAATTGGATTTCATCAAATTTAAAAACTTTTGCTCTGTAAAAGACCTTGTTCAGAAGATGAAAAGATAAGCTACAGACTAGCAGGAAATGTTTGCGATCTATCCATCTAAAAAGGGATTAATATCCAGAATATACAAGAAACTCGAACATCTCAACAACAACAACAAAAAATCTGATTTAAACATGTCATACAAATGAACCGAATGACATTTCTCAAAAGACATACAGATGGCCAACAAATATATGGAAAAATGCTCAACATCACTAATCATCAGGGAAATATAAATCAAAACCACAATGAAGTATTACCTCACCCCAGTTAGGATGGCTATTGTCAAAAAGAAAAAAATAACAAATACTGGTAAGGATATGGAGAAAACAATGTACTGTTGGAAGGAATGAAAACTGTTACAGCCACTGTGGATAACGGTATGGAGGTTCTTCAAAAAACTACAGATAGAATACCAGATGATCCAGCAATTTTACAACTGAGAAATTTATCCAAAGGAAAGCAAGTCCGTCTGTGGAAGAGATGTCTGCGCCCTGTGTTTATTGCAGCACCATTCACAGTAGCCAAGATATGCAGTCAACTCAAGTGTCCACCAGCAGGTTAATGCACAAAGAAAACATGGTACATATATACAATGGAATACTATTCAGCCACGAAAAGAATAAAAAGCAACATGGATGGAACCAGAGGACATGATGTTCATGAAATAAGCAAGCAACGGAAAGTTAAATGCTGCATGTTCTCATTCACATGTGAAAGCTAAAAAAAAGCTGATCTCATACAAGTAAAAGGTAGAACAGAGGATACTGAGGCTGGGAAGGGAGGTGGGAAGGAGATAGGGAGAGTTTTGTTGAAGATTGCAAAATTACAGCTAGATAGAATAAGTTTTAGCATTCTATACTACTGTAGGATGACTACAGCTAACAGTTATATAGTTGCAAATAGCTAGAAGGAGGATATTGGATGTTCCCAACACAAATCAATGATATGGTGGATGTGCTAATTACCCTGATCTGATCACTATACATTATACGTGTTGAAATATCACTATGTACCATACGAATATATATAATTATTATTTATAAATTAAAAACCATCCCATTAGAAAACGGGCAAGTATCCCAGCACTTTGGGAGACTGAGGCGAGTGGATCACGAGGTCAATAGATCAAGACCATCCTGGCCAACATGGTGAAACTGCATCTCTACTAAAAATATAAGAAAAAATAGCTGGGTGTGGTGGCGCACACCTGTAGTCCCAGCCACTTGGGAGGCTGAGGCAGGGAAATCGCTTGAACCCAGGAGGCAGAGGTTGCAGTGAGCAGAGATCATGCCACTGCACTCCAGCCTGGCAACAGAGCAAGATTCCGTCTAAAAAAAAAAAAAAAAGACCAGAAAGAAAGAAAATGAGCAAGTCGGGGCATGGAGGTGTGTGCCTGTTGTTCCAGCTACTCAGGACACTGAGGCGGTATGATCGCTTGAGCTCAGGACTTCAAGGTTGCAGTGAGTATATAATGGAGCCACTGCACTCCAGCCTGGGTGACAGCCCGCGGCGGGGAATATTCTACCGGACAGCCCGCGGCGGGGGAATATTCTACCGGACAGCCCGCGGCGGGGAATATTCTACCAGCAGCTGGTCGCTGGTCGTTAAGAGTCCAGAGAATGAAGTCAAAGGCTGAAGAACTGTTCCTTACTGAAGGAGACGGAAGAGACTCAGACACATCTTTTGCGGAAAGGTCATCGTCATGGCGACAGGTGTGATTTGGAAACTTCATTGAGGTCTCTGGGCCAAGGCTATATGGGAGTTCTTTGTACAGTTCTTGTAACTATTCTGTAACTTTTTTTTTAACGGGGTCTCGCTCAGTTGTCCAGGCTGGAGAGCAGTGGTACAACCACAACTACTGCCACCTCGACCTCCCGGGCTGAAGCGATCCTCCCTGCCTCAGCCTCCTGAGTAGCTGAGACTACTGGCACGGGCCACTATGCCCAGCCTGTAACTTTGAAATTAGTTCCGAAAAGTTTGGATCTTTCCATTTATCTCGGGAATTGTTAAGGCTCCCCAGCTGGTGGTGATTGCGGACACTCCTGACACCATCAAAGCCAGGGCTTGCTCATCAGCTGCTGGACACCAGCGGGCCCTGAAGGTGCACACTTTTGTCTCAGTCGAAAGTAGCCACCAGAGGGCATGATTTACCTAATTATCCATAATACATATTCCCTGGGTCTGTGTGTCTCAAGCCTGTGCTTTCCTTTGGAGGGGTGGGCACTGCCTTGGACTCAGACCCTCTTCCTCAGTTTCCATGGGGTTTTCATGCAAATTTAAATTGGGATTGAGACCACGAAGTGCCCTTCCTCGGTCTTCCCCAGGGGTGAGTCCCAGCTCTTGGACTGTATGATGTGCTGCTCTGTGAGTGGCTTCATCCCAGTCTTTCGTGTGAAATAAAAATAACATCAGGCCGGGCACCCTGGCTCATGCCTGTAATCCCAGCGCTTTGGGAGGCCAAGGCGGGCGGATCACCTGAGGTGATTAGCCAGGTGTGGCACACTCCTGTAGTCCCAGCTAGTCGGAAGGCTGAGACAGGAGAATTGCTTGAACCTGGGAGGCAGAGGTTGCAGTGGGCCGAGATCACGCCACTGTACTCCAGCCTGGGTGACAGAGCAAGACTCTGCCTCAAAAAATAAAAAATAACATCAAGCTGGTAAGGGGATTATAACCTATGTAAAAGTAAAGTACAACAAATAACCCATAAATCAAGGAATAAATGGATAAAAATAACAAGCCTACATTAGAATAGAAGGAAGGTCTCAAATCAGTGACTTCAGCTTCTACTTCAAGAAACTAGAGGCCGGCTGCAGTGGCTCACGCCTGTAATCCCAGCACTTTGGGAAGCCGAGGCGGGCAGATCATGAGGTCAGGAGATCGAGACCATCCTGGCTAACACCGTGAAACCCTATCTTTACTAAAAAATAAAAAAAAAAAATTTAGCAGAGCATGATGGCGGGCACCTGTAGTTCCAGCTACTCGGGACGCTGAGGCAGGAGAATGGCGTGAACCCGGGAGGCGGAGCTTGCAGTGAGCTGAGATAGCGCCACTGCACTGCAGCCTAGGTGATGGAGCGAGACTCCATCTCAAAAAAAAAAAAAGGAAACTACAAAGAGAATGGCCGGCGTGGTGGCTCATGCCTGTAATCCCAGCACTTTGGGAGGCCTAGGTGGGTGGATCACCTGAGGTCGGGAGTTCGAGACCAGCCTGACCAACGTGGAGAAACCCTGTCTCTACTAAAAATACAAAATTAGCCGGGCGTGGTCGTGGGCGCCTGTAATCCCAGCTACTCGGGAGGCTGAGGCAGGAGAATTGCTTGAACCCAGGAGGCGGAGGTTGCAGTGAGCCGAGATCATGAAATTGCACTCCAGCCTGGGCAACAAGAGTGAAACTCCATCTAAAAAAAGAAAGGAAGAGGCAAACTAAACCCAAAGTAAGCAGAAGAAAGGAAATAATAGTAAGGTCAAGGTGGTAATCAGTGAAATAGAAAAAGAACACAGGCCGGGCACAGTGGTTCGCTCCTGTAATCCCAGCACTTTGGGAGGCTGAGGCGGGTGGATCACCTGAGGTCAGGACTTCAAGACCAGCCTGGCCAACATGGCAAAATGCCGTCTCTACCAAAAATACAAAAAATCAGCCGGGGATGGTGGGGGGTACCTGTAATCCCAGCTACTTGGGAGGCTAATGCAGGAGAATCACTTGAACCTGGGAGGCAGAGGTTGCAGTGAGCTGAGATTATGCCATCGCACTCCAGCATGGGTGACAAAGTGAGACTCT
This sequence comes from Gorilla gorilla gorilla, assembly GCF_029281585.2. Classification (NCBI taxonomy): domain Eukaryota; kingdom Metazoa; phylum Chordata; class Mammalia; order Primates; family Hominidae; genus Gorilla; species Gorilla gorilla. Next base: position 149,977,292 of record NC_073231.2, read on the forward strand.
GTCTCAAAAAAAAAAAAAAAAGAAAAGAAAAGAAAAAGAAAAAGAACACAATGGAGAAACATAAATGGATCCAAAAGCTGGTTCTTTCAAAAGACCAACAAATTGACAAACCTCTGGTGAAACTGACAAGAAAGAAGACACAAATTACCAATATCAGTAATGAGAGGGTGACATCACTACAGATTCTTTTTTTTTTTTTTTTTTTTTTTTGAGACAGAGTCTCCTCTGTCGCCCAGGCTGGAGTGCAGTGGCGCAATCTTGGCTCACTGCAAGCTCCGCCTCCCGGGTTCACGCCATTCTCCTGCCTCAGCCTCCCAAGTAGCTGGGACTACAGGCGCCCGCCACCATGCCCAGCTAATTTTTTTTTTGTATTTTTAGTAGAGACGGGGTTTCACCGTGTTAGCCAGGATGGTCTCAAACTCCTGACCTCGTGATTCCCCCGCCTCAGCCTCCCAAAGTGCTGGGATTACAGGCGTGAGCCACCGCGCCTGGCCATCACTACAGATTCTATAGATACTAAAAGGATAATATGGCAATGATGTTATGAACAACTTTATGCCAATTAATTTGACAATTTAGTTGAAATGGACCAATTCCTTGAAACACAAAAACTACCAAAAGTCACCTAAGGAAAAAAAACCTGAATAGCCATATATCTATTAAAGGAATTGAATTCTTAGTAGAAAATATTCCCAGAAAGAAAATTTCAGCCCAGGTGGCTTTGCTGGAGAGTTCCACCAAATGTTTAGGGAACAAATAATAAGAGTTCTACACAAGCTCTTCCAGAAAATTTAAGAGGAGAAAATATTTTCCCAACCCTTCTGAGGTCAACATTTCTCTGATACCAAAACCAGAAAAAGACATTACCAAAAAAGGAAAACCACAGACAAAATATTCTGTGTGGACATAAATGCGAAAATTCTAAACAAAATCTTAGCAAATGAATACAACGATATATAAAAATTAAAAGGCGCCCAGCCTTAGAGAATTTTTTTAATTTTTGAAATTTATGTTATCTATTTATCTATCTATCTATCTATCTATCATATAACTCTCTACCTATCAACCTATTTTTTGATTCAAGGTCTCACTCTGTCGCCTGGGCTGGAGTACATGGCTTTCTGCAGCCTTGACCTCCTGGGCTCAAGCGATCCTCCCACCTCAGCCTCCGGAATACCTGGAACCACAGGTGTACACCACCATGCCTGGTTAATTTTTTTTTTCTTTTTTCTTTTTGTTCTTCTTTTCTTTCTTTCTTTCTTTTTTTTTTTTTTTGAGGCTGAGTCTCACTCTATTGTTCAGGCTGGAGTGCAGTGGTTCGATCCCGGCCCACAGCAAACTCTGCCTCCCATGTTTCAGTGATTCTTATGCCTCAGTCTCCTGAGTAGCTGGAATTACAGGCACACACCACCATGCCCAGCTAATTTTTGTATTTTTAGTAGAGAGGGGGTTTCATCATGTTGGCCAGGCTGGTCTCAAACTCCTGGCCTCAAGTGATCTGTCTGCCTTGGCCTCCCAAAGTGCTGGGATTACAGGTGTGAGACACTGCACCTGGCCCTTGGCTAATTTTTTTAAATGTTTTTGTAGAGATGGGGGTCATACTGTGTTGCCCAGGCTGCGACCCTTCTTTGAGTTTCATGAGCTGTTGTTCTAGTAACTTTTCAAGCCCGAGTGGGTAATGGGGACCTCTGAATTTGTAGCTAGTTGGTTGGAGGTTAGGGTGGCCCTGGAAATCCCCAAACCTGTGGCTGGTGTCTGAAGTGAGAACAGTTTTGTGGAAGACTGTCCCCTCAACTTGTGAAGTGGGGCCTAACTCCAGGTAGTTAGTATCAGAAGTCGCTGCAGAAGGTAAATTGCCACGACCCTTTTGGAAAGTTGTCTGGCATAAGCACGTAAAAGTGAATATGTGCGTAGCCCTGATCCTAGAGACACTCTTGCACATGTACACCTGGAGACGTTAAATAAGGTTCTTAGCAGCATTTTTCATAATAGCAAAAATTGGAAATAATCCTAATGTCCAGAAACACGAAAATGGATGTATACATCCTGAGATACTCACACAATGGAATACTGCACAGCAATGAAAATCATGAATCCCACAAACATAATAATGAGTGAAAGCAGGTCACTATAAGCATGTACCTTTGGCCAGGTGCAGTGGCTCACGCCTGTAATCTCAGCACTTTGGGAGGCCGAGGCAGGTGGATGACCTGAAGTCAGGAGTTCGAGACCAGCCTAACCAACATAGCGAAACCCTGTCTCTACTAAAAATACAAAAATTAGCCGGGCGTGAGGGCGGTCACCTGTAATCCCAGCTACTCCAGAGGCTGAGGCAAGAGAATTGCTTGAACCCAGAGGGCGGAGGTTGCAGTGAGCCAAGATTGCACCACTGTACTCCAGTCTGGGCAACGGAGTGAGACGTCATTAAAAAAAAAAAGAAGGAAGGAAAGAGAGGGGCCCATGGGCCAAAGCCTTTCCTGGAGTCCAGGTGTTACTTACCCAGGCAGGTTTCCATGGTGAGTCCTTTTTTTCTGAGACGGAGTCCACTCTGTCACCCAGGCTAGAGTGCAATAGCACAGTCAGCTCACTGCAACCTTTGCCTCCCAGGTTCAAGAGATTCTCCCGCCTCAGCCTCCCAAGTAGCTGGGACTACAGGCGTGTGCCACCACACCTGGCTAATTTTTGTATTTTTAGTAGAGACTGGGTTTCACTATGTTGGCCAGGCTGGTCTCAAACTCCTGACCTCGTGATCTGCCCATCTGGCCACCCAGAGTGCTGGGATTACAGGCGGGAGCCACCGCACCTGGCCTCCATGGGGAGTTCTAATTGGTGTTCTCAGAGCAAGCAGGAATGAGTTCTGTGGATTTGTGTTGTGACTGAGAGGTGGTCATTGCAGCAGCATATCTGCACAGTCTATGCAGGGTGTAGGGGTCTCTGGGGCAAGTCAACTAGGTTGTATGTAGATGTCCCTTATTCAACCAGGAGGTGGTTGAATGAGGCAGATACCTGGGTCAATCCCACTGAAGAACTGGAGGAGGTGGAGAACTGGAAACTGTGACAAGGGTGACTGAGCCTTGATTTTGGAATGAGAAAATCCAACTTATATTCAAAATAGATGCCAAGGCAAAATTGCAATTCACTACACTTCCCATTCATTTTGAGCTCTTGAAGTTTTCCTTGACTTCCTTATAAGCTCAGTTTATATTTTAAAGGATGTTTCTTGTATCTTCTCTTGCATTTCTAGATTGTAGTAAGAAGTTTTTTTAGAGTATTTGGTCTACTATATGGCTAGAGGAGAAAAGTCTCTCCTAATTATTTTTTTCCATATGTTGAGTTTTTTTCTTGTCTATTACAGACATATTAGATTTCTTGTGACTTCTAATTTTCCTCTCATGTTTTTCCTCTTTGTCCTTTTATTTATTTATTTAGAGATGGAGTCTCACTCTGTCACCCAGGCTGGAGTGCAGTGGCACGATCTTGGCTCATTGCAACCTCTGCCTCCCAGGTTGAAGCGATTCTCCTGCCTCAGCCTCCCAAATAGCTGGGATTACAGCATACGTCACCACGCCCATCTAACTTTTGTATTTTTAGTAGAGACAGGGTTTCACCATGTTGGCCAGGCTGGTCTCAAACTCCTGACCTCAAGTGATCTGCCCGCCCTGGCCTCCCAGAGTGCTGGGATTATAGGTGTGAGCCACTGTGCCCAGCCCTATTTTGTCTTTCATTTTGGATATACTCTCAACTTTAACTTGTCAAACACTAATTCAATCTTCAGCCATATTCAATCTTCCACTGGTTTTGTTGTGTTGTATTGTATTATATTGCATTGTATTTATTTATTTTGAGACAGAGTTTCACTCTGCCCCCAGGTTGCAGTGCAGTGGTACCATCTTGGTTCACTGCAACCTCCACCGTCTTCGAGGTTCAAACAATTCCCCTGCCTCAGCCTCCCAAGTAGCTGGGATTACAGGCACGCAACACTGTGCCTGGCTAATTTCTTGTATTTTTAGTAGAGACAGGGTTTCACCATGTTGGCCAGGCTGGTCTTGAACTCCTGACATCGTGATCTGCCCGCCTCAGCCTCCCAAAGTGCTGTGATTACAGGCATGAGCCACTGGGCCCAGCTCTCCCATTGGTTTTAAATTCAGCAATCATGATTTCAGTGTTCAATATATCTTTGTTCTTTGATTGCTCCTTTATCATGACATCTGTTCTTGTTTTATGGCTGCAGTATTTTCCTGAATTTTCAGAGCATAGTAACTAGAATTATTTAAAAGTTCTGGCCAGGCATGGTGGCACACACCTGTAATCCCAGCACTTTGGGAGGCCAAGGCAGGCAGACCACTTGAGCTCAAGAGTTCAAGACCAGTCTGGGTAACATGGTGAAACCCCGTCTCAGCAAAAAATACAAAAAATTGGCCGGGCGCGGTAGCTCACGCCTGTAATCCCAGCATTTTGGGAGGTCGAGGTGAGCAGACCACGAGGTCAAGAGATCCAGATCATCCTGGCCAACGTGGTGAAACCCCGTCTCTATTAAAAAAAAATACAAAAATTAGGCTAGGCACCGTGGCTCACGCCTGTAATCCCAGCACTTTGGGAGACCAAGACAGGCAGATCACGAGCTCAGGAGATTGAGACCATCCTGGCCAACATGGTGAAAACCTGCCTCTACTAAAAAAAATACAAAAAATTAGCTGGGCATGGTGGCAGGCGCCTGTAGTCCCAGCTACTCGGGAGGCTGAGGCAGGAGAATGGCGTGAACATGGGAGGCGGAGCTTGCAGTGAGCCGAGACTGCACCACTGCACTCCAGCCTGGGCAACAAAGCGAGACTCTGCCTCAAAAAAAAAGAAAAAAAAATACAAAAATTAGCTGGGCATGGTGGTGGGTGCCTGTAATCCCAGCTACTCTGGAGGCTGAGGCAGGAGAATCCGCTTGAACCCGGGAGGCGGAGGTTACAGTGAGCCAAGATCATGCCACTGCACTCCAGCCTGGTGAAAGAGAGAGGCTCCATCTAAAAAAAAGAAATTAGCCAGGTATGGTGGCACACATCTGTGGTCCCAGCTACTCAGGAGGCTGAGGTGGGAGGATCACTTGAGCCTGAGAGGTGGAGGCTGCAGTGAGCCGAGATCGCGCCACTGCACTCCAGCCTGGGCGATAGAGCGAGACTCCACCTCAAAAAATAAAAAAATAAATAAATAAAAGTTCCCAGCCAGGTGTGGTGGCTCACGCCTGTAATCCCAGGGAGGCCGAGGAGGGTGGATCACAAGGTCAGGAGATCGAGACCATCGTGGCTAACACAGTGAAACCCTGTCTCTACTAAAAATACAACAACAACAACAACAACAAAACACAAAACAAAATTAGCCGGGCGTGCTGGCAGGCGCTTGTAGTCCCAACTACTCAGGAGGCTGAGGCGGGAGAATGGCGTGAACCCAGGAGGCGGAGCTTGGGTGAGCCAAGATCGCACCACTGCATTCCAGCCTGGGCGACAGAGCCAGACTCCATCTCAAAAAAAAAAAAAAAAGTTCCCTTCTGCTTCACATACTGTGTTACCTCTGTAAATAGGTATATGCCTTTGGTTTACTTAATATCTAGTGATTCTTGGTTTTTGTTCACATTCATTAGTGACATCAGTTGATCAGTTTGGGTGACATCATGGGTTTCCTCAGTATTCAGGAAGGTATTTTTCTCTCCTAAACAGAGAGTTGTCTGTGGGCTCATGGGTGAGTGCCAGAAAGCCAACAGGCTGCAAATAGGGTTGCCAGATAAAATACAGGATACCCAGTTAAATTCGAATAGAGGATACGGTATTTACTGTTTGTCTGAAATTCAAAATTTACTGTCCAGGATACAGTTAAATTTGAATTTCAGACAAACAACAAATACTTTTTGGTATCAACATGTCCCAAATGTTACATGGGTGCCCTCTTTTTAACAGCTTTGATATATAGTTTAAATACAATCAACCCATTTAAAGTGTACAATTTAAATGTTTTAGTACAATTTAAATGTTTAGAATATTTACAATTTAAATATTCACAGTTGTGCAACTACCAGCATAATCTAATTTTAGAACATTTTCAACATCCAAAAAAGAAAGCCTAAATCCATTGTCTCAGTCAGCTCAGGTTGCCATAACAAAATACCATAGACTAGGTGGTTTAAACAATAGAAATTTATTTTCTCACATTTTTGGAGACTAGGAAGAAGTCCAAGATCAAAGTACTGACAGATTTGGTTTTTGGTGAGTGCTCTTCCACTTCCTTAGAGGCCCCATCTCTAAATACAGTCACACTGGGGTTAGGACTTCAGCATATACATTTTTTGGAGGGACACTGTTCAGTCCATAGCACCCACTAACAGTCACTCCTACTCCCCTTACCCTACCCTTCCCTTGACAACTGCTAATTTACTTTCTGTCTCTATGAACTGTCTATTCCGGACGTGTCTTATAAATGGGATCATAAAATATGTGATCTCTTGTGATTTATTTCTTTCACTTAGCCTAAGATTTTGGAGTTCATATGTGTTGCAGCATATGTCAGTACTTTGCTCCTTTTTATGGCTGAATAATATCCCTTTGCATGGATTTATCTGTTTTATTTTTCCATTCGTCAGCTGATGGACATTTGGGTTGTTTCCACCTTTTGACCACTGTGAATAATGCTGCTTGTACACGTTCACGTTTCTGTGTGGTTTTCAGTTTTCATTTCTCTTGACTATATGCCTGGGAGTGGAATTGCTGGGTTATATGATAACTCTGTTTGCGTTTTTTTGATTTTTTTTTTTTTTTTGAGATGGAGTCTGGCTCTGTCATCCAGGCTGGAGTGCAGTGGCGCCGTCTCGGCTCACTGCAACCTCTGCCTCCTGGGGTCAAGCGAGTCTCCCGCCTTAGCTTCCTGAGTAGCTGGGATTACAGGCGCGTGCCATCGTGCCCGGCTAATTTTTGTATTTTTAGTAGAGATGGGGTTTCATCATGCTGGTCACTCTGGTCTCGAACTCCTAACCTTGTGATCGACCAGCCTCGGCTTCCCAAAGTGCTGGGGTTACAGGCGCGAGCCACCACGCCCGGCAAATGTCTGACTTTTTGAGGAGCTGACAAAATGTTTTCCACAGTGGCGGCTCCATTTTACAGTCTCACCAGCAGTGTATGTGGGTTCCAATTTCTCCACATCCTCATCAACAGTTGTTTAATCTGTGTTTTTGGCCGGGTGCAGTGGCTCACGCCTGTAATCCCAGCACTTTGGGAGGCCAAGGTGGGCGGATCATCTGAGGTCAGGAGTTCGAGACCAGCCTGACCAACATGGAGAAACCCCGTCTCTACTAAAACTACAAAAAAAAATTAGCCAGGCGTGGTGGTGCATGCCTATAATCCCAGCTACTCGGGAGGCTGAGGCAGGAGAATTGCTTGAACCTGGGAGTGGAGGTTCCAGTGAGCTGAGATCGTGCCATTGAACTCCAGCCTGGGCAACAAGAGCAAAACTCCATCTCAAAAAAAAAAAAAATTCTGTGTTTTTGATCATAGCCATCCTAGTGGGTTTTGCACCAATAATGTCTGCTACACCCTACTTTGCAAAACCATTATGACTATATATATGAACACTATGCAAGGTTTGCTCTCAGGGAAGCTTTGGAAAGGACCCGTCCAAGCAAGGCACCATGAAGCTTAAATTTTATTACCTTCCTTTAAGTACTGTTATCTTTTTTTTTTTGAGACAGTCTCACTCTGTCACCCAGATGGAGTGCAGTGGCACAATCTCCACTCACTACAACCTCCCCCTACCAGGTTCAATTCTCCTGCCTCAGCTTCCCAAGTAGCTAGGACTACAGGCACACGCCACCATGCCCGGCTAATTTATATATTTTTAATAGAAATGGGTTTCACCATGTTGGCCAGGCTGGTCTCGAACTCCTGGCCTCAAGTGATCCACATGCCTTGGCCTCCCAGAGTGCTGAGATTGCAGGTGTGAGCCACCGCACCCGGCCTAATTTACTGTTATTTATTTTATTTTTGAGATGGAGTCTCCCTCTGTTGCCCAGGCTGGGGTGCAGTGGCGCTATCTTGGCTCAATGCAACTTCTTCTTCCCAGGTTCAAGCAATTCTCCTGCTTCAGCCTCTCGAGTAGGCGGGACTAGAGGAGTGTGCCACCACCCCCGGTTACCTTTTGTATTTTTTTTAGTAGAGAGGGGTTTCACCATGTTGGCCAGGCTGGTCTCAAACTGCTGACCTCAGGTGATCTACCCGCCTTGGCCTCCCCAAACGCTGGGATTATAGGCATGAGCTACCGCACCCGGCCTAAGTACTGCTATCTTGAAGGAGGCAGACAGAAACCAAGCAGTCATGGGTGGCGGGTGGGCTGAGTCTCTGTAAGTTGCCCAGGGAAGATAGCTCTGACAAATAATTAGAAGTTGCCAGCCTTGTGTACAGCTGAGAAAAGAGCATTCCAGGCAGAAGAGACAGCAAGTGCAAAGACCCTGAGGCCAGAAAGGCCACCAAAGTTGTTTGGTTCCGTGTCCTGAGCTACCAGCTTGGCAGATGGCTGGTGCCCAAAAAATGCTGGAGTGAGGGAATGCCCTTCTTTTGCCCTCCCTTCCTCCCAGTCTGTGTGTCTCTAGAAGGTTGCTGCTCCGCCCACAGTGGAGGACACGTGAAGAACTGGAGTCCTTTCCTGGGGCAGACTCCAATACTGGGACAGAGAAACTCTTCTGCCACGACCATGGAACTGGGAGGTCCCAGTGTCTTTCTTTCCCAACTGCTCTGAGAAAATCGGCCAGTGGCAGGTGGAAATGATATGGAGCCACAGAGCAGCAGGGCAGCAGAGAGGGAGAGCGATGGTAGGGTAGACAGCACAAGGCTCCAGAGAGCTCCTGGATAAAGCAGTGCCGGAAGCTGGCTCCCTCCAAACCTCCATTTACAAATTTTCTCTTCGTGCAAGTCAGTTTGAGTTGGGTTTGTCACTTGCGACTGAAGACGTCCTGACAAATGCCCAAAGCTACCAGCTCAGAGATGCCCAGAGGCCTCTCCAAAGCTGCCTCCTCAGGTCCCCACTGGGGCCCTGTGTTGTCCTGTCCCTGGACGGCCTGAGCTTCTCGGTGGCCGTGCCAGCCTGGACAAGAGCAGGCCTTTCTTCCGAGAGGCCCGTGGCCACTCCCCCATTCAGCCCTTCTCTGACCCGACAGCCTAGTCTAGGAGCCGGGGCGCGGGCCTCAGACCCTCAGGGCCCACGAGAAGCCAGGGCCGGCTGACCAGGTTCGGCGTGGCCAGCGCCCAGGGGGAAGCACTGGCCGACCTAGCCGAGACTACATAGACGTTTCCAGCGAGTGTGGACGCGGGAGGCGGCCAAATCGCGCCGGGCCTCGGCCCCCATGGCTTGGGACATCACAGCGCTCAGTCTTCAACCTCCGCAGCTTCCGGCCAGACGCCGAGACCCATAACGCCCCGCGCGCGGCCTGGCCCCGCCCCTCCGCACGCCGGTCCCGCCCCTTGAGCCCAGTGCGCAGCCTCGGATTGGCCAGGGAGGCTTTCGCTCCTCTGGTGGGCGGGGTTGCGGGCCACACAGCGGACCCCTAAGCGGACCGCGGGCACCGGTCGGGTGGCAGCAGAGTGTCGCTCGACATGGGGGAGGCCGGGGCTGGCGCTGGCGCCCCGGGAGGGCCGGAGACAAGCCCGGAGGCGGAGGTGGTGAAGCTGCTGCCCTTCCTGGCGCCCGGCGCGCGGGCGGACCTGCAGGCGGCGGCGGTGCGGCACGTGCTGGCGCTGACTGGCTGCGGGCCCGGCCGCGCGCTGTTGGCGGGGCAGGCGGCGCTGCTGCAGGCGCTGATGGAGCTGGCGCCGGCCTCTGCCCCGGCCCGCGACGCCGCCCGCGCGCTCGTGAACTTGGCCGCCGACCCCGGCCTGCACGAGACATTGCTGGCGGCCGACCCCGGGCTGCCAGCGCGCCTGCTGGGCCGCGCGTTGGACCCGCAGTGGCCCTGGGCCGAGGAGGCGGCCGCCGCGCTAGCCAACCTCAGTCGCGAGCCGGCGCCGTGTGCCGCGCTGATGGCGGCGCTGGCGGCCGCGGAGCCGGCAGACTCGGTCCTGGAGCGGCTGGTGCGCGCGCTGTGCACGCCCGGCTACAACGCCCGCGCGCCCCTGCACTACCTAGCGCCGCTGCTCTCCAACCTCAGCCAACGCCCTGCGGCGCGGGCCTTCCTACTGGACCCCGACAGGTGAAGCCCGGGGCGCCCGCGCGGGCGGGGAGGGGACGGAAGTTAGCGGGGACGGCCCTAAGTGACACCTCCCAACAGGTGCGTGGTCCAGCGGCTGCTGCCCCTTACCCAGTACCCCGACTCCTCTGTACGCAGGGGAGGGGTGGTGGGGACGCTGCGGAATTGCTGCTTCGAGCACCGTGAGTGGTGGGTGTGGCGGGGGCGCGTTGCCAGGTGTGGGGACTGGACTCCGGGGCTGCTCTGGACCAGTTTCCATTGCCGTCTCCCCACCCTCACCATCCCTCAGGACATCACGAGTGGTTGCTTGGACCTGAGGTGGACATTCTCCCCTTTTTGCTCCTGCCCTTGGCTGGGCCTGAGGATTTCTCCGAGGAAGAGATGGAACGTGAGTGGCTAGTGTGGAGCCTCAGAGTTGGCCGGAGAGGAGGGAGGCCAGTGGAGGGAGAGAGAGGTGTCCAGGCCACAGGCTCCTGAAACTTTGCAGCAGTGAGTTGCTGAGCACAGGTGGGACTTACACAGGCAGAGCCTGGCTCAGCTGCCCAGCCCAGGGACACAGTGGCTCCCACACACTCACCCCTAGGGCTGCCTGTCGACTTGCAGTACCTGCCACCAGACAAGCAGCGAGAACCTGATGCAGACATCCGCAAGATGCTTGTTGAAGCCATCATGCTGGTGAGCAGGAGCCCTGCTGCAATAAGCACCACCCCGACACACACACATGAGCATGCTGACATCTGGGTAACCTCTTCCACCTCCTCAGCTGACAGCCACAGCACCAGGTCGGCAGCAGGTGCGGGACCAGGGAGCCTACCTGATCCTTCGAGAGCTGCACAGCTGGGAGCCGGAGCCCAACGTGCGGACGGCTTGTGAGAAGCTCATCCAGGTTGGTGCAGGGTTGGAGAGGCTGGGGAAGGGGTGTCTGTAGCTGGCCAGATGCTCACCTGCCTCCCGTCTGGCAGGTGCTTATTGGGGACGAGCCTGAACGTGGCATGGAAAACCTGCTGGAGGTGCAGGTGCCTGAGGATGTGGAGCAGCAGCTGCAGCAGCTGGATTGCCGGGAGCAGGAGCAGTTGGAGCGGGAGCTGGCCCCAGAGCCATGGGTGGAGAGGGCCACACCCACCTGAGGCCCCTGCAGCCGGATACCAGCTCCAGGGTCCCCTTTGCCAGGCTTCCTCAGACCAGGCCTTCCTGCAGCTGTCTACAGGCCCCTTGGGTCCCATTGTTCAGAGACTGTGCTCTTCTGAGAAGCAGAGCTATGCTTAGGCTCCAGTAAGGATTGGAGGCACGTCCCAGCCCTGTGCAGTGTTGCTACCAGCAAGGATGAAGGTTGTGCAGAGCAGTACTGTGAGGTAGGCACCGTGACTCGGCTGCCTGTGCAGAAGGTGGAGGTGGCAGGCAGATGGGCAGGGAGCCATGAGAAGACTCTTCCTGGGCACAGCGTGGGGACTGGACAGAAAACCACTGCAAGCCCCAAGGAGCCAGCTGAAGCCTCCCAATCCCCAGGGCACTGCAGAGTCTGGGCAGAGGTGGGTGCTTAGGTACAAGTGCTGCTTTGTCAGCCTCACTCCCTGCGGCTCTCAGCTCCCTGTTTCCTGAGACCTGGCCTCAAAGGGCTGACCCAGCCATACGTAGATCCTGGGGTCTTTCTAGGACTGTGCCTCCCTGCTTGACCTATGCTCCAGGACCCTGCCTTCAACCCTTGTCAGCTCCCTAAGTCTTCCTGTTTCCCAGTCTCAGATTGAGTGGGTGCTCTCATTGGCCTCTCTAGCTAGGCCGTCTCCCTGGTCAGCTTCCTTGAGCCTGGGCCACTCCTCCCTGGCCTTCTTACCTCTGCCAAGAGCCTCCAGATGTGCCTGCAGCCTGGTCCCTGCCCAAGCTTCTCCCCCAGCCACCCTCTGCCCCTGTGGTAGAGCCCACTATAGGCCCAGGCGCCTTACGTGCTTCTCCCCTGGACCTGTGTGCATCCCTCACCTGCCAGTTACGTGGCTGCCAAGCCCCACAGGCTGTCATGGTGGCTCTTGCCACACTCTTCCCTTCCTGAGCTGATCTGACCTCACTGCCACCTCTTGCATTGGGATCCTGAGGGCTGGCCCCTGCTCACTGATGGGCCCTCCCAGGCCCCTCGAGCCCTGGTGAAGGAGCTTAGCTTGTCTTCTTGGCAATTCACAATGCCTCACTCCACACCCTAAAAGTGGAGCGTCCCCTGTGGTCTCCTGCTGTGGCTCGGGTGCCAGGCGTCTCCCGCCTCCAGGATCTTCTCTCACCTGCCCCCATTAAAGCTCTGCCACTCATGCAGGCATGTGTGGACCATGTTTTCCCCTGGCCAGAGCCCCCACCTGCCACTGGAGGCCAGTTGCCCTCTTAGCATTCAGACGTCAGCACTGTCTTCACAGAATAAATGCTTTATCTGGCCTTGCCCCACCCACCCACCCTCAGTTTACTGGAGCGCCTCCTGGAGGCGCTTACTCCCAGCCTGGCTGCTACAGAGCTCTAGAGGACCAGCTGGGCAGAACCCACCCCTCTTCTGGGGTGCGCTTCCGGAGGCCTGAGCTCAGGGCCCGTATTCTCCTTGGGGATGCCCTGCTGCTGGGGGCAGTGCAGCTGCAGGACTGGCTGTTGGCGCTCTAAGTCTGTGCCAGGCTCCAGGTCATCCACGGATGCTGGAAGTTGGGACTGCACCTGCTTCTCTGCAAGGGGCCACAGTGGGGTCAGGTGGAGTGCAGAGGGACCACGTGCTGCTCAGTTGCTCACCCACAGGGCCACACTACACCTGGCACAGCACTGAGGAAGAGCGTGTTCGCTGCAGGCAGCATCCAGCAGTGTGCAGCTACCTGCTGCAGGGCCAGGCATGTGTTTGGGTGCAGCTGCAGCAGCCCCCGAATCAGGTCCTGGCACTGTGGGCAAGGGCTCACGGCTGCAGCCTCTCATCACCTCCAGCACCCACCCTCACCCCATGCACGTCACTGCCAACAGTGCCAGCAGCTTAGAGGGGTCAGTTCTGTTACCAGTGGGGAGACTGAGGCATAGAGGGGCAAGGCAGTGTGCCCTGGGCTAGTGCAGAGCTCAGGTTCGCAGCCACTGCCTTTCCTGAATTGCATTCTGAGTCAGGTCCTCCAGCAGCCCAGCTTCCCCAGCACTTGTCACTGCCTTGTGTGGACCAAACGCTTCCCAGCCTCAGCAGGGAGGATGCCAGGTTCAGTCTCTTCCACCACACGGGACTACCCTCCTGGGAGTCCAGGTCTCCCTGACTGTTGCTCTCTAGGCCTGAGCTAGGTGTGGGAGGGTCATGGGGTGGTGCTCACCTGGGAACAGACCTGGCCAGAAGGTGGGACCGCAGTGCATGAGGTGCAGCATGCAGTGGGGCTGGCGCTCCTTGAAGAGTAGCTTCCCACTCACCATGGCATAGAAGATGAGACCTCTGGGGGCACGAGCTCCTAAGGGTGTGGCCCCTCCCCAGCCCTCCCATGGGCCCTGGCCACAGGGTCGGGGTGCCCTGGGGGCACTCAGACTCCACAGGTCGGCCCATTGCCTGGGGTCAGGGCTCTCAGACTTCACAGGTCGGCCCACTCCCCGCTATACTTGCTGCTCATGAGGATCTCTGTAGGCTGGGGAGCCGCCGAAAGTGCTGAGCGGTGAGTTCCTGGGCCCCATGCAGCCTGCGAAGCCAAAGTCTGTACGAGGTGTGTGGGGAGGGTGGCACTATGCGTGAGGGGCAGGGGTGCAGGGAGAGGGACTTGAGGACGCCAGTCTGCAGGGGTGGCTGTGGAGGTTTGCGGGGTTGCATGCAGTGTGTGGCCGACAGCAAGAGTGTGGGTGTGGATGAGGTGGGCCTGGTCTGGGGGCACACGTGGGGGTTAGGCCAGTGATCTCAGGCCCGAGGGTAAGGGTGGCCTGCAGGCCTTCTGGGAGGGCTGAATGCAGGGGCCTGGCTGGGACAAGTGTGGGGTGTGGGCCCCTGCAGGTGGAGGCATTCAACCCCCGGGTGGGGGCTGTGGGCTCACCGGTCAGCTTGAGAAGGCCATGGTTGTCCAGCAGGATGTTCTCGCACTTCAGGTCCCTGCATGGGAGAGGGGAGGCGGGAGGTGGGGCTGACCTGGGCTCAAGTGGGCCTCTCTGTGCATGTGGGCAGACGATCGGCCCAGGTGCCGCCCTCACTGGTGCACGATGCCCACGCTGTGGCAGTGTGCCATGGCACTAAGTAGCTGCCAGAAGAGTCCAAGGGCTTCCTTCTTCTCCAGCCCTGGGCGGCAGAGGTGATCCAATGCAGCCTGGATGTGCTCCAGCAGGTCGCCCCAGGGCACCAGCTCCAGCACGAGCCGGCTGCTCTGATAGGTCTCATACAGCTGCACCTGCAGCCCACACACCTGCCATCACCCGGAGGCAGGGCCAAGGGTATGCTGGAACTGTCAAGGGTACCAGATCCAGGTTCCAGGATGGGGTTGGGCTCCAGCCCTGGGGCGAAAGGGAGGTCCAAGGTGGGAGGGGGCGGTAGTAGGCCTGGGGCAAGCAGCTGGCTGGGGAGAGCTACCCTTGGGGAGGCGGAGGGTGGGGACAGGCTGTGTCCAGGCTTCTGCCCACATGTTCAGGTGCTTGTAGGTAGCGTTGAGTGACAGAGATCTCACGGGGTAGGAGCTTGCGGGAGAACTCCACCGGGGCCTCGGTTGTAGAGACGATCTTGATAGCTATCTGTAGGGTGAAGGGCGCTTGCTGTGTGAGATTTGGTCCTTGAGGGGCTGGCTGTGGTAGGGCAGGCCCCTGTCCTTTATACACTTTGTTGGAATCCTCAGGGGGGACGCTGGGTGAGCAGTGCCCTTGGAGGGCAGTGATGACCTCCCTGCTCCCTCCTGTGCCAAGTACTCTGTGTTCGAGGGGTTTGGGAACAGGGGATGGTCAGCCTGCAGGAGCCACAGGGAGGCCTCTGGGGAGGAAATGGGAGTGGGGAGAGTATCAGGCGGAGGAAGCTGGAGCAGCTGGATGGTGCCTGAGTGGGTTTGGGACACGGAGGGGCCTGCTGGGGGGCACTGGAGCCCTTTGGGGAGAGAGGTAAGCCTGTCTTACCATGGCGCTTGCCCTGCAGGTGGGAGGACAGCTTGGGGTTGTGGTGCATGCACTCGTGGGTAGCATCGGCCAAGTACACCTTGGAGAAGGCCCCAGAACTGATCTTCTTGGAGGAGAGCAGGTAGCCATTGTCCTTGCACTCACGCACCTGCTCCATGAAGGTTCTCTGATCCAGCTTCTGCCTGCTGCTGCCCTTCACGGAGGGCAGTGCATGGAAGGGGGTGTGGTGGTCCAGTTTCACCAGTCTTGGGGGGCACAGCTGAGACCTGACTTGTGTCAGAGGGCAGGGGCCAGGGTGGTAGGGGGTGCTGGGTGGGAACTGCGTCCCTCTTGAGGCAGCAGCCACACTTCTGAAGACTTGCTGGGACTGCGGCAGAGGCAGGGAGTGATGGGGCTGCAAGCTCAGGGCGGGGGCTGGCACAGCTCTGGACTGGGCAGGGGGAGGGCCAGCTCTGGGAGAGGAGGGGCAGGTTCTAGAGTGGAGAATTCTAGAGCTGTACCTGCATTGTGCCCTCAAAGGGTGCGTCTTCTTGTTTTGAGGACCTGCCCACTCTGAGGACATCTTGTGGGACCAGTCCTGCCCACATGGGGCCCACTCTCTGTGAGGTGAAAACCCATGTCAAGGGCTACAGCCAGGGTGAGGCCTCTGTGGACCCCTATGGACGTGGCTGGCCACAGAAAGCCGTTAAAGAAATGAGGGTGGGGATTTCTGGGGCATAAAGACAGGAAAAGGGACACATACGTGTCAACCACCATTTCAACTGCACCCCCTCCTTCTTCGAGAGGATGCCATGGCCACACTCAGCTGGGCCCTAAGGTGGGCTGAGCCAGGGAAAGGCAGGCAGGAGCTCTGTCTCCCGGCCTTCTCCACTGGAGCCTGAAGCACCTCCTGCCCAGGCCAGCAAGGTGCAGGAAGCGTCCCACCTAGAGACCTCTGCAGACTTGACCACACACCCCAGGGCAAGCAAGGGCCCCACTCCTGAGCCTACCTCTGATCCTACAGTTCCAAGAGACAGAAGCCAACCTTGCCCCTCCCTTCTGGACCCCAGAGTGCCCTGTGGGCACTATTACTGCTAACGTTTGAGTGCCAGCTGTGTGCCGGGTGCCATTCTGGGCAGTCGCACCAGCTACAACTACCACCTGTAGCAGTCGTGCCCCCGTTCACAGAACACATTCAGGTGCCCAGCCTGTGGGGGCAGTTCACATCTGGGATCTCAAGTCCTAACACAACCAAGTAATCCTCGCTTTACAGATGATGAAATTGAGCCCCCATGGTGGGGAAGCCCAACCCAAATGTGTCATCTCTGCTGTGAGCTGGACAGCACAGCGGCTGTGGGCCTGGAGGGCAGGGCTGCCTGATGGGCAGCCATCCTGGGAATGTCTGCAAGGGTCTGGTGCTTGGTACAGACCAGTGAGTCTGGGGAATTGGGGTCTCCTCCACCGAGATCTGTGGGTGCACTTGGCATGTTTGCTGCAGAAAAGGCCCCAGAATGGGCTGGCTTGAACTGGAAAAACACACTTTCTCATCCCTTTTGGACCATGAGCTTCTTGAGAGCAAAGCATGTGTTTGATATTCCTTTGCTCACCCTCAGGCCTTGTTTGGCAAATTGCCTGGGATACAGAAAATAAGGACAAGGTCTGGGTGTAGTGGCTCATGTCTGTAATCCCAGCACTTTGGGTGACCAAGGCAGGAGGATCTCTTGAGGCCAGGAGTTGCAGACCAGCCTGGGTAACATAGTGAGACCTTGTCTCTGCAACAGAATTTAAGAATTAGCCAGACTTGGTGGTGCCCACTTGTAATCCCAGCTATTTGGGAGGCTGAGGCAAGAGGATCACTTGAGCGCAGGAATTTAAGGCTGCTGTGAGCTATGATTGTGCCACTGCACTCCAGCCTGGGTAACAGTGAGAGGCCTCATTTCAACAATAAAACCCAGCTTGGGCCGGGCGCGGTGGCTCATGCCTGTAATCCCAGCACTTTGGGAGGCCAAGACGGGCAGATCACGAGGTCAGGAGATCAAGACCATCCTGGTGAACACGGTGAAACCCTGTCTCTACTAAAAATACAAAAATAAAATTAGCCGGGCATGGTGGCAGGCACCTGTAGTCCCAGCTACTCGGGAGGCTGAGGCGGAAGAATGGCGTGAACCTGGGAGGCAGAGGTTGCAGTGAGCCGAGATCGCGCCACTGCACTCCAGCCTAGGGGACAGTTAGACCTCAGAAAAAACAAACTGGTTTGTGGTTGACCTGGGGGTTAGGTGTAGGGAAAAGAAAGAGAGATCAGACTGTCACTGTGTCTATGTAGAAAGGGAAGACATAAGAGACTCCATTTTTGAAAAAGACCTGTACTTTAAACAATTGCTTTGCTGAGATGTTGTTAATTTGTAGCTTTGCCCCAGCCACTTTGACCCAACCACTTTGATCCAACCTGGAGCTCACAAAAACATGTGTTGTATGAAATCAAGGTTTAAGGGATCTAGGGCTGTGCAGGACGTGCCTTATTAACAAAATGTTTACAAGCAGTATACTTGGTAAAAGTCATCACCATTCTCTAGTCTCGATAAACCAGGGGCACAATGCACTGTGGAAAGCCGCAGGGACCTCTGCCCTTGAAAGCAGGGTATTGTCCAAGGTTTCTCCCCGTGTGATAGTCTGAAAAGTGGCCTCGTGGGATGAGAAAGACCTGACCGTCCCCCAGCCCGACACCCATAAAGGGTCTGTGCTGAGGTGGATTAGTAAAAGAGGAAAGCCTCTTGCAGCTGAGATAGAGGAAGGCCACTGTCTCCTGCCTGCCCCTGGGAACTGAACGTCTTGGTATAAAACCCGATTGTACATTTGTTCAATTCTGAGATAGGAGAAAAACCGCCCTATGGCGGGAGGTGAGACATGTTTGCAGTAATGCTGCTGTGTTATTCTCTACTCCACTGAGATGTTTGGGTGGAGAGAAACATAAATCTGGCCTACGTACACGTCCAGTCATAGTACCTTCCCTTGAACTTAATTATGACATAGATTCTTTTGCTCACATGTTTTTTGCTGACCTTCTCATTATCACCCTGCTCTCCTACTACATTCCTTTTTGCTGAAATAATGAAAATAATAATAAAAACTGAGGGAACTCAGAGGCCGGTGCTGGTGCAGGTCCTTGGTGTGCTGAGTGCTGGTCCCCTGTGCCCAGTGTTGTTTCTCTATACTTTGTCTCTGTGTCTTATTTCTTTTCTCAGTCTCTCGTGCCACCTGACTAGAAATACCCACAGGTGTGGAGGGGCAGGCCACCCCTTCATTAGGAAAAAACAGAAACTGCTCCAGGCAATTTAAGCAGGTGGGATTGGTTGCTTAAGTGTTAGAAGGGCTTGAGAGGCACGGGGGCAGGGTGGAGTTCGTCGAAGGTGGGGGCTGCAAGAAGCGGCCACTCTAGAACCAGAGCCAGGTGGTCCCGACCCAGGGTGGCTGAGCCTCTGGGCTCTGCTGCGGAGCCTGGGAGCCTGCGGCCCCTGCGGCACACCTCAGCTCCCGCCAGTGGCAGGACACAGCTGGAAGCCCGCGAGTGTCAAGCCAAGTGATGACTGCAGGATCAGAACGGCCATTGGCTCTGTCCACCCTCCCTTTACAGTCTCGATTATCCGCGTCGTTGCCTGCACCTGAATCCATTCCCGGGGCTTCATTGGGCAGCCGTCCCGTGCTGGGCTTTGTAGGCAGCCCTCGGGAGCAAAATACAGACTCAGGCCTGCCCCCTGGCGGAGGGGCTGGCATTCGTTTGTGATGGGAGTGAAAGTGGGGCTGTGCTGCGCGCGGCAGCTGGTGTGCGTGAGGCGGAGGCCGCACCGAGACCGGGAGGGGACAGGGCCACAGGCGTGTGGGAAGCCGCCGCAGGGGCCGCGCCCGCATCCGCAAAGGGTACTGCGCTCTCCCCGGCGCCGTCCCCACAGCGGGAGCCCAGTCCCTTCGGCCAGGTGTGGACATCCTGCCCGCGCTGCTCCCGCCGCCTCCGCCTCTGCCGACGCCCAGCCTGGACGCGCGGCGGGCGCTTTCCTTCCTCACAACGCTCTTATCGCGTCCCGAGCTCCCGGGACCCCGCTGGTCGCCTCTTTCCCAACGAGCGCAGGGCCCTGCGAGTCCTGCCCCCCTCCGGGTGCCGCGGCCTCCAGCTGGCGCTTCCGGAGCAGACAGAGGGCGGGCGGGCGGGGCCGCGCGCGTCCAGGGCGGGCGTGTGCTTGCGAGCGGCCGCAACGCCGCGCCGAGCCCGCGTCCCCGGAGTCTGGGAGCGGAGGTCGTCAGGGCTGTATGCGTCCGACGGGGACACGGGGACTGCTGCACCCCGGGGCTGGCGTAGCTGTCGCGGGCCTGAAGGCCGCGCCTGCGCCGTAGAGGCCGAACTGGCGCTCAACAGACGGGCGGGGCCGAGCGTGAGGCGGAGTCTGCGCACTGCTGCTTTACAAATGAAGGTGGGCGGGGTGGAGCGAGCGTGAGAGACGTGCCCCCGACCAATAAGTGCAGAGATCGCTCGGGGGCGGGGACCTGCTGCCGCGCTCCAGGCTGCGGTTGGCCAGAAGGCAGCGGGGGCGGGCTCGGCGCGCGCGGCTCCGCCCACTCCGGGCCCCTGCTGGGCGGGAAGGCGGCGCCCCGGCCGAGGTGGCGGCGGCTCCTCAGGTAAACGGCGGGTGGCGATGAGCCTTCGGCGGCGCTGGGAAAGAGCCCCTCGGGGAAGTCTGGGCTGAAGAGCCTGGGGCGGCTCCCTTGGCGGGGCCGCGGAGGAAGCCGAGTCAGGAGGCGCCTCCCCAAGGTCACAGGGCGAACGCTGGGAGGGTCCTGGGTGTCGCGGGGACCTCGGCTCAGGTGTGCGCCGCGCCACTGCCCGGAAGAGAGGCCGGAGCTGTGCGGCTGTGCTCCTCCTCTGCGCCGCTAAGTCGTCTCGGCCGCGCGACCACCCCTCTTCGGGGAGCTTGGTGGTCCCCGGTGGCCGCCCCTCCGCGGGAGCCCGGTCGTCCCCGGTGTCCGCCCTTCCTGGGAGCCCGGTGGTCCCCAGTGCCCGGCCCTCCCCGGGAGCGCGGTGGTCCCCGGCCCTTCTCCCCCAAGCGGGGCCACCGGGGGTCCTCTCTCCGGGAAGCCAAGCATACGCCCGGAGCCTGCAAAGCCGGCGTGCCCCGGGCCTCCGTATGCCTTCCGTATTCTCTGACGATCGCGAGGAGGAAGGTGATTTGTCCCTAGTCACGAGGATGACTGGTCATAGCGTGCCGGGCATAGCGCTGGCAGGGCCGCGGGCAGCCAGCCCTCACTCAGCCAAGGTGAGACTTAGGGGCTGCCGGGCAGGCGTTGGCCGGCCGATCTGGGGTCGGATTTTCGGGCAGCGTCAGTGCAGCTGCAGTGTTAGGGTCAGAGGAAACCACTCTGCGGGCGCTGGTGGCTTGGTCCTACACACTCTGGGGAGGGGCTCCTTTGCCTGCTCAGCTGGGGAAGGGACAGACTCATAAACTCAAGTGCAGTGAGGTAAGCAGAAAAGGGGTACAGGGGTGTGGCCGAACTTAGGGATGTGAGCAGAGTTGGGTCGGGGACAGCCCTGTAGGCAGGGACCACTTTGGAAGGGGATGGTGGTGAACGCACACGATGCGGTAAGAGGCAGGCAGGGTATGGCCGGTGATAAGTCAGGTGAGGGTGGTGAGTTGAGTTTAGAGCTGTTGGGTCTCAGTGCGATGACCATGGATGGAGATGTCCCGAAGACCTCGGGTCCGGGGGAGGCGAGGGCTGGAGATGCGTGTGGGAATCGTTGTTTGCGGCATGTTTCATCGGTGGTACGTGTTTGTGACGTGGCTGCATGGACAGTCTGGGCACCCTAGGGTGCTGCTGTCAGCAGGATCTTCACTGCTCAGTCTCAGGCGCCCAGGGTCCCCGTGAACAGGTGTCTCTGGTCTCTCTTTGATGTCAGAGTGGAATGACCTGAGGCTAAGGTGTTTTTGTTAACTTGAAACTGACGTGCAGGCCGCTGTGGCTTGTGGAGACCTGCACCTCGTCATTTCCCACTGGCTGGGGTTGATTGCTGACTGCTGAGGGACACCAGAGGGTCAGAGGTGGAGGCTGTGGGGCATGTGCTTGCCTGAGTTCGTGGCTGTCTCCTGTGTCAGGAAACAGGTGCTCGTGCTTAGTTTTCTTTCCCAGGGTCCACAGAGGCCCAGGAGAGAAGCCTGGTTGCTGCCCTCTGTCTCGTAGCCCCCCTTTCACAGAGCTGGGTTATTTGGGGTAGAGATCCTCTGTCTGTGCCGGTCCACCCAGCTTGGTTTCTTTGGGGTAGGAGCACCAGGAAAGGCTCCCGTGGCTCTTGGGAGCTCCTAGCCAGTGTGCAGAGAACATGGACTGCTGCCCATCATGAGAAATGTGCTTTCTTCACTGAGCTTGAGGGGCCACCTGGTTTTGGGGGTTTGCACGAGCACCAGTGACACAGCTTGGTGTGGCCTGTATTGAGGAACCATGTTCTCGGTGGACTGTGAGCAGTGGGCTGTGGGATTGCATTGCCCAGGGTCATCAGCCTTATTGGTGACTTTGGAAGTTGATCCTGTGGCTGCTGTGCTGGGAGAGAAGGTTCCTTGGACCTGACGCGGGGGTGGGGCATTCTGTGACCTCCCAGTCTCCCTGCACACACCCAGCCCCGCAGGCTGGCTCACCACTGCTTCTGGGCTGTTGATTCCTGTGGCCTGCGCAGCCTCGCACACCCCCTCCTAACCCTTTTGGACCCAGTGCAGCAACTCTGTTGTGGGCACAGGTGTGGCAGCCATATACTTGTTGTGGCCGGAGGGCTTTCAAGACGGGAACTCTGGGCCTGGGATGGTGACTGGCGGGTGTTTACTAAATGTGGTTGAATTAACTGAAAAGGAAGCAGCTCTTTCATTCACACAGAAATGTGTGCTATGTAGGGAGAGAAGACCCTATCAACCCTGCCTGCCACCTTCTCCCATTCGTTTGCTTTTTGTTAATTTAACCAGAGCCCTGATTGGCATTTGTGTTTTTTTCTGACATCCCCATTACATACATGTGTGTGTACTAGGATGAGGGCATCTGTAGATAGATGTGGAAAAGTGGATGTTTAGCCACTGAGGCTTGTTGGGGCCGTTCTTCAGGTTCTGCTACTGGCACCAGCACCGAGTAGCCCCTGTCCTCAGCACGTCAGATGCTCTTGGTGTTCAACTGTGTGCTGGCCTCAATGCAAGTCTTTGACTGGTGACACTTTCTGCCATGTAGCCTACAAATAGAGGAGCTAGTCATCACTGATCATCACCATTTGTAGGTGGTGGGACAGTGCACAGGGATTTTCCATGCCTGCTCATGGCTTACTGGCTCTGCCACTGAGCCCTTATCCAGCCACTGATGCAGGAGTGCTGGGAAGAGAAGAGCATGGTCCCTTATGGAATAGGGGAAGGGAAGTGCTGGGTAGAGTAGAGCATGGTCCCTGGCTAGGGCTCCACTGCCATGGACCTAGGTGAGGACAGGCACTCCTGCCTTCCTGCCCAAATGTTACATTTCCCAAGACCACCCTGGCCTGCCATACCTGGCTCCTGTGTCTATATAAACCTGAGACCCAGGCCAGGCGTGATGGCTCACGCCTGTAATCCCAGCACTTTGAGAGGCCCAGGCAGGCGGATCACTTGAAGTCAGGAGTTCGAGACCAGCCTGGCCAACATGGTGAAACCCCGTCTCCACTAAAAATACAAAAATTAGTCGAGTGTGGCGGTGGGCGCCTGTAATCCCACCTACTCAGGAGGCCGAGGCAGGAGAATCGCTTGAACCTGGGAGGCGGAGGTTGCAGTGAGCCGAGATTGCGCCATTGCATTCCAGCCTGGGTGACAGAGCAATATTCTGTCTCAAAAAAAAAACAAAACAAAAAACCTCCAAGACGCTAGCAAGGCAGGGACACAGGCAGCTGGACATAGAGAGGAGCAGATTGGCGGAAGAAGACACAAGCAACTGGACCTCGAGGGGAACACGCCAGTGGAAGAGCACACCAACAGATGCCAGCACTCTGGCAGGCCATCGACTGGCTGGACAAGGTGGAGTTTGGCCAGGGCAGTCGGAGGAGAGCTGGGGCCGCCAAGCAGCCCAACTCCAGAGGAAGACCATCTCCCTTCTGGCTCCCCCATTGGCTGAGAGCTGCTTCCACTCAATAGAACTTTACACTCATTCTCCAAGCCCAGGTGTGATCCGATTCTTCCGGTACACCAAAGGGCAAGAACCCGGGATACAAAAAGCCCTCTGTCTTGCGACAAGTAGAGGGTCTAATTGAGCTGGTTAGCACAAGCTGCCTATAGACAGCAAACTAAAAGAGCACCCTGGAACACACGCCCACTGGGGCTTCAGCTGTAAACATTCATCCCTAGATACAGCCTCCCGTCTCTGTGCTCCCCTAGAGGTTTGGGCAGCAGGGCACTGAAGAAGCAATTTGCACCAACATCACACGCCCTGCGACGGGGACAAGGGGACCTTTCTGCAGCACCGTGCTGCACTGCCGTCGGCTCTGGAAGGGTGACTGAGTGTCTCTGTTCATCCTAGGGGCAGTCAGCACAGTCCCCATATGTCTGCCGGCAATCTCTCTCTCTTCTGAGAATTCTTGCACGTCCTTTGCTCTCTTTCCTGTTTATCTCAGGGATGTGCACAAGCTCCTTTGCATACAGTAGTCCTTCCCTGCCCACAGGGATATGTCTCATACCTATATACCTATGATAAAGTTTAACTATAAATGAAGCACAGTAAGAGATTGACAGCAACGAACAATAAAATAGAACAGTTTATGACAATACTCAAGACAGCCTGCAATTTAAAACATGAGTTCATTTCTGGAATTTTTCTATTTAATATTTTTGGACTATGTTTGATTGTGGGTAACTGAAACCAAGGAAAGTAAAACAGGATAAGAGGGGACTACTATGTTAATATTAGGCAAGTCATCTTCTCGTATATATTATGATTGGTTTATCATAACTGCCTTTTTTTTTATTAAAAAAAATTTTTTTTTTTTTTTTGGAGACGGAGTCTTGCTCTGTCGCCAGGCTGGAGTGCAGTGGCACGATTTCGGCTCATTGCAACCTCTGCCTACTGGGTTCAAGCCATTCTCCTGCCTCAGCCTCCTGAGTAGCTGGGACTACAGGCGTGTGAAAAATTATTATTATTATTATTTATTTATTTTTATTTTTTGAGACAGTCTCGCTGTGTCGCCCAGGCTGGAGTGCAGTGGCGCGATCTCGGCTCACTGTAAGCTCCGCCTCCCGGGTTCACGCCATTCTCCTGCCTCAGCCTCCCGAGTAGCTGGGACTACAGGCGCCTGCCACCAAGCCCGGCTAATTTTTTGTATTTTTTAGTAGAGACGGGGTTTTACTGTGTTGGCCAGGATGGTTTCCATCTCCTGACCTTGTGATCTGCCCGCCTCAGCCTCCCAAAGTTCTGGGATTACAGGCATGAGCCACCGCGTGTGGCCATGACCTCATATACTTTCTTCTCGTGCTGAGAACACTTAAAATCTCCTCTCAGCAATTTTCAAGTATATATCACGTTGCTGTTAACTCTAGTCATCTGTGTTGTGCAATTGATCTCTTGAATTTATTCTTCCTGTCTAACTGAAGCATTGACCCTGTGACCAACATCTCCCCAGTCCTCCACCTCTGCCAGCCCCGGTAACCACCGTTCTACTCTGCTTCTAGGAGTTCAACTCTTCATAGAAGTTGGGATTCCACGTGTGAGATCACGTGGTTGTCTTTCTGTTCCTGGCTTATTTTACTTTACGTAATGTCCTTCGGTACATCCCATTTCTCGCAAATGACAGGAATTCCTTCTTTTTTTTTTTGAGATGGAGTTTCACTCTTGTTGCCCAGGCTGAAGTGTAATGGCTCGATCTTGGCTCACTGCAGCCTCCGCCTCCTGGGTTCAAGCAATTCACTCGCCTCAGCCTCCCGAGTAGTTGGGATTGCAGGCACCCACCACCACGCCCAGCTAATTTTTGTATTTTTAGTAGAGATGGGGTATCACCATGTTGGCCAGTCTGGTCTCGAACTCCTGACCTCAGGTGATCCACCTGCTTTGGCCTCCCAAAGTGCTGGGATTACAGGTGTGAGCCACTGCGCCCAGCCTCCTTTTTTAAGACTGAATAATACTTCATTGTGATATACCACATTTTCTTTGTTTTATTTTTATTTTGTTCTTTCTTTAAATATATACCACATTTTCTTTATTCATTCATCCATTGGTGCACACTTATGCTGATTCCATATCTTGGCTTTTGTGAATGGTGCTGCAGTAGCCATGGCAGTGCAGATGTCTTTTTTGAGATCCTAATTTCATTTCCTCTGGATGCGTACTCAGGATCATTGGATGATATGGCAGTTCTGTTTTTATTTTATTTTTTATTTTTTGAGACAGAGTTTTGCTCCATCGCCCAGGCTGGAGTTCAGTGGCATGATCTTGGCTCACTGCAACCTCTTCCTCCTGGGTTCAAGCGGTTCTCCTCCCTCAGCTTCCCGAGTAGCCAGGACTACAGGCGCCCACCACCACACCTGGCTAATATTTTGTATTTTTAGTAGAGATGGGGTTTCACCGTGTTAGCTAGGATGGTCTTGATCTCTTGACCTCGTGATCCGCCCGCCTTGGCCTCCCCAAGTGCTGGGACTACGGGCATGGGCCAAAGCGCCCACCCTATTTTTATTTTTATTTTTTTTGAGATGGAGCCTGGCTCTGTTGCCCAGGCTGGAGTGCAGTGGCAAGATCTCGGCTCACTGTAATCTCCACCTCCTGGGTTCAAGCCATTCTCCTGCCTCAGCCTTCCGAGTAGCTGGGATTACAGGCACGTGCCACCACGCCGGCTAATTTTTAAAATTTTTTTTAGTAGAGACAAGGTTTTACCATGTTGGTCAGGCTGGTCTCAAACTCTTGACCTCAAGTGATCCGCAGCTGTAGACCTCAGTCTATGGTACAAACTAGGCAGTTCAACTTGTTCTTATAAAGTCATGGCTTTCTTCTGCTTCTGGGGAGCACTTCCAGCACCACTACTGGCACTTTGTATGGGTCCCATGGTGTCATCAAGGCACTGACTAAACATGGTGAAGAATGTGGGAGAACCACGGGCGACTGGTTTTACTGCAAACTGCTCATGTGGGGGTGATGGCGTCCCACGGTGTGTTAAGCAGATACACTCACTGCCTGAGCTCACTGCAGTAGCAATGAGAAGTGCTTTGGAATTATCACAGTACTACAGCATGTGCTACACTTAATTCTGTGTAGCTGTGATTCAATACTGCATCTTTTTTTTTTTTTTGAGACAGAGTTTCACTCTTGTCGCCCAGGCTGGTGTACAATGGCATGATCTCAGCTTACTGCAACCTCCGCCTCCTGGGTTCAAGCGATTCTCCTGCCTCAGCCTCCCAAGTAGCTGGGATTACAGGCATGCGCTACCACGCCCAGCTACTTTTTTTTTTTTTTTTTTTTTTTTTTTTTACATGGAGTCTTGCTCTGTGGCCCAGGCTGGAGTGCAGTGGTGCAATCTCAGCTCACTGCAACCTCTGCCTCCTGGGTTCAAGCAGTTCTCTGCCTCAGCCTCCCGAGTAGCTGGGATTGTAGGCACCCGCCACCATGCCTGGCTAATTTTTGTATTTTTAGCAGAGATGGGGTTTCACCATGCTGGCCAGGCTGGTGTTGAACTCCTGACCTCGTGATCCACCCACCTCGGCGTCCTAAAGTGCTGGGATTACAGGCATGAGCCACCACGCCCGGCCTAATTTTGTATTTTTAGTAGAGACGGGGTTTCTCCATGTTGGTCAGGCTGGTCTTGAACTCCTGACCTCAGTTAATCCGCCTGCTTCAGCCTCCCAAAGTGCTGGGATTACAGGTGTGAGCCACCGCACCCAGCCTCTCAATACTGCGTCTTTATGTTTGTTTAGATTTTTCTTGACTGCAGATGGCAGCATGTAGGGTCTGTAAGTGTGCATATATATTTTGATAAATTTTAACTTCTTACAACAGATTTGTGTATATTTCATGGTAGTAAATGATAAAATAGACTAGTGTCTACATATATTTTATGCATTCATGACATATTTCACATTTTCTTAAATTTTTTTGATATCTCTAGACTACGTTTGTCCATAAGTTTTTTCAACGTGTCACAAATCTCCAAAAAGTTTTCCAATATATTTATTGACACAAAACTATGTATAAGTCTCTTTGTAGGTCACTCAGTACTTGCTTTATGAATCTGGGTGCTCCTGTATTGGGTGCATATATATTTAGGATAGTTAGCTCCTCTTGTTGAATTGATCCCTTTACCATTATGTAATGGCCTTCTTTGTCTCTTTTGATCTTTGTTGGTTTAAAGTCTGTTTTATCAGAGACTAGGATTGCAACCCCTGCCTTTTTTTGTTTTCCATTTGCTTGGTAGATCTTCCTCCATCCTTTTATTTTGAGCCTATGTGTGTCTCTGCACGTGAGATGGGTTTCCTGAATACAGCACACTGATGGGTCTTGACTCTTTATCCAACTTGCCAGTCTGTGTCTTTTAATTGGAGAATTTAGTCCATTTACATTTAAAGTCAATATTGTTATGTGTGAATTTGATCCTGTCATTATGATGTTAGCTGGTTATTTTGCTCATTAGTTGATGCAGTTTCTTCCTAGTCTCGATGGTCTTTACATTTTGGCATGATTTTGCAGCGGCTGGTACCGGTTGTTCCTTTCCATGTTTAGCGCTTCCTTCAGGAGCTCTTTTAGGGCAGGCCTGGTGGTGACAAAATCTCTCAGCATTTGCTTGTCTGTAAAGTATTTTATTCCCACACATTAATAATGGGAGACTTTAACACCCCACTGTCAACATTAGACAGATCAACGAGACAGAAAGTCAACAAGGATACCCAGGAATTGAACTCAGCTCTGCACCAAGCGGACCTAATAGACATCTACAGAACTCTCCACCCCAAATCAACAGAATATACATTTTTTTCAGCACCACACCACACCTATTCCAAAATTGACCACATAGTTGGAAGTAAAGCTCTCCTCAGCAAATGTAAAAGAACAGAAATTATAACAAACTATCTCTCAGACCACAGTGGAATCAAACTAGAACTCAGGATTAAAAATCTCACTCAAAGCCGCTCAACTACATGGAAACTGAACAACCTGCTCCTGAATGACTACTGGGTACATAACGAAATGAAGGCAGAATTAAAGATGTTCTTTGAAACCAACGAGAACAAAGACACAACATACCAGAATCTCTGGGATGCATTCAAAGCAGTGTGTAGAGGAAAATTTATAGCACTAAATGCCCACAAGAGAAAGCAGGAAAGATCCAAAATTGACACCCTAACATCACAATTAAAAGAACTAGAAAAGCAAGAGCAAACACATTCAAAAGCTAGCAGAAGGCAAGAAATAACTAAAATCAGAGCAGAACTGAAGGAAATAGAGACACAAAAAACCCTTCAAAAAATCAATGAATCCAGGAGCTGGTTTTTTGAAAGGATCAACAAAATTGATAGACCGCTAGCAAGACTAATAAAGAAAAAAAGAGAGAAGGATCAAATAGACACAATAAAAAATGATAAAGGGGATATCACCACCGATCCCACAGAAATACAAACTACCATCAGAGAATACTACAAACACCTCTACGCAAATAAACTAGAAAATCTAGAAGAAATGGATAAATTCCTCGACACATACACTCTCCCAAGACTAAACCAGGAAGAAGTTGAATCTCTGAATAGACCAATAACAGGAGCTGAAATTGTGGCAATAATCAATAGTTTACCAACCAAAAAGAGTCCAGGACCAGATGGATTCACAGCCGAATTCTACCAGAGGTACAAGGAGGAACTGGTACCATTGCTTCTGAAACTATTCCAATCAATAGAAAAAGAGAGAATCCTCCCTAACTCATTTTATGAGGCCAGCATCATTCTGATACCAAAGCCGGGCAGAGACACAACCAAAAAAGAGAATTTTAGACCAATATCCTTGATGAACATTGATGCAAAAATCCTCAATAAAATACTGGCAAACCGAATCCAGCAGCACATCAAAAAGCTTATCCACCATGATCAAGTGGGCTTCATCCCTGGGATGCAAGGCTGGTTCAATATACGCAAATCAATAAATGTAATCCAGCATATAAACAGAGCCAAAGACAAAAACCACATGATTATCTCAATAGATGCAGAAAAAGCCTTTGACAAAATTCAACAACCCTTCATGCTAAAAACTCTCAATAAATTAGGTATTGATGGGACGTATTTCAAAATAATAAGAGCTATCTATGACAAACCCACAGCCAATATCATACTGAATGGGCAAAAACTGGAAGCATTCCCTCTGAAAACTGGCACAAGACAGGGATGCCCTCTCTCACCGCTCCTATTCAACATAGTGTTGGAAGTTCTGGCCAGGGCAATCAGGCAGGAGAAGGAAATAAAGGGTATTCAATTAGGAAAAGAGGAAGTCAAATTGTCCCTGTTTGCAGACGACATGATTGTTTATCTAGAAAACCCCATTGTCTCAGCCCAAAATCTCCTTAAGCTGATAAGCAACTTCAGCAAAGTCTCAGGATACAAAATCAATGTACAAAAATCACAAGCATTCTTATACACCAACAACAGACAAACAGAGAGCCAAATCATGAGTGAACTCCCATTCACAATTGCTTCAAAGAGAATAAAATACCTAGGAATCCAACTTACAAGGGATGTGAAGGACCTCTTCAAGGAGAACTACAAACCACTGCTCAAGGAAATAAAAGAGGATACAAACAAATGGAAGAACATTCCATGCTCATGGGTAGGAAGAATCAATATCGTGAAAATGGCCATACTGCCCAAGGTCATTTACAGATTCAATGCCATCCCCATCAAGCTACCAATGACTTTCTTCACAGAATTGGAAAAAACTACTTTAAAGTTCATATGGAACCAAAAAAGAGCCCGCATTGCCAAGTCAATCCTAAGCCAAAAGAACAAAGCTGGAGGCATCACACTACCTGACTTCAAACTATACTACAAGGCTACAGTAACCAAAACAGCATGGTACTGGTACCAAAACAGAGATATAGATCAATGGAACAGAACAGAGCCCTCAGAAATAATGCCGCATACCTACAACTCTCTGATCTTTGACAAACCTGAGAAAAACAAGCAATGGGGAAAGGATTCCCTATTTAATAAATGGTACTGGGAAAACTGGCTAGCCATATGTAGAAAGCTGAAACTGGATCCCTTCCTTACACCTTATACAAAAATCAATTCAAGATGGATTAAAGATTTAAACGTTAGACCTAAAACCATAAAAACCCTAGAAGAAAACCTAGGCATTACCATTCAGGACATAGGCGTGGGCAAGGACTTCATGTCCAAAACACCAAAAGCAATGGCAACAAAAGACAAAATTGACAAATGGGATCTAATTAAACTAAAGAGCTTCTGCACAGCAAAAGAAACTACCATCAGAGTGAACAGGCAACCTACAACATGGGAGAAAATTTTCGCAACCTACTCATCTGACAAAGGGCTAATATCCAGAATCTACAATGAACTCAAACAAATTTACAAGAAAAAAACAAACAACCCCATCAAAAAGTGGGCGAAGGATATGAACAGACACTTCTCAAAAGAAGACATTTATGCAGCCAAAAAACACATGAAAAAATGCTCATCATCACTGGCCATCAGAGAAATGCAAATCAAAACCACTATGAGATATCATCTCACACCAGTTAGAATGGCAATCATTAAAAAGTCAGGAAACAACAGGTGCTGGAGAGGATGTGGAGAAATAGGAACACTTTTACACTGTTGGTGGGACTGTAAACTAGTTCAACCATTGTGGAAATCAGTGTGGCGATTCCTCAGGGATCTAGAACTAGAAATACCATTTGACCCAGCCATCCCATTACTGGGTATATACCCAAAGGACTATAAATCATGCTGCTATAAAGACACATGCACACGTATGTTTATTGCGGCATTATTCACAATAGCAAAGACTTGGAACCAACCCAAATGTCCAACAATGATAGGCTGGATTAAGAAAATGTGGCACATATACACCATGGAATACTATGCAGCCATAAAAAATGATGAGTTCATGTCCTTTGTAGGGACATGGATGAAATTGGAAACCATCATTCTCAGTAAACTATCGCAAGAACAAAAAACCAAACACCGCATATTCTCACTCATAGGTGGGAATTGAACAATGAGATCACATGGACACAGGAAGGGGAATATCACACTCTGGGGACTGTTGTGGGGTGGGGGGAGGGGGGAGGGATAGCATTAGGAGATATACCTAATACTAAATGACGAGTTAATGGGGGCAGCACACCAGCATGGCACATGTATACATATGTAACTAACCTGCACAATGTGCACATGTACCCTAAAACTTAAAGTATAATAAAAAAAAAAAAAAAAACTATGTATAAGTGAACCCATGCAGTTGGAACTTGTGTTGTTCAAGGACCAACTGTATGATGTTAATTACAGGTTTTTCTTTGGTGTTTTTCTTTTTTCTTCTTTTTTTTTTTTTTTTTTTTTGAGATGGAGTCTTGCTTTGTCACCCAGGCCAGAATGCATGATCTCAGCTCACTGCAACCCCTGCTTCCTGGGTTCAAGTGATTCTCCTGCCTCAGCCTCCTGAGTAGCTGGGACTACAGGCGCCCACCACCACTCAGGCTAATTTTTGTATTTTTAGTAGAGACGGGGTTTCAACATGTTGGCCACACTGGTCTCGAACTCGTGACCTCAAGTGATCCATCTGCCTCAGCCTCCCGGAGTGCTGGGATTACAGGCCTGAGCCACTGCACCCAGCCAGTTTTTCTTAAGTAACAAGTTGAGGCCGGGCGCGGTGGCTCACGCCTGTAATCCCAACACGTTGCGAGGCCGAGGCAGGCGGATCACCTGAGGTTGGGAGTTCGCAACCAGCCTGACCAACATGGAGAAACTCCGCCTGTACTAAAAATACAAAATTAGCCGGGCGTGGGGCGCATGTCTGTAATCCCAGCTATTCTGGAGGCTGAGGCAGGAGAATCGCTTGAACCCGGGAGGTGGAGGTTGTGGTGAGCCGAGACCGCGCCATTGCACTCCAGCCTGGGCAGCAAGAGTGAAACTCCGTCTCAAAAAAAAAAAAAAAAAAAAAAAAAACACAAGTTGAGCAGGTTTCCTTCTCTTCCTAGTTAAGGTAGTTCCCTTCTCTTCTTGAGAATTTTTATCATAAGTGAACGTTGGATTGTGACAAATGCTTTTTCTGCATTTATTGAGATGATCGTGATGTGAATTATATCAGCTGAATTTAAAAATATTAAAACCAGCTGGGCATGGTGGCTCACACCTATAATCCCAGCACTTTGGGAGGCCTAGGCCGGCGGATTGCCTGAGCTCAGGGGTTTGAGACCAGCCTGGCCAACATGGTGAAACACCATCTCTCCTAAAAAAATACAAAAATTAGCCAGGCGTGATGGTGTGTGCCTGTAGTCCCATCTACTCAGGAGGCTGAGGCAGAAGAATTGCTTGAACGTCGGAGGCAGAGGTTGCAGTGAGCCGAGATTGCGCCATTGCACTCCAGCCTGGGTGACAAAGCAAGACTCTGTCTCAAAAAAAAAAAAAAAAAAAAAAAGAATTTGCACATCTGTGTCCATAAGGAATACTGCTTTGTAGTTTAATTTCTTTTTTTTTTTTTTTTTTCTTGAGACAGAGTCTCATTCTGTCCCCAGGCTTGAGTGCAATGGTGCTATCTCGGCTCATTGCAAACTCTGCTTCCTGGGTTCAAGCAATTCTCTTGCCTCAGCCTCCTGAGTAGCTGGGATTACAGATGCACACCACCACGCCTGGCTAATTTTTGTATTAGTATTATTATTTTTTGACAGAGTCTCACTGTGTTGCCCAGGCGGAGCGCAGTGGCGTGATCTCGGCTCACTGCAACCTCCGCCTCCCGCATTCAAGGGATTCTACTGCCTCAGCCTCCTGAGTAGCCGGGATTACAGGCGTGCGCCACCACGTCCAGCTAATTTTTTTGTATTTTTAGTAGAGAAGGGGTTTCACCATGTTGGTCAGGCTGGTCTCGAACTCCTGACCTTATGATCCACCTGCCTCAGCCTCCCAAAGTGCTGGCTTGAGCCACCATGTACAGCTAATTTTTGTATTTTTAGTATAGACAGGGCTTCACCATGTTGGCCAGGCTGGTCTCAAACTCCTGACCTCAAGTTATCCACCCACCTTGGCCTCCCAAAGTGCTGGGATTACAGGCGTGAGTCTGTATAGCTTTCTTACAAGGTCTTTGGTTTTGTTATGAGAGTAATGCTCAGAAAATTAGTTGGGAAGTAGTCTTTTCTTTTTAATTTTTTCAGGAAGAATTTGTGTATAGTTGGTATTATTTCTTCCTTACATGTTTGGTAGAATTCCCCAGGGAAACCATCTAGGTTTTATGGGAAGGTTTTTTACTATGAGTTCAATTTCTTTTTAGATATGGGACTATTTAGGTTATCTCTTTGTGAGTGAGGTTTGATAGCTTGTAGCTTGTGTCTTTTAAGGGATTTGCCTATTTCGTTTCTTTTTCTTTTTCTTTTTCTTTTTCTTTTTTTTTTTTTTTTTTGAGAAGGAGTTGCTCTGTCACCCAGGCTGGAGTGCAGTGGTGCAGTCTTGGCTCACTGCTACCTCTGTTTCCCAGGCTCACGTGGTCCTTCCACCTCAGCCTCCTGAGTAGCTGGGACTACAGGTGCATGCCACCATGCCCAGCTGATTTTTGTACTTTTGGTAGAGATGGGGTTTTGCCATGTTGCCCAGGTGGTCTTGAACTCCTGAGCTTGAGTGATCCACCTGCCTTGGCCTCCCAAAATGCTGGGATTACAGGCATGAGCCACTGCGCCTGGCCATCTATTTCTTTCTTTTTTTTTTTTTTTTTTTTTTGAGATGGAGTCTGGCTCTGTCGCCCAGGTTGGAGTGCAGTGGTGCTATCTTGGCTCACTGCAAACTCCGCCCCCTGGGTTCAAGCAATTCTCCTGTCTCAGCCTCCCAAGTAGCTGGGACTACAGGTGCATACCACCATGTCCAGCTAATTTTTGTATTTTTAGTAGAGTTGGGGTTTCACCATACTGGCTGGGCTGGTCTCGAACTCCTGAACTCAGGTGATCCACGTGCTTCAGCCTCCCAAAGTGCTAGGATTACAGGCATGAGCCACCACGCCTGGCCTCTAGTTTCTTAAGGTAGAAGTTGAACTCTGTTTTTTTCCTGTACATTCTCTGTATACTTTAATCATTCTTCTTTTCTAAAAAGACATTTAGTGCTATAAGTTTCCACACATTTTGATATGTCTTTTCATTTTCATTCACTTCAGCGTGCTTTGTAATTTCACTTTTGATTCCTTTTTAGGCCCATGCGTTATTTCAAAGCATATTAAATAGTTTTGAAACTCCTGGGGATTTCTCAGATATCTTTCTCTTATTGATATATTTAATTCCACTGTGGTCAGAGAACATACTTTGTATGCATTGAATTCTTTTACGCTTTTTTTTTTTAAATTTTTAGCGACAGGATCTTACTCCTGTCGCTGAGGCTGGAGCGCAGTGGTGTGATCTCTGCTCACTGCAGCATTGACCTCCTGGGCTCAAGTGATCCTCCTGCCTCCCGCTACAGGCACGCGCCACCACACCCAGCTAGTTTTTGTATTTTTTGTAGAGACAGGGCTTCGCTGTGTTACCCAGGCTGGTTTTGAACTCCTGAGCTCAAGCATTTAACCTGCCTCATAACCTCCCAAAGTGCCAAGATTACAGGTATGAGCCACTCTGCCTGGCCGAATTTTCTGTTCACTTGTTCTAACAGAGACAGAGGGCTGGGCACAGTGGCTCACGCCTGTAATCCCAGCACTTTGGGAGGCCGAGGTGGGTGGATCACCTGAGGTCAGGAGTTCGAGACCAGCCTGGCCAACGTGGTGAAACCCCACCTCTACTAAAAATACAAAAATTAGCCAGGTATGGTGGCCCGTGCCTGTAGTCCCAGCTCCTGGGGAGGCTGAGGAAGGAGAATCACTTAAACCTGGAAGGCAGAGGTTGTAGTGAGCCGATATCCTGCCATTGTACTCCAGCCTGGGCGACAAAAGCGAAACTCCGTGTCAAAAAGAAAGGAGAGAGAGATGTTGAAATCTATATTGCAATTTAGATTGGTCTGTTGTTCCTTGCATTTTTATTAGTTTTGGCTTTGTGTATTTTGAAGCTCTGTTACCAGGTAAAAATGTTTAGGATACTTAATATTTCTGAAATCTAGTTTGTCTAATGTGACTCCAGCTTTCTTGTAACTAATGCCAGCCATGTTTTTCTTTGCCCATCCTTTTGCTTTTAACCTCCTAGTGTTAACATATTTAATCTTTCCTGTAGTTTCTCAAACATATGAAATAGTTTTAATAACTAATGTCTGTGTCTCTGAACTCTTTCCTTTGTGTTATTTCTGGGTCAGTTTGTATTGGTTGGTTCATCCTCACAATGGGTTGGATTTTCTTGCTTCTTTGCACGCCTGGTAATTTTTTTTTTTTTTTGAGACGGATTCTCGCTTTGTCGCCCAGGCTGGAGTGCAGTGGTGCGATCTTGGCTCACTGCAAGCTCCGCCTCCTGGGTTCACGCCATTCTCCTGCCTCAGCCTCCTGAGTAGCTGGGACTACAGGTGCTCACCACCACACCCTGTCTAATTTATTGTATTTTTTAGTAGAGACAGGGTTTCACCGTGTTAGCCAGGATGGTCTTGATCTCCTGACCTCGTGATCCACCCGCCTCAGCCTCCCAAAGTGCTGGGATTACAGGCGTGAGCCACCGCGCCCAGCCCACGCCTGGTAATTTTTGACTGGATGCCAGGCGTTGCTTTTGCCTTGGTGTTGCTGGATATTTTTGTGTTTCTGTTAGTATTCATGAGCTTTGTGCTGGGAGCTGGCTAAGTTACTAGGGAAGAGTTTGATCTTGTCAGACCTTTCTTTTAGCTTTGTTAGGTGAGACCAGAATGACGTTTAGTCTAGGACTGATTTGGTTGTTTACTGAGGTGGAATCCTGAGCTCTGCCTGGTGCCCCATGAGTCATGACGCTTTCCACGCTTTCCACTCCGGCTGCTGGGAGCAGGCCCCATTCCTGGACCTGTGGAAGCCCTGGACATTGCTTCTCCTAATCCCTTTGTGTGGCTCTTTCTGCAGCCTTGGACAGTTTGTTCTCCTACAAGGCATTTGTCTTAGTTTTCTAATGCTGATGCAATGCATTATCACAAACTTAGTGCCTTAAGCAACACAAATTTATTACCATAAAGTTTTTGGAGTCAGAAGTCTACCAAGGGTCCCACCGGCTAGAACCCAGGCGGCGGGGGCTGCTTCCCTTCCTGGTGCGCCTGGGAAGGATTGCTTCTGCTGTCTTAGGTTCCTGGCAGAATTTGTTTCTTTGCATCTGTAGGACGGAAGCTCCTGTTTTCTTGTCAGCCGCCAGCTGAGGGCCATTCGCAGCTTCTCCAGGCCACCTGCATTCCTCGTCTCAGAGCCTCCCTCCTGCATCCTCCAAGCCAGCAGTTGTGGGGTGAGTCCTTCTCGCGCTTCAAATTTCTCCTCCCCCGTCTTCCGTCTCTTCTCTTTCACCCACCTGGGAAAGGTTCTCTGCTTTTAAGGACTCGTGATTAGTTTGGTCTCACCCAGGTAATCCAGGATAATCTCCCTGTCTCAGGGCCTGTACCCTTAATCTCATCTACTGAATCCCCTTTGCTGTGTAAGGGTTCATACACACAGGTTCTGGGGATTAGGGTGTGGGCAGCTTTGGGGCTATTATTCTGCTGACCAGTAACTTGCTGAGTGCCCAGGGAACCCGCTGCAGGTCTCTAAAGTTCTCTCTGGGCAGCGCTTTCTCTGGTATGAGAGACTGCAGACTCCGGCCGCCTTGGTATCGGCCAGCACTCCCCGTTCTGTCTCATCAGCTTAGGTGTTTTGCTGGGCCCTAGGACTGGGTCCTCTCCCCAGGCAGTGAGCTGGGCTCTTAGGGCTCCGCCTCATTTCCTACCTCTCAGGCCGCACAGTCCTTCATTTTCTGATGTCCATTGTCCTGAGAAACAGTGGTTTCTTGTGTCTCGTCCAGTTTTTTAGTTGTCCTGTGATTCTTGCCTGGGCCGGGAGCAGGCAAGTCCAAGTCCGTGTGCCCATTTGTTTTTTAGCTCCTGTTTGAGTTGGGCGAGCGTGGCTGCTGCACTGGAAGGGGTGCTGCACGGTCGTGGACTGGCGTTGGTTCTGCCCGGACGGAGCTGGGCAGTGCTGGCTACCCGCAGGGCACAGCCTCTGGTCCCAGAGCCCGGCCACTCAGCCCAGCTTCTCCGCCTCCCAGCTCAGCTCAGGCCTGGGAACTCTGGCCTGTGATGCTCCACGTCAGGCGTGCCCTTGTCTCTGGGAAGTGTGTGCTGTGGGCGCTTTCACGGGTTTTCTGCCCTGCCTGGGAGCCACTGCCCTCTTCAGCTCTTAACTCTTCCACAGCTTTGGATCTTTATGGAATATGTTTTTTTGTTTTTCTTTTCTTTTTTTTTTTTTTTTTAGACAGAGTCTCACTCTGTCGCCCAGGCGGAGTGCAGTGGCACGATCTCAGCTCACTGCGACCTCCACCTCCCGGGTTCAAGCGATTCTTCTGCCTCAGCCTCCTGTGTAGCTGGGATTACAGGCACGCGCCACCACACCCAGCTAATTTTTGTATTTTTTTGGTACAGACTGGATTTTACCATGTTAGCCAGGCTGGTCTTGAAATCCTGACCTCAGATGATCTGCCCGCCTCAGCATCCCAAAGTGCTGGGATTACAGATATGAGCCACTGCGCCCAGCCCTGTTTTTCTTTTCTTTTTTTTTGAGACAGGGCTCGCTCTGTTGCCCAGGCTGGAGTATAGTGCAGTGGTGCAATCTCAGTTCACTGTAACCTCCGCCTCCCAGGTTCAAGCAATTCTCCTACCTCAGCCTCCTGCGTAGCTGGGATTACAGGCGTGAGCCACCAGACTGGCTAATTTTTTTGTATTTTTAGTAGAGGTGGTGTGTCACCATGTTGGCCAGGCTGGTCTTAAACTCCTGGCCTCAAGTGGTCCACCTGCTTCAGCCTCCCAAAGTGCTGGAATTACAGGCATGAGCCACTGCACCCGGCCCATGATGTCTTTTTTCTTTCTTTCTTTTGTTTTTTTTTTTTCTCTGAGACAGAGTCTCACTCTGTCGCTCAGGCTGCAGTGCAGTGGTGTGTCCTTGGCTCACTACAACCTCCACTTCCCAGGTTCAAGCGATTCTCATGCCTCAGCTCCCTGAGTAGCTGGGACTAAAGGTGCCTGCCACCACGACCGGCTAATTTTTGTGTTTTTAGTACAGACAGAGTTTCATCATATTGGCCAGGCTGGTCTCGAACTCCTGACCTCAAACAATCCACCCACCTTGGCCTCCCAAAGTGCTGGATTACAGGCATGAGCCATCGCTCTTGGCCAAGATTTCTATGATTTCTTACTTTGCCTCCAACCCATGTGTGCACAGCGCAGGGAGGTGTCCTGGCTCGTCAGGGATGGGTCATGGTGTCTCTCCTTCATTTTTCTCTGGAGTATGTTAGGAAGGAATGGTGGATGGGAGGTGATCAAGGGAATTAAGGGGCTGGTGGGAGCCTCTGAGAACAGAGAATGTGAGTGTTAGGATGCTGGCTGCCATGCTCATGGTGGGCCTGTGGCCCGTCTGATGACGTAGGTCCTCAGAAAGTGTGACACAAGACTTGAATGTGTGTCCGTGGTGAAGAGGCAGAGGGAACTTGGACGCTTCCTGGACTCGATTCTTAGGGACCATTGTTGCATGCAGTGGCTCATGGCATGTGATGTGTGAAAGCTGTGGTGCCTGTGCTCAGTTCCTCACAGTGTGGAGGAGGATGCTGTAGGTGGAGGTGCATCCACTCCTGCTGGGGCTGATGGTGACGAGGTGCCACTGTGGGCCAGCTGTGGACAAGCCTGTGCAGGCCAGTGAGGTGCTGGTAGGGACTGATGGGTGCTCAGGGATGGAGGAGAGCTGGAAACTGTTGAGGATCATGATGCCTTTTGCCCTCCCTGAGTGGCTCAAAGAAAATGTGACAGAGATATTTCCCCCAGAACAAATTCATTTAAATTGTGTATTTTACATGGAAATGGTAATTGCCTGTAAACTCAGATATCGTAGAGGCTTATGAATTAAATCTTGTGATTTTGGTTATTCCAGATGGGAGAAGAAGTTGTCCATGTTCACACTGGGTGAAGGAAGCTGAAACCACAGACATGACTGAGTCCTCCATGAAGAGTGAGTGCATGGGGATTGGGGGTGGCCGGGTGTGAGGCCTCTCTTGCCTCTGGGTGGTCAG
The DNA here is from genome assembly GCF_029281585.2 of Gorilla gorilla gorilla. Classification (NCBI taxonomy): domain Eukaryota; kingdom Metazoa; phylum Chordata; class Mammalia; order Primates; family Hominidae; genus Gorilla; species Gorilla gorilla. The sequence goes on from NC_073231.2 coordinate 150,016,912, forward strand.
GGCAGGCCAAGGCTCTTACCAGCTCCAATGGTGCCTAGAGTTTCCACCCTATACTCGGGAGCCTGAGTGGGTTCTGGGCAGGTTGGGTGATGTGGCAGGTGTAGACTTCTCCCACACAAGCCTTCAGTTTGGGACTCCAGAAAAGCACATGGCATCCAGAATGTGATTTGAAGGTTTTGTTTTACCTTTTTTTTTTTTTTTAAGACAGGGTCGGCTGGGCACAGTGGCTCACGCCTGTAATCCCAGCACTTTGGGAGGGCAAGGCAGGTGGATCACTTGAGGTCAGGAGTTTGAGACCAGCCTGACCAACATGGTGAAACCCCATCTCTCCTAAAAAATACAAAAATTAGCCAGGTGTGGTGGCAGTTGCCTGTAGTCCCAGCTACTCGGGAGGCTGAGACAGGAGAATCGCTTGAACTCGGGAGGCGGAGGTTGCAGTGAGCTGAGATCGTGCCACTGCACTCCAGTCTGGGTGATGGAGTGAGACTCGGTCCCAAAAAAAAAAAAAATAGACAGGATCTCCCACTATCACCCAGGGTGGAGTGCAGTGGTGCAATCATGGCTCACTGCAGCCTCAAACTCCTGAGCTCAGGTGATCCTCCTACCTCAGCCTCCCGAGTAGCTGGGACTACAGGTGCACGCCACTATGCCCAGAAGTATTTTTCATAGAGATGAGATTTTGTCATGTTGCCCAGGCTGCTCTTGAACTCCTGGGCTCAAGTGATCCACCCTCCTCAGCCTCCCAAAGTGCTGGGATTATAGGCGTGAGCCACTGCACCCGGCCTGGAGTGACTGTTGAATGAACATGCTCTCTCCAGGTTTTCATCAGAAAAAAAAATTAGCAGTTTTCAAAGGCTGTTCAGGCTGCTGTAACAAAATATCTTAGATTGGGTAATTAATGAATAATAGAAATGTATTTCTCACGGTACTGGCAGTTGGGAAGTCCCAGATAAAGGCACCGGCACATTCAATGTCTGTGAGGGCTGTTTTCTGACTCATAGATGGAGTCTCTTGCTGTGTCATCTCATGACTGGAGGGGCTGAAGGGACTAGGATGTCCTTCAAGCCTTTGTTTGTTTGTTTGTTTGTTTTTTAAGGCAGGGTCTCACTCTGTTGTCCAGGCTAGAGTGCAGTGACCTCCTGGGCTCAAGCCATCCTCCCACCTCAGCCTCCCAAGTAGCTGAGATTACAGGCATGTGCCATCACACCCAGCTAATTTTTTTTTTTTTTTTTTTTTTGAGACGGAGTCTCACTCTGTTGCAGAGGTTGGAGTGCAGTGGGTCTCAGCTCACTGCAACCTCCACCTCCTGGATTCAAGCGATTCTCCCTGCCTCAGCCTCCGGAGCAGCTGGGATTACAGGTGCCCGCCACCATGTCCGACTAATTTTTGTATTTTTAGTAGAGATGGGGTTTCACCAGGTTTGCCAGGCTGGTCTCAAACTCCTGACCTCAGGTGATCCATCCACCTCAGCCTCCTAAAGTGCTGAGATTACAGGCGCGAGCCACCGCACGCAGCCCACACCCAGCCTATTTTTTAAAATTAGTTTTTGTAGAGATAAGGTCTCGCTATGTTGCTCAGCGTGGTCTTGAACGCTTGCCTTCAAATGATCCTCCTACCTCGGCTTCACAAAGCACTGGGACTACAGCGTGAGCCACTATGCAGGGCCTCAATCTTTTTTGTGTGTGTTTTTGAGACTGGGTCTTGTTGTGTCGCTTATGCTGGAGTGTGGTGGTGCTCTCTCAGCTCATTGCAACCTCTGCCTCCTGTCCTCAAGGAATCCTCCCACCTCAGCCTCCTGAGTAGCTGGGACTACAGGTGCATGCCACTACGCAGTAATTTTTGTATTTTTTCTTTCTTTTTTTTTTTTTTTGTAGAGACGGGGTTTCACCATGTTGGCCAGGCCAGGCTGGTCTCAAACTCCTGGACTTAAGTGATCGGCCTCCCAAAGTGCTGGGATTATCAGCAGGAGCCACTGTGCCCGGCCATCAGGCATTTATTTTTTCCCCCTCGAGATGGAGTCTCTGTCTGTTACCCAGGCTGGAGTGCAGTGGCGTGATCTTGCCTCATGTAATCTCTGCCTCTGAGGTTCAAGCAATTCTCCTGCCTCAGCCTCCTGAGTAGCTGGGACTATAGGTACCTGCCATCATACCTGGCTAATTTTTATATTTTTAGTAGAGATATGGTTTCACCATGTTGGCCAGACTGGTCTTGAACTCCTGACCTCAGGGGATCCACCCACCTTGGTCTCCCAAAGTGCTAGGATTACAGGCGTGAGCCACTGCGCCCAACCCCATCAAGCATTTTTATAAGGCACTGATCCCATCCATGAAGGTGCAGCCCAAAGGCCCCATTCTTAATGGCATCACATTGGGGGTTAAGTTCCAACATGTGGATTTTGGAGGGACATGGCATGGAAGTTGTAGCAGCATTGCCGGTGTAGTAGGGAGCACGGATTTGCCCAGAGGCTCAGTTCAGCCTGCTCGGAGCGGGAGGCTCCCTGGGTGGCCGAGCCTCTGCACCTGAGCACGCAGGCCCCGGTTCAGGTCTGGGGTCTGCTCGGAGCGGGAGGCTCCCTGGGTGGCCGAGCCTCTGCACCTGAGCACGCAGGCCCTGGTTCAGGTCTGGGGTCCGCTCTGGCTGCCCCCACGTCCCCAGCTGAGGCTGTGGCTCCCTTAAGGCTGACTGTGTGCGGGGCCAGGATGGGTGAAGCTCTGCCCACTTGTCCCTGCTCCCTAGAGCTCTGTCCAAGGGATGAGCCACACCTCAGGGCTCTATAAGTGCCACTGTTGGGTGCCATGTCTTGAGCTTGAGGGACACCGAGAGGCCCGGAATGGCACTGGGGTGTTGATGGGTGGAGGTGGGGTGGTGAGAAGCGTCTGTGAGTACAAGTGGGGCTGGGGCGCCGCCCAGCCAGGGCACTGCAAAGCAGTGAGGAGGTGGGGTCGAGGGAGGGGGGACTAGCCTCACTGCCCTCAGAGGGCAGGCTCCCAGAGCACGTGAGACCCGGCGCTTCCACACGTGAACGGCCACAGCCGGAAAAGCAGATGCAGACCCAGTTCAGCACAGGCCGGGTTTGCTTTACTGGCTGAATGTGGCCTTAGGTATGGTCAGATCTCATTGATTTGGATCAGCCTGTTTGTCTAACTACTGGACTTTGGAAATGGAGGGCTGTTAAAAGTCCAGCTTCCTGCTCAGGAAGGAATATCTTCCCAGAGGGAGACTGAGTCACGCACTGATGCCTGTGTGTTCCTCTGCCCCAGCAGGTGCCTCCTGGGATGTCCTCATTGGCAGCCTGGGTGTGGTGCTGCTGGAGCAAAAGGGAGGGGACATCCACGAACCAGCCTGGAGGGTCTTGTTGGGGTGGAGTGGCCAGTTGTTGGGGTGGAGTGGCCGGTTGTCGGGGTGGAGTGACCGGTTGTTGGGGTGGAGTGGCCGGTTGTTGGGGTGGAGTGGCCGGTTGTCAGGGTGGAGTGGCCGGTTGTCGGGGTGGAGTGGCCGGTTGTTGGGGTGGAGTGGCCGGTTGTCGGGGTGGAGTGGCTGGTTGGCACAAGTCCCTGGGATGCTTGGCCTGCCCTTTCCCATGTACAGGGAACCACCTGGCCTTGCCTGTAGAGCACTACATTTATTCAATGGTTTTCTTGATTCAGCTCTGGTCCATGGGGACTGAGAGCCATAGGATGAGGCTATGTCTTTATTCCTTCATGTATTTCTCACTGCTGGGGTCTTGGACCCTCTGCCCAGTCAAGGGCTATGTGTGGGCAATGGGGCCATGGGGAACCCCAGGCTGCCTGGGCATAGACCCTCAGGGAGCCTTCCTGAAGGGTCCGGCTGGTGAGTGAGCCAATGTCTTCAAGGAAGCTCAGGCCATGTGATCAGGACCAGAACAGCCTCATGCCTGCCTGTGTGGGAGGCAGGCTATGTCCTCTGTGTCACTCAACCCTGATGCGCTAAATAGTGTGTCCTGGCTAGGCAGCTCCTCAGGGGCGGCTGGAATGTGAGCCCTACAGCTCCACAGCCTGTCACCGCAGTGCACCTGACCCCTGCAGCAGCTCAGGTGGAGGGAGGTTATACAAGAGAGAAAGCAGCTGTGCCCTCTCCTGCTCTGTGTCTGTGATCCTTAGAGGCTACAGGTGTGTCCACTGCAGGAGTGGCAGCTGAGGTGTGATAGGAGAGGGCGCTTGGGCCTGAGCACGCTAACCGGGCTTTGTCACTGCAGAGCTGGCCTCCACCCTGCTGGATGCCATCACCGATAAGGACCCCCTGGTGCAGGAGCAGGTCTGCAGTGCCCTGTGCTCCCTCGGGGAGGTGCGGCCGGTGGAGACGCTCCGTGCCTGCGAGGAGTACCTGCGGCAGCATGACAAGGTATGTGTGCTCCTTGGTGGGGATGATGTTGTCAGGGCCATGGTCAGTTGGGGCTTACTTGGTTTGGGAAGAGACAGTCCAGCCAGGAGCCGTGGGTTGGGTGTTACGCAGGGGTGGCCACATGTCTAACCCCCCCACATGTGCCTATGTCAGGATGGGTAACCTGCCTTGTCTCATCATGTGTGGGGTATGGCCGCATCTCCCTACCACGGCACTGTTCAACCCTCCTGGTTGAGGCTCTTTGCTGCCCCTTTTACTCACTAAGTGGAGGCCTAATGGCCGGGCTGTGTGCCTAGTGCCTGAGGGACAGACCATGGTCCCTGCCTGAGGGACAGAAGGTTGTTTCTGAGAGAATCTCATCAACCCAAGGGGCCAGAAACACTGATAAGTGCTCAGAGAGTCCCCAAGGGCCCGGCGCTGCTGGTCTTCCTGCACCCTCAGGGAGGGGCTGCCCAGGAGGGGCCAGGGCCTTGCATTGCTGTGCTGGAATGTCCTGTCCTCTCACTCAGGAGAGCTACAAGAGCCTCTTGGGAACTCTTCAGCCCCACAGGGATGCCAAATCAGTGATCCGAACCCTAGGACAGATGTGGCCCGGCTGGCTCTCGCCTCCCGGGATTTCGGCCTTGCCTGATCTTGGTGCAGTGGTTCTCTGTCACCGCTGACAGCGCTAGCACTGCATGGTTTGAAACTGTTAGGCACACTTTCTAGTTTTTCTCTGTGTGTGTGGTTTGGGCTGTTCTGGGAAGGGGAAGAGGCTTTTGCAGTATCAAAAGGCCATTATTCTTTTTGTTTTATTTAACATTTTGGTATGTAAAAAGGGACCTCTATACAGTGTATTTCTTATCAGCTACTATCTCCTGGGGAAGATGACCCAGTTCCATGAAAATACCTGCCCACTGCCGTGGCCTGGCGGCACTTCCTGGGGCAGGGTCTCTCCTTTCTTCCTCTGTCAGCTGTCTTAGCTGTTTATTTTTATTTTTATTTTTAATAAATTTATTTATTCATTTTTTTTTTTTTTTTTTTTTTGAGATGGAGTCTCACTCTATTGCCCAGGCTGGAGTGCAGTGGACCATCTCAGCTCACTGCAACCTCCACCTCCCGGGTTCAAGCGATTCTCCTGTCTCAGCCTCCTGAGTAGCTGGGACTACAGGTGTGCACCACCACGCACGGCTAATTTTGTATTTTTATTTTTATTATTTATTTATATATGTTTTTTGAGATGGAATTTGGCTCTGTCGCCCAGGCTGGAGTGCAGTGGCGCGATCTCGGCTCACTGCAACCTCCACCTCCTGGGTTCAAGCAATTCTCCTGCCTCAGCCTCCCAAGTAGCTGGGATTACAGGTGCCTGCCACCATGCCCGGCTAATTTTTGTGTTTTAGTAGAGATGGGGTTTCACCATGTTGCCCATGTTGGTCTCGAACTCCTGACCTCAAGTGATCTGCCAGCCTTGGCCTCCCAGAGTGCTGGGATTACAGGCGTGAGCCACTACCTGGCCAATATTTACAGGTTTTATGGCTGCCTTGGGGGAGAATGAGGAGGAGAGAGAGGAGGGCAGAGCAGATATGAGAGGGACTTTGCTCCTGAGCCTCCGTTCTGAGGTGTCCTCCTCTGAGCCCCAGCCACTCCATGCTTGCCCTACTTTGTTTCTGATTTTACCCCTTTTCTAACCTTTAGATTTTTTTAACTGAATTTTTAAAAAGTCTGCCTTCACAGTTGCATATTTACATATTATACACATGCTGAGCTGGAAGCACTGACCCTGCGGGCTGTGACCCTTCCCAGGGACCTCCCCTGCCCTAGTCCTCTTCTGTCGTCTCCTCCTGCAGACCACCTCCAGGAGGTTTGGGTCACTGCCTCCAGTTTCTGCCATTTGTTTGTGGATCTCACTGCATCTGCACTTCACTTGATTGCGTCTTGCCTAGATAGCAGGCATGGTTCAAAGCCCACTGAGTCTCTCCAGAAAGACGTGGAACAATAGGGAAAAGCAATGCCACATCCCCCTCCAGGCCTCAGATGTCAGCACAGTGTCCTGGGGTACTCCTGGAGCTTTACAGGTTTCAGCTCCTGTCTGGCATCCATATTTGTGGTTCTGTTTTTATGAACCCAGAGGCCCATGACTTTGCAGCATGCCACCTGTGCCACTGAGGGGTGCTGGGCCTCACGGTTTTAGACACATCCAGTCTTGTACACGTCAGCCAGGGTCCTGCACAGGACAGACAGACTCCTCAGGGGCCGTCAGGCCATGGGGAGGGACGGGATTTGGGGAAGAGAAGCAAGAATAGTAAACTGGATTTTCAAGTTCTGTGAGTGGAAAAACTCAAACTCACATTGTTTTCTCTGCTCTTACACCACACAACAATCAACACAGAAGACTTCTGTGACCAAATGTGGGGGATTTCTCTCCACCAGTAAACAGCAGTCAGTTGTGCAGTGGACACCAGCTGGGTGTCCTCAATTCAATTCCAACACCATCCACCTGGAGGTCGCCTCAGATCCGGCAGGTGGAGGGCTCAGTCCCACACAACAGCCCTGCTTCTGATGCCAGTCGCAAGCGCCAGGTGTGGCCTGTGCTTCTGACCGACCTGCCATGAATCAGGGTTTTCACGACCCCCTCCTCAGGCTTGATGAATTGCAGCAGTGGCTCACAGAATGCAGGGACAGAGTGGCCTGTGTTTACCCATTTATGACACAGGCTGTGACGAAGGGTGCGGGTGCACAGCAGGTGGAGGAGACGCTTGGGCAGGAATGGGGAGGGGCGCGGAGCTCCCGGGCCCTTCTGGGAACCACCTCCAAGCACCTGCGTGGGTTCCGCTACCGGAAGCTCCTTTTGAGGGTTTGTGCTCAGTTGCGCGCATGCTCACTTGAGGCATTCTTCCCTTACCAGCCAAGTGTTTCTAGAGGAAGGCCATATACCGGTTGAACACCACCATTTCACCTCCGTGTGCTTGCTGGAGCCCATTCACCCAACTCCTGAGATCCTCTAAGGAAGCTGCTGTCACCAGCCTTAGGTGTTTTCTTTCTTTTCCTTATTCCGCCATGCAGAAGCTTTAGGTGTTTTCCATCTGTTGTGAGACTGTCTTTCCCTGGTGCTGGCAGTGACCAATTATTATTTTAGAGAGACGCCTAAACAACCTCCTGACCATCACCTGATGACCGCCTGACATTCCTAGCTGGGGGCCTCTCTGCCCTGTTCATGTCTGCCTAGCGGCTTACTCTAACATCCTCTTGTCCAAGGAGACCCGGGAGCAACGTGGAAAACTACATTCCAGGCTATGACAGACAGAAAGGGAGGTTGGGGACACACCTCGTTATACCTGCTCCCTTTTGGAGTTCGGACAACCAGCGAACATTAGGTTAAAACAGAGATCGTAAGTCTGACAAAACAGACTCCTTGTAGCAATAAAATTCCAGACTGGACTCTGGCATAGCATCACGTGATAGATAGTGGGCCCTGAAGGAAATAAAAGTATTTTACCCCAAAATCTATTCTTGACATATTTTGAAATGGCCCTGCAAAACCATATTTTGTGGAGGAAAACTGCATCTGTGGAGAATCTCCTTCCGTTTCCAGGTCTTTTTCTGATCCAGAAGAGATTTAACTAAGAGTCTGACACCTTTAAGGCCTGAAAAGAGACATTTACTATCTATCATCTCTGAAGGCTGCTATCTGGAGGCTTCATCTACGTAACAAGAACCTTGGCTTTCACAAGCCCCTTTAATTCAGGCGTTTCTTTCTGCTGACTTCAAGTCCTTAGGCAACATTTAACTCTTTTTTTTTTTTCCCCAAGAGGGAGTCTTGCTCTGTCGCCCAAGCTGGAGGGCAATGGCGCGATCTCGGCTCACTGCAACCTCCGCCTCCTGGGCTCAAGCAATTCTCCTGCCTCAGCCTCCTGAGTAGCTGGGATTACAGACGCGTGCCACCACACCAGTTAATTTTTGTATTTTTAGTAGAGACCAGGTTTCACCGTGTTGGTCAGGCTGGTCTCGAACTCCTGACCTTGTGATCTGCCCACCTTGGCCTCCCAAGGTGCTGGGATTACAGGCGCGAGCCAACATGCCTGGCCAGTTTAACTCTTTTAACCAGTTGCCAATCAGAAGATCTCTGAATCCACCTATGCCCTATAAGCACTCCCTGAGATGTCCCACATTTCTAGGCTGACCTAGTGTACACCTTCCATGTATTGATTTATGTCTTTGCCTGTAATTCTGTCCCCTAAAATGTATAAAACCAAACTAACATGACCATCTTGGGCGTACTTTCTCAGATGTTCCCTGGGCCGTGGTCAGTCATAGTGGCACAGAATAAACCTTGTTAGATATTTTAGAGTTTAGCTTTTTTGTCAATAGTATTTTTATTTAAAGGGGCTTATTATGTGTTTGCTTTCCTTGAAGAACTTTCCTAAGTGGGCCTTTTCCAACTGTGAATGGAGGCAGGGCTGTAAAAGGTATGGTACTTTTTTTTTTTTTTTTTTTTTTTCCTGAGGCAGAGTCTCGCTCTGTTGCCCAGGCTTGAGTGCAGTGGTGTGATCTCAGCTCACTGCAACCTCTGCCTCCTGGGTCAAGCAGTTCTTGTGCCTCAGCCTCACAAGTAGCTGGGACTACAGGCACGTGCCACCACTCCTGGCTAATTTTTTTTTGTAGTTTTAGTAGAGATTGGGTTTTGCCATATTGGCCAGGTTGGTCATGAACTCCTGACCTCAAGCAATCCAGCTGCCTTGGCTTCCCAAAGTGCTGGTGATGTAGGATTCTTCTTTTTTATTTATTTATTTATTTTATTTTTTTTTTTTTTTGAGACAGAGTCTCACTCTTGCCCAGGCTGGGCTGGAGTACAATGGCGCAAACCGGCTCACTGCAACCTCTGCCTCCTGGGTTCAAGCAGTTCTCCTGCCTCAGCCTCCTGAGTAGCTGGGATTACGAGTGCACGCCACCACACCTGTCTCATTTTTTTGTATTTTTAGTACAGGTGGGGTTTCACCATGTTGGTCAGGCTGGTCTCAAACTCCTGACCTGATGATCCACCCGCCTCGGCCTCCCAAAGTGCTGGGATGACAGGCCTGAGCCACTGCGCCCAGCCATAGGATTCTTCTTCTTGGTCCCTTTGCAAGCCCTAGCGATGCCCCGCCTGGGCCTTGCCCAGCCATGCTGGCGTGCCTCAGCTTGCCTACATTATAGCTTGTAACCCTGTTTGGCAGTTCCTGAGCTCTTACACCACACCCAAGAAGAATGAGGATACAGTGGACATTGAAGGGTGAGGAGGGCAGAGAAGAATTTTATTGAGCGATGAAAATGGCTCTTAGTGGAGAGGGGAGCTGGAGAGGGGACGGGAAGGACAGGTCATGTTCCCCAAAGTCAGGCTGTCTCTTCGCCCAAGTTAGGCCACCTCCCCTCTGCCAACTGAGTCTGGGGTCTTTATAGGCACAGAATGAGGAGTATATGCTGATTGGTTTGTAAGTCTGCAAAAGAGGTTAAAGTGAAGACACCACTCAAAGGTGGGTGTGATGGTATAGAAAGCCAATTAGAAAAGGGTAGGTATATGTAAAATAGGTGAAGGGTGGGGATCAATCAGAGGAAAGCACAGCAGACAGGAAGACAGGCTCTCAATCTGGTCCCAGGATTTTACTTGTAGCTTGGCTTTCAGGCTTTAAACTGTTTTTGGCTTGGAGGTGGGGTTTCTCAGGGGACCCACCCCTCTCTGCCTTGGCATTTGGCTGCCTCCTGTCACTATCATGGGGATTACAGGCATGAACCACCATGCCCGGCCAAAAGTATGGTACTTATACCATAAAATCAAACAATTCAAACCAACCCTGGAACACAAGTAATACATAACCTTTTTTTTTTTTTTTTTTTTTAAATTCAGGGATGGACTCCCTCTGTTGCCTAGGCTGGAGTGCAGTGGTACAATTTTGGCTTACTGCAGCCTTGATCTCCCGTACACAAGTGATCCTCCTGCTTCAGCCTCCGAAGTAGCTGGGATCACAGGCGCACCACCACACCTGGCTAATTGTTTTTATTTTTTGTAGAAACAGGGCCTTACTATGTTACCCAGGCTGGTCTTGAACTCCTAGGCTCAAGTGATCCTCCCACCTTGGCCTCCCAAAGTGCTGGGGTTACAGGTGTGAGCCACTGTGGCTGGCCCCTATCCGTTTTTTGTAAAATGTAGATTCCTATGCCTTTTTCATGGGTTCCTATGTTTTCCAGTTGCATAACCCATTGCAGACTTGCTGAGTCAGCCTGTCACCCTGCACTGAGCACTCAATCACCAGGACACAGAGTGACAGATGGAGATGCCACAGTTGTGAGTGGAATCTGGAAAACTCAGTCCCAGGACTCACTTCTCCCTATTGTTTTCCTCCAGAAAAAAGCAAAGATTTCCCTCAAACTTCCTCATATACATGGAGAGAATTAGTAGCTAAAGATGGAAGCATAATGCAACTTGAGATGTGTTTCCAAGACCAAGAACCAGAGGAGATGGCAGCTGTGGGTCTGGTCGGGTGGGTATTAATGCCCTGCTGCACCTGAGCTCCCAGCAGCAGATCTGGTCGAGTGGGTATAAATGCCCTGCTGCACCTGAGCTGCCCCTCCCAGCAGTGGGTCCAGTTGGATGAGTATAAATGCCCTGCTGCACCCAAGCTGCCCCTCCCAGCAGCGGGTCCGGTCGGATGGGTATAAATGCCCTGCTGCACCCAAGCTGCCCCTCCCAGCAGCGGGTCCAGTCGGATGGGTATAAATGCCCTGCTGCACCCAAGCTGCCCCTCCCAGCAGCGGGTCCGGTCGGATGGGTATAAATGCCCTGCTACACCTGAGCTGCCCCTCCCAGCAACAGGTCTGGTCGGATGGGTATAAATGCCCACTTGCTGCACCCAAGCTGCTGCTCCCAGCTCAGCCATGCTCTGACTAGATAGAACCAGACCAATTTACACTGATTTTCAATTCTTTCCCCCCCAGTTCCTGCACTATACCAGCCGTGCTGCCCCGGCAGTTAATCCACCCACTTAGAGCCTCAGCTCTGCGATGTCCCAGGTGGGGATGGGCTTCTCAAGGACTACATTGTCTCCTACCTGGGAAGAGTGTCTAGATTATGAAAGTCAGAAACAATAGGCTGGGTGCCAGGGCACACGCCTGTAATCCCAACACTTTGGGAGCCTGAGACAAGAGGTTCGCTTGAGGCCAGGGGTTTGAGACCAGCCTGGGCAACACAGACCCCATCTCTAAAAAAATAAAATATGCCGGGTGCGGTGGCTCGCACCTGTAATCCCAGCACTTTGGGAGGCTGAGGTGGGCAGATCACGAGGTCAGGAGTTTGAGACCATCCTGGCCAACATGGTGAAACCCTGTCTCTACTAAAAATACAAAAATTATCCAGGCGTGGTGGCATGCGCCTGTAGTTCCAGCTACTCAGGAGACTGAGGCAGAAGAATTGCTTGAACCTGGGAGGCGGAGGTTGCAGTGAGCCAAGATCATAACACTGCACTCCAACCTGGGTGGCAGGGCGAGACTCTGTCTCAAAAAAATAAATAAATAAAAATAATTATCGAGGGCTGGGTGTAGTGGCTCATGCCTGTAATCCCAAAACTTTGGGAGGCAGAGGCGGGTGGATAACTTGAGGCCAGAAGTTCAAGACCAGCCTGCCTGGCCAATGTGGCGAAACCTCATTTCTACTGAAATTACAAAAAAAAAATTAGCCAGGAGTGGTGGTGCATACCTGTAGTCCCAGGTACTCGGGAGGCTGAGGCATGATCATCACTTGAACCTGGGATGCAGAGGTTGCAGTGAGCTGAGATTGTGCCACAGCACTCCAGCCTGGGTGACAGAGCGAGACTGCATCTCAAAAAAAAAAAAAAAAAAAAATTAGCTGAGTGTGGTGGTGTGTGCCTGTAGTCCCAGCTACTTGAGAGGTTGTGGCAGGAGGGTCTCTTGAGCCTGCAAGTTCAAGGTGCAGTGAGTTATGATTGCACAACTGCACTCTAGCCTGGGTGATGGAGTGAGACCCTGACTCAGAAAAAAAAAAAAAAGAAATTTGGCCCAGTGTGATGGCTCATGCCTATAATCTCAGCACTTTGGGAGGCTGAGGCAAGCGGATCACGAGGTCAGGAGCCTGGCCAACATAGTGAAACCCTGTCTCTACTAAAAATACAAAAATTAGCCAGGCATGGTGGTGCATACCTGTAGTCCCAGCTACTCGGGAGGCTGAGGCAGGAGAATCACTTGAACTCGGAAGGCGGAGGTTGCAGTGAGCTGAGATTGTGCCACTGCACTCCAGCCTGGGCGACAGAGTGAGAGACTGTCTCAAAAAAAAAAAAAAAAGAAATGATTCTCTAATACAGAATTTAAATACAGTCTGCCTGCAGAAGCCTTAAAGGAAAGGGAGTCATGTGTAGCCGGTGGGTGGAGGTGGCTGGTACAGTGAGACTGATTCCCCACCTGCCTCACTCTTGCCTCACTGCGGCACCAACACTCAAGGATGGGAAATCTAACAGTGAAAATCAACCCCAGCTGAAGCTCTTCCCCTGGAGAATTGGCAGGTTCCAGGTGAACTTAGTGTTCCGTGCTGAGGCTTGTGACCTACATTGGCTATTTTCAAGAACAAAAATCACTCCCACTCGTGGGCCTGGGGCTAAACCATGATAGTTTGTAACTGGTTTCGCAGAGTGGCAGTGAGCAAGCCTGTCTGCTGCTACTGATGCTGGGACTCTCAGCGTTTGAGATAGTTGCGTGATTCTGAACATGTATGCCACAGCCATGTGCGGCACGTGTATGTGGGCCTGGGAGCTGCCTGGTGCTGCCCCGTCACTGGCACTGCTGCATGCCAGGGCCAAGTGCGTGTCAAGTGGCTGGGTGTCAACTTCAAATAGTTTCTGAACAAAACCAAGACTTTCACGAAGCTCCCAAGCCTTCCTACTATTGTTTCTCCTCCAAACGACCTTGTCACGCTTTCCTTCAAATGTCCTGCGTGGCTGTCTTCACTGAGCCGGTAGCACTTCTCCTGTGTGGGCCCACCTCCACCTGCCGTGGCGGCCATAGCTGTCAGAGTGGATGAGGGGAGTGCAGACCCTGTGACCATCAGTGTCTGATCTGTTTTGAATCTGTGTCCCCACCCAAATCTCATGTTGAAATGTAATCCCCAGTGCTGGAGGTGGGGCCTGGTGGGAGGTGACTGGATCCTGGGGGCGACTTCCCCCTTTGGTGCTGTTCTCATGATAGAGTTCTCAGGAGATCTGGTTGTTTGAAAGCATGTGGCTCCTTCTCCTCCTCTGTCTTCCTCCTGCTCAGGCTATGTGAGATGTGCCTGCTTCTGCTTCATTTTCCACCACGATTGTGTTTTCCTGAGGCCTCCCCAGCCATGCTTCCTGTACAGCCTGCAACTTTGAGCTAATTAGACCTTTTTTCTTTGTAAGTTACCCAGTCTCAGGTATTTCTTCTTCTTTTTTTTTTTCTTCTTTGAGACAGTCTTGCTCTGTCGCCCAGGCTGGAGTGGTGTGATCTCGGCTCACTGCAACCTCCACCTCCCGGGTTCAAGCTTTTCTCCTGCCTTAGCCTCCCAAGTAGCTGGGATTACAGGTGCCAGCCACCATGACTGGGTAATTTTTGTATTTTTTTTTTTTTTTTTTGAGACAGAGTCTTGCTCCGTGGCCCAGGCTGGAGTGCAGTGGTGCGATCTCGGCTCACTGCAACCTCTGCCTCCCAGGTTCAAGCGATTCTTCTGCCTCAGCCTCCCGAGTAGCTGGGACTACAGGTGTGCGCCACCACACATGGCTAATTTTTGTATTTTTAGTAGAGACGGGGTTTCACCATATTGGCCAGGCTGGTCTCGAACCCCTGACATCAGGTGATCCTCCCGCCTCAGCCTCCCTAAGTGTTGGGATTACAGGCGTGAGCCACCATGCCCGGCCTGTACTTTTTTTTTTTTTTAGTAGAGACAGGGTTTCACCATGTTGGCCAGGCTGGTCTTGAACCCCTGACAGGTGATCCGCCCGCCTCGGCCTCCCTAAGTGTTGAGATTACAGGCGTGAGCCACCGTGCCTGTTCGGGTTTTTGCAGGTCACCTCTTTATAGCCATGTGAGAATGGACGACAGAGCCTGTGGGCCTCTGGGCCGCCCTGTGCCGGCCATGTTGCCTGGTGCAGGCTGCTCTCAGGGTGGTGGAGGGAGGGGCCATGGTGGGTGCATCATTGGGGAGGGGCTGTCAACACAGGGTGGCCGGGTGCCCCAGGTTCCTTTCCTGGGTTGGGCAGTAGCCTACTCTGCTGTTTGCCCCCGCGGGTCCCAGCTTTCAGTCCCAGTCCTTGGTGTGTCCCCAGTTGAGGCAAGGACAGTGTGTGCTCTTTGGATTTACAGTGGAGGTGGTGGTCGACAGGAGAGCTGCTTAGGGGGAGGATGAAGGCAGGTGGTTGGACTCTGCGGAGGGTTAACCTGGGAGGTGGAGGTGGCTTGGGGGCGTGGCAGAAGGTGGTGTGGTGGGTGGTGTTTTTCCTTAGCAGCCTTGGGGAGGGGCCGTTGGATACAAGCACTAGCCTAGCGGCAGAGACTGAGGCCATGACCACTGAGCTGGGGACAGGAGGGTGCTCCTCCTCTGACAGGGGAGGGCAGGGCAAGGAGGTGGAAGGGTCCTGGGAGTGTCATGTGACTGGGAGACCCTACTGACTACCCCTGGAAGAGAGAAGCCCCCCGCCTCACCCTCTGCATGTTGGTTGTCTGGCGCAGGATAACGCTCCACCCTTCTGGAGATGGGCCGTGAGTGTGAGGCTTGCAGGTCGGCTTTTAGGGCGTGAGGAGTGATCAGGTGTACCCCTCCCCTCCTGCACTTGAGGCAGAGAGATTTGTGCGGTTTCATCTTGTAGAGACAGTGACAGGCACTCAGAGTGTCTGGGTGTGGGGCTCACCTGGGACCGACCTGGACGGTGTCTCCGCAGCTGGCGCACCCATACCGAGCAGCGGTCCTGAGGGCCATGGAGAGGGTCCTGAGCAGTCGCGCCAGTGAGCTGGACAAGGACACAGCCAGCACCATCATCCTCCTGGCCTCCAGCGAGATGACCAAGACGAAGGTATTCAGCAGGCCCTCTGGCCTCACAGACTCAGGCCTAGCTTGGGAAGGGAAGCTGCTTCTTGGCCTTTCTACCCAGCAGCCTTGAGAGTATAGGGTGTGTTTGGCTGCCTTGGGCTGGCAGATGCCCTTCGGTCTCATGCACCACCCTGCAGGGGTGGGGGATGGTCCCCTGTGATTTTCAGAGGCAGCAACTGAAGCAGAGAGCAAGTTGCCAGAACTCAGCACGCGCAGGACCGTGGTGTGCGTGCAGCTGGGGCCAAAGGCTGTGCCCAGCATTGGGGTTGGTGCAGGGCTCTGGTGGGCCTAACTCTCGGGGCACTGAGTGCAGTCCCCCTCTCACCAGGGCTGTGCTGCTCCTGCGTGTGTGGGGTCTCCTCAGCAGCCCCTCACCTCTCACCAGGGCTCTGCTGCTCCTGCGTGTGGGGTCTCCTCAGCAGCCCCTCAGCAGGGGAGGCTGCACTTTCTGGGGACGCTGAAAACAGCGTGCGCTTGTCCAAGGCTGGCAGCGACTGAGGGCAGAATGTCTTGGTCTTGCCTTTTGGTCTACCTGCCGGTGTTTTGGGTTCAGGACCTGGTCTGGGACTGGCAGCAGGCGGCGAGTGGCGTCCTGGTGGCCGTGGGAAGACAGTTCATCAGCAAGGTGATGGAGGAGCTGCTGCGCAGGCTGCACCCTGGGACCCTGCCACACTGCGCCGTGCTGCACACCCTCGCCAGCCTCTCGGTGGCCAACGGTAGGTGACGCGCGGCCTGCCCCAGGAGGAGCACGGGGCGCTGGAAGCCTTGGCGGAGGCCTTTGACGGTGTCCTCTCTCACAGCGTTCGGCGTAGTCCCCTTCCTGCCATCCGTCCTGAGCTCCCTGCTGCCTGTGCTGGGCGTGGCCAAGCAGGACACGGTGCGCGTGGCGTTCTGCTCCGGTAAGAGGCGGCCTCGTCACCTTCTGTCTCAAGTGCCCCGGTGTTCCCGGGCATGCCTGTTTTAGGGGGGACAGGTGGGCACTTTAGGCTGCAGGAAGGGGGGCTGTTGGAGGGAGGGGCCCCCTGGCTGAGGCTGCTGGCTGGTTGGGGGGCCCATGTGGGGCTGACACAGCCTCTGTCTCTTGTTTCTCTCTACTCCTGGAGAGCCCCCCACCTTACACTGTGGGTCCACTGAGGCCTGGACGTGCCTTCGGGGTAGGAAGAGACTTCCTCGAAGCCATGACTTTTTGTTTTCCTCCCCACTCCAGGCTAGAAAAGTGTCCGCTCTCTGGGCATCCCAGGACCCAGGGGATGGGGGCACATTCATTCACCCCCACCCTCTGCCAGGAGCCCCGTTCCTGGCAGCAGTGCCCACAGCCCTCTGTGTGCCTGGCAGGGGACTGCGGGCATGTCATGGGCCTGGACCTTGGTTTCCCCTGCCACTGACAGTGGGGGAGTGGTTGGTGGGATTGGAGGGCATTTCTGTTAGAAGGGGGTGTGGAGATTGGAGATCCTGAGCTACCCTTAGTGCCCTCACAGCCCATGGCCTTGTGCTCCCAGTGTCCCATGTCAGGAAGACGGCCAGCCCTGGTAGCTGGCCGGGAGGAGAACAGGACCCTTGTGCCCAGGGGACCAGCCCTTGTAAAGACCCAGCCCTCTGGGGTCCGTTAGGTTCCAGGCCTCCTCCCCAGGCAGCGGGTGTGGGAGGGCCCGGTGATGGGGGAGGGGCCTGGTGGGGCCCGGGCAGGGCATGTTTTCGAAGCATGGGGGGAGTGGTTACAGGGCTGGGCTGGGCTCTGTAGACTGCAGGGTTGGTTTGGAGCATTTGGACCCACCTGCTCTGCTCCTGGTGACTTTGGGTTCAGATCCCAGGGCTCCTGCTACCCTCTTCTCAGCCCCTGCGCTCCGTCTCTCCTGGCCCTGCTCTTTGATAAATGCCTTCATCTTTGGGGCACTCCTTCACAGGCTCTTTCTCACCTGTGGGTGAGGGCAGGGCCCCTTGGGTAGAAGGGATAGTAACCCCATGTGACTCAGTTTTGGCTAAAAATGGGATTGGTGACAGGATGGGGGCAGCTGCATACTGAGCCAGGTGTGAAGGAGCAGAGAGTGGAAGTGGGTGTGGGTGTGGACACAGCTAAGGTGCCTGGGGCGCAGGACGTGCCATCCAGGCTGCAGGGCGGAGACAGAACGGGGCCGCTGGGGCGCCTGTCTCTGTGCTGCATGCACATCGCCCCTTCCCGCCACTCCTCTGGGAAGTGGCCTGATCCTTGCAGCTGCTGAGGCTCTAAGCAGAAACGGACTTGCAGTTCTGACACCTCTTGCTTACCTTCCCCTTCATAGGGGACCTGCGGCTCCTCTGGGCCCTACCATGCTGGCATTTTCCTCCATGTGTCAAACACATGGGTTCAGCCAGCGAAGATTCCATGGGACCTCCTCGTGTGGGACATGTGCTCCCCACCACAAATGGAACGTTCCCTGTTTGCATCTGGAGGGGATGGTGGTCCTGCTGGCTGGAGCAGCCTGGGGCCAGAGGAGGCCATATCAACCGGGTGAGGCCTAGTGGTGGGGGCGGTGGCAGGCCTGCGTCCACTGCGGGAGGGTGCAGGTCCAGCCAGGACAGGCAGTGTGCCAAGGACAGGAGTGCCCTCAGGGCACTGCAGCCAGGAGGCGAGGAGCCTCAGAGAAGACTCCCAGTGGTGGAGGCACGGCTGGCCTGGCCACGCCGTCCAGCAGGGCAGGCATCCGGTAATTCCTCCCGGCCGAGGAACCCCTCCAGTAGGAAAGGTGGCAACAAAAGAAACAGACACTAATTGGAGATGTAGATGGTTCAGGGAGAAGAAAATAACAGAGAAAGAAAATCTCTGATTAATATCCTCAGGAAAATAAGTGGGCATCATGCATTCACGGGACAAGAGGTGTCACCATGGAGAAGCCACATTCAGAGAATAAAATTGACCTTCTGTGAATTAAAGATGCCATAATAGAAATGGGAAAAATAATAGAAAAATTGGAAGAGAAAGTTGTGGAAATTTCCAGAAAATAGAGGAAAAAGGCAAAAATATGGAAAGTAAGAAAGAGAAGAATGAACTAGCAGGCTGAACCCTGAAGCCAGCATTCCAATCAGAGGCACCCTAGAAAGAATGGACAGAGATGGGAGGTCAAGAGATGACGCAAAGGCATGCCCCAGTGGCCGGGCACGGTGGCTTATGCCTGTAATCCCAGCACTTTGGAAAGCCGAAGCGGGCGGATCACTTGAGGTCAGGAGTTCAAGACCAGTCTGGCCAACATGGCGAAACCCCGTCTCTACTAAAAATACAAAAAAATTAGCCGGTGTGGTGGCGCATGTCTGTAATTCCTGATACTCTGGCTGAGACAGGAGGATTGCTTGAACCTGGGAGGCGGAGGCTGCAGTGAGCCAAGATTGCACCACTGTACTCCAGCCCGGGTGACAGAGTGAGACTCTGTCTCAAAACAAACAAATCAAAACTAGCTGGGCATGGTAGCTTACGCCTGTAATCCCAGTACTTTGGGAGGCCAAAATGGGAGGATCACTTGAGCCCAGGAATTCGAGACCAGGCTGGGCAGCATGGTGAGACCCCGTCGTTAGAAAAAATATTTTTAAAAATTTGCCAGGTATGGTAGCACATGCCTGTATTCCAGCTCCTTGGAAGGCTGAGGCAGGAGGATTGCTTGACCCTGGGAAGTCGAGGCTGCAGTGAACCAAGATCAAGCTACTGAACTCCAGCCTGGGTGACAGAGCAAGAGTCTGTCTCAAAAAAAAAAAAAAAAAAAAAAAAAAATCCTAATAACACAACAGGGGTGGGCTTCTGCTTGTGGCATTATGGTGGTCTGTTATTCTGAAAAACCTTCCCGCTACCGAATACCTGGAATGCTGATGAGTTGACCAGCATCCTTCTGATCAATCAGAAGGAGAAACCTAGGCCCACAGAGGCCAAGAGGGGAGGTGAGAGGTTAGAGCTCTCCAGTGGCCCCTGGGCACCTGCCTGCCTGCCTTGATTTCACATGGGAGACAAGGCCTTTCTTTTTCTTTTTTTTTTTTTTTTTTTTTTTGAGATGGAGTCTCGCTCTGTTGCCCAGGCTGGAGTGCAGTGGCGCGATCTCGGCTCACTGCAAGCTCTGCCTCCCGGGTTCACGCCATTCGCCTGCCTCAGCCTCTCCGAGTAGCTGGGACTACAGGCGCCCACTACCACGCCTGGCTAATTTTTTGTATTTTTAGTGGAGACGGGGTTTCACCATGTTAGCCAAGATGGTCTCGATCTCCTGACCTCGTGATCCGCCCGCCTCGGCCTCCCAAAGTGCTGGGATTACAGGCATGGACCACCGCGCCTGGCCAGACAAGGCCTTTCTTTGCACTGGGTCAGAGCCCACCTGTACCAGACCCTTCAAGGCCCCTCCTCAGCAAAAAGTGACTGATGAGGAATCTTCCACTGTGCGCCCTGGGAGGTAGTCTGTTTTCTTTTAGAATTTCTTTTAAATCCTCTCTCCTGAGAATTTGTAACCATGGTCTGTCCTGATGTAGTTGTAGGGTTCAAAGTTGTTCTTTGTGTTGGACTGGGAAGCCCTTAAGCTGAGACATTAGCCATGTAAATGGGCCGGGCTGAAGTGTCCTGGGTGGGGTGACCAGTGTCCTACTGAATGTTTGCGTCCCAGTCAGGCTGCATGGCAGTGGCTCTGGCCGGGGGGTGTGGCTGTGGGAAGCAGCGCTTCCCTGGAGCACAGGGTCTCGGCTCTGGTGTGGGGCCAGCAGCTCTCCACGGACCCAGGACCAGCAGTATCAGTTACAGCCACAAAGCACACACGTCAGCACACAAAAAAAGGAGCATTAGAGCAGAAAGTCACATAATTTGGATTGATGAGATACAGGATAAAAATAGCAAGGTAAAGAGGCGAAAGGGAGAAAGGACAGGGTCCTACGAGGACAGAGCCAGTGTGAAAAGAGAACCAAATACAGTCTAGAAACAAAACTGTAACCATTTCCATTAAAGACTAAGGGGGTGGGTGTGGCAGCCGGTTGCAGACACTGAAGAGAGTGCACCAGCTGGACAGGGGTCTGGGGACAACCCGGAGGGCAGCCCTGAGCTGGCAGAGAGAAGGGGGTGCGGGGCAGGCGTCAGGTGAGCTGGCCGAGCACCGCCGGCTGCAGAGCACGAGTCCAGAAGAGGTGAGAAGAGGCCCAGGCTCACCGGCATCATCAAAGGGAGACTCTGTGGAGCGGCCGCCAGGAGCCGCTGACTTTCACAGCCAGTGCCAGCCCTGTTCCCTGGAGCCCTGTCACCGCCACCCAGGGCAGAAGGACGCTATGGGGCTGGGGCAGAGCAGGAGTCCCCACCCCCTGCACTGGAGAGGGTGTAGAGGCCCTGGGTGCTGCTGGTGAGTGACAGGTGTGCAGGGGATCCCCGCGCCAGCAAGAAAGGAGCCGAGGAGGAGGGGGAGGCAGGCAGCCTCTTGCCCTTTTCTCTGTCGGGGAGGGAAGTGTCTTGTAACTTTAGGGAAACCACTGCAGTGTTGCAGTCCCAGGATTTCTGTGCAGTGTGTCGCTCCTGCAGGCAGCCTGCTGGTTCCACTGGAATCCTCATGCTGTGCCGCTTGACCCTCCCTGGCCTCTGTGGTCTCTGCAGGGTGGGAAGTGGGAGCTGAGCCCTCCCATCTCACTGTATGTGTCAGGCCGTTGCAAGTTTTGTCGTTACTGTGGTCTCACCTACCCAGACCTGAGCAAGGCAGAAAACACAGAAACTAATGCTTTAGAAAATAAGCAGTTGGCAAAACGTTATGTTTTATACCTAGTTCTTTGAAATAAGTGAATTAAATACTTAAGCTGCTGCCTCATCAAGGGAAAAGAGAGAAACAAGCCAAGTGGTAAACAGGAGGTGAATAGATGTGAGGACAGCGAGGGGTGGCGCGGGGACCGCGGGGAGATGTGAGGGGTGGCGTGGGGACCGTGAGAGGGGCGGTGAGGGGCGGTGCAGGGGCCTTGAGGGGACCGCGGGGGGGCGGTGAGGGGCGGCGGGGGGACGGTGAGGGGCGGCGCAGGGACCTCGAGGGGACAGGAGGGGCAGTGCGGGGACCGCGGGGGGGCGGTGAGGGGCAGTGCAAGGACCGTGGGGGGTGGTGAGGGGTGGTGGGGGGGCGGTGAGGGGCGACGTGGGGACCACAAGGGACCAGCAAAGGCCGCCGAGGGGACCGCGTGCCCAGTGCAGCCACCTCTGAAAGCCCAGCAGCGAGTGCTCCAGGAGAGCGCCAGTTCCCAGGCAGTGCTCCGCGGGCTCCGCAGTGGGCTCTCTCCCAGTCCTCAGGGCTGTGTCACCCCGGGGAAATGAAGCAAAAAGGACAGTTTCCAATTTTTTTTTTTTTTTTTTTTTTTGAGACAGGGTTTCACTCTGTCTCCCAGGCTGGAGTGCAGTGGTGTGATCTTGGCTCACTGCAACCTCTTGCCTCCCAGGCTGAAGTGATCCTCCCACCTCAGCTCCCCGAGTAGCTGCGACCAGAGGTGCCCGCCACCACACCCAGCTAATTTTTGTATTTTTAGTAGAGACGGGGTTTCCCCATGTTGGCCAGGCTGGTCTCGAACTCCTGACCTCAGGTGATCTGTCCACCTCCGCCTCCCAAAGTGCTGGGATTACAGGCATGAGCCACTGCGCCCGGCCCCAAATTCTTTTTGTGACCTGAGCATTACCACAAAAGAGATCCAGGGACCAGCCTCACTCAGGGTCTGTCCTCCCCTTCCATGCCCCTCTGCTGAACCCAAGTCAGAGATGGTTTCAGGTGCCTTTGCTGGGATACAGTGACCCTTGATATCCCAAAACTTGGAACGAAGCAGATTCCTATCACCTCACATACCCCGCTGTGATCGCTGACCCTAGGAACAAAATCCATATTGCCTGGCATAGGGGCTGGCTCTGTCCTGACGGGGGGGTCACCCCAGGAGTGAGAGGCCAGCTCCACATTGGGAGGGTGGGCCCTCACACTGATCGACATAAGAAGGGAAACCACATGGCCACTGCCCTTGTTGATTCTTATTAAAAACTCAGGCTAGGCCGGGCGCGGTGGCTCACGCCTATAATCCTAGCACTTTGGGAGGCTGAGGCGGGCGGATTGCCTGAGCTCAGGAGTTTGAGACCAGCCTGGGCAACATGGTGAAACCCCGTCTCAACTAAAATACAAAAAATTAAATTAGCCGGGTGTGGCAGTGTGTGCCTATAGTCCCAGCTACTCAGGAGGCTGAGGCAGGAGAATTGCTTGAACCCGGGAGGCAGAGGGTGCAGTGAGCCAAGATCACGCCACTGCATTCCAGCCTCAGTGACAGAGTGAGACTGTCTCCAAAAAAAAAAAAAAAAAAAACTCAGGCCGGGCATGGTGGCCTACGCCTGTAATCCCAGCACTTTGGGAGGCCGAGGTGGTTGGATCGCTTGAACCCAGGAGTTTGAGACCAATCTGGGCATCATAGTGAGACCTCTGTTTCTAAAAAAATATAAAATAAAATTAGCCAGGTACAGTGTCATGCACCTGTAGTCCTAGCTACTTGAGAGGCTGAGGTGGGAGGATCACTTGAGCCCAGGAGGTCGAGGCTGCAGTGAGCTAAGTTGGTGTCACTACACTCCAGCCTGAGTGACAGACCGAGACCCTGTCTTAAAACCAAAATCCTACAATCAACCACACAGACAAAGAATGGAAGAAACCAAAGGTTTTTGGTCTTCACTTAATAAAATTGTTTATATAAAATCCCAACACATTCCCACAAATTATTAGAGGTGACAAGAATTTAGCAGGATGCTGTTGGAGGAACAGCAGCTGAAGCTTATCTGCATTCCTGTGTACTAGACTCAGAGGTGCCAGCTCCTCTGTGAATCTATCATCACAGATTCTGGTGAGCTTCTGATGAGAGTCCCGCAGGGCCTGAGTCGACCATTGGGTTTGCGCCTGGAGGTGCTGGTGACTCTGAAGGCAGTGCTAGAAGGTGGCCAGTGGCCCCATGAAGGGGACGAGGGGTACAGGTAGAGATTTTTTGTCTGGGTGGCGCTTCTCTGGGCCTTTGCTCTTGCAGGGTTGCTGCAGGGTCTGTGTCAGAGGGAGGCTTTATGGGGACCGATGGCTACACGGGAGCCAGGTGGGGGGTGTAGGAAGCACAGAGCATAGGTGCGGGTTCCAGTGGTCTCAGGGTCCTCTTCCATGAGGTTGTCAGCCCATTGTGAGGAGGGGTTTGTGGTGAGAAAAGGGTGTGAAACAGCTTTCCAAGCATGGAAAGCCAGGGACCGGCAAGCCTCGCAGGACTGTCAGGAGCACCTGCACCCTTTGATTCTTACAGGCTGGGTTTAAAGTGATTTCTTAAGATACAAAAAAGTATAAATCACAAAGGAAAATATTAACAAGTTTGACATGACAAATTAAAGGAATTTGTTCATCAGAAGATCTGAAAAAAATGTACAGAACTGCAGATGAACATCACCAAGAAAAAGAATTACCAAAGAAGATACTATAAATAGTTTTCTCTACTTTATAAGAAGTGGAAAGGCTCACCCATGGCCCTGGGAGCAGCAGTGGATGGGGCCTAAGGCCAGTGGGAACTGGCACTCACACCCCAACCTGGCCCTCTGCACCACATGTGCATCAGCCCAGGGGGGCCTCACAGCAGCCCTGGGTCAGGTGCTACCACTGCCCAATTTTTTTTTTTTTTTTTTTTTGAGACAATCTCACACTGTCGCCCAGGCTGGAGTGCAGTGGCGTGATCTCAGCTCACTGCAACCTCTGCCTCCCGGGTTCGAGTGATTCTCCTGCTTCAGCCTCCCAAGTAGCTGGGATTACAGGTGCGTGCCACCACACCCAGCTAATTTTTTGTATTTTTAGTATGGACGGGGTGTCAACATGTTGTCCAGGATGATCTCGAACTCCTGACCTCATGATTCACCCACCTCAGCCTCCCAAAGTTCTGGGATTACAGGCATGAGCCACCGCGCCCGGCCACTGCCTCATTTTATAAGTGAGGAAACTGAGGCACAAAGAGGCTGAATAACTCGTCCCAGGCCATACACCTGGGGAGTGGGAGAGCCAGGACTAGGCCAGCCTGCACCTCTGAGCTGCCTTCTAAAGCAGATGTGGGAAGAACTGCTAGGAAATCAGAAGGGGAGACTACAGCTCAGAAAAATGGGGCAAGAAAAGGCCAGAACCACACAGCCAGCCAACATACACACAGAAAGGTGATTAGCCCACTGTCTGCAAAGCGGTATTATCTCACATTAAGCAGTTTGGAGAAAATTAAAAGTAATTGTTTGAAAATACCAAGTTTAGATTGTGCTTTGGAGCAGGGCCTGTAGCAGCGAGCTATTGGGATTGGCACTTGGCAGCCACTCTGGAGAGAGTGGGCCCATCAGAAGAACTCAAGATTGGGGCAGCTGAGGTGGTCCCAGCAGCGCCCCCTTGGTCTTGTGCCTTGTGCGGCCCCTCCCCGTGCGGTGGGTGCGTCCTTTCAGGGCTCTGGACTTTGCCCTGAAGCTCATGGTCCCTTTGTGTTTCCTCCTCCAGTTTCTGCGTCTCCGCCTGGTCCTCAGCAGGGCTGTGTAAAAGGTGCTGGCCTCAGTTTATCTCCCTGTGCCCCCATGTTCCCCCTTTACCCGGGGCCCAGCCCCACTGACCACTCGCACATCACCTGAGTTCGGCCCATGTCCTGGGCTCCAGGCCCTACAGCCAGTGTTTTCTGACTCTCCACCCAGATGTCCATACCACTCGAAGCCTGGGTGGCCACCTGCCCAGCCTCTGCCTGCTCCCAGCTCTGCCCGCTCCCAGCTCTGCCCTCAGGGTCAGCCCAAGGCCACCGCTGAGTCACATCCACAGTCACTGGCGCACTGTCAGCCGCCCACCCGTGGGAGGGCCTCATGCTAACCCTGGCATCCTGGTGCCCCTCCGCCCTGCCATTGTTCTCCCTGTGGCTCTTCCCGCCCACACTGTGCCCAGCATGGCAACCTTGGGCAGAATGTGTGGCACAAGTCTGTCTGTGAGGATGGGTGGGCGTGGCACTGCTCCTCTTGTCTCTGTGGCAGACTGGAGTGGGCAGGAACTTGTGGGCAGAGGGCATTTTGGGGAGGAGGTTGGTACTTGCACCAGTTTTCTTTGGTGACAAGCACCAAGTGCAAATTAGGTGGCTTCAAACAACAGAAATGTATTTTCTCAGTTTTGGAGACCGGAAGTCCAAGCTCAAGATGTTGGCAGGATTGGTTCCCTCTTGGGAGCCCAGAGACAGAATTCATTTCAGGCTCCCCAGCTTCTGGTGGGGCCATGGATTCTGGGTGTCCTTGGCCTGAGGCTGCCTCGCCCCAGTCTGTGCCTCCATGTCACATGGCCATCTTCCTCCTGCCTCTGTGTCTCTTCTTATAAGGATGTTGTCATGTTGGAGTTACGGCCCACCCTACTTTGCTAGGACCCCATTTTAACAGTCACATCTGGCCAGGCGCGGTGGCTGATGCCTGTAATCCCAGCACTTTGGGAGGCCAAGGTGGGCAGATCACTTGAGGTCAGCAGTTTGAAACCAGCCTGGCCAACATGGTGAAACCCTGTCTCTTCTAAAAATTAGCCAAGTATGATGGTACACACCTGTAGTTCCAGCTAGTCAGGAGGCTAAGGCAGGAGAATTGCTTGAACCTGGGAGGCAAAGGTTGTAGTGAGCTGAGATCAAGCCACTGCATTCCAGTCTGGGTGACACAGCAAGACTGTGTCGCAACACACCAGCCTGAGTGACAGACCGAGCAAGACTCTGTCTCAAAAAAAGTCACATCTGCAAAAACCCTATTTCCAATAAGGCCATGAATTTGGAGGGACGCTTTTCATCCTGTGTAGTCCTGGAGTTGTGTGCTTGGCTGGTGTTCTAGGGAGGGCATCTTGCAGGCCATGGGATTTCTGGAAGGGGCAGGAGGCAGACATAGGTGCTGAGGATCGTCACAAACCCGTGGCCTGCAGCCACTTCCCACTGGCCGGTTTTGTAGCTCTGCAGCGCTTCAGCGAGGGTGCCCTGGAGTACCTAGCCAACCTGGACCGAGCCCCAGACCCCACGGTCAGGAAGGACGCCTTTGCCACCGACATCTTCAGCGCCTACGATGTTCTCTTCCATCAGTGGCTGCAGAGTCGAGAAGCCAAGGTATGCCCCGTGGCTGCATCAGTCCATGCCTGATGCCAGGGCGCGCTCCTCCCCACATTCCCTGCCCGTGGCAAATTGATCAGAGGGTGGTGGTGTTGCATTGGCGAGCAGAGGTGCCCAATGAGAGGTGGCTCACCTTTATTTATTTTTTTGAGACAGAGTCTCACTCTGTCACCCAGGCTGGAGTGCAGTGGCATGACCTTGGCTCACTGCAGCCTCCGCCTCCCTGCTTCAAGCGATTCTCATGCCTCAGCCTCCGGAGTAGGTGGGATTACAGGCGCCTGCCACCACTCCCGGCTTATTTTTGTATTTTTAGTAGAGATGAGGTTTCGCCATGTTGGCCAGGCTGGTCTCGAACTCCTGACCTCAGGCGATCCACCCGCCTTGGCCTCCCAAAGCTCTGGGATTACAGGTGTGAGCCGCCGTGCCTGGCCACCTTTAGGCTGCCACACCTGCCCAGGGCCCCCTCTGCAGTCCTCATACTTGTGACTTGTGCCAGAGGGGCCTAGTCACTGTGGGTTTTTCCTTCTGCCCAGAGGCCCAGTGCTGCTGGCGGGGCACTGAGCATCTCCTACAAACCCCCTGGGCCTGGCCAGCATCTGGCTTGCTGTGGTCTCCCTGCAGCTGACCTCTGGGTGCTGGGCTCACGTCCCAGCCCCCGTAGCACCCACTGGTAGCCCAGTGTTCGTTCACGTCCGTCACGGGTGGTTGCTGGACATGCTCTGAGCAGTCGGTGTTGACTGAGCAGCGTAAGCTTCCCACCCACTGTCCCCTCTCAGCTCCGTCTTGCCGTGGTGGAGGCTCTGGGGCCTATGAGCCATCTGCTGCCCAGTGAGAGGCTGGAAGAGCAGCTGCCCAAGCTCCTCCCTGGGATTCTCGCCCTCTACAAGAAGCACGCAGAGACCTTCTACTTGTCCAAGGTATCTGCAGGCAGGGCAGGTCTACTGTCCCCGAGGACCCCTCCAGTCAGACTCCCCGGGGGTGGCCGTGAGTCCTCGGCTAGGGCTCAGTGGTGGGTGGGGGTGGCCCTTAGTTCTCTGCTAAGGCTCAGTGGTGGGCTGTGAAGGACAGGGCCCTCGTGGGGACCAGCTTAGTTTTCCCATCGCTGTGCCCTGGACAGTGCCAGGAACCTGGGCCTCTTGGTCCATGGCACCTGTGGCTTAGGGAGCCCCCTTCCTGGGCCCTCCCCACCCTCCTCCCTGGCTCTGAGTTCTAGAGGTAGACCAAGGGCCTCCTTATTTGAGCCCCAAGGTGGGGCCCATGTCCTCCTGGCCCATGTCTTCCTGTGGCCCAACTGGGAGGCTCTGGTTGACCTTAGTCAGTTCGGGGGGCTGGAGGTAGGACTGATGGCCTCTTCTCCCTACCCGGAGCAGAGCCTGGGCCAGATCCTCGAGGCGGCTGTGAGTGTGGGCAGCCGCACACTGGAGACCCAGCTGGATGCCCTCTTGGCTGCACTGCACTCCCAGGTAGGAGGTGGGCGTCAGGGGGCGGGTCCAGGTTCTGCACACCCTTCCGTGGGAAGTTGCTGGACAAGGGGTGCAGAAAGCAAGTTGGGGTGGATGGCTCAGCCACGTGGGGCTGAGGACTGGGCATTCCCTGAAGGTCACTCGGGTGACTTCTTAGCGATGTGGCGATGCTCTTGCCCTGCCCAGCAGTGGCACATGCAGGTGACATAGCAGCCCCCAGGATGGAGGTGGCAGGAGTGGGTGCCCAGGCCCAGTGCAGGCCCAGTACAGGTGGTCCCAGAGAAAGGTCAGCGCAGCTAAAGCGCCAGTTGGGGGAGACTGCCCTGGGTTTCTGGGGACTGAGCTCAGAGGAGCAGAGGAGAGGCCCTGGGCTGCAGGACGGGGGTCTTGAAGGCCCTGCTGGAGAGGAAGCGATGTGGGGAGGAGGCTGAGCAGCTGGGGCAGCTGGGACCCCTCCCCAGGTCGGGTGAATGAGGCTAAGAACGACTGAGGGACGCAGGTGCCGGGTCACCCATGACCTTGGCACTGGGGGTCATCTGTCCATGGGACTTTCTGGATGAGAGAGGAGAGGGGCAGGGAGCTAGACAGGGTGGTGTGGTGAAGTCTGCAAGGAGACTTTCTGAAAAGAAGTGTGGAGGTGGGTTTACTGCTTGGCTCTGTCCCTCACCTGGCCCACTTCAGCTGGGCCCCACTCTCCACCGCCTGGATGGTCCTGGCTGCATGCCAGAAACAAAGGGGAAGAGGGGACGGCAGCCACAGAGCTAGTAAACATAATGTAAGTGCTGTGAACAGTTACATGGTAACAAACTGTTAAAACTGTATGAAATGGTTAGGTTCCTAGAAAGATAAAAGTGTCAACATTGGTACGAAAAGCAACAGAGAATTGAATAAGCCAATAAAGCAACGGAAATAATATTCTAAGACCTTTCTTCCTTAAAACAAGCCTGGGACCCAAATGGTTTCACGACTGAGTTCTACCAAACTTTTGAGGAACAATTAATTCCTGTCCAGTACAAGTACATTTGGAAATAGAAAAAGATCCAGAGCTACCTCTTTCATTCTGTGAGGCCTTGGTCAAATCCCAGTCAGAGCCGTATAAGGAAATGCAGATGTGTAACGATGAGCATAGACGTGAGGTTTTGCATAAAGTAGCAGGTTACTGAACCCAAGACCATACTTTTATTTATTATTTATTCATTTATTTATTTATTATTTATTTATTTTGAGATGGAGTTTCGCTCTTGATGCCCTGGCTGGAGTGCTGTGGCATGATCTCGGCTCACTGCAACCTCTGCCTCTCGGGTACAAGCGATCTCCTGCCTCAGCCTCCTGAGTAGCTGGGATTACAGGTGCCCACCGCCACACCTGGCTAGTTTTTTGTATTTTTAGTAGAGATGGGGTTTCACCATGTTGGCCAGGCTGATCTTGAACTCCTGACCTCAAGTGATCCACCCACCTCAGCCTCCCAAAGTGTTGGGATTACAGGCATGAGCCACGGAGCCCAGCCAAGACCGTGCTTTTCAAAACACCTTATGCGGGAGGGCTTAGCTCACATCGCAAGGCCTATCCAGCATGCAGGAGCTGTCAGTGCACTTCATCACAGTAACAGACTAAAGAAAAATAGTGTCTGAGTTCAATCAATGCAGAAAAAACTTTTGATGATTTTTTCTTTTCCCCTGAGATGGAGTTTCGCTCTTGTTGCCCAGGCTGGAGTGCAATGGCGCGATCTTGGCTCACTGCAACCTCCACCTCCTGGGTTTAAGCAATTCTCTTGCCTCAGCCTTCCAAGTAGCTGTGGTTACAGGCACGCACCACCACGCCTGGCTAATTTTTGTATTTTTAATAGAGACGGGGTTTCACCATGTTGGCCAGGCTGGTCACGAACTCCTGACCTCAAGTGATCCCCCTGCTTCAGCCTCCCAAAGTATTGGGATTACAAGCGTGAGCCACTGTGCCTGGCCTAAAATTCTTAACAACTAAGATTGGAAAGGAACTTCCCTAAGTTAACCAAGTTTGGATACCCGAACCCTCAGTCTGCATCATAACTGATGGGAAGTGTTAGGCAATTCCCTGTAAGGTCAATAACAGGAAGGACCTGCCTCTCACTGCAGATTGGGCCCTCTGCTGGTTCTATAGGGAAACAAAAGAACCAGGAGGGAAGGGAAGACGGTCATTATTCATCACCTGTCCACCTTTCTGGCCAAGCTATTAGGACTAATCCGAAGTTCCTGCAAGGCGTGGTGGCTCACATCTGTAATCCCAGCACTTTGGGAGGCTGAGGAGGAAGAACTGCTTGAGCCCAGGAATTCGAGACCAACTTGGGCAACATAGGGAGACCCCATCTCTACAGAAAAAATGTAGCTGAGTACAGTGGCACAGATCTGTAATCCCAGCTATTCAGGAGGCTGAGGTTGGAGGATCACCTGAGCCCAGGAAGTTGAGGCTGCAGTGAGCCATGATCATGCCACTGTACTCCAGCCTGGGTGACAGAGCAAGACCTTGTCTCAAAAAAGAAAAAAAAAGTTCTGCAAATTTGCCAGTTACAAGACCAACCTACAAAAGCCAAGAACATTTTTCTACACCAGCACTGACCAGCTAGAAAGTATATGAAAACACTATCTACAATAGCAACAGAAACTTATTAACAGCCAGGTGTCATGGCACATGCCTGTGGTTCCAGCTACTCGAGAGGCTGAGGTGGGAGGATCGCTTGAGCCCAGGAGGTTGAGGCTGCAGTGAGCTGTGATCGCGCCAGTGCATTCCAGCCTGGGTGACAGTGCGAGACTGTGTCTTTAAAAAAAAAAAAAAAAAAAAAAAAGGCCGAGTGCCGTGGCTCATGCCTGTAATCCCAGCACTTTGGGAGGCCAAGGCAGGCAGATCACGAGGTCAGGAGATCGAGACCATCCTTGATAACACGGTGAAACCCTGTCTCTACTAAAAATGCAAAAAAATTAGCCGGGCATGGTAGTGGGTGCCTGTAGTCCCAGCTACTCGGGAGGCTGAGGCAGGAGAATGGCATGAACCCCGGAGGGAGAGCTTGCAGTGAGCTGAGATCACGCCACTGCACTCCAGCCTGGGCAACAGAGTGAGACTCTGTCTCAAAAAAAAAAAAAAAAGAGAAAGAAACAGTCTCACTCTGTTGCCCAGGCTGGTCTCCAGCTCCTGGCTTCAGGTGATCCTCTTGTCTCAGCCTCCCAAAGTATTGAGATTACAGGTGTGAGCCACTGCGCCTGGCCTATAGCAGTTATTTATAACCTTGTATTATATATGTGAAAATATTTGTTCCTACTTTGTCATTGAGTCATTAATTCATTCTTAAGACAGGGTCTCGCCTTGTCACACAGGCTGGAGTGCAGTGGCAATAACAGCTCACTGCAGCCTCAGCCTCCCAGGCTCAAGCGATCCTCCTGCCTCAGCCCCTCCCCAAACCCCAGTAGCTGGGACCACAAATCATGCTACTTTGTCCTTTATCTTTTAACTCTGTTTATGATATTTTTTGGCCATACAAAGTTGTTTAATTTTTACATTATCATTTGTCCATCTTTTATGTTATAGTTCAGGTTTTGTTATGCATAGAAAACCCTTTCAAATTCAGTGAGTAGTGGCCGGGCACGGTGGCTCACGCCTGTAATCCCAGCACTTTGGGAGGCCGAGGCGGGCAAATCACGAGGTCAGGAGTTTGAGACCAATCTGGCCAACATGGTGAAACCCTGTCTCTACTAAAAATACAAAAAATTAGCTGGGCGTGGTGGCGGGTGCCTGTAATCCCAACTACTCGGGAGGCTGAGGCAGGAGAATTGCTTGAACCCGGGAGGCGGAGGTTGCAGTGAGCCGAGATTGCGCCACCTCATTCCAGCCCGGGTGACAGAGTGAGATTCCGTCTCCAAAAAAAAAAAAAAATTCAGTAATTTTTGTTTTCTCAGTTCTCCCAATTTCCCCTATGCTTTTATTATTATTATTATTATTATTATTATTGAGACAGAGTCTTTCACTCTGTTGCCCAGGCTGGAGTGCAGTGGTGCGATCTTGACTCACTGCAACCTCTGCCTCCCAGGTTCAAGTCATTCTCCTGCCTCAGCCTCCCGAGTAGCTGGGATTACAGGCTCATGCTATGATGCCCGGCTAATTTTTGTATTTTTAATAGACACGGGGTTTCACTATGTTGGCCAGGCTGGTCTTGAACTCCTGACCTCAAGTGATCTACCCACCTTGGCCTCCCAAAGTGCTGGGATTACAGGCATGAGCCTCTGTGCCTGGCCCACTACGCTTTTATTATTTAATCTGTCTGGGATTTATTTTAGGGAAAGAATGAGAATCCAACTGTATCTTTTTTCCAGATGAATACTCATTTGCATTAGTTATATATTGCTGTGTAACCAATTACCACAAAACTTACCACCTTAAAACAACATCTAGGCCGGGTGCAGTGGCTCATGCCTGTAATCCCAGCACTTTGGGAGACTGAGGCGGGTGGACCACGAGGTCAGGAGTTTGAGACCAGCCTGACCAACATGGTGAAACCCTGTCTCTACCAAAAATACAAATATTAGCCAGGCGTGGTGGCACACACTTGTAATCCCAGCTACTCAGGAGGCTGAGGCAGGAGAATCACTTGAACCCAGGAGGCGGAGGTTGCAGTGAGCCGAGATCGCGCCATTGCACTCCAGCCTGGGAAACAGAGCAAGACTCTGCCTCAAAAAACAACAACAACAACATCTATTATCTCACAGTGGGTCCAGAAGGTGAGAGCAGCTCAGGGGGTCGCTCCAACTCAGGGTCCCTTGTTAGTTTACACCCATTCATGCGGTCGGCCTGGGCTGTGCCATCTGAAGGCTCTACTGGGGTTGGAGGATCTGCTTCCAAGGCTGTTCATTCATGTGGCTGTTGGCTGGAGGCCCCAGTTCCTCACCACATTGATCTCTCCATAAGGCCGCCTGAGTGTCCCCACAACATGGTGGCTAGCTTCCTGCAGGGTGAGTGATCTGAAAGAGTGCGCAGGAAGCTGCAGCATCTTTTTTTTTTTTTTTTTTTTTGAGACGGAATCTCGCTCTGTCACCCAGGCTGGAGTGCAGTGGCGCGATCTTGGCTCACTGCAAGCTCTGCCTCCCCGGTTCACGCCATTCTCCTGCCTCAGCCTCCCAAGTAGCTGGGACTACAGGCGCCCCCAACCACGCCTGGCTAATTTTTTGTATTTTTACTAGAGATGGGGTTTCACCGTGTTAGCCAGGACGGTCTCCATCTCTTGACCTTGGGATCCGCCCGCCTCGGCCTCCCAAAGTGCTGGGATTACAGGCGTGAGCCACTGCGCCCAGCCAACTGCAGCATCTTTTATGATCATATTTGGTCTTTACAGTAGAAATAACAAGGAGCACACCGGGGGCGGTGACTCACGCCTGTAATCCCAGCACTTTGGGAGGCCGAGGCGGGCGGATCACCTGAGGTCAGGAGTTAGAGACCATCCAGACCAACATGGAGAAACCCCGTCTCTATTAAAAATACAAAAATTAGCCAGGTGTGATAGCACACGCCTGAGGCTGAGGAGAATTGCTTGAACCCGGGAGGCGGAGGTTGCAGTGAGCCAAGGTCGCGCCATTGCACTCCAGCCTGGGCAACAAGAGCAAAACTGTTTCAAAAAAAAAAAAAGAAAAAGAAAAAGAAATAACAAGGAGCTACCTGGGAACCTAGAGCCGAGCCCTGGGGCCAGCTCCTCCACCTCGCAGTGCCTTCTGACAGTTCTCTAGGAACCCAGGTTGGGGTGTGGCCCTGTGGGCCTGGGGCCCTTGCTGTGGTTACCTCTTCTGGCTCATAAGAGGGCTCTGCTGAAGAATTGCTTTGGAGCTCTTTGTGCAGAGAGACCCTGTCAGTGCCCTTTGCTGTGACTGACACCTGCGAGTGGGGACCTAGGATGTCACACCTGAATTAGTGGGGGTGTGCTTCTATATCACCCGCTAAGGTACCATGGAGCCCAGAGATGCATCTGCCAGCATCCTTAGTTTTTTAATGTTGTTTGTTCATTTGTTTGAGACAGGGTCTTGCTCTGTACTCAGGCTGGAGTGCGGCGGCACCATTACAGCTCACTGCAGCCTCAACCTCCCGGGCTCAGGCAGTCCTCTCACTTCAGCCTCCTGAGTAGCTGGGACCACAGGCATGCACCACCATGCCCAGCCAACAGCCTTAGTTTTTGCTTTTTACCAATAAGACTTTTTTTTTTTTCCTTATAACTTTGAACAAGTGGACTCCAGAAGTTTTGGGTTCCAGTGCTTTATGTGTCCTAGAGATTCATGCTTTCCAGCCTGGGTCCTGGGCGTCATGCCTGGAGCATGGGAGACTCTCCTCTCTAGTCAAGAAATATTTCTTGGGAATTTCTTTTCCTGCTGCTGGTAGGAGAGGTGGAGGGTGGCAGGAGCAGGATGTATCCATGGAGACTTGACAGTAGCTGTGTGTCTGCCTGTTGCTGCCTGTCTCCCTCCTCTCCCCCACCGTAAGGAGATGAGGCTGGTCCCTGGAGGGCCTCTGATTACAGGGGATGAGACTGTCCTGCATCCAGGGCTTGGGTGAGAAAGAGCCTGGAGCGCCCGCTGCATGCTGTAGGCATGGGTTGGAAACCCAGAGCCCTCTGCCCAGCTGCCCAGGCCCAGAATTGTCAGAGGGCGGGAATCCTTCCTTCTGGCCTCTCTGGTCTATAACCTCTGCCCCGTTCCTGGAGCAGATCTGTGTGCCTGTGGAGTCCTCAAGCCCCCTGGTGATGAGTAACCAGAAGGAGGTGCTGCGCTGCTTCACTGTGCTGGGTGAGTGGTGGGCCCAGCTTTGCCCATGGGCATCTGTGGATACTCATAGGGTCACCGCCTGCTGTATGTGGAGGATGGTGGTGGCTGGGGTACTGGTCGGGGATGAGGAGGCCCCTGTTTCCACCTCTCCTGGGCCTACCTGTGGCTCCAGAGGCCTCTGAACCAGGGCCTGGGCAGTGGCTGCAGCCTGGAACATTGTTCACCTCCGAGGAGCGTGCTCCTGACCTGCCCAAATCCTTGGGGGCCTCCACTCACGGTCCAGTCCGCACATTCCCTACCTGCCCCCCGCCTACCTGTTTCTCCACACCCAATCTCTGGCTCCATGGCCTGCTCTCTGCTCCCCCAGGGGGCCTGTGGCTGCTAGCCCCGGTCACCTGCCAGCCTCCCATGACCCACCTGGAGGTGCCATGCATCCTGTCACCACCCCCACTGGGTGCTGTCCCTATGCCCTGCACAGGCCCTCATAGCCATCCTGGAGGGGCAGCAGATGGTGTGAGGAGGGGCCCTGCTTGCACTTGGGGCTGTCACCCTGCTGGGGCCACAGCATCAACATCTCCCTGGAGCTGGTCAGGCAGGCGGGGCCTCAGGCCCCCCACCTACATGAGCATCTACCCTTACACAAGATCCGCAGGAGGGGTGTGGGGAGACTGACTGCAGCCAGGCTGGGGGCAGGGTTGTGGTGGGCAGATGGACCA
The DNA here is from genome assembly GCF_029281585.2 of Gorilla gorilla gorilla. NCBI lineage: Eukaryota > Metazoa > Chordata > Mammalia > Primates > Hominidae > Gorilla > Gorilla gorilla. The sequence goes on from NC_073231.2 coordinate 150,052,367, forward strand.
CAGGTCTGATACCCAGGCAGAGCAGGCCTCCAGAGCCCACCTGGAATGGGGATGGCTCTGGTCCGTGAAGTACTGGTAAGGGGACTGCTGCAGTCGTTGCCAGAGGGCTCCTGGAGCTTGGGCTGCATTAGCCCTGCTTGGGCTGGGGGTCTGTGTGCTTGACAGCTCGAGTTCCCTTGAGCCTTAGACTGGCCTAGAGCCAGGAGAGTCAAGAGGGGCCACTGATGGCCCTCTTGTGGGCCCCCTTGTGAGCTGGAGATGCTGAAACAAGCACCGGTGTGCTGGGTGGGCCAACATCTAAGTCCCAGCATGCTCTGGGTGGTGCTGGCGCCGTGGGATAAGGGCTACATGTGCTCCAACCCTGCCTTAGACAAGGGCATCGGAGCCAGGCCCAGTGATTAGGTGGCCCCAGCTTCTCACCTTCACACAGCAACTCTCCTCTGGCTCCTCCCCTGTGCTGGAGAGGAGGTGGACGCTGTGTATAGGGATGAACAAGATGACATGGAGCCTAATCTGTACCCGTTGCCCTGTAGCCTGCAGCTCGCCTGACCGCCTACTGGCCTTCCTGCTGCCCAGGCTGGACACCAGCAATGAGAGGACCCGCGTGGGCACCCTGCAGGTGGTCAGACATGTCATCAACTCGGCTGGTGAGTGCCTCCATGCTAGCCTGGCCGCCACCCCTGGCCATGTCCAGGATGGAGCAGGTCCTGGCAGATTGTGTCCCTCTAAGCGAAAGCACCATCCTGCTTTGAATTCTCTAGAAAGATTTCCCTACTTACTATTTTGCAAAATTCTAAACTTTTTGAAAAGTTGCAAGGGTGGTACCTTTCTACCCTTCGCCATATGTTGGTGGCTCACACTTGCTTTGACAGCTGGCTGCAGGCACCATGCGTGGCCACACTCCCCAGGTGACCATGCTTCTGAGGGCTCCCAGAGCCTAAGACAGCCATCCCTGAGCCCACTGCTCTGGCTCATTCTGGGATCTATTCAAAGACACACTTTGGTTTAGTTTGGTTGTCTCTTAGACTTGTTTGCCCAAGAGGAGCCGTTTTACTCTTTTTAAGAGATGAGGAGGCCAATTGTTTCGTAGAATGTCCCTCGATTTACGTGTGTGATGGTTTCTTCGCAATTAGACTAAAAAAATTCACGTTTCCTTGTTTTAAGGCTAATTTTTTTTTTTTTTTTTTTTTTTTTTTAGTGGTCTTGCTCTGTCGCCAGGCTGGAGTGCAGTGGCGCAATCTCGGCTCCCTGCAACCTCCACCTCCCGGGTTCACACCATTCTCCAGCCTCAGCCTCCCGAGTAGCTGGAACTACAGGGGCATGCCACCAGGCCCAGCTAATTTTTGTATTTTTTTTTAGTAGAGACAGGGTTTCACCATGTCGGCCAGGATGGTCTCAATCTCCTGACCTCCTGATCCACCCACCTCGGCCTCCCAAAGTGCTGGGATTACAGGCGTGAGCCACCGCACCCATCCTTAAGGCTAATTGAAGTAATTAGTGATAAGCCTGAAAACATAACATTTTTCACAAGTGAGCTTGTGGTTTCCAGCGTGGCTCTTCTGCAGGTCAGTGCACAGTGGCCATGGCCCACCGGCCCTGCAGCCTGCCCATGCTCAGCCTATGAGCTAGGGAGGTTGTTACATCTTTAGTGGGTTATAAAAGCAAACAAAGGGACCACATGTGACCCACAAAGCCTAAAATATTTTCTGTCTCCCCTTTCAGAAGCGGCGCACTGCCCCCTGTACTGTGAGGTTCACTACCAGTCAGCTGCTGGGTTGCAAACAGCAGCCACCCAGAGAGTCACATAGAGTTCTGGGACATATAGGAGCAGCTTGACAAAGCAGCAGGGCCGGCCGGGCAGTGGCTCACGCCTGTAATCCCAGCACTTTGGGAGGCCATGGCGGGCAGATCACTTGAGGTCAGGAGTTCAAGACCAGGCTGGCCAACATGGTGAAACCCCGTCTCTACTAAAAATATATATTAAAAAAATTAGCCTGGCGTGGTGGTGGGCGCCTGTAATCCCAGCTACTTGGGAGGCTGAGGCAGAATTGCTTAAACCCAGAAGGCTGAGGTTGCAGTGAGCTGAGATGGCTAAACCGCACTCAAGCCTGGACAACAGAGTGAGACTCCGTCTCAAAAAAAAAAAAAAAAAAAAGAGAAAGCAGCAGGGCCAAGGGAGGACGGGGCAGACGGGGCCACAGTGCGAAAGTCACCAGGTTAAGAGTCAGGTGTAGGCACCTCAGGACACCTTCAGCGGCGCTTGCCCCAGCAGAAGCAGCCTGAGGTCCTGCTGCTTTGGGCGTGCCCAGATTTCAGAGCCCAGGGTGGTGCTGTGGTGGGCTGTCTGGAGGCTGGCGGGGGAGAGCCTGCTCTCTGTGGAGGGGCGGGGAGGGGAGAGCCCGCTCTCTGTGGAGGGGTTGGGAAGGCAGCGACCCGCTCCGTGTGGAGGGGCAGGGAGGGAAGTGTCCCCTCTGTGGAGGGGAAAGGAGGGAAGCACAGGCTCTCTGTGGAGGGGAAAGGAAGGGAGCACGGGCTCTGTGTGGAGGGGTTGGGAGGGGAGCGCCCCCTCTGGAGGGGAAGGGAGGGAAGCGCAGGCTATCTGTTGGGTTGGGAGGGGAGTGCCTGCTCTCTGTGGAGTGGCCCGGAGAGGAGCGCCCGCTCTCTGGAGGGGAAGAGAGGGAAGCGCAGGCTTTGTGTGGAGGGCCTGAGAGGAGAGCGCCTGCAGCTTCCACACACAGGGCTGCTCTGGTCAGTGGTCCTTGGGGAAGGGAGCCTCAGAGGCATGGGGCGTGTGGCAGCCCCACAGAAAGTAAAGCATCTGCGTCAGCAGCATGCACTCAGCCTCTGGTGGTAGAAGTAACCCTTGAGGCAGGTGCTCTTCTCCCCATTTACCTGATGAGGTTGGCATCTGAAGTGGAATTCTTAGTGCCCATGCTCTTGTTAGAGATGGGTTTTTCCATTCAGAAGTTCAACATTTCATGGGATTAACCATGCTCAACTTCCCTTTGTTAATTCATCAATCACATTTATGTTTTTCAGCGTTCACTTTGTTTTCCCCATATTTCATTTTTTCTCTGAAGTTCTTTCTCTGTGCATTTACGTATGTACAAATGCATGTACGCAAGGAAATATTTTAACCAAATGACATACTTCAAAACATGCTTTTTTCACTTGCTAGTATATCTTAGAGAACTTTTAACATCAGCACATATACATCTGTGTCATTTTTTGTTTTGTTTTGAGACAGGGTCTCGTTCTTTCACCCAGGTTGGAATGCAGTGCTGCAGTCATAGCTTACTGTAGCCTTGAGCTCCTGTGCTCCAGCAATTCTCCCACCTCAGCCTCCCAAGCAGCTGGGACTGCAGGTGTGCACCACCACACTCTGCCAGTTTTTTTGTATTTTTGTAGAAATGGGGTCTACTTATGTTGCCCAGGCTGGTCTCGAACTCCTGGGTTCAAGTGATCCTCCTTCCTTGGCCTCCCAAAGTGCTGGGATTACAGAAGTGAGATAGGCACCTGTGCCGTCTATGTCATTTTTAATTGTTTTTATTTTGAAGTATAATACACATACAGAAAAATGTACACATTAACTGTTCAGCTTCATGAATAATCACACAGTAAGCCTATGTATTTATTCACCAACCAGGTGAGGAAATGGGACATTGACAACACCCAGGGGGTAGCACTCTCAAGTCCCTCAGAAGGGGTGACTTCTAACAATAGAAGATAGTGTTGCTGTTTCAGGATGTTGTACAAAGAGAATTGTATGGTGTAAATAATTTTGTATCTGGCTTCTTTTCCTCAGTATTCTCTTGGTGAAATTTATACATATAGTACAGCTTATTTATTTTCACTCCCGTGAAGGATTCCAGTGAATTATCTACTATAGTGATTCATTTTGCCTGTGATGGGTAAATGGCTATATCCAGTATTTAACTGGTAATGCATAAGCCACTATTAACATTTGTCCTTTACACAGTTAGTGTTTACCTAGATGTAGAATTTTGGGTTATAAAGTATGTATGTGTTCAAGTTGCATAGATAAACCCTTCTGTTTTTCCAAAGTAGCTGTTTATACCCCAATTTATACCCCACACCTTATGTCTCACAAGTGGCTTATGAGCATTATTGCTTCATGTCCTCACCAACATTGGTTGGTCTTTAATTTTAGCCATTTTTGTGGGTATGTTATGAGGTCCTGCTTTGTTGCCCAGGCTGGTCTCCAACTCCTGGGCTCAAGCAATCCTCCCACCTTGGCCTCCCAAAGTACTTGGATTACAGGCGTGAGCCATTGCACCCAGCCAGAAGTCATCAAGTTTTCAATGAAAATATTGGAACATGATTGCAAGTTGAGGCCGTGGTTGGTCCCTGTGTGTCATTCTTTCAGTCCATGGTCCAGAGAGCTGTTTCTCGTGTTAGACACCAGACCATCTCAGTTTAAGTGGCTGGGTATAAAAGTCTGAGGTATCTTAATATGTTGCTTTCTTGTCTTCTAGAATCTGTTACTGCTATTGATAACTCACTGATGACTATCTGATTTGACTGTGATTTTCCTTATACATGATTTGGTCTTTTCTGCCTAGATGCCCAAAGGATTTTTATATATATATAAATCCTTTGCATATATATAGACACACACACACACACACACACACACACACACACACACACACACACACACACACACGCATGCCAGGATTACAGGCTATTTTATATCTTAACACCGGAAATTTTACTGTGTCTCAGTGTTGGCTATTCTGAGTTGATTTCCCCCCCAGGTCCATAGAGTGCGCATTCAGCATTTGCGTCAATTCTGTTTTATCTCAAGAGACCTTGTTTTTCAGTCATAGCATTTCAGTACCCCATGACTTCGGAAGCCTTCTCTGGGATTCCCTGTTACATGTGTGTTGTGTCATTGTTGCCCATCTTAGATACTTTTATAAATCAAATTTTTGAAAGGCTTTTGGCCTCCAGTCATATTTTCTTCCAGAATTTTATTTTCTAAAATTGAACATAATCTTCAATAGAAATGCAGTAAAATGCATAAATCTTAACTGTATACTTGGTGACATTTTACACATTGTTCACCCATATGACTACCACTCAAATCAAAATGTGAAACATTTTTCTAAAACCCAAAAAGTTTTCCTTGTATTTATTTTCAACTAACAGCCACACCTACTGTTAAGAAGTGACCTCTTTTATGAGATCACAGCCCAGGCTTGTGCTCTGTCGCCCAGGCTGGAGTGCAGTGGCACGATCACAGCTCACTGTAGCCTTGACCTCAACGGGTTCAAGGGATCTTCCTGCCTCGGCCTCCTGAGTGGCTGGGACTGCAGGAGTGTGCCCGGCCCACCATTATGACTTCTGTCACCACAATTAATTCTGCCTGCTGTTGAGTTCCATGTAGATGGGCTAGTTGTAGGAGGACCCTTCGTGAGTGTAGGCATTCACTGAGCACGGTGCTGCTGTCAGTGCACTCTTCTTTACTGCTAAGTTGTATTCTGTTACATTTTGTGAATTTAAAAGTTATTTGTTTTCCTGTTAACAGACACTTGGGTTGTTCATGTTCTTTTTTTTTTTTTTTTTTTTTGAGACAGAGTTTCGCTCTTGTTGCCCGGGCTGGAATGTAGTGGCACGATCTCGGCTCACTGCAACCTCCACCTCCCGGGTTCAAGGGATTCTCCTGCCTCAGCTTCCTGAGTAGCTGGGATTACAGGCGAACACCACCACACCCAGCTAATTTTTGTATTTTTAATAGAGATGGGGTTTCGCCATGTTGGCCAGGCTGGTCTCGAACTCCTGACCTCAGGTGATCCACCCGCCTCGGTCTCCCAAAGTGCTGGGATTATAGGCATGAGCCACCGTGCCTGGCCTTTTTTCTCATTTTAAATTGTCCTCTTTGCCAGACACGGTGGCTCACACCTGTAATCCCAGAACTTTGCGAGGCCGTGGCAGGTGGATCACCTGAGGTCAGGAGTTTGAGACTAGCCTGGCCAACATGGTGAAACCCTCTCTCTACTAAAAATACAAAAAAATTAGCCAGGTGTGGTGGCACACGCCTGTAGTTCCAGCTACTCTGGAGGCTGAGGCAGGAGAATCGCTTGAACCTGGGCGGCAGAAGTTGCAGTGAGCCAAGATTGCATCACTGCACTCCAGCCTGGGCGAGAGAGCGAGATTCCGTCTCAATTAAAAGAGAGAGAAAAGAAATTAAAAAAAAAAAATGGAAGTTCCTTGGTGAGTAAATTAATGAAGCACCTTTTCATATGCTTATTGACCTTCAGATATATTTGCGTATATATGTTGAAGTTCCTTTTCAAGTCTTTTTTTTGGGGGGTGGGGGGCCGGTTGTTGTTTTTTTGAGATGGAGTCATGCTCTGTCACCAAGCCGGAGTGCAGTGGTGCAATCTTGGCTCACTGCAACATCTGCCTCCCGGGTTCAAGCAGTTCTCCTGCCTCAGCCTCCCAAGTAGCTAGGACTACAGGCGCTCACCACCATGCCCAGCTAATTTTTGTATTTTTAGTAGAGACAGGGTTTCACCATGTTGGCCAGGATGGTCTTGATCTTCTGACCTCGTGATCTACCCACCTTGGCCTCCCAAAGTGCTGGGATTACAGGCGTGAGCCACCACGCCCGACCCCTGTTCAGGTCTTTTGCCCATTTTGATTGATTGATAGAGAGAGGGTCTCACTACGTTACCCAGGCTAGAGTGCAGTGCTGTGATCATAGCTTACCACATCCTCGGCCTCCTGGACTCAAGCGATCCTTCTGCCCCAGCCTCCAGAGTAGCCTGGGTTACAGGAGTGCACTACCATGCCCAGCTGTTGTTCATTTAACAACTGGGTTGTTTGTCGTTTTATTATGATTATTTTGTAGTGTTCTTTATTGGATACATAGAGACGTAAATATATGTTTTTATGATTAGTACCTTTATGTCTAAGAAACCTTTGCCTGCTCAGAAGTCGTGAAGATATTCTTCTATATTTTCTTTTAGATGCTTTATTGTTTGAGCTTGCAAATTTATGTCTGTGATTCATCTTTTACTAATGTTTCGGTGTGGGTGAAATGTAGGGGGCAAGGTGTTTTTTTTTTAATTACTTTTTTTTTTTTTTTTTGAGACAGAGTTTTGCTGTTGTTGCCCAGGTTGGAGTGCAGTGGCGCGATCTCAGCTTGCTGAAGCCTCCACCTCCCAGGTTCAAGCGATTCTCCTGCCTCAGCTTCCCAAGTATCTGGGATTACAGGCACATGCCATCACACCGGCTAATTTTGTATTTTTAGTAGAGACAGGATTTTGCCATGTTGGTCAGGCTGGTCTCAAACTCCTGACCTGAGGTGATCCGCCCGCCTTGGCCTCCCAAAATGTTGGGATTACAGGCGTGAGCCACCACACCCAGCCTGCAAGGTTATTTTTATATGGATGTCCAGTTGTTCCAGTCTCACTTGTTGAAAAGACTTTACTTTCTCCATTGAATTGCTTCTGTGCCTTGGTACAAGGTCAAGTAACCTTATGTATTAATGTAACAGCTGCAGTAACAAAGTACCACCGACTGGTGGGTGGGTTTTTTTTTTTCTATTACCCTGATCTCTGTTTTATCTTCATGTGCATTTTTCCTGTGTGCCTGTCTGTATCCCTATATCCCCCTTTTATAAGGGTACCAGCCATATTGGATGAAGGGCCCACACTACTCCAGTGTGACCCCTTCTCAACTTATTAATTCTGCAGTAACTATTTCCAAATAAGTTCACATTCCGAGGTACAGGGGTTGGGATTTGCACATACGAATTTTGAGGCCACAATTCAACTTATAGCATCATATGTTAGTGGGTATATTTCAGGACTCTATTCTTTCCTTACACCAATATCACACTTTTTTTTTTCTTTTTTCTTTTTTGAGACAAAGTCTCACTGTGTCACCCAGGCTGGAGTACAGTGGCGCGACCTTGGCTTACTGCAGCCTCTGTCTCCTGGGTTCAAGCGATTCTCCTGCCTCAGGCTCCTGAGTAGCTGGGATTACAGGCATGCACCACCATGTCCAGCTAATTTTTGTGTTTTTAGTAGAGACGGGGTTTCACTGTGTTGGCCAGGCTGGTCTTGAACTCCTGATCTCAGGTGATCCACCTGCCTCAGCCTCCCAAAGTGCTGGGATTACAGGCATGAGCCAATGCACTCAGCCATTTTGTGTGTGTGTGTGTGTGTGTGTGTGTGTGTGTGTGTGTGTGTGTGTGTGTGTTTAGTGGAGACGGAGTTTCGCCATGTTGGTCAGGCTGGTCTCAAACTCCTGGACTCAAGTGATCTGCCCGCCTCAGCCTCCCAAAGTGCTGGGATTATAAGCCAATATCACAGTTTCTCAATTGTTTTAGTTTTATCCTAAGGCTTTAAATCTGGTAGAGGATGTCCTTCAACTTTATTCTTCTTCAAGATTGTTCATCCCCATTGAAAAATTGTTAGTATAGGCCGGGCATGGTGGCTCAAACGCCTGTAATCCCAGCACTTTGGGAGGCCGAGGCGGGCGGATCACGAGGTTAGGAGATGGAGATCATCCTGGCTAACACGGTGAAACACCGTCTCTACTAAAAATACAAAAAATTAGCTGGGCGTGGTGGCAGGCGCCTGTAGTTCCAGCTACTTGGGAGGCTGAGGCAGAGAATGGTGTGAACCCAGGAGGCAGAGCTTGCAGTGAGCTGAGATGGTGCCACTGCACTCCAGCCTGGGCGACAGAGTGAGACTCCGTCTCAAAAAAAAAAAAGAAAAAAGAAAAATTGTTAGTATAAAAGAAATCATGGAAGGGCACAGTGGCTCACGCCTGTAATCCTAGCACTTTGGGATCCCGCAGCAGGCAGATCGCTTTATCCTAGGAGCTTCAGACTAGGCTGAAAAACATGGTGAAACCCTGTCTCTACTAAAAATAAAAAAAGCCAGGTGTGGTAGCATGCATCTGTAGTCCCAGCTACTCTGGGGACTGAGGTGAGAGGATCACCTGAGCCCAGGAGGTGGAGGCTGCAGTGAGCTGTGACGGTGCCACTGCATTTCAGCCTTGGCTACAGAGTGAGACCCTGTCTCAAAAAAAAAAAAAAAAAAAGGGAAGGAAGTGTAGAAACCACATAAAACAAATGTGTGACTTATTACATATCATTCTAAGACAACAACATCAGATCTACCACCAGGTCTTTTGGATTGAAGTTGCCACCGAGACGCCCCTCCTTGCATCCTATTCCAGTCACAGTTCTTCACTCCCCAACAAGTAACAGCTATCCTGATTTTTATAGTAATCACTCCCTTATGATTAGCTGTGTCCACTTTAAAAGCCTACCTATGGCCGGGTGCGGTGGCTCACACCTGTAATCCTAGCACTTTGGGAGCCCGAGAGGGGCGGATCACTTGAGGTCAGGAATTTGAGACCAACCTGGCCAATACAGGGAAACCCCGTCTCTACTAAAAATACAAAAATTAGCCAGCGTGGTGGCACATGCCTGTAATCACAGCTACTTGGGAGGCAGAAGAATCACTTGAACCTGGGAGGCGGAGGTTGCAGTGAGCCGAGATTGCACCATTGCACTCCAGCCTGGGCAGCAAGGGTGAAACCCTGTCTCAAAAAAAACAAAGAGCCTGGCGCAGTGGCTCACGCCTGTAATCCCAGCAGGGATTTTGGAGGCTGAGGCGGGCAGATCATGAGGTCAGGAGAGCGAGACCATCCTGGTTAACACAGTGAAACCCCATCTCTACTAAAAATACAAAAAATTAGCCAGGCGTGGTGGCGGGCGCCTGTAATTCCAGCTACTCGGGAGGCTGAGGCAGGAGAATGGCGTGAACCCAGGAGGCGGAGCTTGCAGTGAGCTGAGATCGCACCACTCCATTCCATCCTGGGCAACAGAGCAAGACTCCATCTCAAAAAAATAAGAAGAAGAAACACAGTGTCCAGTGTCCTTGCCATCAGTACTCAACAGTCTTGTTTGTGAGTGGAGACTGGAAGCTGCCGTCGATTGCTGCTGCAGCTGTTTAATGGCTGCTCCAGGTGTTCTGGTGGTCCCACTGTTCACTTGGTTACCCTGAACACATGATGTCTTAATTGTATTAATGGTATGTCATATTTTTTACTGCTTTTTTTTTTTTTTTTTGAAATGGAGTCTCGCTGTGTCGCCCAGGCTAGAGTGCAGTGTCATGATCTCGGCTCGCTGCAACTTCCACCTCCTGGGTTCAAGTGATTCTCCTGCCTCAGCTTCCCGAGTAGCTGGGATTACAGGCACCTGCCACCACAACCGGCTAATTTTTGTATCTTTAGTAGAGACGGGGTTTCACCATGTTGGTCAGGCTGGTCTCAAACTCCTGACCTCCTGATCCATCCGCCTTGACCTCCCAAAGTGCTGGGATTACAGGCGTGAGCCATCGCGCCTGGCCTATTGCTAAGTTCTTATGTGTGAATAAGTGTAAGAAATGATTGCTTATTGAGCTGGGTGTGGTGGCTCATGCCAGTAATCCCTGCATTTTCGGAGGCCAAGGTAGGAGGATTGAGTCCAGGAGTTGGAGACCAGCCCGGGCAACATAGTGGGATCTCATCACTTAAAAAAACAAAACAAAATGATTGCTTATTGGTAGCATATAAATTTAGTCAGGAGTGACAGGGGTGGCAGACAACCACAGATTGTCCACATGGGTGCTAAAAGGTGACACCTGTGCTTTCTAACAGTTCAGTGTACACAAACTTTGTGCACAAAATTTTAGAAATCCTGTATGAAATACCTCCAGGCTATATGTGTAAGGTGTATATGAACCATAAATGAATTTTGTGTTTGGACTTGGATTCCATTTCCAGGAACTCTCATTATGTATATGCAAATATTCCAAGCTCTGAAAGACCCCAAAATCTGAAACACATCTGGTCCCAAGCATTTCAGATAAGGGAATGCTCAATCTATCCAAGCTGAAAGTTCTCAGAACACACAGCCCATCAGCCCCTCCACGGCAGTCACTGACTCTCACAGGGACCAAACCTTATTGTTGGTTGTTGTTGTTGTTTTCTTTTCTTTTCTTTTCTTTTGAGACAGGGTCTCACTCTGTCACCCAGGCTGGAGTGCAGTGGCACGATCTCAGCTCACTACAGCCTCTGCCTCCCGGGTTCAAGCGATTCTTGCACCTCAGCCTCCCGAGGAGCTGGGATGACAAGTGTGCGTGACCACACCTGCCTAATTTTTGTGGGACCAGACCTTATTGTTTTAGTTTTGCCGCTATTGTGTGAGTCCCTAAGTAACATAATGTGGTCTTGCCCGTTTCTGAACTTTATAAACATAGGATCATACTGCTGTATTCTTCTCTGTTTTACCTCTTTATCCAGTAGGGCGTTGTCAGGATCCCTCTGGGCGCTGCGTTAGTGGCCCAGTATCCCTCGGGTGGCTGCGTTAACGGCCCAGGATCCCTCGGGTGGCTGCGTTAACGGCCCGGGATCCCTCTGGGTGGCTGCGTTAACGGCCCGGGATCCCTCTGGGTGGCTGCGTTAGCGGCCCGGGATCCCTCTGGGTGGCTGTGTTAGTGCCCGTCTGCTCAATTCCATTGCTGTGTCTTGCCCCATGGCTTGGAAGCCAGCGCCCCGTCAGCCCCTGTCCTAGTGTGGTGTGCGCTCGGGCTCTTGGCAGTTTGCTGTCATAAACAGGCCGCCCTGCATATGTCAGAGCTCCTCTGGTGCAGGAACATTACCCGAGATGGACTTGCTGGGTCTTAGGTGTGTGTATCCTCTGCCTTTTAGATGATGCCGAGGTGTTTTCCAAAGTCCCCATGCCAGTTTCTCCAGCAGCCTCCAAGCATTCTACCTGTTCCAGCATCCTTACTCCCATGAGGTTTTGCACCAGACTCCTGCGCCTATTCCAGTCAGGCCGTCATCCTGTGTCTCTCTGGCCAGCGGGGAAGCCCAGTGGCGTTGCGTTGGTGTTGGCCCTTGAGATTTTTGTTCACATCTTTCGTCTTTCTGTTGATGAGTCTTGTTCTCATCAACTTGTTGGAATTCCCTGCACCCTTTGCTTTGTACACCACAGTGGCGGTCCTTCCAGCTCAATTCATACTATTTTGATTAACAGAAATTCTGAACTTCACTGAACTTCAGTGGTCCTTTACCATCCTCCCCTCCTCTCCCCTCCCGTCCCCTCTCCCCTCCCCTCTCTCCTCCCCTCTCCCCTCCTGTCCCCCTCCCTTCCCCCTCCCCTCCCCTCTTCCCTCCCCTCCCCTCCCCTCTCCCCTCCCCTCTCCCCTCCCCTCTTCCCTCCCCTCCCCTCTCCCCTCCCCTCTCCCCTCCCCTCTTCCCTCCCCTCCCCTCTCCCCTCCCCTCTCCCCTCCCCTCTCCCCTCCCATCTCCCCTCCCCTCCCCTCTCCCCTCCCATCTCCCCTCCCCTCCTCCCCTCCTCCCCTCCCCCCCTCCCCTCCTCCCTTTCTCCCCTCCTCCCCTCCTCCTCTCCCCTCTTCCTCTCCCCTCCTCCTCTCTCCTCCTCCTCTCCCCTCCTCCTCTCCCCTCCTCCTCTCCCCTCCTCCTCTCCCCTCCTCCTCTCCCCTCCTTCCTTCCTCTCCTCCTCCTCTCCCCTCCTTCCCTCCTCCCCTCCTCCTCTCTCCCTCTCCCCTCCCCTCTCCCCTCCCCTCCTCCCCTCCCGTCTCCCCTCCTCTCCTCCCCTCCCCTCCTCCCCTCCCTTTCTCCCCTCCTCCCCTCCTCCTCTCCCCTCCTCCCCTCCTCCTCTCCCCTCCTCCCCTCCTCCTCTCCCCTCCTCCTCTCCCCTCCTCCCCTCCTCCTCTCCCCTCCTCCTCTCCCCTCCTCCTCTCCCCTCCTCCTCTCCCCTCCTCCTCTCCCCTCCTCCTCTCCCCTCCTCCTCTCCCCTCCTTCCCTCCTACCCTCCTCCCCTCCCGTCTCCCCTCCTCTCCTCCCCTCCCCTCCTCCCCTCCCGTCTCCCCTCCTCTCCTCCCCTCCCCTCCTCCCTTCCTCCCCTCCTCCCTTCCTCCCCTCCTCCCTTCCTCCCCTCCCCCCTTCCTCCCCTCCCCTCCTCCCTTCCTCCCCTCCCCTCCTCCCTTTCTCCCCTCCCCTCCTCCCTTTCTCCCCTCCCCTCCTCCCTTCCTCCTCCTCTATCCTCCCCTCCCCTCCTCCCTTCCTCCTCCTCTATCCTCCCCTCCCCTCCTCCCCTCCTCCCCTCCCCTCCTCCCCTCCCCTCCCCTCCTCCCCTCCCCTCCCCTCCTCCCCTCCCCTCCCCTCCTCCCCTCCCCTCCTCCCCTCCCCTCCCCTCCTCCCCTCCCCTCCCCTCCTCCCCTCCCCTCCCCTCCTCCCCTCCCCTCCCCTCCTCCCCTCCGCTCCCCTCCCCTCCTCCCCTCCCCTCCTCCCCTCCCCTCCCCTCCTCCCCTCCCCTCCTCCCCTCCCCTCCCCTCCTCCCCTCCCCTCCTCCCCTCCCCTCCCCTCCTCCCCTCCCCTCCTCCCCTCCCCTCCCCTCCTCCCCTCCCCTCCTCCCCTCCCCTCCTCCCCTCCCCTCCTCCCCTCCCCTCCCCTCCCCTCCCCTCCTCCCCTCCCCTCCCCTCCCCTCCCCTCCTCCCCTCCCCTCCTCCCCTCCCCTCCCCTCCTCCCCTCCCCTCCCCTCCTCCCCTCCGCTCCCCTCCTCCCCTCCCCTCCCCTCCCCCCTCCCCTCCCCTCCCCTCCCCCCTCCCCTCCCCTCCCCTCCCCTCCTCCCCTCCCCCCCTCCCCTCCCCTCCCCTCCCCCCTCCCCTCCCCTCCCCTCCCCTCCTCCCCTCCCCCCTCCCCTCCCCTCCCCTCCTCCTCTCCCCTCCTTCCCTCCTCCCCTCCTCCCCTCCCATCTCCCCTCCTCTCCTCCCGTCTCCCCTCCTCTCCTCCCCTCCTCCCCTCCCGTCTCCCCCCTCTCCTCCCCTCCCCTCCTCCCTTCCTCCCCTCCTCCCTTCCTCCCCTCCCCTCCTCCCTTTCTCCCCTCCCCTCCTCCCTTCCTCCTCCTCTATCCTCCCCTCCCCTCCTCCCTTCCTCCTCCTCTATCCTCCCCTCCCCTCCTCCCTTCCTCCTCCTCTATCCTCCCCTCCCCTCCCCTCCCCTCCTCCCCTCCCCTCCCCTCCTCCCCTCCCCTCCCTTCCTCCCCTCCCCTCCTCCCCTCCCCTCCCCCCCTCCCCTCCTCCCCTCCCCTCCCCCCCTCCCCTCCTCCCCTCCCCTCCCCCCCTCCCCTCCTCCCCCCTCCCCTCCTCCTCTCCCCTCCCCCCCTCTCCTCCCCTCCCCTCCTCCCCTCCCCTCCCCTCCCCTCCCCTCCCCTCCCCTCCCCTCCTCCCCTCCCCTCCCCTCCCCTCCTCCCCTCCTCCTCTCCCCTCCTCCCCTCCTCCTCTCCCCTCCTCCCCTCCCCTCCCCTCCCCTCCCCTCCTCCCCTCCCCTCCTCCCCTCCCCTCCCCTCCCCTCCCCTCCTCCCCTCCTCCCCTCCCCTCCCCTCCTCCCCTCCCCTCCCCTCCCCTCCCCTCCTCCCCTCCCCTTCCCTCCCCTCCTCCCCTCCCCTTCCCTCCCCTCCTCCCCTCCCCTTCCCTCCCCTCCTCCCCTCCCCTCCTCCCCTCCCCTCCCCTCCTCCCCTCCCCTCCCCTCCCCTCCTCCCCTCCCCTCCCCTCCCCTCCTCCCCTCCCCTCCCCTCCCCCTCCCCTCCCCTCCCCTCCTCCCCTCCCCTCCTCCCCTCCCCTCCCCTCCCCTCCTCCCCTCCCCTCCTCCCCTCCCCTCCCCTCCCCTCCTCCCCTCCCCTCCTCCCCTCCCCTCCTCCCCTCCTCTCCTCCCCTCCCCTCCTCCCTTCCTCCCCTCCTCCCTTCCTCCCCTCCTCCCTTCCTCCCCTCCCCTCCTCCATTTCTCCCCTCCCCTCCTCCCTTTCTCCCCTCCCCTCCTCCATTTCTCCCCTCCCCTCCTCCCTTTCTCCCCTCCCCTCCTCCCTTCCCCTCCTCCCTTCCTCCTCCTCTATCCTCCCCTCCCCTCCTCCCTTCCTCCTCCTCTATCCTCCCCTCCCCTCCTCCCTTCCTCCTCCTCTATCCTCCCCTCCCCTCCTCCCCCCCTCCCCTCCCCTCCCCCCTCCCCTCCCCTCCCCCCTCCCCTCCCCTCCCCCCCTCCCCTCCCCTCCCCCCCTCCCCTCCCCTCCCCTCCCCTCCCCCCCCCTCCCCTCCCCCCCCCTCCCCTCCCCCCCTCCCCTCCCCTCCCCCCCTCCCCTCCCCCCCTCCCCTCCCCTCCCCCCCTCCCCTCCCCTCCCCCCCTCCCCTCCCCTCCCCCCCTCCCCTCCCCTCCCCCCCTCCCCTCCCCTCCCCCCCTCCCCTCCCCTCCCCCCCTCTCCTCCCCTCCCCTCCTCCCCTCCCCTCCCCTCCTCCCCTCCCCTCCCCTCCTCCCCTCCCCTCCCCCCCTCCCCTGCCCTCCCCTCCCCTCCTCCCCTCCCCTCCCCTCCCCTCCTCCCCTCCCCTCCCCTCCCCTCCCCTCCCCTCCCCTCCTCCCCTCCCCTCCCCTCCCCTCCTCCCCTCCCCTCCCCTCCTCCCCTCCCCTCCCCTCCCCTCCTCCCCTCCCCTCCTCCCCTCCCCTCCCCTCCTCCCCTCCCGTCCCCTCCTCCCCTCCCCTCCCCTCCTCCCCTCCCCTCCCCTCCTCCCCTCCCGTCCCCTCCTCCCCTCCCCTCCTCCCCTCCTCCCCTCCCCTCCTCCCCTCCCCTCCCCTCCCTTCCTCCCCTCCCCTCCCCTCCCCTCCTCCCCTCCCCTCCCCTCCCCTCCCCTCCTCCCCTCCCCTCCCCTCCTCCCTTCCCTCCTCCCCTCCCCTCCCCTCCTCCCTTCCCCTCCCCTGTTTTGACAGGATTTTGCTCTGTCACCCAGGCTAAAGTGTGGTGGTGTGATCTCAGCTCACTGCAACCTCCGCCTCCTGGGCTCAAGCGATTCTTGTGCCTCGGCCTCCCGAGTAGCTGGGACTATAGGTGTGCACTACTACCCTTAGCTAATTTTTGTGTGTTTTTTTGTTGTTGTTGTTGTTGTTGTTTGTTTTTGAGACGGAGTCTCGCTCTGTTGCCCAGGCTGGAGTGCAGTGGCACGATCTCAGCTCACTGCAAGCTCTGCCTCCCGGGTTCACACCATTCTCCTGCCTCAGCCTCCCAAGTAGCTGGGACTACAGGCATCCACCACCATGCCCGACTAATTTTTTGTATTTTTAGTAGAGACAAGGTTTCACCGTGTTAGCCAGGATGGTCTCCATCTCCTGACCTCGTGATCCGCCCGTCTTGGCCTCCCAGAGTGCTGAGATTACAGGCGTGAGCCACCGCGCCCGACCAATTTTTGTATTTTTTAGTACAGAAGGGGTTTGGCCATGTTGTCCAGGCTGGTCTTGAACTCCTGGGCTCAAGTGATCTGCCCACCTTGGCTTCCCAAAGTGCTGGGTTTATAGCCATGAGCCACCACGCCTAACCCCTTACATCTTTTCTTATTGCCTTCCATACTTCCCAGTTCTGAGGCTATGAAGATCCTTCTATGGCATCTTCTAAAAGCAGTATGGTGTGTCTCATGGTTAGATCTGGAACCTGTCTTTTCTGAGCTTCTATGGCGCACGTCTGTTTCATCCTCCTAACCCAGGGCTGGAGTCACCCCACACGTGACAGGGGAGTTCCCACAAGGGAGTGTCCCAAACCCTCAGAGAAGGGACCAATTGGGATCCCAAAGAAGCACTAAATGCCAGCTCAGAGCATTAATTAGGGGAACATTGGCATAGAGAGCTGCAGCTGGCCTCGAAACCGACAGTGAGAGACAAGGTGTTCTACCCAGGTGTGCCCGCATTGAGGGGCCAGGGTATGGGGTGTATGAGCAGCTTTAAGGCACTGGGTTCCAGGCATGAAGAGGCTGTGTCTAGCTCTGCCATTTGCTGCTCCGCAGTCCCTGGGGCCTCCAGTTCCTCATCTGTGACATTGGGTTGTCGTGACCCTTCTCTCCAAGGACTGTCGTGTGGGACAGCAGTCCTGTCCTGTGCAGTGGACCTCAGAGGTCACTTGCACTGTCCCCAGTGTCCTTCATTTTTATAGTCTCTCAGCCACTCTTAGATATCCACTTTTTATCCCCATTTAAATATCTGGAAATGAAGGCCCTGTTGATGGTTCTCAAGGGGTCCCCAGACCAGCAGCATTAGCTCACCTTGGAACGTGTAAGAAATGCACACCTGAGCCCCCCAAGACCTGCTGAGTCAGCGCCTGGAGGGGGAGCAGGAGAGGACCCTGCCCACAGTGCTTAATCCGCCTTCAGTGATTCTGATGCTGTAGCTAGCGCTTGAGAACCACTGAAGGAACTTCCCTGGCGTTGGAACCTGGGTGTACCTGACTCAGGCCCATTCTTCTACGACCAACCGCCCTAAGCTACCAGCCACTTAGCTTTTGGATTAGGTAGAATGATGTTATTTGAGGAAAGTAAATCATTTGTCCCCTGAAGAAAAGTGGGTATGCTTTCCTTATGCTCCCTCTTCCTTCTACACGGGGACCACGGGGAAGCCAGGCCCCTGGTGATGTGGAATGGACCTTGAGGTCCTCATCTCAGTGGTAGGCTGATCTGTCCTGTTTGTTTCTTGCAGCTGCTCAGATGGAAGATAAAAAGCCCTTTATCCTGTCTTCCATGAGGCTTCCTCTCCTGGACACCAACAGCAAGGTAAACCACATGGGCCAGCCCAGGCTGCACCACCACACCACAGGCAGCTGCAGGGTGTGGCCAGGCTGTGCTGTGAGATCACCCACCAACCAGGCGGCCACCACCCTTGGCTGGACTGAGCTTGGGAACAAAGGATGACAGTGTGCCATTCAGTGTGTGGCTGGTGCTTTTCCCACATCTCACTCAGGAAACAGTCCCCAAGGCCACCCTACACTGGCACCGGTTATAGGCCCACGGGTCCCTAGCCCCTCCTTCAGGCTCAGTTGTTCTCTAGAAGAACCTGGAACTCACAGTGCTGCTCTGCTCGCGGTGATTGCAGCAAAAGGATGCAGGTCCACGTCAGCCATGGTTGGGGTGCCTGGGACAGAATCCGGGAGGGCCCACACACAGAGCTCCCAGCCATCCTCTCCTGGGGTCGCGGACAGTGTTAGACCCCCTGCCCCTCCTCACAGCAGCAATGTGGGTCACAGAGCATCACAACCAGGGAGGCTCCTGCCTTGGGGTCTGTCATGTGGACCCGGTTGGCGCCCTCGTGGCTGAGCTATCTCCAGCCCCTCTGGAGGTGGAGCTGATGCCACGTGGCCCATAGCCTCCACCTGTCACATGAGACCATCTGGTGTGGCCTAAGACCCCAGGTGGACAAGAACATTCTTACCAGGCCAGATGTTTGGGGCTTAGTGATGACCTCCCAGGACCCCAGGGCAGAGGTCAGGCCTAGCTTTGGGCGGGTGGATCTTTGCGAAAGTTAGGACTGCACCCAGGTTTGCACCCAGGTTGCCCAGGGGCTGCTGTCTTGGGTAGGACCTGCTTGCTACAGGGGGAGCAGAGACCCTTAGCCCTCTCGGGGGCTGCTCCAGCCTTTGTGCTGGGCCTCCCCTTGGGGTCCTTCTGTGAGACTCTTGTTGTTTCCCCAGAAGCTACTGAAACGGACCCCGTGCCACATCTGTTGCGGTGCTTCTTATGTGTTCCACACACTCCCCAACGTTCAGAGCTCTTCTCCCCAGCGTACCCCTGACAGGGTCTTTTGGTCCTTTTGGACACCACCTGCAATGCCAGGTGGCTAAATGCACACAGTCTGGGCAGTCTGAGACCAACCGGCTCGCTCCTCCACACCCACCCTGTTCTCTGAGATAGCACAAGGAGGAAGTGCTTGGAGAAGCCTCCTCGGGGTGGGGATGCTGGACGTGAGAGCTGAAGGGGCAGAGGCATGGTCGCGATGCTGGAGAAAAGGATCCCCAGGGAGGGCAGCATGGGCAGAAGCCATGGCTCAGGGGAAGGGCCGGTTGCGCCACATTGGCCTGGCTGTGCCTCCGAGTCACCAGGCATGGTTACTGGGCGAGGCTGGACATGCAGGCTCAACTCCTAGAATTGCTTGGGTGACAACTGCAGATTCAGGGACCAGATTTATGGTACACCCCAGGAAACATGGGGATCACACGAGAGAAGCTAGCTCAGAAAGACAGCAGCCTCACCCCCTGAGGCCAGGGTGAGCCCTGGACGGAGGGATGGGTGTATTTGGAGCCTGGGAAGGGCAGCTGCCAGTGCCCAGGAGGCTAGGGGTTGGGGGCAGGGTGGCTTTGGGTGGAGCCCTCAGCAGAGCAGCTCTCTTGGAGTTGGGGTGCAGCTTGATGGAAGTGGATGGAGGAGGGAAAGTAAGTGAGATGCTCTCCTCTGGCAGCAGGGAAGGGAGGCAAAGGGAACTGGAGGAAAAGAATCCTTCCCTACGGACCTGAGCACATCCACAAGCTGGCAGGAAGGCTGCCTTCCAGGGGCAAAGGGGCCTTCACACAGCTTAGGGACAGAGAAAAAGGCAGACACAGGCGCAGGTGCAGGTGCAGGTACACGTACATCCAGGTACAGGTGTGGGTGCAGACCCAGGTAGGTACAGATATGGGTGTGAGTGCAGGCTTAGGTGTGGATGCAGGTAATTATAGGTATGGGTGTTGGTGCTGGCACAGGTGTGGAGGAAGGTAGGTTCAGGTACAGGTGTGGGAGCAGGCATAGGTGTGGATGTGGGTGCAGGTAGGTACAGGTGCAGGTATGGATGCAGGCACAGGTGCAAGTGTGGGTGCAGGCATAGGTGTGGGTATAGGTGTGGGCGTTGGCACAGGTATGTGGGTACAGGCCCAGGCCCAGGTATGTGGGTACAGGCCCAGGTGTGGATACAGGTAGGTACAGGTGTGGGTACAGGTGCAGGCCCAGGTGTGGGTGCAGGTACAGGTGTCAGTGTAGCTGCAGTTGTGGGCACATGTGTGGATGTGGGTGGGAGGAAGACTGAGGTTCCTCTCTGCTGGCTGGACTGGCATGGCAGTCTCTGCGTCCCCTTCCTGATCTCCCATTTGTTCTCTGGGCAGGTGAAGCGGGCAGTGGTGCAGGTGATCAGCGCCATGGCCCACCACGGCTACCTGGAGCAGCCTGGAGGTGAGGCGATGATCGAGTACATCGTGCAGCAGTGCGCGCTGCCCCCCGAGCAGGAGGTAAGGGGCTGCCACCTTGCCTGCCTCCTAGGCCCACGCTGCCCCTGGCCTGTGTTAGGCACTGGCATCAGGAGCCACTGGCCCAGCAGAGGGTGGATGTGTAGGCTGCAGTCTGCGTGTGGAGGTGCCCTCTGCTGTCTTTTGTTTAATAGAGACAGGGTCTTGCTTCTGTGGCCCAGGCTGGAGTGCAGTGGCTGTTCTCAGGTGTGATCATAGCACACTGCAGCCTGGAACTCCTGGGATCAAGAGACCCTCCCGCCTCAGCCCCCCAAGACTACAGGCACATGCCACTGTGCCTGGCTCCCTCTGGTTTCTGAATCAGAGCCTCTGCATTGAGCCAGTCCTCTCAGCAGCTCCCAGGACTCAGAACGCAGAAGCAGGAAATGGAGAGTTTGTCCTATTTGGGGCTTTTCTATTTAAGAAGTTACTGTACAAATGCCAATTTCTTGAAGGAGAGCAAGGTAGAACGTGGTGAAATAACCCACAGATGGTCTAGACAGCCCTCTGTCACCCTGAGCTGCAGCCCGCTGGCTGCTGAGCGCATCGGTGCTTGAGTCCCTGCAGCTCTGGGTCTGGTTTTTCAAGTTGGCAAAGCTGGTCTGTCCACCAAGGCCAGCTCAGAACAGACACGCCGCCCTCCTGTGTTCTCGTGACCATCACTGTGGTGCCCGCTGTGCCCCAAGTGGGATACGTGAATTTAACTGGAAACGTCTGAGCTCAGTGACAGCATGCTGTGATGTTGCCTCTAAGTGCGTGGTCATCAGTGAGGAAGCCGCACACATGCCTGTTCTGCAGGCCCCAGCAGGTGGGCCACCACCAGCTCAGCTGATTCTGACCTCAGCGTCTTCATGGCAGCTCCACGGGTCATTAGGCATGAACTGGAGAGCCAAGGCCTCTGTTTTAGTCTTTCAGTTCCCAAGAGTTTGGGAGTTGGAGGTTTCTTTGAATATTAGAAAACGTTATTAAGGTTTTCTAAAACCAAAAGAAAAACCATTTTGAATAGGATGGAATCTAACACTCAGATATTTATATCTATGTAATAATAATAATTATTATTTTTGAGACAGGGTCTCGCTCTGCCAGCCAGACTGGAGTGCATTGGCGAGATCACAGCTCACTGCAGCCTTGAACTGTGCTGAAGCGATCGTCCTACCTTAGCCTCCTGAGTAGCTGGGACTACAGGCTCATGCCACCACACCTGGCTAATTTTTTATTTTTTGTAGAGACGAGATCACACTATGTTGCCCAGGTTGCTTTCGAACTCCTGAGGTCAAGCAACCCTCCCACCTCGGCCTGAAAAAGTGCTAGGATTACAAGTATGTGCTCAAGCAACCCTCCCACCTCGGCCTGAAAAAGTGCTAGGATTACAGGTGTGTGCCACCACACCTAGCACTCAAATGTGTTTTAACCACAGCACCTTGCTGTTTCCGTGGAGCCTCTCACTCAGTCTCCATTGCTTGATGTGTGGGGTTCAGTGTATCGACCTTTCTACTTTTGCATGTTTCAAATTATTCGTGATAAAATGTTCAAAAAGCAAAGCAGGACATGTTGCTCTGAGACAAGTGGGCCTTGGGGTGTTCGCCAGACACACTGCAGAGGGGGTGAGCGGCAGCGGCAGGCCCTGTGGTGCCACTGGGTGCTGGGCTCTGTGGTTCAGCCCAAGGGGTGGCCGGATGATTCTGGAGCAGGCAGGTGCAGGGCCACTGGGGAGGAGAAGACAAATCAGGGAGCCTCGCCTGGATGTAGATTCCCCTTTAAGGTTTTTGGAGAAACATGAGTTAAAGATTAGAATTAGTTATTATTTTACTGTTTTATCTATATTACCCCACCTAACTTTTTTTTTTTCCATTTAAATTATTTTTGTTTTTTTAATTTTTTAGAGACAAGGTCTCACTCTGTTGCCAAGGCTAGAGTGCAGTGGCACGATAATGGCCCATTGCAGGCTCAAACTCCTGGGCTCAAGTGATCTTCCTGCCTCAGCCTCCCGAGTAGGTGGGACCACAGGCATGCGCCAGCCACCATGGGTGGCACTTCTTGTGCCCATTTTCAAATTGGGTTGTTTTCTTATTATAGAATTTTGAGAGATCTTTCTATATTCTGGGCACAAGTCCTTTGTTGGATTTATGGCTTATAAATATGTATTTTTTTAACTTTTAATACATATTGTTTTGTTCTTGAATAGAGACAGCCTGTGTTACCCAGGCTGATCTTTAACTCTTGGCCTTGAGTGATTCGCTTGCCTCAGCCTCCCAAAGTGCTGGGATTATAGGTATGGGCCTCTGCTCCTGCCCATAGACATTTTCTTACAGGTCTGTTGCTTGTCTTTTTACTTTCTTAACACTGTCTTTCAGAGAGCAGAAGTTTTAATTTTTTTTTAATGGCCAGTTTACTTGAGACCGAGTCTCGCTCTGTTGCCCAGGCTGGACTGTGCAGTGGTGCAATCTTGGCTCACTGCAACCTCCGCCTCCCAGGTTCAGGCGATTCTCCTGCCTCAGTCTCCCGAGTAGCTGGGATCACAGGCATGCACCACCATGCCTGGCTAATTTTTTATTTTTTAAATTTTTAGTAGAGACAGAGTTTTACCATGTTGGCCAGGCTGGTCTTGAACTCCTGACCTCAGGTGATCTGCCCGCCCCGGCCTCCCAAAGTGCTGGGATTACAGGTGTGAGCCACTGCACCTGGCCTAAAAGTTTTAAGTTTTAGGATTCACATATAGGCCTATGATTCATTTTTAGTTTTTTTTTTTTTTTTTTTTTTTTAGATGGAGTCTCACCCTATTGCCCAGGCTGGAGTGCAATGGCGTGATCTCAGCTCACTGCAACCTCCACCTCCTGGGTTCAAGCAATTCTCGTGCCTCAGCCTCCCGAGTAGCTGGGATTACAGATGTGCACCACCATGCCAGGCTAATTTTTGTATTTTTAGTAGAGACAGGGTTTCACCATGTTGGACAGGCTGGTCTCAAACTCCTGACCTCAGGTGATCCTCCCGCCTCGGCCTCCCAAAGTGCTGGCATGAGCCACTGTGCCCGGCCTTTTGAGTTAATTTTTGTTAAATGTGAGGTGTGTTTGAGGCTCGTTTTTTTGCATGTGAATGTCCAGTTGTCCCAGCACCACGTGTTGAGAACACTCTTCTCTGTACGTTGACAAATTGCCTTGCATCTTCGTCGAAAATCAGGCAACTGTATGGATTCTCTCTAACGCTCCAGCTCCACTCATCTGCGGAATCTGTCATCATCTGTCATCAGTACCACACTGTCTTTCCATGGCTTTATGTTAAGTTCTTTTTTTTTGAGACGGAGTCTTGCTCTGTTACTCAGGCTGGAGTAAAATGGTGCCATGCCGGCTCACTGCAGCCTCCGCCTCCCAGGTTCAAGCAATTCTCGTGCCTCAGCCTCCTGAGTAGCTGGGATTATAGGCGTGTACCACCACACCCGTCTAGGTTTTGTATTTTCAGTAGAGATGCAGTTTCACTGTGTTGGCCAGGCTGGTCTCAAACTCCTGGCCTCAAGTGATCCACCCGCCTCGGCCTCCCAAAGTGTTGGGATTACAGGCGTGAGCCACCGTGCCCAGATGCTTTATAGTAAGTTCTGGAGTCAGGTAATGTGAGTCTTCCATCTTTGGTCTTTTTCGATCACGTTTTGGCTATTTTAGTTCCTTTGTTTTTCCTGTAAATTTTAGAGTCATCTTGTTGATAATATTCTGTCTTCCAATCCTTGAAAGCAGTACATTTCTACACTTACTTAGATCTTCAGTTTTGTTCACCAGTATTTTGTAATTCTCAGCATGTAGATTCTGTATATTCTGGTATTTTGTTAGATTTGTAAAAGCTATTTTATTTTTACTGCCATTGTAATGGTACAATTTTGTTCATTTCAATTTCTAACTGTTCATTGTTAGCGTACAGAATATACAATTAGTTTTTAGATATTGACCATGTATCCTGTGGCTTTGCTTTTTTATAGATTCTTTGGGATTTTCTACATAGAGCATCATGTCTTCTTCATATAGGCACTTTTATTTGTAAATCTGTGTTACCTTTTTTTGTTTTCTTGACTTACTACATTGGTGAAGTCTCTAGCATGCTGCTGAATGAATAGAAGTGGTGACAGCAGCCACCCCTGCTTTGTTCCCATAAGGGGAACATACTGCCTTTTACTATTAAGAATGCTGGGGGCTGGGCGCAGTGGCTCATGCCTGTAATCCCAGCACTTTGGGAGGCTGAGGCGGGCAGATCATTCAATCTCCTTGAGTTCAGGAGTTCAAAACCAGCCTGGACAATCTGGTGAAACCCCATCTCCACAAAAAATACAAAAATTAGCTGGGTATGGTGGCACATACCTGTAAGTCCCAGCTACTCTGGAGGCTGAGGCAGGAAGATCACTGGAGCCTGGGAGGCAGAGGTTGCAGTGAGCCAAGATCATGCCATTATACTCCAGCCTGGGTGACAGAACGAGACCCTATCACACACACAAAAAAAGTTGAATGCTGGGCCAGCGCAGTGGCTCACACCTGTAATCCCAGCACTTTGGGAGGCCAAGGCAGGAGGATCACTTGAGCCTGGGAGTTTGAGACCAGCCTGGGCAACATAGCGAGACCTTATCTCTACCAATAATAAAAAAAAAAATTAGCTGGGCCTGATGGCTCACGCCTCAGGTCCCAGCCACTCGGGAGGCTGAGGTGGGAGGATCACTTGAGCCCAGGGAGTCGAGGCTGCGATCACACCACTGCGCTCCCGCCTGGGTGACATAGTGGCACCCTACCTGAAAAAAGAAAACAGAATGTTGTTTGGGGAAGCACTTTAGGAGGCTGGGGCAGGAAAATCGTTTAAGGCCAGGAATTTGAGACCAGCCTGGACAATGTAACCAGACCTCGTCTCTACAAAAAAATTTAAAAAAATTAGCTGGGTATGGTGGCATACGCCGGTGGTCCCAGCTGCTCAAGAGGCTGAGGTGGGAGGATTGCTTGAGCCCAGGAGGCTGAAGCTGCAGTGAGCTGTGATCACACTATTATGCTCCAGCCTGGGCAACAGAACGAGAACCTCTCAAAAAGAAAAGTTATGTTTACACTATACTGTAGTATATTAAATGTGCAATAGCATTATGTCTAAAAAGCAATGTACATGCCTTAACTTACAAACACTTTATTGCTAAAAAAAATTGCTAAGGATCATCTGAGCCATCACCAGTCATAATCTTCTTGTTGGTGGAGGGTCTTGCCTTGATATTGATAGCTGCTGGACTGATCAGGGTGGTGGTTGCTGAAGGTTAGGGTGGCTGTGACAATTTCTTTTTTTTTTTTTTTTTTTTTTTTTGAGGTGGAGAGTCTTGCTCTGTTGCCAGGCTGGAGTGCAGTGGCGCAATATCAGCTCACAGCAACCTCCACCTCCCGGGTTCAAGCGATTTCCCTGCCTCAGCCTCCCAAGTAGTTGGGATTACAGCCACACGCCACTACACCCAGCTAATTGTTTGTATTTTAGAAGAGACGGGTTTTCACCATGTTAGCCAAGATGGTCGCGATCTCCTGACCTCATGATCCACCTGCCTCGGCCTCCCAAAGTGCTGAGATTACAGGCGTAAGCCACTGCACCTGGCCAACAATTTCTTAAAATAGGACAATGATGAAGTTTGCTGCATTGATTGACTCTTCTGTTCACAAAACTTTTCTGTGTCTTATGCACTGCTATTTGATAGCATTTTACCCACAGTAGATCTTTCAAAATGGGCGTCATTCCTCTCAAACTCTGCCACTGCTTTATCAACTAAGTTTATGGAATAGTCTGAATCCTTTGTTGTCGTTTCAACAACGTTCACAGCATCTTCACCAGGAGCAGATTCAATCTCAAAAAACCACTTTCTTTGCCCATCCAAAAGAAACACTACCTCATCCATTCCGGTTTGATCATGAGATCGCAGCAATTCAGTTCCATCTTCAGGCTCCATTTCCAATTCTAATTCTCTTACTGTTTCCGCTACATTTGCGGTGACTTCCTCCACTGATGTCTTGACCCTGTCAAAGTTATCCATGAGGTTTGGAATCAACTCCTTCCAAACTCTTGTTCATGTTGATTTTGTTGACCTCTTCCCATGAATCACAAATGCTCTTCATGGTTTCTACTATAGTGAATCCTTCCCAGAAGTTTTTCAGTTTTTGTTGCCCAGATCTGTGAGAGAAATCACTGTCTATGGCAGCAATCGATTAATCACCTTATGAATTTTTTTTTTTTTTTTTTTTGGAATAGGGTCTCACTCTGTGACCCAGGCTGGAGTTCAGTGGCTCCATCACAGCTCACTGCAGCCTCAGCCTCCTGGACTCAATCCTCCCACCTCACCTTCCTGAGTAGCTGGGACTACAGGCACACACCAACACGCCCAGTTAATTTTTGTTTTGTTTTGTCTTGTTTTTTTAAAGATAGGTTTTGCTATGTTGCCCAGGTTGGTCTTAAACTCCTGAGCTCAAGCAATCTGCCCACCTGGGTGACAGAGCAAGACTGTGTCTCAAACAAAAACAAAGAAATAATAAAATGCTCTTAAAATGTCTCCATGCCAGCAATAAGGCTTTTTTGTTTTCTCTTAGCTTTTCCTTTGCAGTCATTACAGCTCATGCCTGTAATCCCAGCACTTTGGGAAGCTGAGGCCAGCGGATCACTTGAGGTCAGGACTTCGAGACCAGCCTGGCCAACATGGTGAAACCCCGTCTCTACTAAAAATACAAAAATTAGCTAAGCGTGGTGGACCACACCTGTATTCCCAGCTACTCAGGAAGCTGAGGCAGGAGAATCACTTGAACCTGGGAGGCAGAGGCTACAGTGAGCTGAGATGGCGCCACTGCACTCTAGCCTGGGAGACAGAGCTACACTCTGTCTCAAAAAATAATAATAATAATAATAATAATAATAATAATGCTCTTTGCTAATCTCCTGGACAACTTGTTGCGGTTTCTCCATCAGCAGTTTCTGCTGCACCTTGGTATTTTTGTTATGGAGATGGCTTCTTTCCTTAACCCTCATGAACCAACCTCTGCCAGCTTCCAGCTTTTCTTTTGCAGCTTCCTCTCTGCTCTCAGCCTTCACAGAGTTGAAAAGAGTTGCTCTGGATTAGGCTTCGGCTTAAGGGAATGTTTGGCCGGTCTGATTCCCTATGCAGACCATTCAGACTTTCTCAGTGTCAGCAATAAGGCTGTTTTGTTTTCTTATCATTCGTGTGTTCACTGGAGTAACACTTTTAATTTCCTTCAAGAGCTTTTCCTTTGTATTCACAACATGGCTGACTAGCACAAGAGGTCTGGCCTTTAGCCTGTGTCAGCTTTTGACATGCCTTCCTCACTAAGCTTAATCATTTCTGGCCTTTGATTTAAAGTGAGAGGTGTGCGGCTCTTCCTCTCACATGAACACATAGAGGTGATTGTAGGGTTTTAATTGGACTAATTTCATTATTGTTGTCTTTCAGGGAGCAGGGAGACCCTAGCAGAGGGCGAGAGGTGGGGAGTGGCTGGCCAGTGGGTCAGGACACCCAACATTCATTGATTAAGCTTGCAGTTTTATATACTGCAGTTCATAGCACCCCAGAACAATTATAGTAACATCAGAGATCTCTAATCACAAATCACCATCACAGATATATTAATGAAACAGTTTGAAATATTCCAAGAATGAGCAAAATGTGACACAGACACACACACCAAGCACATGCTGTTGACAAAGGCGCCCGTAGACTCGCTGGACACAGGGCTGCCCCAGACCTTCCACTTAGTTAAAATGCAGCCCCTGTGAGGTACAGTAAAGCGAAGCCCAGTGAAACAAGGTCACGCCCGAAATGGGCTTGCTTTCTTGTTTTTATTGACACATAATAGAGGTACATATGCTTGGGGTACCTGTGATAATTTAATACATTCATATTATGTGTAGAGATCAAATCAGGGTAACTGGGATATCCACCACCTTGCATGTTGGTTCTTTCTTTATGCTGGAAGCATTCTAATTACTCCTTTCTAGCGATTTGGAAATGTACAATAGATTATACTATAATCCATAATCTATAGTAGGGTAAACTATAGTCACCCTACTGATCTATAGGATACTAGGTCTTTTTTCTGAATATATATTTGTACCCATTAATCAGCCTCTCTTCATACCCCCACCTTCTACCCTTCCCGGCCTCTGGTAACCACCAGCCTACTCTCTGTCTCCATGAGAGCCACTATTTTTGCTCCCACCTGTAATAGGTTTTCATTGATGCCCTTTATCAGCTTGAAGAAATTCCTTTCTATTTCTAGTTTTCTGAGACTTTATTATGAATTTTGTGGATTGATGTCAAAATTGAAACATTTTTGTGCATCTATTGGTGAAATTATGTATTTTTTTCTTCTTTTGACTGTTAGTATGGTAGATTATATTGAGTGCTTTGTTTATTTATTTATTTTTGAGACAGAGTCTTGCTCTGTCGCCCAGGCTGGAGTGTGGTGGTGCAATCTCGGCTCACGGCAACCTCCACCTTCCGGGTTCACGCCATTCTCCTGCCTCAGCCTCCTGAGTAGCTGGGACTACATGCGCACACCGCCACGCCTGGCTAATTTTTTGTATTTTCAGTAGAGATGGGGTTTCACCGTGTTAGCCAGGATGGTCTCAATCTCCTGACCTCGTGATCCGCCCATCTCGGCCTCCCAAAGTGCTGGGATTACAGGTGTGAGCCACCGCGCCTGGCCTATTTATTTATTTTATGAGACAGGTTCTTGCTTTGTTACCCAGGTTGGAGTATAGTGATGCAATCATGGCTTACTGCAGCCTCAACCTCACAGGCTCAAGCAGTCCTCCTGCCTCAGTCTCCCAAGTAGCTGGGACCACAGGTGGGCACCACCACACCTGGCTAATATTAAGTTGTGTTTTTGTAGGGATGGGGTCTCTCTGTGTTGCCCAGGCCAGTCTAGAGCTCCTGGGCTCAAGCAGTCTTTCTGCCTTGGCCTCCCAAAGGGCTGGGATTACAGGCAAGAGCCACAGCACCTGGCCATGATTGCTTTTTCAGTAAAACATTTTTATGATGGTAAAACACCATCCACCTTCCCTCCCCCGCAGCTCCTGCACCCCACCATCCACCTTCTCTCTCCCGCAGTTCCTGCACGCACCATCCACCTTCTCTCTCTACGAATTTCACTGCTCGAGGCACTTCGTGTAAGTGGACGTAAACAGCGTTTGTCCTTTTGTGTCTGGCTTCTCCCACTCAGCATAAGGTCCTGAATGTTCTCCCATGGTGTGGCGCTGCCAGAATTTCGCTCCTTCAGGGCTCGATATTCCCTGTGTGGAGATGGCGAAGTGCTTATCCCATTCGTCCCTTCATGGACACTCGGGGTGCTGCCACCTTCTGGCTCCTGTGAATAATGCTGCTGTGAACATTGTTGCTTTGTAGCAAATTCTGAAATTGGGAAATACAAGTTCTCCAACTTTGTTATTTTTCAAGATCATTTGGCTATTTTGGGTCCCTTGAATTCCCACGTGAATTTATTTTAGCATCCGCTTGTCAATTCTTGCACAGAAGTCACCCGGAATTTTTATAGGGTGACACTGAATCTGTATATGTTTGGGGAGTAGTTCCATCTTTTTATTTATTTATTTATTTTTGAGACGGAGTCTCGCTCTGTCGCCCGGGCTGGAGTGCAGTGGCGCGATCTCGGCTCACTGCAAGCTCCGCCTCCCGGGTTCACGCCGTTCTCCTGCCTCAGCCTCCCGAGTAGCTGGGACTACGGGCGCCTGCAACCATGCCCCGCTAATTTTTTGTATTTTTAGTAGAGATGGGGTTTCACCGTGTTAGCCAGGACGGTCTCGATCTCCTGACCTCGTGATCCGCCAGCCTCAGCCTCCCAAAGTGCTGGGATTAAGGCGTGAGCCACCGCGCCCGGCTGTAGTTCCATTTTAACAATATCAAAATCTTTGTATCTATGAACATGGGATGTATTTCTATTATTTAGGTCTTTAATTTATTTTAACATTTTGTAGTTTTCAGAGTATACGTTTTGCACTTTTTTCGTTAGATTTGTTCATAAATATTTTATTCTTTTTTATGCTATTGTAAATGGAATTATTTTCTTTCTTTTTCGTTTTCTTTTTTTTTTTTTTTTTTTCAGAAAGAGTCTTGCTCTGTCTCCCAGGCTGGAGTGCAGTGGCACAATCTCGGCTCACTGCAATCTCCACTTCCTGAGTTCAAGCAATTCTCCTGCCTTTGTCTCCTGAGTAGCTGGGATTACAGGCGCCCACCACCATGTCTGGCTAATTTTTTTTTTTTTTTTTTTTTTGGTAGAGATGGGGTTTCACCATGTTGGCCAGGCTGGTCTTGAACTCCTGACCTCAAGCCATCTACCCACCTTGGCCTCCTTAAGTGCTGGGACCACAGGTGTGAGCCACTGCACCCAGTCTGAATTATTTTCTTAATTTCATTTTCAGTTTATTATTTGCTACTGTATAGAAATACAATTATTCTTTTTCTTTTTTTTTTTTTTGAGACAGAGTTTCACTTTGTTGCCCAGGCTGCAGTGCAATGGCACCGTCTCGGCTCACTGTGACCTCCGCCTCCCGGGTTCAAGCAGTTCTCATGCCTCAGCCTCCCACGTAGCTGGGATTACAGGCATGCACCACCATGCCCAGCTGATTTGTTTT
Source organism: Gorilla gorilla gorilla (assembly GCF_029281585.2). Lineage (NCBI taxonomy): Eukaryota > Metazoa > Chordata > Mammalia > Primates > Hominidae > Gorilla > Gorilla gorilla. Next base: position 150,083,118 of record NC_073231.2, read on the forward strand.
TGTATTTTAGTAGAGACAGGGTTTCACCATGTTGGCCAGGCTGGTCTCAAACTCCTGAGCTCAGGCAATCTGCCCATCTCGGCCTCCCAAAGTGCAAGGATTACAGGCATAAGCCACTGTGCCTGACCTACAATTATCCTTTCATATCGATCTTGTATACTGCAACCTTGTTGAACTTGCTTATTTTAATAGTTTTTATTGGATTTCTTAGGATTTCTATAAGGATTGTGTCATCTACAACTATAGTTTTACTTCTTTTTTTTTCAGTCTGGATGCCTTTTATTTAATTTTCTTGCTTAGTTGTCCCAGCTAGAACGTCCAATACTGTTGAATAAAATCGGTGCGAGCAGACACCCTTGTCTTGTTCCTTCTCTTTGTGTAGAAGCATTTAGGCCGGCACCATCAGGTATGATTCCTGCTGTGGGGCTTCATCAGGTCACAGGTACCACCTTCTAGTCCTGCTTTGCTGAACGGTTTTGTTATGAAGAAGTACTAGATTTGATATGCTGTTTACTGTGTCTAAGATGAGCTTGTCGTTTTTGTTCTTTATTTTAGTGATATGGTGCATTTCATTAAGTGATTTTCAGATGGTAAACCTGCATTCCTGGGATAAATCCCACTTGATCATGGTGTATAATCATTTTTATACATTGTTGTGTTCAGTTTGCTGGTATTTTGTTGAGGATTTTCATGTCTATGTAAGAGATCATGGTATATGCTTTTCTTATGCCTTTGTATGATATTTGTCATCTGTACACACATACATAGGTACATACATGCACAATTTTTTTCCAACTCATTTGAGAGAAAATTGAGACATCGTGTCCCTTTATCACTGACTACTAAATACCTTGTTTATTTCCTAAGAATAAGGACATTGTTCTACACAACCATAGTCCAGATGTTGGAATCAGGAAATTCTACATGGAGGCCATAATGTCACCTGATCCATGCACTTCCTCGGTTATCCCAGTTCTGTCCCTTTAGCTGCTTTCTGGCATAGGGTACAGCCCAGACACATACATTATGTGGCTGCTGTGCCCTGTTAGCCTCCTGCCCTTGTGTTTGTTGACCTGGATACTTTCGAAGAATTGAGACCAGTTATTTTGTTGAATAGCTCAGGTGTGGTGGTGTTTCCTCATGATTTGATCCAGGTGATGCAGTTTTGGGAGGAATCTCATGGAATCGTGCATGTCCCCACCAGTGTATCATATCGGGGGTCCTAGTGTTGGTTTGTTTCAGTGTTGATCTTGTTAGTTCTGATCACTTGTCTATGCTCGGTTTCTGCACTGGAAAGTTGCTGTTTCTGCCTTGTAATAAATAAGTAGTTTGTAGGGAGATCTTTGGGATTAAGTAAACATCTTCTTGTGATTAAACTTTTAGTCAGCATCAGGCCGGGTGCGGTGGCTCACGCCTGTAATCCCAGCACTTTGGGAGGCCGAGGTGGGTGGATCACTTGAAGTCGGGAGTTCAAGACCAGCCTGGCCAACATGGTGAAACCCCATCTCTACTAAAAATACAAAAAAATTAGCCAGGTATGGTGGTGGGTGCCTGTAATCTCAGCTACTCGGGAGGCTGAGGGAGGAGAATTGCTTGAACCCGGGAGGCAGAGGTTGCAGTGAGCTGAGATCATCACCCCACTGCACTCCAGCCTGGGTGACAGAGCGAGACTCCATCTCAAAAAATAAAATAAAATAAAACAAAATAAAATACGTAAATAAACACTTAGCAACATCAATTGTTTTTAATTATGCATGGATGGTTTTCTAACTCCAGTGATATTGCTGTACTTAGTTCTTTGGCCTCTGTTGTGACAGAGCCTCTCCTATTCTTTTTTTTTTTTTTTTTTTTTTTTTTTTGAGACGGAGTCTCGCTCTGTCGCCCAGGCTGGAGTGCAGTGGGGTGATCTCGACTCACTGCAAGCTCCGCCTGCCAGGTTCACGCCGTTCTTCTGCCTCAGCCTCCCGAGTAGCTGGGACTACAGGCACCCGCCACCACGCCCCGCTAATTTTTTGTATTTTTAGTAGAGACGGGGTTTCACTGTGTTGGCCAGGATGGTCTCAATCTCCTGACCTTGTGATCCGCCCGCCTCGGCCTCGGAAAGTGCTGGGATTACAGGCATGAGCCACCACGCCTGGCCAGAGCCTCTCCTATTCTTATGTGCATGCATCTCTCTCCGCGTGGACTCGTGGTTTGCTGTTTGACACAGGGGTCCATGCGCAGTCCCTGTTGCTGGCCTTGGTGTTCAAACTGTCCCACACTTGGTCGGTAGCACCCTTTGAGCGCGCAGGCCCCTGTCCTGAGGCCCCGTTGCCCTTTCTGGCGCAGGACGGTGTCCCAGCTCACCTGGGGCTGCCCGTGCCTCTGCTCTGCGGACCCTTCCATGAGCTATTGGTCTCTTGTTTCTGGGAAGCTCGCTCCTTTATTTCTTGAGTATTTCTTGCCCCTGTTTTTGTGTCTCACTGACTTTGGTGTATCTGTTATCCGAAGGCTAGCACTGCTGTCTTCACATCTTTTAGCTTTTTCTTCTTCCATTCTTTTTAAATTTCTTCTTCCTTGAAGTCTTCGGCAGCCTGTTCTTCCAAGTTAGTAATTTCTTCCTCAGTGGATCGTTACATTATTCGTTTCCTGAATTGAATTCTTTATTTCACGGTTATACTTTTTCACACCCTGTCGCTGGGATTTTCCTTGTTCTTGGCTCCTCGTTTCCCCATTGTGGTTCCTTGTCTCCCTGTTGTGGTACTTTTGGTGCATTTTTTTGCACAGGCATTGTCCCCAGTCTGTGTCCTAACGTTCGTGTTTCTGGTGGAGTACGTCCTCACTGTTCGTTATCAGGTATTTTGCAGTTTCTATTTGGTTTCTTTATTAACACAAATGATTCTTTTATGATCTTTAAAATCTCCAGGTCGATAGGTTTTCATGGGTGTTGTGGATTTATTGTTATATTGAATCTGGCCAGGTTGATTTCTGCTTTTAAGTGTTGGTTGCAATATTATTTTTGGCCTAATGGTCAGGATTTCAAAGTGTATGTTTGGTATGAAGTTCTATCTATATTTTTAGCACCTACTGTAAAAATTGAAGTTCAAGGCCTAAATATCACTATTTTTTTCTCTGTGTGACTTTTAGCTTCTGAAAGAGAGGGATTAGAAGTCCCTGCAGTGTTGCCATTTTCCAAATATGCTGCTTCGTGGTTGAGCTTTTACTTTTTGGTATTTCAAAACCTGAATGGAACGTGTGGGAAACAGAAGTCGTCTGCTTACAGGGACGCCTTCTGGGGAGCTGAGCGTACAGAGAGGACAGCAGACATCCAGCCCACCATGGCTGCCGAGGCTGGGTGGCGTCCTGGTGGGAACCAGGTTTTCTGACATGGTTAACGTTCCCACAGAGGCTATCCCGTTCCTCCCCTGCAGGCATTGCAACGTCACGAGCAGTGATTTTTTATGGAGTCAGTAGCTTAGCAAATGCTCAAGGTTTTGTTTGTTTTGAAGATGAGAACTGAGGCAGGTAAGCCTGCTTTCTTGGGTGATCTTAGCGGAGAGTGCCTTTCCTGTCTGCGGCAGGTGGTGCACATGTCTGCATGACCTGCGGCGAGGCTCAGGGTCTGCCCTGCTTCCGGGCAGGCCGTGTCCTCAGGCCCAGAGCCATGGCCGCCCACGCACGCCTTCGCCTTTTGCCTTCCTCCAGCCTGAGAAGCCAGGCCCCGGCAGCAAGGACCCCAAGGCCGACAGCGTGCGGGCCATCAGCGTGCGCACCCTCTACCTGGTCAGCACCACCGTGGACAGGATGAGTCACGTGAGTGCATGGCACCCGTCCCTGCCTGGCGACAACAGAGCTCTCCAGGGCAGTGGCCCAGGGTGCTCAGGCCCAGCAGAGGGTCTGTCTCCACCTTGGAGCTCTGGCAGGGCCCTATCTGCATGGGACCTCCCTCTGGGCAGATGCAGACCAGGCCCTCTGCTCCCCTAGGTCCTCTGGCCATACCTGCTCCAGTTCCTCACCCCCGTGCGCTTCACTGGGGCCCTGACTCCGCTCTGCAGGAGCCTCGTGCATCTGGCGCAGAAGAGGCAGGAGGCCGGGGCCGACGCCTTCCTCATCCAGTACGACGCCCATGGTGCGTGCCGCGCCGTACCCCACCTCCCCACTCCTGCCCCCACTTCCCCATCCTGCAGTTCCTGACACCTGCCCCAGGGCTACAGGCAGCCCCCCACTGACTATTTCCACCTCTCATCTCCAGCGAGCCTCCCGTCTCCCTATGCTGTAACCGGAAGACTGTTGGTAAGCCTCGCCCTTTCACAGCGTGCCCAGCGCCCCACTCTGTGTCCCTGTGCTCCACCCAGGCTTGGAAGGGGTTACCTTCTCAGTGGGCAGCCGCGGTCAGGGCTCAGGTGTGGTTTTCCTCTACGTGGGCGGCCCAGCTTTGGGAAGAGCCAGGCTCCCCGTCGGGTGATGTGGCCCTGCAGGTGCAGGTTGTGGGCATGGCCAGTGCTCCCTGCTCAGACCCGGCTCCCACGCTGCCTCTTTTCAGGTTGTGTCTTCCAGCCCCTACCTAGGGGACGGACGTGGGGCGGCGGCGCTGCGCCTCCTCAGTGTTCTGCACCCAAACATTCACCCTTTGCTGGGTCAGCATTGGGAGACGACTGTCCCGCTGCTGCTGGGGTACCTGGATGGTGAGGCCAGGGTCAGGATGGGGTGCATAACCCTGTGGGGAGGGCAGGTCTCAGAGTAGGAGGGTGCTAGCTCTGACCCCACCTTTGCCAAGTGGCACCAGGGTGGCCAATGGGGACTAGGGTTGTATAATTGGAAAAAACTCCCCTGTGGTCCAAGAAAGGCCCCAGGTGACCTGGGGCTTGAAAAGCACTCCCGCTGGGTGCTTCCTGGGAGCAGGTGGGGGGCAGCGGGGCGGTGGGGCCTGTCTGTGCTGAGCATCCCCAGCTCCAGGGCAGGTGCTGGGCTCTGAGCCCCACTGGTGCGTGTTGGGATGGGCTGGCCTGCGCGGCTGTCGTTTCAGAGCACACAGAAGAGACCCTGCCACAGGAGGAGTGGGAGGAGAAGCTGTTGATGGTGAGGGCCGGGGTACGGCCCATCCTGGGCCTTAAGGTGTTGTCTGGCCTGGGGGGTGCTGGGGTGGCAGAGGCTGGGCCACCTGCCTCGACCTCACCTCGTGGTTTGGCTGGGGAGCCAAGGATCAGGCAGCGTCAAGGCTGAAGACCCCAGCAGCCTTGCAGCGGGGGCCTTGCTGTGACAAGGCACCGGCCCTCTAGCAGTCGCAGCCCCAAGCGTCGGGGGCCACCTCTCACCCTGCCTGGTGAGCCAACTGTGGCATGGTTGTCCCCTGAGGGTTGGCTCTGCCGCCCCCCGCCTCCGCTGGAAGGCGGTCTGCAGCCCCTGCAGCCACAGCACATGGAGATGTGCCCAGGCTCCAGCCAGCCCTGTGAGGGGTCGGGCTCCCAGCCGCTCAGTGGCATCTTGGCCTGCAGTTCCTGCGAGACACCCTGGCCATCATTTCTGACAACGCGTGGATCTGCCAGCTGAGCCTGGAGCTGTGCAGGCAGCTGCCCTGCTACGATGAGGCACCCCAGGAGAAGGTGGGGCACCTGCTGGCGTTCCTGGCGTGGTACTTGGGCTCCGAGTTCCTGGGTCTCGTGTCTGTCACTTGCTGTCTGGGCCCTGTCTCCCGTGGCCCTGGTGGCCTGGCAGAGCCTCCTCGTGGTGGCTGAGGGCCAGGAGTGCGAGAGCCCACCGGCCCCACCCCTTATTCCTCAGATGTTGCCCCGGACTCACCCTGCAGTTCTCATCAGCTTGTGGGCAGGAGGTGCACCCCAGGGGCAGCCCCATGGCAGCGCTGGGTCTCCCTGTACTCAGGAGTCAGGCAGAGCCGTGTTCTCTGGTTTTGTTTCAGAACTTCCTATACAAATGCATAGGAACCACGCTGGGTGCTGCTTCAAGTAAGGAGGTGGTGAGGAAGCACCTTCAAGAGCTGCTGGAGACGGCCAGATACCAGGAGGAGGCAGAACGCGAGGTGGGGCCACTTTCCCTGCAGAAGCCCCAGACACCCCAGGGCTGGAGGACGGTGGCACCTGCTGTTCTCTGAGGCAGCTGGCTAGCCTGCGTGCCTGTGTGTGCGTGTGTGCATACACACGTGGTGTGCGTATATGCACAGGGTGTGTGCACGATGTGTTGTGTGTGCAGGTGTGCGCATGTGTGTACATGTGGGTGTGCCCATGTCCACATGTGACAGTATGCGTGCATGTGTGGCAGTGCGTGCTCTTCCCTGCCCGGGGTAAGTGTGCTGCCCCCCAGGGCCTCGCCTGCTGCTTCGGGATCTGTGCCATCTCCCACCTCGAGGACACGCTGGCCCAGCTGGAGGACTTCGTGAGGTCAGAGGTCTTCAGAAAATCCATTGGCATTCTCAACATTTTTAAGGTTAGGGTGACACTGATGCAGGGCTGGGGACAGCTGTCTATCCACAAGTTTGAGGCTCAGGGGGTGCCCTGCGGGCTGGAGTGGGGCAGGAAGCTGGTTGCGTCCCTGGAGCAATTTTTGCTCCTGCATTGCTTCCATGGGCAGGACCTGTGCGTGGGTGCTCCCAGTGGGGAGGACGGCAGAATGGCCTCCCAGAGGCAAACGTAGCTGTGGCCAGGGCCATGTCTCTGCCAGGTGTGGGTGATGAGGGGGGTTCGCGGCTGGGGCAGGCCTCTGCCCCCTGGTGGCTAGCAGATTCTGCGTTCTTGCCAAACCACCAGCTGTGCTGGCAGAGCCTGAGCCTGGTTTAAGGAAGGAGTGGGCCCCTGCTGCAGGCCCCCAACCCGGCTGTGGTCCCTCTATTTCCTGTCTCCCGTAACTGTCCCAGTTACAGCATCTCAGGGCTGGACCAAGCATGCAGGGCTTCCCAGCCCTTGCTGTGCGGATGGAGGCTGATCTGCAGCACAGCAAGGGTGGGGCCTTGAGCTCTTCTCAGCTGCCTCCTGCCTGACTCTCTCACGTGGCTGTGCTGCCTTGACCCTCGGCCCTCCGCTACCTCGGCCCTTGGCCCTCTGTTACTCGGTACCCAGTGGGCCCATGCCTGGCTGGCTGCCTGTGCTCCTGCCCCTTTCAAAGAGGCTCTCCCCATCCCCAGATTCAGGTGGTGCCCTGCACGGCTGGGTCACACCTCTGCTGTCACTGACTGGCTCTGGCCCTTCTTCTGGGAGGATTTCAGGAGTTTCTGAGGCCGAGGATTCCCGTCGGGGAGTGTAACTGTGTAACTGAAGCCCCGCTGGTTCCTCTGGCCTCTCAGGATCGAAGTGAGAACGAAGTGGAGAAGGTGAAGAGTGCTCTGATCCTGTGCTATGGGCACGTGGCGGCCCGGGCCCCCCGGGAGCTGGTGCTGGCCAAGGTGGAGTCCGACATCCTCCGGAACATCGGCCAGCACTTCAGCACCAAGGTGGGCGCTGCGGTGGGCCTGCCACGCCAGGGGAGCTGGGGCTGCCAGGGAGTCACGTCTTAACTCATTTCACTTTTTGTTGTTCAGGTTCTAGGAATAAAGGTAGAAACCAAGGTACAGTGTGTAGGAATTAAGTGCTGGACTGGCTTCTCTCCTCTCGGCTCTCCTCTGGGCGGGTTGAGCTTCATAGGCAGAGGCCGGAGGGGGAGCTTGGAGCTTGCTGGGGCTTCCTGGTCTCCATCCCCAGGAGGCGTTCGAGAGCATCACCAGGGCTCCTTCCCTGGCCTGGGCCCTGGACGGCAGTGGGAGGCGCAGACGCCTCCGAGGGGCTGGGTCGTGGGCTGTCGCCCCCCAGGGAGTTCAGCCAGCCCCACCCGTCCCAGGACAGCTGGAACCTCCTCTGGCTCTGCTCCTCAGTGCTCGTGGGGGCTGTACCTCCCCGGACCCTAGTGAGCACCTAGGAGAGGAGCCAAGGCCCAAAGCCAGTGGAAGTGGCAGTGGAGGTTCCACTGGCCCCCAAGGCCTCACCCCAGCCTCACTAACAAGTTTCCCTTCTGGCCTCCCTGGCACTAACCTGACAAGCCCCTCTCTCAGGACAGTCAGCCCCTCCTTGAAGAATAGGCCCTCTGGTTCTCCTGTGGTGGCTGGGAGGGCGGGGCTGTTCTGAGAGGTTCTTTTCCCAGCCCTTCAGCACTCCCCGGAGGACTCTCCTCCTGCTGTGGGGGGCCCTCTGGTCACACCACACAGTGTCTGTTCTGTGGCCTGTCTTCTCTGGAGTGTGACACGGGGGAACCCCTGGGTGGCCCCCCGCGTCTTCCACACAGACTTTGATAAGCAAAAGGGCTGGCTAGAGAGCTCCTTTGAGAGCAGAGTGCAGCACTTCTGGCTTCGGAAGAAAGAAAAGGGGGTGTGTGCGGGTTCAGCCCTGGAGGGCGGGCGTGGGCGTCTCCTGTAGCCCTGCGTCCCTGCAGGACCCAGCCCTGAAGCTGTGCCTTGTCCAGAGTGTGTGCATGGTCAGCCGCGCCATCTGCAGCAGCACCCAGGCTGGCTCCTTCCACTTCACCCGGAAAGCAGAGCTGGTGGCACAGATGATGGTGAGCGTGGCCGTGGCCTGGCAGGTCCTCAGGCAGGTTCCTGGGAGACTGAGGCCAGAGGTGGGGACTGGGGGCACTGAGGGTGATAATGTGAAGACAGCCTGGGAACATGGGAGGGGCCATGTAGGGACACATGGGGCTCTGCTCCTCGGGCCCCGCCTGTCACTTAGGCTGGGGGACAGAGCTTGACCAGGGAGGAGAGCTGGCGTTTCCTCCAAGGGCTGAGTCATGCACCTGCCTCACCCAGGAGTTCATCAGGGCAGAGCCCCCGGACTCCCTGAGGACACCTATTCGGAAGAAAGCCATGCTCACCTGCACTTACTTGGTGTATCCTTTCTTGCCTCTGCACAGGCCTGTGCAGCTGCGTGTGTGCGTGCGTGTGTGCATTGTGTGTGCATGCCTGCGTGTGCACATGTGTATGCGCGTGTGTGCACGTGCGTGTGCCTGTGCGTGCATGTGCGCACGTGTGTGCACACCTTGTGTGTGCGCATGCTGCGTGGGGTGCCGCCATGGTCTGGAGCAGAGTAAACATGGCAGTGGCTGTGCTGCCCGCACAGGCCTGGAGGTTACTGGGTGTCTGAGTCTCAGCCTTAGGATCATTGTCTGGGGCCCTTAACTTGCCTCTCAGCTCCGTGGAGCCAGCGCTGGACGAGCAGGCCCGGGCGGATGTGATCCATGGCTGCCTGCACAGCATCATGGCCCTGCTGCCTGAGCCCAAGGAGGAGGACGGAGGCTGCCAGAAGGTATCCCTGTGTTTCCCTTGCCTGTGTCCACATCCGTGAGAGCGGCGGGAGGCCACTGTAGGCTGCGGGGTCACTGGTGGGGCTGGACGGCCTGGCTCTCCTTCCAGTCCCTGTATCTGGAGACACTGCACGCCCTTGAGGATCTGCTGACGAGCCTCCTGCAGCGGAACATGACCCCCCAAGGCCTGCAGATCATGATTGAGGTGTGCAGGGGGGAACTGTCATGGGGATGGGGATGGGGGCACAGAGGGCACTCCACCTGGCTGCTGGCCCTCTCTCCACATGTGGGCACCACAAGGGACAGTTTGGTGCTCTCTGCACTTGGGGGTGGTTTATGAACAGGCAGGTGCACCCCCTCCCATCTGGGCTGGCAAGCAGCTGGGGAGGCCCTGACCCAGGTGGGACCTCTGGAGCCTGTCCTCTCCCGCCACTGCATGGCGCAGGGATGGAGGGGCCCACGGGTACCCATGGCTCCTGACTGGGGGCCGCTACCAGGGTGGCGCTAGGGTGGGGCCGACCCCCATGCTCAGAGTGTGTTCTTCTAGGACCAAGGTGGCCTCCACCCTGTCCCTCCACAGTCCTGGCTGGCCCTGGGTCCACCTGGGCTGGGTTGTGTCTGTGACCAGACTGGAGGACAGAGTGGCAGGGCCAGAGGAGCTATGGTGGCCTAAGGCTGGCACCACTCTGGGTCCCCGGCTTGGCCCCCTGTAGCCCGGGAAGGATGGCCTGGCAGGGACACTGAGCTGGCCCACGATGCACAAGGCTCCTGCCCCCAGGGCTGCCCTCTGAGAAGTACCTGTGTGACGCCCCTCTTCCTCAGCACCTGAGCCCATGGATCAAGTCCCCAAGAGGTCACGAGCGGGCGCGGGCCCTGGGCCTGAGCGCCCTCCTGCTGCGCTACTTCCTGGAGCACCTGCGTGTCAGTGTGAGTACCTGGGTCCCTGGCCCGGGTGTTGCTGCCTGTGGCACTCATGACCCAGAGTGTGAGCTGCCTTCCTGGCTTCCTCTGGCCGCCGCCCCAGCTCAGGCCACAGTCCTCTTCCTTGAGACCTGGATTGAGGGCCTGTCAGGGCCAGGAGTTGTCAGGGATGGCTGCTCAGAATAGAGTCCGTTGTCATCAGGGGCCCACTGTTAGCCGGAAGGAACGTGCACCTCTGGTCTCCAGGGCTTCACTGTTGAGCGCAGTGCTTGATTTGGTTGGCGATATTTTTATCATGTTCCAGAAGCATCTATTTGTTTTAATGAGAACTTTTATCAGGAACAGATATTAGATTTTGCTAAATATCTTTATGTCATCTTTCAGGATTATTCTAGGCTTTCTTTTCTCTCTCTTTTTTTCCCTGAGACAGGGTCTCACTCTGTCGCCCAGGCTGGAGTGCAATGGTGCAAACACAGCTCACTGCAGCCTGGAACTCCTGGGCTCAAGTGATCCTCCCGCCTTGGCCTCCCGAGTAGCTGAGACTACAGGTGCATGCCACCACACCCAGCTGATTTTCTTTTATTTTTGTAGAGATGGGTCTTGCTACATTGCCCAGGCTGGTCTTGAACTCTTGGGCTCAAGTGATCCTCCTGTCTTGGCCTCCCAAAGTGCTGGGATGACAGATGCTGGGGTTACAGATGTGAGCCACTGCACCTGGCCTTTTGTTAATGCACCAAAACTATCTTTTCTTTTCTTTTTTCTTTCCCTCCCTCCCTCCTTCCCTCCCCTCCCTCCCCTCCCTCCCTCCCTTCTTCCTTCCCTTCCTTATTTCCTTCCTTTCCTTCCTTTCTCTCTTTCCTTTCTTTCCTTTCTGAGACCGAGTCTCTCGCTCTCACCCAGGCTGGAGTGCAGTGGCGCAATCTTGGCTCACAGCAACCTCCGCCTCCTGGGTTCAAGCGATTCTCCTGCCCCAGCCTCCCGAGTAGCTGGGATTACAGGCACCCACCACCACTGCCGGCTAATTTTTGTATTTTTAGTAGAGACGGGGTTTCATCCTGTTGGCCTTGAACTGGTCTTGAACTCCCAGGCTGGTCTTGAACTCCTGACCTCAAGTGATCTGCCCACCTCAGCCTCCCAAAGTGCTGGGATTACAGGCATGAGCCACCGTGCCCTGCCGAAACTTTCATTCTTTATGTGGCCAAATCTCGTGTGTTCAGGGCTCTTCCCACCTCATGCTTTCATGGCCTGTTCATCACATAACCCTGGTCTGGCTGAAGCTTACCTTGGTGCATGGTGTAATGGATGCCCAGCCTAAGAACAATGGCTGGTCACCCTGCAGTCTTTCTCTAACATTCCAGCCTTTCCCTTCTGACTTGAAATTCTTTCTTATCAGTGGCGCCCAAGTAGATACCAGGTTTCCATCTGAGCCCAGGATCCTGTGCAAGGGCAGGGTGGGAGCACCTCCCAGGAAGGCCTCGCACGTGGGAGCTGAGAAGGGAGCAGGTGGTGGGAGGGGGGACAGGTGCGTCTGCTGGGGAGGAGGTGTGGAAGTAGGAGGAAGCTGTCCGCCTATAGGAGCAGGGGAGGGGCAGGACTGAGGAGAGCAGAAAGGCTCTGGAAGGCAGGACCAGGACAGTCAGGGTGTGAGGGGTCTTGTACAGTCCTGCCCCTCACCCAAATTGGCAGAGCCCGTGCACTCCTCCCATTTGGGGCCCCCTCCTCACCCCAGTTGTCCGTCTGCCTGCATACGCCTGTGTGCCCACGTTGGCATGGCCTGGCCCTCCTTCTTGTAGGGGCCCGGCCTGGGAGCCTGTGTGGCCCTGGTGTAGACGAGGTGTGGTCAGAGCTGAGCTGAGCAGCGTCCACGCTGCAGCAGGAGGGGAGGGAGGAACTCACTGGGAGCTGTGTTGGCCACACTGAGGGCCCAGGGCTTCGTGGACACCAGCAGCACTCCTGGCCACACTCCAGCCCTCCTCTGGGTACAGGTGGCATAGGTGGCATCCACCCACCCCCAGCATTCTAATAGCCCAGGTATCTCCTCCTCCAGGCCCTGGTGCCCTTCCACAACCTGGGCCTTCTCATCGGCCTCTTCTCCCCACGGTGTGCGGACCTGTGGCCTGCCACCCGCCAGGAGGCCGTGGACTGTGTCTACTCCCTGCTCTACCTCCAGCTCGGCTATGAGGGTGAGCCCTCGTCAGGAGTGTGGGGGCCAGTGGTCGTGCAGGGGTGCTTGGAGGGATGAGGTGCAGAGTCCAGGCTGCGGGATCGCCAGGGAGGGCCTGGGCCCGACTGCTCGTTCCTGCCGCCCCTCAGGCTTCTCCCGGGACTACCGCGATGACGTGGCGGAGCGGCTCCTCAGCCTCAAGGACGGCCTCGTGCACCCTGACCCCGCCATTCTCTTCCACACCTGCCACAGTGTAGGCCAGGTACCAGCTGGGAGCTCTGCGGCCGGAAGGCAGGCTGGCACTGTCTGGGGCTAACAGGGACTTCCGAGGTAGCACCTGGCCTCCCCTGGCCTCTGTAAGTGCCACCCATGGCCAGTGGACATGAGCAGGGCCTGGGTGTTTGCATTAGTTGCCGGCGCTGCCCTGCACTGGCCCCATCACCCACACCCGCCTACGCTGGGGCAGTGCAGTCCATACGAGAGGAAGGTGCTATTTGTCTGAGACCTGGCAGAGGCCGAGGAGAGAATGGGGTGCCATGAGGCACAGCCGCCCTCTGCCTGCCACTGATACCCTGGCCTGCTCATGAAGATGCAGATTTCTGGAACAGAATCTTCAGCGGCTGCCCTGTGTGGTGTTGTCCCCAAAAGCTACCCAAGAGCCACGTGGGGGGCTAGGGTCATCGCCTGCAGGGTGCAGCGGGCTCTAGCCCTCTTGCCAAGGGGCCAGGGACGGGCCCTGCCCTTGGTTCCAGCTGGTCAAGGTGCTTTGTCCACTGCCATCTGAAGGGAGGATGACCCTGGGCACTGCGTCCCCTCCCCGACCCATGCCTGCCTGGTCTACTCTGAGGCTCAGCTCACAACACAAGCTTGAGTATTATTAAAGTATTGCATTACAGGGGGGGAAAAAAAATGTCCTTCCAAGGGGATGAGAAAGCTGCCCCTCCCTCCGTGCTCTCATGTGGGTCCCCAAGCTGGAACACGGCCTGTCTCCATTTGGTGCTTAGGAATGGCCTTCCAGGTCCAGAGACTGTGTCTCCTGCAGAGGAAGGAGGGGTAGGTCACCAGGGCCCTTTCTGGTGCTGGGATCCCAGGTGTGAGCTAAGGCTCATCTGTCCTTCACCCTGTGTTCTAGAGAGCTCCAGGGCGACTGCACCACAGGGCTGCTCCCAGCCCACTTCACTGGTCAGAAGGAGCCTGAGGAGGGTACTGTGACCCCAGCCCTGCAGCTGCCCAGGCACCACCTTCCAGGAGCCCGCCCAGGTTCCAGCAGGCCCTGGCAGGTTCTGGAGAAGGAGACCCCACCCCCGTGCGGCGAGCTCATTGAAGGCGCAGGGCCCAGTGGCTGGGGCCGGGCTGCAAGAAGGGGCGTGGCTTCCCGCCCTAACGCGAGCCCCTGAGACCCGATGCCTCGGAGAAGTGGCGTTGGGGGTGCCCCCCTTCCCTCAACCTCTGGCATCGCCTTCCTCCTAGATTATTGCCAAGCGCCTCCCCCCAGACCAGCTCATCAGCCTCTTGCTAACCATGTTTGAGGCCCTGGGAGACCCCGAAAAGAACTGCTCCCGAGCAGCTACCGTCATGATCAACTGCCTGCTGCAGGAGCGGGGCGGCGTGCTCCAGGAGAAGGTGGGAGAGGGCCGGGCGCGGGGGGGGGCTCCAGGAGAAGGTGGGAGAGGGCGCGGTGGGGTAGTGGCTCTTGGAGAGGTGGCACCACGGGAGAAAACAGTGAGGCTGGCCCTGGCCTGTCGTGGACCACCCTGCCCAGCCCTCCTCGGGTGTGACCCTCACTGCTCTGCCCCCTCTCCCTACAGGACTACCATGGAGAAATCTTTCTCTTAGGTCTGAAGACGGGTTAGAATTTGGCAAAAACAAGTGCTGAGAGAATAAGGGGGGAAAAGGAAGCGAAAAGGCGGGTGAAAGCACTCATGTTTCCCTTAGCCCACAGTGTGCCAGCCGTCCCCTAGGGCGAGGCAAGCCTGACCTCATGGCCCGTTGCTTTGTTTGTTTTCACCCAACATGGTGGTATTTTCCAGCTGTGCAGTAAGCATTTGGCAGTAGGGGTCACCATGGCTGAGGGTGGAGAGGAGACTCCCAGGCCAATACCCACCATGAGCAGGGAGCCCCCTCGTGACAAGGCCGTCCCCCAGAGTGAGGCTCATGCTATGCTGCTGCTGGACTTGTGGTGGGCCTGGGGGTCCCAGGGCCAGCGTCCTCCTGCCCATGTTTCCTCCGTGTTCCGTTCACCTGCTTTCTGGAGCAGCAGGACAGTCGCAAACTCACAGCCCCCCAAGTCCCATCCTTCCATCTCAGGCCCAGCTCCATCCTCAGTCTGGGAATCTGTCTCCTTCTCCCTTCCCACCACATCCCCAGCCCAGCTCCCGCAAGAGTGCCATTGGCAGCTGTGTGGGTCCTGCCTCCGGTGGGCCTGCCAGGGGAGCCTGAGAGTTGGACCCAGCAGGCGTGCTGTGAGGGCATGGGGCCGCTGGCTCTGTTGGATGCCTGCCCAGCTCCAAACCAGCCTCTGGGCCACATGTGCCCTTGGCGCTTCCTCTACCTCCCGGGGCACTGGCCACTTTGCACGCGGAATCCAGGTCGTGGCTCCAGTTCCTTGGCTTCTGGGCTGTCCGTGGCCCACGGGGGATCCTGGCCCTACCTCAGGCTGGCACCAGCAGTATGGAGCTCTGCATCTCATGGGGCTCCCTCATGGCCCCACCCCCTTGGCCTGGCGTAGGTGTGCCCACAGCTGTCCCCCACGCGTGGCCTGACCACCGTGTCCCGCCCATCTACAGGTGCCCGAGATCGTGAGCGTGCTGCGCTCCAAGCTTCAGGAGGCCCAGGGAGAGCACGTCCTGCCGGCCGCCCAGCACAGCGTGTACCTCCTGGCCACCCAGCACTGCGCGGCCGTGGTGTCCAGCCTCCTGGGCAGCCCCTTGCCCTTGGACAGGTACCTAGCTCAGACTCCAGGCTTAGGGGTCCCTCTGGAATGATGCTCCCCGAGCCCTCCACCCGGCTCTTCACCCCGACTTTCTGCATGAGTTCCCATGGCTATAGGCCACGTGGGACAGAAAGTGACATGGAGACAGGCCCCAGTCTCTCAGGTACCCACGGGGACCTCTCCTCTCCAGGCGTTTTGGGATCCTCACTGGCTCCGGTGGGCCCTGCACAGCACCCCCACAGGGAAGCTGCTATTTCTGCCTTCCTCTAAGGTTCCAAAACTGCCTGGCTGCTCTGTTGGCCCCAGGCTCCAGCACACACTGGAGGCTGCCCCTCACCCTGTGTCTTGTTTCCAGCTGCCCCAAGCCTTGTCCTCTGCAGGGCATCCACTGCTGCCTGTGAGCAGACCCCCGGGAACTGCCTGATCTCAGCCCCCTCAGGAGCCCAAGGACAACCTTGTCTGTACCATACATCACTATGTCTTCCCAAGCTCACACCTCCCAGCTCCCAGCAAAGGGCAGGGTGTGTCTACCACCCACCAGCCCACTGGGGTCCCCCTTCCTCGCTGAGGCCTCCGGAGCATGGGTCTGCTGGCCCTTCCTTTCTTTGCCATCTTAGTCGTGGACAGAGGCTGGCCCAGGGGCACCTGGCTTCCTGTGACCTCCGGGAGACTCCATGCTGGGCAAGGCAGAGTGACCCTTCCCCTGGCAGGCGGGGGCATGAGGCTGCCGTGGGGAACACAGGTTTCCTTGCACCTGGCCCTTTACCCTGTCAGCTTTGCTTTTTTTCATATGCTCTGAGGCCCTCCCATTAGGTGCATCCAAGCTGCAATGCCCACTTCCTCCTGGCAGGGGGGACCCGCAGGCACCTTCTGCTCAGAGGTGCACTTGTCTGGTGGCCCTGCTCCTTCCTGGTACTGTTGACCTTTCTGTGTGTTTGTTTTAAATCTCTTGCATGGTAAATAGCTGCATTTTGTTACTGATAGAGTGAGTTTAAATCCACTGTCATATCTTTTGCGTCTTTGTTACATGTTTTGTTTTTTAAAAATCTTCTTTCTTGTCCTTTTTTAGATTGACAGTGTCCCTCTTACCTCACTTTCTCCACTCAGTTTGCAATCCTGCAGTCTGTTGCTTTTCTTTTAGCGTTTGCCCTAAAGGTGGCTGCATGTGTCCTCACTGAAGTCCAGCATCGGCCCCGAATGCAGGCTGAGGTCTGGGTCTGGCTGGGCTGCTGGGCGCCCGAGTCGTCATGACCGTTGTTCTTGGGCACAGCCGGCGTTGACTTGTATTTCCTCCGTGATTACCGCCTGGCTCACCAATCACTGTTTTCGTTTTCCGTGGAGGCGTGGCTCACACAAAGGGCAAGCACGGAGTCACTGGGCCCTGCGGGACTTTCCAGGTCAAGGCAGAGGAGGTGTCCGGTCCCCAGCAGGCTCCTGTGTGCCCCTCAGTCCCCTAGAGAGTCATGGCCACCTGACCGCCACCACTAGAGGTTTTGGCGATTGTGCTGTGTGGTGGGTCATCCCGGCCTCTCCTTAGCACGGCGGTGCTGCTGCCCATCCTTCCTCCTTGCCAGGTAGTGCCGGGTGCTGCTGCCCATCCTTCCTCCTTGCCGGGAAGTGCCGGGTGCTGCTGCCCATCCTTCCTCCTTGCCGGGCAGTGCCGGGTGCTGCTGCCCATCCTTCCTCCTTGCCGGGCAGTGCCGGGTGCTGCTGCCCATCCTTCCTCCTTGCCGGGCAGTGCCGGGTGCTGCTGCCCATCCTTCCTCCTTGCCGGGCAGTGCCGGGTGCTGCTGCCCATCCTTCCTCCTTGCCGGGCAGTGCCGGGTGCTGCTGCCCATCCTTCCTCCTTGCCGGGCAGTGCCGGGTGCTGCTGCCCATGCTTCCTCCTTGCCGGGCAGTGCCGGGTGCTGCTGCCCATGCTTCCTCCTTGCCGGGCAGTGCCGGGTGCTGCTGCCCATCCTTCCTCCTTGCCGGGCAGTGCCGGGTGCTGCTGCCCATCCTTCCTCCTTGCCGGGCAGTGCCGGGTGCTGCTGCCCATCCTTCCTCCTTGCCGGGCAGTGCCGGGTGCTGCTGCCCATCCTTTCTCCTTGCCGGGCAGTGCTGGGTGCCGTGTGGGCTGCACTGTGTGTCTGTTTCTAGGTGATGGACATTCAGATTGTTTTTGGTTTGGGGCTGCTGGGGATGGCAATGCTTTGAATGTTCCTGGGAGTGTCTGTTGGTGGGTAGAGCATGCATTTCTCTTTCGTGTGTATATAGGAGTGGAATCAAGGCTGGGCACTGTGGCTCATACCTGTAATCCCAGCAGTGTGGGAGGCTGAGGCAGGAGGATTACCTGAGGTCAGAAGTTTGCGACCAGCCTGGCCAACATGGCAAAACCCCGTCTCTACTAAAAATATAAAAATTGGCCAGGCATGGCCAGGCGCAGTGGCTCACCCCTGTAATCCCAGCACTTTGGGAGGCCGAGGCGGGTGGATCACGAGGTCAGGAGATCGAGACCATCCTGGCTAACATGGTAAAACCCCGTCTCTACTAAAAATATAAAAAATTAGCCAGGCGAGGTGGCGGGCGCCTGTAGTCCCAGCTACTCGGGAGGCTGAGGCAGGAGAATGGTGTGAACCCAGGAGGCGGAGCTTGCAGTGAGCCAAGATTGCACCACTGCACTCCAGCCTGGGCGACAGAGCAAGAACTCTGTCTCAAAACAAAAAACAAAAAATTGGCCAGGCACGGTGGCTCACGCCTATAATCCCAACACTTTGGGAGGCGGACCACCTGAGGTTGGGAGTTCGAGACCAGCCTGACCAACATGGTGAAACTTCATCTCTACTAAAAATACAGAATTAGCCAGGCGTGGTGGTGCCTGCCTGTAATCACAGCTACTCGGGAGGCTGAGGCAGGAGAATCACTTGAACCCAGGAGGCGGAAGATGCAGTGAGCCATGATTGGGCCATTGCACTCCAGCCTGGGCAACAAGAGTGAAACTCCGTCTCAAAAAATAAATAAAATTTCATATATATATATATATAAATTAGCTAGGCGTGGCAGCACGTGTCTGTAATCCCAGCTACTCAGGAGGCCAAGGCAGGAGAATCGCTTGAACCTGGGAGGTGGAGGTTACAGTGAGCTGAGATCGCGCCATTGCACTCCAGCCTGGGCAACAGAGCGAGACTCTGTCTCAAAAAAAAAGAAGTGGAGTCACTGTGGCCATCTCTACCCTGCCACCCCGTGAGCTAAGGATGGGTTCTACATTCATAAATGGTCAGAAAAAGACAAAAATAATATTTCATGACACGTGAAAATGATAGGAAATCCTGATTCCAGTGTCCATGAGTTAAAGCTTCCGGAAGCAACGCTCCGTCCACTTCCACACTGTCTGTGGCTGCTCTCGCACTACAGTGGCAGGCTTGATGAGCTGCCAGAGGCCACCCGGCCCCCAAGGCCTGAGCCACTGTCTGTCCTGGTCAGAAGCTTGCCAGCCCTTCCCTGGGCACAGGTTGGCTTGGCTGTCGTATGCAGCCTCATGGGGGCCCACAGTGGCTGAGTCTGTGGCCTCCTGGCACCTCAGCGACGGCCACCACGTCCTTGCTGGCGCATGCTGTGTGCCTGCCCTCCTGTGCATTTGTCCACGTTTCCTGCCAGGTCATTTGCTCCCCACGCTCACGCCCAGCCCTCTACTGCTTGCCTTCTGCTTGAAGGACGTCTCCTGGAATTCCCACCACGAGGATCAGTGACACACTGTCCGCCTTTGTTTACTTGAGAATGTCTTTATTTGGCCATCCCTTGTGACTGTTCTTTCTGTGGCTTAGTATCCTAGTTCAGTGGAGTTTGCTCAGGTGTGTGACAGCACATCACTGTTTCTGGCTTCTGTCGTTGCTCCTGAGAGCCAGGTGAAGTCTCCTAGCACCACATCTGTCCAGGAAGCCACTGCCTGCTTGTTGCTCATCTGCAGTTTGCAGGTGGGGGCTGCTTTTCCTTTGTTCTGCCAGGCGGCTTCAGGGCTCCCTGTCTGTAGGTCAGTATATTTCACCAGTTCTGAAAACCCCAACCTACTCCTTGTCAGCCATTGTTTCCTCTGCCTCTGGGACATCCATCAAATGTACGTTAGCCCTCATTCCATCTTCTGCGTCCCTTATTCTATCCTCTGCCTTCCCACGTTATTCTTTCTCTGTAATAATTTATCTGAAATTTTTTTATCTTCCTATTCACTGGGTAAGTTCTTAATCTTCCTATTTACTGTTTCTCTCTTCTACTGTATCTAGACTGGCACCAAATATGTCCACTGAGTACATTATTGTTTCATTTCTAAAAGAGCTGTTTGGTTTTCTTTTAAATTTGCTGTATCTGTTTTTAGAATTTTCAGTTCCCGTCATATTCAGAGTTTGTTGTTTATTTCTGCAAACGCTGAGCGTAGCTGCCTCACGGTGCGTCTGCGGCGCCGTCTGAGTGTTCTTGGCAGCACTGCCAGGTCTCCTTGGGAGCTGCGCTCTTTGACCCTGTGCCGCCCTGAGGCCTGGGCCAGACGTTGCTTCCTCCAGGGAAGATTTGTTCTCTCTCCCAGTAGCTCCCCAGGGACCTCCCACACCACTGCCCTGGGCCCTGTGTGTATAGGCCCAGATTTTTCTCTGTGTCCTTTATTACCAGCTCTGTTTACACATCCCTGGAGTCAGGGGAAGGGGTGAGCTCAGATCTGAGGCCAGGAGGCCATTTCCCAGCTGGCTGCAGCTGAGCCTGGTGGCCGTGTCTGAGCGTCGTGGAGCCAGGGTCCACGGCACCCAGGTGGCGGGGGGCAGGGATGCCCGGCCCAGGTGCCGGCAGCGCCCTGACCAGCCACGGCCTCAAAGTGACTCTCCTGCTCTGTTCCAGCCACACCTGCATGCTGTGGCGGGCACTGGCGGTGGAGCCTCGCCTAGCTGCCCAGGTCCTGGGGCTGCTGCTGGAGAAGATGAGTAGGGACGTCCCGTTCAAGGAGAGCCGGGCCTTCCTGCTGGGCCGCACCCCAGACCGCGTGGCCACGCTGCTGCCTCTCTCGGTGAGTCGGGCTCTCGGGGCCACCTTGACACGCTGTCCCTGCCCGGCTTGCCTGGATGCCCGGGGGCAGGCCTTTTGATGAGGTGGCCCGGACGCCACCCCACAGGCACCTGGAGGCAGCACCGGGCTGGGAGCTCTGAGCTCAGGCTCGTAAAGGCCTCACAGGTGTGGGCCCCCAGGGGAGGCCACTTTATGTTTTATCCTGCGGAAAAAAAATAAACCCAGCTTGGCAGTGTTTTAAGCAGTAAAGCAGCTGTGAGAATTCCCTCCTCCTCCTTTCTGAGGAGCTGAGCACAGATGGCCTGAGGTCTGTCCTGTGAAGGCTGACTGCCCCTCTGTCCCTGTCTCCTGCCTCTACCCCTGAGGGCCAAGCCATGCAGTGGTGCGCCTCGCCCTTCCTGCGCTGCAGCTGGGATCTGAGACCTCCGAGCACACGATGCATGCGAAGGGGGATGCAGGCTCATTGGGTGCAGGGCTCAGATCTCGTGCGGCCTGGAGGGAGGCATGGCCCTGTGATGACTTCTCCCCCAGGCTACCTGTGCACTGTTTGAGGTCATGTCCACGCCTGCAGCGGGGCCCGCAGTGCTAGAGCTCTACCCCCAGCTGTTTGTGGTGCTTCTGCTGCGCGTCAGCTGCACCGTGGGTGTCCAGCTGCCCCGGAACCTGCAGGCCCAGGAAAGGAGGGGTGCCAGTCCAGCCCTAGCCACCAGGAACCTGGAACCCTGCAGGTATCTGGGTCCCCACTTCCCACCTCCAGTACTGATTCGGAAGCACAGGCATGCGTGTGCACGCGCGTGGTGGGGGCGGACGGCAGATCTGAACCATGGGGAGTGTGGGAGCGACTTTGCTCCCAGGGAGCTGGCGCCTCACCCAGGTGCAGGGCTGAGCTGTCAGTGGTGACATCCACGGCCACCCTTCTCACACTGGCTGTGAAGGCCTCCCTCCTCGCCTCTGCGAGCGGTCTGTGCAGTGGTGCTGAACACAGGCGGCTGGTGGGGGCTTCGCGTGGCAGCTCAGGCAGGATCAGGGTGGTGCCTTCTCCTGGGAGTGGAGTTGTGCGGAGTCTTTGGGGTATAGGCTGGGGTCAACCATGGCAGGACCAGCCTTGTCCCTGAAACTGCCCCAGCAGAGCGGCCTTTGGCACGTGTTCACAGCCCCACACGTAAGAGCTGCCCAGGTGCCTGACATGAAGCATTTCAGGTCCTACACACCTGCCTGGGGCCATAGCACAGACAGAGGCGGCCGACACCCTGGGCAGGCGTGGCTGTGTGGCCTGACCCCAGGACCACGAGCCCATGTGAACGCCGGGCCGCCATGCCCCACCTGCCCAGGAGGGCTCTGGGTCCGTCCCACCCAGGCGCCCAGGTTTGGGTGTGCACCTTGGCCAGGACACACCAGGGGGACAGCCTCACTTCAGCCCCCTCCCCCTGCCCCCCTTGGCCAGGACACACCAGGGGGACAGCCGCACTTCAGCCCCTCCCCCTCCCCCTGCCCCAGCACCACAGGCTGCTCAGCCACAGGCCAGCTCGTAAAGCCCAGTGGGGCCGGCTGCCAGCGCTGCTCTGCCCCTAGCAAACTGAGTGGAAAATGTGAATGGGATGGGGCAGCCACCAGCCCCCGGGCCTGGCCTGCTGCGAATCAGTGCCTCCGCCCCGAGCTGTAGGGCTGCGGGCCCCACGCCCACCCCCAGGTGCCCCTTCACTGGGACGATTGCAGAGCCTGGTGTACAGGCCGTTCGCCAGTGGGTCGGACCCTTGTGGGTGCCACATTCTTAAATGTCCTGGGCACACAAGCAAGGGAGGCACCCTCATCCAAATCACTAACACATTCGTGAGCCAAACACACGCTTCCCGTTAGATTTGTCGAAGCTGGTTGTGAGTTGCTGTGCCTGCGCCATTTGCAGCCTGGAGTGCAGCCCCTGGTCCAGATGGGGCCTTGCAGGGCTCGAGGCCTGGAGCAGGGTGTGGAGCTGGAGGCAGAGCTGCACTCAAGCCGGGCCCTGGCTCAGACCATGAGGCCCGGCTGAACTGACTGTGGCCCTGTGGGTCCTCCCTCCGCCTGCGGCTGGCCTGGCCTGTGTGTGTCAAGGGCATCTCCCAGGAACTGCAGTGACTGGTGTGGCTCTGTCCTCTGCCTGTGGTCAGTGCTGGCTGTCCTGTTCCCAGGGCTGGAAGCCCCCTTGGCACCCAGGCTACCTGGGCTCAAAGATCAGGCCCCAACACTGGAACCATGGGACTCCTGGCTTTCCCAGAGCTGCCTCCTCGCACGTCCTACCTTGGGGAGGGAACCCGTGAGAGAGAGGAGCCTGGCGACACTCATCAAGGGCCGTGTGAGGGGCTGGCCCTGCTGTTGGTCAGCACCAGACCACCCAGGCACACCCCATGGGGACAGTGGTATACTGGGAGCAGGCCCCCAGCACCTCCTTCCTGGGCTGCCAAGACCCCCGTGGCCCTCAGCTTCTACAGCCCCTGTCCAGCTCTCAGACCGCCTCATTCCTGCCGGCATCACCGGCCCTGTGTACCCAACCGTCCAGAAGCCTCATGGGGCCCATCACCAGATCTCTAACAAGCTTGTCTCATGCTCCTGTGCCCATCACACCCTCCTCCTAGATCCCACCTGCATGAGGGCCTCACACACCATCCAGGAGAGTAGGGCCTGGCCCCCAGCTTGGCAGGGCCACTTGTTCCCTGCTAGGCCCACTCCACGTCCCAGCACACCAGGGGGCCTGTGGGACACCTGGCAGAGGTGACCAGGGCAGTGGCACTGTCACCACCACCAGCGGTCACCACACGGCCCATGCCGCTCGGGGGTTGTCTGCTTTTGGGCCAGGTGCTCCTGAGGACGAAGCCTTGTGGGGACAGAGGTCCAAAGGTGGCGGGGGCCTAAGTGTGAGGTGCTTGAGGGCAGTGGAAAGCCACATGGCAGGGGCTGTCGAGTTGAAATGGAGGGTCCTGCTGGGTGGGGACGCTGGTGCAGGGCATCCTCTGCCCCAGACCGTGCCTGTTGGGTCACACACTACGCCCCGCCCACTGGCAGCCAGGAGTGGAGCAGCCTCAGCAGGGAAGGGCTTATCTGAGCCGATGGTCGATGCCAGGCTCAAGCTGGGCCCTGTAGAGGCTTCAACATCAGACTCTCCCTGCCAGTTTCTGGCCCAGCCACTGCCAGGGAGACCAGAGGGCAAGGTGCTTGCCTGGTGGGGGTCTGGGGAGTCAGAGAGTTGGCCAAGGTGGCCCCCATTGCACGCCCAGGGCGCCTGCTCTTCAGCACCCCAGCAGCCCCTCCAGCTCTCGGCACCATCCTCCCGCTCACTTGCCAGCCAGCCTCAGCCGACACTGGGAGTGGATCAGGGGCCTGCCCGCCTCCCAGAGGGCTGTGGAGTCTCCTGGGGTACAGGTGTGAGAACCCGAGGTGCCAGGCAGGAACAGGCCCAGGGTGGGGGGCACCTGTGGTGTGGGTGCCCAGCAGCGTCTGGGTGTCCGGAAAGGAAGGCCGGTGCAGCCAGAGGGCTTTGCCTGTGTCCAGCTCTCAGGCTGGTGGCCAGGTGGCCACAGGCTGACCTTGCTACTAGCTCACCTCCAAGCCAACATCTGCGTCCTTGCCTTGGGTGGGGAAACGGGGGGCCTGTAGCAGATGGCCCAGAGCCTGCTTCCTGGAGAGTGGCTCTGGCAGGGATAGGGCTAGCCACCAGGTGGGCAACACGCATTGGGTGCAGACCTGAGGAGTTAATCAGGAAGGGAGGTGGGCGTGTGTGCCCCACCAGCTGAGCACCCTGGCAATCCTGCAGCTCTGCAGTGGACACCCTGCGGTCCATGCTACTCCGCAGCGGCAGCGAGGATGTGGTACAGCGCATGGACCTAGAGGGAGGCTGGGAACTGCTCAGGACCTCGGCGGGGCATGAGGAGGGGGCCACCAGGTTGGCCAGGTGAGCGGGCCCAGCCCACTGCAGCTCCAGCACTGGCTGGGCTCCACGGGATCTCGAGCCCAGAACATGACAGGATCAGGCGGGGGCCCATGCGTGTCAGGCCAATGGTGCCCTGGGCTCCTGCCTGTTCGCTCTCTGGGGCAGGGGTAGGGAGGCACCCCTGCAGAGGCCTGGCGAGGCAAGCTGGGAGGCATCTCTGAGACGTAGAACTCCCGGAATCTGGGAGCTGGCGGTGGAGCGGACCAGGGCTGTGCAGGGTGGAAGGTGCCTGGGTAGGGTTCAGCACAGCAACAGCCCCTGCACCCTCAGCGGCCCCCTTTCCCAGGGCCATGGCTGAGCACGCAGGGCCCCGACTCCCCCTGGTGCTGAAGACGCTGGCATGCGCACACAGCAGTGCGTATGAGAACCAGAGGGTGACCACCACCGCCTTCCTGGCCGAGGTAGGCCCTTCCAGGGACGGATGCTGGGCACCAGGGTGGGGCTCCTGCTCGGGACAGGCACGGGATGCCCTTTTCTTACCCCTAAAAGGCCCCCTCAACTGTGGTCTGTGAGGGAGGTTATGTGGATGCTAGCTACCTCCTCCCCCATGCCAGAACTCACTCAGTCCCACCCAGGGACACCCCCTCTGTGCCTGGTGAGAGGAGGACTCTCCCCAAGTCCTGCTGGGTACATTTGTAGCTGGACAGGGCTGGCCCCTGGGACCCCAGGTGCCCTTGGTGGTGTGGTCTTGGCCTTTGTGGCCAAAGATGCCAAAATCTTGCCCAAGGCCGTGCAGCAGAGCACAGCGGGCGTCAGAGCAGGCCCCAGCGGCACAACAGGGAGGGGTCGCCACTGATCTGAGACCCAGGGAGTAGGTCCTCCACCTCTGTCTGCCACACCGGCGTGGGGGCAGCCTCTGGTGTTCTGGGCCTGGGCTGGTGGGTTGGGCCCTGGGGTCAGCGGGGAGGGGGAAGTCACAGCACCTCTGCCTGCAGCTGCTGAACAGCAACGTGGCCAACGACCTTATGCTCTTGGACTCGCTGCTGGAGAGCCTGGCGGCTCGCCAGAAGGACACATGCGCCAGTGTGCGGAGGCTGGTGCTCCGCGGCCTGGCCAACCTGGCCTCCGGCTGCCCTGACAAGGTGGGCTGGCCACCAGCCCCTCTGGGGCCCAGGCAGCATGGGTGGGGGGCTGTGCATGGAGGCCACCCTGTCTTGTGGAGTAGCAGACGGTGACTCTGGGACCCAGGCTGAGTGTAGGGTATCCTCAGGTGCGAACCCACGGCCCCCAGCTCCTCACAGCCATGATTGGCGGGCTGGACGACGGGGACAACCCTCACAGCCCGGTGGCCCTGGAGGCCATGCTGGGCCTTGCGAGGCTGGTGCACCTGGTGGAGTCCTGGGACCTGCGCTCAGGGCTGCTGCACGTGGCCATCCGCATCCGGCCTTTCTTCGACAGTGTAGGCTGGCTGGGGCAGGGGGAGGGAAGAGGGCCCCAGCCCTTCCTGCCTCTTACTCTGAGCTTTAGCCCCAGCCCCACCCTCCTCCCTGTCTCCCACCGCGGCCAGGTGACCGTGGAGAACGCGGACCTGCAGGGCTGCTGCTTTGCTGGGCCTGGCAGCCCCCACCCGTAAGGCCCCCACCCATCGGGGTGTTTCCTGGCCCGGGTCAGGCAAGGGCACCCATCAATGGCAGGGGGCTAGGCAGGCAGGCCTGCAGGGGCACAGCCTGTGAGGAGACGTATGCTGCATGTCCTTCCCAGGAAAAGATGGAGTTCCGGACGGCATCCATCCGCCTCTTTGGGCACCTTAACAAGGTCTGTCACGGAGACTGTGAGGACGTCTTCCTGGACCAGGTGGTGGGCGGGCTGGCGCCCCTGCTGCTGCACCTGCAGGACCCTCAGGCCACTGTGGCCAGCGTGAGTAGCCGGGGGGGGGGGGGGTGGGATGGGGTGGGTGGCCTCAACTGGACTTGGCCCCAGTGCCGCATCCCTTAGGCCTGCAGGTTTGCCCTGCGCATGTGTGGCCCCAACCTGGCGTGTGAGGAGCTCTCAGCTGCTTTCCAGAAACACCTGCAGGAGGGTCGAGCCCTGCACTTCGGGGAGTTCCTCAACACTACCTGCAAGCACCTGGTGAGGGGTGGGGCCAGGCGGGGCGTGGTGGGTGGGCGGGGCCAGGTGGCGCTGACCAGGCCTCTCCCCAGATGCACCATTTCCCAGACCTACTGGGCCGTCTCCTGACCACCTGCCTGTTCTACTTCAAGAGCAGCTGGGAGAATGTCCGAGCTGCTGCACCCCTGTTCACCGGTGAGCACCACCCCCTGCCCCGCCCCCATGCCACCCGGCAGCCCCGCCTGATGCCCCCACTTCACAGGGTTCCTGGTGCTACACTCGGAGCCCAGGCAGCAGCCGCAGGTGGACCTGGACCAGCTCATTGCGGGTGAGCACCCCTCCACGGGGCCCCTCCGCTGGGCCCTGCTGACCCTGTAGGCACCCACAGGGACTAAGTGATTTTCCTGGATTTCAGGACTTTTTCCCTGTCACTGGTGACCTCATCGTCTCTAGTAATTCACGGAAACTTCTTAACTGTTCCAAAAGAGCTTAAAAAACACTAAAAAAGGAAAAACGATCTTTCCGTTGGCTCCTGAGCCTCCCAGCAGAGGCTGTCAGGAGAGCATGGCCCACGCGCAGGCATGGGCATGCCGAGGTCACAGCCCGCAGGCAGCCCCCCTCCTCTACCCCCAGCGCTCCAGATCCTGCTGAAGGACCCGGCCCCCGAGGTGCGGACAAGGGCTGCTGAGGCCCTGGGCCGCCTGGTGAAGCTCGCCTAAGGCTCCGGCCAGCACCCCCAGCGAGGAGTATGCACCCAGACCTGTGCCTGAGCTCCAAGACAGGGCCTCCTGAGGACCACAGCCTGGGCACACGACTGGAGGGGCCTGGCCCCAGAACAGGCACTGCTGGGGACCAAACCCAAGCCCTTCAGTGAGGGATGTGCCCAATAAACTCATCTGCTCCCAGCGAGTGACTGACAGGGTGTGATGCTGCAGCCTCTTAGGGGATGGGCCAGAGGGTGCCCTGGACTGGCTGTGTCGTCCCCACTGTTTTTGCAGAATTGAGTGAGGGGAAGGCTCGGCGCTGTGGTGGGGGCGGCTTTGTTGGCAACCCCAATTCAAGAAAGTGGGAGCACCAGGCAGCACAGGGTAAAGGCTCTGTTGACTTCAGCACGACCGCCCCAGCCCCAGGCAGGCAGAACAGCTAGGTGAAGAGGCGGACGGTCCCGTCTGCCCCCGAGGAGAAGACCCACGGCTGGGTGGGGTGGAAGATGACGTCCAGCACTCCCAGGTCTCGGGTCAGCACGTGTCCCTTCAGCACCTTGACGGGCACCAGCAAGGGGTTCTGCAGAAGGTCACTGTGGGGACGAGGAGGGCTCAGGACACGGCCAGACACCACTGCCCTGGGGAGGGGGCCAGGCAGGGTCAGCACTCACTTGTACACCATGCCATGGCAGACGATGACACTGCCGTCGTCCGAGCCTGACGCGAAGAGTGGGTACCGCGGGTGGAAGGCCACAGCCCGCAGAGCCTTCTTGTGGTGTCTGGGGGGAGGGAACCAGGTTGAAGGCAGGCTCGGGCTGAAGGGAGGGGCTCTGCTGGCTGCCTCCACCCCCAGCTCTCCTCACCTCAGCATCCTGTATGGCTTGGTGGAAAGATCCAGGTCAAACCACACCAGCTTGCTATCGTAGCTCCCACAGATGACGTTGTCACCTAGGGTCAAAGGCTGTGATGCAGGTGTTCCCGCTCTCACCATCACCTACACCCCTCTCCTGCAGGGTGCACCGCCCCTACCCCCACCCCTCACCTGCAGGGTGCACCGCCCCTACCCCCACCCCTCACCTGCAGGGTGCACCGCCCCTACCCCCACCCCTCACCTGCAGGGTGCACCGCCCCTACCCCCACCCCTCACCTGCAGGGTGCACCGCCCCTACCCCCACCCCTCACCTGCAGGGTGCACCGCCCCTACCCCCACCCCTCACCTGCAGGGTGCACCGCCCCTACCCCCACCCCCACCCCTCACCTGCAGGGTGCACCGCCCCTACCCCCACCTGCAGGGTGCACCGCCCCTACCCCCACCCCCACCCCTCACCTGCAGGGTGCACCGCCCCTACCCCCACCCCTCACCTGCAGGGTGCACTGCCAGGCTGGACACCCACTTGCAGTTGGGCATCAGCTTCTTGGTGAGCTCCTGGCGCAGCAGGTGGTAGAGGCGGACACTGCGCTGGGACGCCACCAACAGGAAGGGCCGGGCAGGGTGGAAGGCCACTCGCTGCACCTGTCCGTGGCTGCGGCGGAACGGACTCTGGCTGCGGCGACGGCTCAGCTGGTGAATCAGCACCTGGGTGTGGCCTTGGGTGGCCAGCACCACGGCCAGGTAGTCCCCACGCCCGTGCCAGGTCACCTGCGTCACTGGCTGCAGGAGAGCAAGGCTGGCTGAGTGGCTGAGCCGGGCCCCTCCCACTGCAGCCTCACCCCCAAGGCGCCCCACGTACCTTCCCGTGGCAGATGCGCAGCCGCAGGCCCGCTTGGCGCTCCTCCTCTGAGGCCTCCAGCCAGCGGGCCGGCTGCAAGGGGGGCTCCTCAGGCGGGACGAAGGCGCTCAACAGCTGATCTGTGCTGCCCGCCACCAGCCGGTCCCCCAGAGCTGGGTTCAGCAGCAGCACCGAGTCCTCCCTGTGAGCCAGGCCCAGACACGGCCCCTAAGCACAGTGCCACCCCTGGCTCCCCAGCCCCCAGGGCCTCCACTTACACGGCCGCAGCCACCAGGCAGACAGCGGGGCTGGGGTTCCAGGCCACACTCTTCACCACGCCCCCCACGGGAACAGTCCTCACGCAGCGAGCAGTAGCCACCTCCCAGAGCCGCAGGGAGCCGTCGTCAGAGCCTGGATGCAGCAGAGACAGCTCTCAACACCTGGCCATCCCACCTGCCCCCCAGCTCAAGGCTGCCCCCAGCTCGGACCCACCTGAAACCAGCCACTGGCCCCCAGGAGAGACACTGAGGCACCGGACAAGGTCACTGTGGCCCCTGTAGACCTGAGGAGGAGGCGGCGGCAGTGAGGAGTCAGACTCGGAGGGTGCAACCCCAGCCCCCTAGTCTCCACTTACCAGGGCCTGGCACGTGGGGAAGGGCTGCAGGTCCCTCGGCCGAGGCAGCTTGGGGATGAGGTCCTCAGGGTCTACATTCACCTGGGGCGGGAGAGCGCCAGGTCAGCCTTGCCCCCTGTGCCACCCCCCTGGTGTGCCGCCCCCACACACCCTCATCTTGCGCTGCCGTGGGCACAGGTACAGGTCAAGGCAGCGCTCAAAGCGTTCCTGGATGAAGCGTCCGTAGGCAGGCACGGCCCGCAGGCTCGGGAACTTGCGTGGCAAAAAGCTCAGCTTCCTCTCGCCTGGCTCCTGCTGTTCCCACGCCAAGCGCTGTGGAGACCAAGACACAGGGGTGGGGAGGGTCACAGGGGAGCATGGGGACAGGGTCCCGGCCCCCAGGATGCAGGCCCACCTCCTCCTCGCTGAGCAGGTATTCAGGGGGTGGGTTGTACGACTCGGCGTGGCCTGGCAGGGCCAGCTTGGGAGCAGGCACGTGCATCTTGTGGCGCCCGAGCACGGCGTTGGGGTCCTCCTGGGCCCACAGGTCATAGAAGCTGGGGGTGGGGTCTCGGGGCCGGCGAGGCTGGATCCAGCCCATCTTGATGGCGTGCACCATGCGAGAGACCTGCACAGACAGCCGGGTCAGGACGGGCAGTGCGGGGCGGTCAGCCCAGGCCAAGCCCCAGGGGCCGTGTGCCCCACCTTCTCCTTCTCCACCAGGGAGGGGATGAAGCTGCGCTTGTCGGCCGGGCGGTTGGTCACCGGGTGGATCATGACGTCCCCGCTGAAGAAGTCGACAGCCGGCTGGGGGAAAAGACGTGGGCGTGTGGGCCAGAGTGGCTGAGGCCCTGCTGGTGCCTCCAGGACCCCCACCCCCCAGGGGCCAGCCCCTGCCACCTACCTCATAGGGGTTGAACCCCACATCCCCAAACTGGCCACTCTGCAGCCGCCGCACCAAGGCCACCTGCTCATCCGTCAGTCTCAGGTCCCGCCCTGTCATCGGGTCCTGCACAGTGCGCCTGAAGACCGCCAGTCAGACCCCGCCAGCCCTGCCCCACCCCTCGGGCACACCCCGGCTGCTGGCCCCACCCCACCAGCCCTCACCAGTAGTCAGGATCGTCCATCTTGTCCAGAAACTGGTCCAGCTCATCCCGGGTCCGCAGGGGCTTGTAGATGCGCCTGCCATCCAGGTCGTAGCCCACGTGGGGGAAGTCATCGTACCACTCCAAGGGCACGTTGCCCACCGTGTTCCGGATGTCCTGCAGCCGGGGGCCACCATGTCGGCATCTGATCCTATGAGGCCCACCCCCGCTTCGGGCTGCCCAGGGGAGCAGGTGAGGGGGTTGCAGGGTGAGTGCAGGCCCGGCCTCAAGTGCCCTGAGGTCACTGGCCCTGACCTACGCCCGTTCCCCAGCCCTGGGGTCTGACGTGGCATGGCGGCCACGCTGCCCCCACCCCCGCCCTCGGAGGCGCCGGAGCTGCACCTTCACATTTTCCACTGAAGTGGTGCCAACCCCAGAGCTCCCCCCTCACTGGATTCCTTGGCCAGGGCTCTGGGCAGCCACAGACAGCGATGACCTCATCACCCACGGGCTCCCTCCCCTGGCAGGGGCCTTAGGCAGAAGTGGGCAGCTGTAAGACGGGGACACGGGGAAGACCCCAACTGACCCATTCCACAGAGAGGCAGAAGCCAAGCCAAGACCTCTCTGTGGGGGACCCCCCACCGTCTGCCCTTGGCCCCTCCCCAGGCAGAACAGCCACGTTCCTGGATGTACATTCCTGGTTGCAGCCCCTGCCAGCCGCCACCCTCGCTCCTTCCAGCCTGGGGACCGCTGCCCAGGCGGCTGCTTCCTGCAACAGTAGCCATGGGGAGGGGCCCAGGCAAGATAGAGCACAGCTGGGAGCCTGCCGGGCCCCCTGCCGCAGGAGGGACCCCTTGGGCCCTGCCCCCTGCTGAGGGTCCTTCCCTCTCCTCCCCATGGAGATAGGGGGCCATCCCCAAATTGGATAATGGGGGTATGTGTGTGCTTCCTGAGGGGCCTGGTGGCCCTGGAGAGGAACGGGGGAAGGAGGAAGAGGCAAGGAGACCGACGGGGTGAGAGGTCCACACAGCACAAGAACAGGGGACCTGGCCAGCTAGCAGGAGGCACAGTCTGTGCCAAGCCTGGAGAGGCAGGTGCAGGACAGACAGTCGGAGAGACTGAGCTCTAGGCCCCTGAATACTCGCCTGTGCCCGCCCCCTGCACACGGCCTGGCACAGGCAGGCGCTGGCGCACATGGGAGGCAAAGACAGACAGGGTGCGGTCAGGCAGCAGGGCCAGGGCGGCTGGGTTAACTCAGTTGTGCCACGGGAGAAAGCGGGGTGGTGGGTCCCGCTGATCTTCCTCCCCTCTCCCGGGGAGGGGGGCACTGCAGTTTTGGGGCCCTGAGTAACTACAGCCCAGAAGCGACCTCCCACTTCCTCTGCATCCCCAGAGACGGAACGATGCCCCAAAGACCAGCACCCCCCCCCCCCCACACCCCGCCCACCGCCAAAGCGTGGCCACAGAAGGCCGAGGGACGCGGCGGGCGCTGCTCGAGGAGCCTCCGGGCTGAGAGGGGCGGGGCGTGCGCGGGGGAGGGGCCGGGACGCCGCTATAAAGGCGCAGCTCGAGGCCCCGCTCCAGCCCGGGACGCACATGTGCGCGCGGCGCCCGGCAGCTGCCACCGCGGGGCGCAGCCGAGACCCCGCGCCTCGCCCCGGCCGGCCCGCGAGGCCCGCGGCGGCCGCAGGAGGCGGCATGAGCAGCGCGCGACAGAGCTGACGCCGCGCCCCCGCCGGCCCCATGTCCTTCGCCACGCTGCGCCCGGCGCCGCCGGGCCGCTACCTGTACCCCGAGGTGAGCCCGCTGTCGGAGGACGAGGACCGCGGCAGCGACAGCTCGGGCTCCGACGAGAAACCCTGTCGCGTGCACGCGGCGCGCTGCGGCCTCCAGGGCGCCCGGCGGAGGGCGGGGGGCCGGCGGGCCGGGGGCGGGGGGCCAGGGGGCCGGCCAGGCCGTGAGCCCCGGCAGCGGCACACGGCGAACGCGCGCGAGCGAGACCGCACCAACAGCGTGAACACGGCCTTCACGGCGCTGCGCACGCTGATCCCCACCGAGCCCGCCGACCGCAAGCTCTCCAAGATTGAGACGCTGCGCCTGGCCTCCAGCTACATCTCGCACCTGGGCAACGTGCTGCTGGCGGGCGAGGCCTGCGGCGACGGACAGCCCTGCCACTCCGGGCCCGCCTTCTTCCACGCGGCGCGCGCCGGCAGCCCCCCGCCGCCGCCCCCGCCGCCTCCCGCCCGCGACGGCGAGAACACCCAGCCCAAACAGATCTGCACCTTCTGCCTCAGCAACCAGAGAAAGTTGGTGAGCACGGGCCGTGGGGCGCCGAGGGGGCCTCCAACGCGCCCCTCAGCCCACACCTGCCAGGCAGAGGAGGCGAGGCCACACGGGCAGGGCTCCCCAACAGGGCACAGGCAGGCACACCTGTAACACAGGCCTGCCGGGGGCTGGGGCCTTCTCCTGGGGCTCCTCTCCAGGGCGTCCCTAGGACACTCGGCTCCCAGTGGAGTGTGGAGTCCCCTGCAGGGAGCTGCATGAGGGGTAAGAGCTAGGGATGGCCAAAGGGGCCCATCCAGGGCGGGGAGGCTGGGGAGCTGGACCAGGCCGCTGCAAGCTTCCCTTTTCAGTAAGTTGAAAGGCGGAGTGAAAACAGCTGAGTTCAGAAAGTAAGAGGCTGCAAGGCAAGAGAGGAAGGACCCCGGGTTCTTAGCCCCTGCGGCCCAGCACTGGCCTAAGCCATCTTGGGCACCTGCTGTCCGTCCCCCACCTAGGCTGCACACCAAGACACCAGGTCCTGTAGGGCTGCCTGAGACGTGGGCCATGGGACACGAAGGCAGAGGCTGGCAGGAGATGTGGGGGCTGGGGGTGAGGGCCCCTGCAGGAGACGCTGGCCAGCTGTGATTTACAGCTCCTGCTGTGCTTGGTGGCACCGGAAAAGCAGGGTGAGCAGGGAGAAAATACGGCACGGCTTTTCCCAATCCCCATTTCCTCTCCAGACAGCACGCGCGAGCTCCTGGGGCCTGAACATCTGGGAAATTTAATTTTACAATTTCGGCTGTGCAGCAATATGCTCCCCTCCCCAAAACGCTTGAGGGAAGCTGGGGAGAGCCGGGAAGGAGGTGCCTCGGCGCTGGCCACCTGAGATGGCACCCAGCAGGGAGGCCAGAGAGGCGCAGACTGGCGCTGGGCTCTGCCGGGGCCTGACACTCCTCCCTCCCCTCTGCAGAGCAAGGACCGCGACAGAAAGACAGCGATTCGCAGTTAGGAGGTGGCCGGCAGCAGCCAGGAGGCAGATGCTGCTGGGGGAGGTGGACGCCTGGGGTGACTGCAGACAGCCCCCACCTTGGACCTGAGCTGGGCAAGGCCCACCGCAAGCATGCCCCCAGGCCAGCCCTGGCTGCGAGCGGGGCCGAGGGACAGACGGACGTACAGACAGGCGCCGGCAGCGGGACTCTGCGCTGGCCCCAGCACCTGCCCGGGCCCACTGGAACTTTCTGCGCTGGCTTTTCTTCCGGCCACTGTGTGATGGCATCTTGTGTTTTTGATATGATAATATAAAGTCTGAAAATTTTGTATAATTAAAAACAAAACAGTATCTTCCAAATATGGAGGCCAACTGTCCTCATGAAAGGTTCAGAATCCACCCCCAGCCCCCAGCCTGAGCCTCCATTCCTAGCCTTGGTGGTCCTATCCTCCTTGGGCCAAGTACCCCAGCTCCCTGGGAAGCCCCCACGTTCCAGGCTCAGGGCCGCCCCTCCCTGGGCTGAGGCGGTGAGGGAAGCCCCCACGTTCCAGGCTCAGGGCCGCCCCTCCCTGGGCTGAGGTGGTGAGGGAAGCCCCCACGTTCCAGGCTCAGAGCCGCCCCTCCCTGGGCTGAGGCGGTGAGGGAAGCCCCCACGTTCTAGGCTCAGGGCCGCCCCTCCCTGGGCTGAGGCGGTGAGGACGGGCCTAGCTCACCCACAGAGCCTCGTATCGGGAAGCTGTGGGGTGGGGACAAGGGAGCCACGCCGGGAGAGAGGGTGGGGGAGGAGCTGCGTGGCAGAAGATGGGGAGGGCGAGGCACAAGGCAGGGACGCTGTAAGGCAGGGACAGGGAGGCAGCGGCAGGGACGGAGGCAGCGGCAGGGCAAGGGTGCCCCCCACTCGGGCCTGTCGGGCACCCGGGGGCCCTGAGGGTGAGGAGGGTGCTGCATGTGGCCACAAGGAGTGGAGCAAGCTGTGCTGCCCGGCGGAGGGGGTGGGCTCCCAGCCCCAGCGAGGGCAGTGGGTGTCCTGCCTCCACGAGCCTTGACTGGAGAGAGGGGCATCTCCTCATGCACCAGTGCCACTTGGCCCCTGGAAGCACTGCCCACGTGGGAAGGAGGACCCCTGGCCATCCTCCTCCCACCACCACGTCCCATCCAGCCCCCTGAAGACCCCGCCCACCACAGGAGGTGGGTTTAGCCCCCACAGTGCTCTGTGCACAGCTGGCTGGCCATTAAAACCCTGCAGGTGACAATTACCGTTGAGTGGTGTGAGCTCAGTGGGCACAGAGAGAAGAAGGGCGGTGCTGTGTGGACCACCTCCCCCCAACCCTGCCAGGCCACAGCCTAACTTCTGGCTGGGTGGACAATGGCTGATGGTGCCAGGTGCGGGCGTCAGGGCGGCGGCCGGCCCCAGTTCCCCGCTAGCACAGGCAGGGACGCACCCTCGGGGGGAGACCAGGTGCTGTGGCCCACGTGGGCATCGGTGCAGGGCTGGCCCAGGACTGCCCCTCCTCTGCAAAGACAGGCTCCAGGGAACGGCGGAGCAGGAAGCAGTGGTGTAATTTTGGAGGAAATTCTCAAAGCCAGAGCCATTAAGGGCTAGAGGGGGGCTGAGTCCAATCTGATAGAAATATAACAGGATAAAAAGTCACAACGGCAGGTTTCGTTCAGAGAGAAACCCAACCCCAAATTTCCTCTCCCTAATCCTGCAGGAGCCCACAGCTGGCCAGAGGGAGGGGAGGAGAGGACAAGCTCAGTCACTGCAGAAGCCTCCGCCCGCCGGGAAGCCAGGGCCCGGGGGACATGGGCATGCAGCTAGGGGCTGATGCAGCCCCTTCCCTTTTTGGGAGCTTTCCTCACACCCCCGCCCCGCCACCCTCCCAGGCACCTAGGCGCTGGTGAGTGAGGAGCGGGGTGGACCCAGGAGCATGGCCAGGGCGGGCACTCTACATAGCACCCTAAGGCCCACGGCGCCCACGCCAGCCCTCCCTCCACTGGGCACTGGGTGTAGTTCTGTAGGGAGGGTCCATAGCCCACCTACCCCTCACCTCCAGGCCTCCCATTTCCAGACCTGGGCCTGGTGGGGGTTGCAAACCTCCACATGAACCCCCCACCTCAGTGGCCGGTCAGCGTTGGGGACAAATGGGATGGAAGATAGTGAAAGTCTCCAGGGCAGGGACACCAGGGGCTGCTGGCCTGAGCGGGCAGGTGCGGGACGTCGGCGGCCGGCACCAAGGACAGGGCAGAGCCAGCTCGGAGTGGGAATGCAGGAGGCCAGACAGGAACAGGTGGGAAGGTGCGGGCCAGGACGGGGAGGTCTGGGCAGGGTCAAGAGGGAGTGCAGGGGAGAGACGTCAGAGCCCCCGTGGACTGGGGTCAGAGTTTGGGGTGTCTAACGAGGCTCGAAGAAAGGGAACAACGACCTGGAGGCCTCGGAGCTGAAAGGATCCCCAGGGCCCTGCTGGTTGGGGTGCAGCACTCACAGCCAAGCCCTCCGCTGCGGGCCTGACTCCGACTGCGGCTGCAGCTTGGCCAGCCTCAGGCCTGGGCAGCCAGCCCAGCCGCTCCCTGAGCTGCACCGGTAGCAGCGGCCGAGGGCCCGGCCCGCCAGCCAGCAAGAGGGGAGGGGCGGGGGAGGAACACTCCGTCACCCTCCACTGCTCCAGAAATTCAAACCAGACCAGGGGTGGCGTGGGCTGACCCCCAGGCCTGCGGCAGCCCACCCGAATCCACTCGTAGCTCACAGCCGCCGGGCAGACGAGTGGCAGGTGCTCCCTGCCCACCACAGCCCCTGGCTCCCTTCCCAGAGTGCTGGCCTCACCTCCACAGAGACCCAGGGCTCCCTCCGCCTGTGCCCCACAGAGGCAGCTGGGACGGAAGGGGCCCCAGCCTGCACCCTGGGCCAGCAGCCGCCCCTGCGAGCCGAGCTGGGCTGGAAACGCTCTGCTGGGCCTCAGCTGTCAGCTCCTGTCCCCGGCCTGGGGAACGAGCTGCTGGCGGGACACATGATTCATCACGGCCGCCTGCACCCACCACCCGCCCCGCCCTGCGCAGCACCTGCG
Source organism: Gorilla gorilla gorilla (assembly GCF_029281585.2). Lineage (NCBI taxonomy): Eukaryota > Metazoa > Chordata > Mammalia > Primates > Hominidae > Gorilla > Gorilla gorilla. The sequence goes on from NC_073231.2 coordinate 150,119,848, forward strand.
GGCTGCCAGGAAACACATGTGACCCCTCCGGGTCAGGCCCCGCACGGAGAGCCCCGGCCGGCCGGGGGCACACACAGACCCAGCATCAGGGCTCTCCTGGGGGCCGCCCAGCCCCAAGGATAGGCCCCCAGCCCAGACTGCACCGGACACAGGCCGCAACCGGCTGATGTGTCGGCTGGGATTTTTCCGCTCTCGATGAGCCCCCTTCCCTCCCCCTCCCCAAAGTGGCTGCAGCTGTCAGGACCACAGATTGGAACTGCAGGTATGGGGCTGGCCCGCTGCCCGCCTCCTCCCGTGTCTGTCTGCGAGAGAGGAAGCCGGCCCACCTCTGGAATCCTTCACTCTCTCCTCGTTCCGCCTCTCCCACCTGTCCCCCGGGAGCGTGGGGTCAGCCGCCCTCGCTCCGTCTCTCTCTTCCCCAGCCCCTCTCCGATTACAATGCGGGTAGTGTTCAGCGTTCGCGCCGCTCCCCTGCACAAAACGCCCGCCTGTCTCGGAGCGCCACACGGCCTTCCTGTGCGACGTGAGGCCGCCGCCTCCTCCTCTTCCTTAGGGTTTTATCTGTCGAAGTGCTCAGGGCAAGGCCAGGGCGGGAGGCTCACCTGCTGCATCTCACCCTACTGAAGGTTCCAGCAGGGGTGCTGGGCCCTGGCGCCGGGGCCAGAGGGGAGAAAGCCAGGTCCTGCTTAGTCTCCTCCTCCTCAAAGTCCAAACCAGCTAAGCGGACCCCAGCCCAAGGTGGGGCCCCAGGCAGGAGGAGCCACCAGCCCAGACGCCCTCAGCTCCGGCCCGGCTCCCGCCAACCACGCATCTGCCCTTCTAGAGGCTGGGCACACAGCTCGACCTTCTCCCAGCACCTCCACCACTGGAGAGAAGCCACTACTGACCCAGGGGTCCTTGCACCTCCACAGCTGGGAGGGCAGCAAGTCACCTCCTGGGGGTCTGCAGGCTGGAGAGAAGCCACTACCGACCCAGGGGTTCCTCCAGACCTGGCCTGCCTCGGTCTCTGCTGGGGCTGGCCCAGGGACAATAGCTGTTCCCAGGCAGAGCACCCCAACGCCTGGCATCTCATAAGCAGGGGCTCCTAGAAACTCCAGGATGCTGGGGGTGGGGCACAGGCTTGGGGCATGACACCCCAAACACCCCCCCACTGACACCCACCAGTGCTCACCCCTCCTCGGCCTGCTCTGAGCCCCACAACTCAGAGCTACAACTTCCAGGTGGGGTGGGGACAGGGCTCTAGAGGTCCACACCCGCTCAGCCCCCAACTCCGGACACCTCCAAAATCTCATTCTGGAGACTTTTCCCCCAGTCCTGATCCGTGCACACACACGTACCCGGGACTCCCGACCCCTGCGGAACAGCCCCGGCCTTGGGACGCACACCCAGACCCAGCTCTCCCCAGCCGGCCTCCCCAGAGGGCCCAGAGCCTGCAGCCGTCACCACCTGCCTGACAGACCTTGCCCTCCAATGCCTTCCCCGGCTCCACTCCACAGGCTGCTCTGCCAGCCCCAGGGCAAAGCCTCCGCTCAAGAGCCCTGTAGAGCACCCCCCACTGCCCACCCGGGTTCCAGCTGCCAAGGACACTGGCCCCGAGTGAGCACAGCAGGCCAGGGCCCCCACCACCCTTGCAGCCCACAAGCAGGAGGACGCAGCTCTGAAGAGGCCACTCCCACCTGCCAGCCACTGCCCGGCCCTGCTTCATCCGAGAGCCAAGGGTGCCCCCATGAGGGCCCTGGCTTCCCTGCCCCTCATCACTGACCCCAGGGTCTCTCCTCTCCCAAACCGGACAACTGAGTGCAGCAGGCCAGGCCTAGGAGGGCCTTCAAGCCGGCCAAGGGGCACGCAGCAGTCAGGCTACACACACCCACCCACAGCCTGGGTAGCAGGGCGCGCCCGTTTCCCTCCTCAGTGGAAAGGGACCAGACCCGAGGGCCAGCCCCAGCCCAGTCAGCAGCCCCCTCGGAGGCAGGCATGCAGGCGGCCGCGGGGGTGGATGGCCGCCAGGGAGATTGGGGCGGTCTGCAGGCCCGGGCGCCCTCCACAAGCAGCGTGGGGAGGGCCGTTCGCTCGCCGGGAAACCTGAGCCGAGGCCGCGCTGCCAGCAGCGACGCAAGCCTGAGTGCGCGGGGCCAGGACGCGGGGGCGGGGGCGGCCCGGAGGAGCGGAGGCCGCCAGCACTGGAGGCAGCTGCCGGTTCAGTAGCTGGGAGAAGCCATTAACGGCGCTTGGCGCGAGAGCAGAGGGGACCACGGGCTCTGGACGCAGACAGGCCCGGCTGCATCCCTGCGGGAACCTGACTCACAGCCCAGGCAGGGTCGGGGCACCGGGGAGCCGCCAAGGCTGCACCCCAGCCCGACTCCAGACCCCAGTGGAGGCCTTGTGGGGGACGGCCCCAGGCCAGCACCACGGGGCACGGGAAAGGGACAGCAGAGGGCGGCTCCTCCGGCCAGAGTTGACGGCCACCCAGATCCCTCAGCCTGCTACGCTTTCCTGACAAACACGGCCACAGGCAGGGGGAGGGTGGGTGGCTGCATCCTCTGCCTGAGCAGCCACCTGGCCTCAGTTTCTCCCAACCGCTCAAATCAAAGCGGAGGGGCTGCTTCTGCAAAGGCCGAGCAGCTTCTGCAAAGGCCGAGCAGCCCCCTTGCCCCGCCCCTCCACCCCGGCCCACCTCCCCGGGGGTCCCAGCGGCTGGATGAGATCACGTCTGTGAAGCTCCAGGCGCGGTGGGAGACGGGTGAGGTGGCCATGCGGGGGCAGGGCAGCCGCAGCTCAGCCGGCTCCTGGGGGCCCCCCACTGCCGGGCGGCAGGACCCCAGCCAGGCCCAGGGCCTCCTCCAGGGGCTCCGCCTGCCTCCCTCCGCCTGCTCGCTGCTGCCTGCGCACCTGGGGGAGGGGAATAAGACACCAAGAGCTGGAGTACAGCTCTCCTGTGAGGGGCTGCTCAGGTCTTCAAAAGTCAGCGTCCAGCAGGGGGTCCCTGAAGCGGTGAGAGGCCCTGAAGCCCCAGTGTCATCCAGGTCCAGGCCCTGGATCCAGACCCAGGAAGGGCAGGGAAGTGGCCTGAGGAGAAGGGGAGGTAGGTGGGCAGGGGGTGGCAGGGAGGCACCTCCCACCAGCAGGAGCTTGGCCCAAGACCTTCTCAGCATCACAGCCACTGCCACCCACGCGCTCCAGCTGAGATCGCCACTCGCAGGAGCACACGCCCCAGCGGCGCCCTCCCTGCCCTGCTACCAGGGGCCCTCTCCACAGCCCTGAAGGGCCCCAGCAGTGAGGTCGGCCCTCTCTCAGCCAGCTCTGCCCAGTGCCGAGGAGGACCATGGTCCTGGTGCCACGGCCACCTCCAAGGACACGGGGCTGCCTGACGGGCCCTGCTCTCCTCACCCCACTGTCTCATGGGAGAGCTGCAGGCTGTCTCCCACCTCCCAAGCCTCTTTCCTGCCCACCTGTGGCCCCAAATCACTCCCCTAGGGCCACCCCACTTTGCTCCAAGGGAACAGAGGCCCAGGCAGATGCGGACTTCTCTGGACGGGAGGCATCTGTCCGGGCCTGGCCTGGCTCCTGAAAGCTGAGCTCTGCCGCCCCCTCGAGCCGCTGGCCGGCTGTGCTGGCAGGAGCACCGGGCAGCACCCGGGCTCCCTCGCTGTCACTCAGGCCAACATATGGGATAGTCATCACTGGAGGAAGCAGCCCCCACATCTCTGGCCGGCTTCCTCCCGGCACAGCAGGGGGCTGCCCACCCGGCAGGCGGCGGTGGCACTGGACAGGCCTGGCAAAGCACCCCCAGGGGCAGCAGGGTCCCAAAGGCCCCGCCGAGGCCCCTCCCCCGGCCTCCGCGCTCCGTTTACAATCATCATCGATTTCTCAAAATACCAAATATAAAAAAGTAGCCGACAGGATGTGGCTGCCGACAGCCAGAGCCCCTGGGAGGGGGAGGGGAGACAGGCAGGGAGTGTGCGGCGTGGCCCCCCCGCTCTGAGTGAGCCCGCTGCTCCGGCCAGGAAACCAATTTATTTTGTTTTGTCTCTGTTCTCTGAACGCGCAGCAGAGACCGGATCGGGCGGGCGGCCAAGGCTCCTGCAGCCACAGCCAAGAGAGCCGAAGGATGGGGGAGGAACCTGGGGGGAGGGGGGCGCGTGTCTCCCCCAGGCCCCCCGGGGACAGTCCCTGACAGGCAGGCAGGAAGAGCTCCTTCGGGAAGGCCCTACACCAAAGCCTTCTCCTTCCCCCGCAGCCCCCAGGGCCCAAAGGGGACTCCGCCTCACACCCAGGTGCTCCACTGGGACCACAGTCCTACCCTGGGGCCAGGCCACACTGAGGAGGGTACAGGCAGGCACTGCCTCTGGCTTCAGAGCTTCTCAGAGCTTCCAGCCCCTCCCAAATGAGGGCAGCCCCCCGCAGCCAAATCTGCTCTTGGACACAGCCCAGTGCCAGCCTCTCCACGCCGGCAGAACCCAGCCCAGTGCCAGCCTCTCCACGCTGGCGGAGCCCAGCCCAGTGCCAGCCTCTCCACGCTGGCGGAGCCCAGCCCGGTGCCAGCCTCTCCACGCTGGTGGAGCCCAGCCCAGCAGCATGCATCCCCCTTCGCCTGCAAGCTCCTTATGAGAAACAGCTGACCTCCTGCCCCTCCTGAGATGTGCTCCTGGGACTCAGTCAGAGGTCCAGAGGCAACGGCCCCAGCCCACATCAGCCACCACCAGGGGTGGGGGGCGGGGGGACCCCAGGGGAAGGGAAGGGCCACCGCTGCCCAGAACATCAGGACATTAGGAGGTGGCCCTGGCCCTGTTCTGCCCGCCTGGCCCACAGCCAACCTGTGGCCCACCCCACAGCACACACGACAGGGGCACCACCCATGCCCGTGACCACCACCCCGACCATGACCCCCACCCAGACCATGCACGCCACGCCCAGGGAGCCCACGGCCACCCTGCAGACGCCACAGGAGCCCCCGGAGCCTGTCCACAGGCCAGACACAGGGGCATGGAGCCACACCCAGGTCCTTCCCCTTCACAGGCCATGATGACACACATACATTGCAGTCTTGTGTCCCAGACCCCGAAATTGCTCTTGCAGATGGGGAAACAGGACGCCCACGTGGGCCTCGGCTCCAACAGTGCGGCCCACCTGCGGCAGGTCCCAGCACCCCGGCCCCAACCCCCAGCACCTGCTAGGCTGTGATGGAAGCCGCCCCACCCTGCCCAGTGGGAAGCAGCCCCAGTCCTACCTCCTCATCAGAGCTGTCCTCCGCATACTCATCCCCAATCCGGGCGCTCGCCATCTCTGTCCTCGGGCAAGGGGTGCTGGCCTGCAGATAGAGGGAGAAAATGGTTACTTCAGGGGATACAGGGTACCCTTTGACCTTGGGGGGATCCCAGGAAGCCCACCACCCCGAAATCTCTGAGCAGCTCCAGCCTGGCCCAGGCCTCAACACAAGGCCGAGAACACCCAGCTCTAAGGGGGCCTCTGGGGGCTGTGGCTGGCACCCGGCACCGCAGGTCCTGCCCACGGCCCTGTCCTCTGCGAGGGCTGGACTGCAGCCTCCCCAGGCCTCTGTCCCTGGGCTGACACGGGTGTCAGGCTAGACACGGAGGCCACTGGGGCAGTCAGGAGCAAAGCCGCCAGCTGAGGACTAAGATCTACCGCCAACCACCCCGTACCCCCATTCATGTCAAACCACAGGACTCCTCCCAGAGGCCCCACATGGCGCTCCTGCCGAGCCCCGCCTGGGACGGGGGCAACATGGTCGGGGGGGAAGAAGGAGACACAGCCGTTGCCGCAGGGTCACCGGGGCCAATGCTCTTGAAGGGGCGGGGGACACACATTGTCCACCCATCCCGGGGGCCACGTCCAGCCCAGTCCAGCCAGCAGAGGGCCCATGGAGGGCCCCGAACACTCAGGAGGCCTGCCCAGCATTCTCCCACCCGCCACGTCCACAGCCCAGGCTGACCCCATCCCGCCGGGTCACAGAGTGGGCGCCACTGAGAACTCACACCCCAACCTGGAAAAGAGATTCCGCCCTCGGCTGCGGAGGTGAGGATGGCTCCAACCGGATCGGGTTTACTGGCGGAACCAAGGCTGATGGGGAAAACAGGCCCACCTCTCACCCGTGGGGGCAGTAAAGTGCTCGGGCGCAAGAACCCCAGGGCGAGGGCGGGCACGCCCCCACCCCCGCCCCGAGCCCCTCTTCTCTCCGGCCCCGGCTCCTCCCCTGCCTGTTTTTTCCTTCAATATAAAGAGAGATGGGAGACTAAGTTTTTTCCCAGGCCAGGAACAAGGAAGGATTCAGTTTCCACGTCTCCCCCTGCTGCTGACAGTGGCCTGGGGCGCTCGGTGACACGGAGCTCTTGCCCCTGCCTGGAGCACACGAGCCCCCACAGCCGCAGCAGATCCGTGACCCCGGCCCCAAGCCCCAGACGCGCACAGGGGCAGTTCCACACCCAGCTGCGGTCGGCTGCCCCCGCCTGGCCTCTGCGGACGGGTACCGGGCTGGGCTCCCGACCCCTCACAGTGGCCAGGGCTGAAGCACCGCACCCTGGAGTCCCAGCCTAGCTGCTCATGGGCCACAGTCCCAGGGTCCTGGCAGGTGACAAAAGACTTGTCACCCAGCGCTCTGTGCCCCGTGGCCCCTGTGCTGGATGTGGACAGGCCACGGCACAGGCAGGCTCTGCGCAGGGGGCAGAGGCGGCCTTCGGACGTGCTGGGTTCCCAGGGGCGCAGCATCCCCGTGGGACAGCTGTGGGGCACAGAGTCCACCAGGGGGCGACAGCGCTCAGCCAGGCCCAGCGCCCGAAGGGCAGGGGCGGTGCAGGCAGGGGCGACGTGGGCAGGGGCGGCCACTGCTGGGAACTGCCTGACCTAGAAGGCCCCTTCAGATTTTGGAGGCAGCTGCTGTGGGGCATTGAACGTATTTTTTTTAATTTAAAAATTAGAGGAAAAGGCCACTAAAACCCTAACGACATAGACAACGGAACACGAGCCCACGCCACGCTCCGGACTCCTGGGGACAGGACCCCCTCCCGCCACGCCCATGCCTGGAGTCAGCCCAGATTCTCCAGGGCCTCCAGCACCACCCACGGTGTGCGTGGCCTGACTGAGGACCTCCGCTGTTGGGGGGACACAAGGGATGCGGGGTCCACGTGCAGGGGTCCCTGAGGCGGGGTCGGGCCTGATGCAGCGCGAGAGTTGTGTGGGGGTGAAGTAAAAGCTGAGAGAGTGGCGGGCGAGCGCCACTGGGCAGAGGCAGGTGGGCCTGAAGGCCCGACGGGCGGGCAGGGAGCCGCTGAGGGGGAGTGCAAGGACGAGGTGCCAGGAGCTCGGCAGTGCCAGCAGGAGACGGGGCCACTGGGGCCAAGGAAAGGCTGCTGCAGTCCCTGAACCCTGTGTGGCCTCTGCCCAGCCCCAGGGCTAGAATGTCACCATGAGGACCAAAGGGAGAAACCCACAGTGGGCTCAGCCAGCCAGAAACGGTGTCCAAGCGCATGAGCCCCCTATTGTGACCACACCAGAGCCTCCCCTCCCCAGCATCAGGCCAGCCAGGCCGTGCCCCACTGCCACCAACCAGGCACGAGACACGGGCTCTGCCCTCACCTCCTGGGAGAGGATGGCGACAGAGCTGCGGTGTCCTGGTTCGGTGGGAAGAGAACTCTGCTCCCAGGGCTGCCCACAAGAGGGCTCTGCTGGAGACGTGGACAGCAGGAGGGAAGCAGTCCTAACTTGCCCGGAGACCAGAGCCAGAACATCGCTGTCGGGGTGCCAAGGACACCAAGAGAACCCAGCGCTGCACCACAGACCCCACATCCAGCACCTCAGCACGGCCAAGGCTCCCCAGGGCCCAGCCCACGCTAGCCGCAGGGTGCCCAGCACAGAGACAGGCTGGTATCCAAGAGCTCTGTGCCGATGGCTCGTGTGACAGCAACGACTCATCAACAGGTACCTAGGAAACCCACATTTTGTTTTAAAGAAAGTACATCAGCAGGAACTGAAAAGCCCAGAGAAAATACAGCCAAAAAACATCCCTTTTTACTCAGGGAAAAGAAAGGTAACTCAGGGGAGGAGCCCAAGAGTGGCAGGGTCGTTCCCAGGCATGGAGGCCAACCCTGCATGAGGCACTGGCCATGTGTGCTGCCACCAGAGGCCCCAAGACCACCACGGGCCATGACCACCACGGGCCACGACCGCCACGGGCCATGACCACCATGGGCCTCAAGACCATCATGGGTCTCAAGGACAGGCCCCAAGACCACTGCATGCCACGACCGCCACAGGCCCTAAGACCACCATGGGCCCCACGAACACCACAGGCCACAACTTCCACAGGTCCCCTATACCACCATGGGCCCTGACCATCACAGGCCATGACCACCATGGGCCACGACCGCCACGGGCCAAGACCACCACCAGCCATGTGCCCAGCCACCTTAGGACCACCACAGACCAGAGACCACTCCACAGCACTGTGACTCGGTGCCCCACTGCAGACAGCTGTGCAGAGAGGGGCCCAAGGACCCCCATCTGCCAGGCCTGGTTTAGATGAGACCCTGGCAGTGGAATGAGGTTCTGAGGAGCGTTGGGGGAAGACTATTTGGCAAGCGTTAAGGGTGACTGTGACCATTTTAAAACACAGCCACAAACCTTTGATTTTCATCGCATCAAGAGACAGAGTCTATGTCCCCCCCGCCGCAAATCTGGGTGGGCTTGTGGCTGCTTTACCCACCCAAGGGAGGCAGCCCACACTGACACCACAGGATTCTGGGCTGAGGTCATGAAGGCCGTGTGGCTCTGCCTGGCACAGGAGACCACGTCCTTGCAGCCCTGAGTCCTGGGAGAGGGGACAGCTGGACAGGGGTACCCTTCGTGAACATGGCTGTCAGGGGCGGTCTGGACACACAAGAGGCCCGGCTGTGCTCACCCGAGATCCTCACCCAAGTCCCAGAGCACAGGATGTGAGCTGAGTGTCAATCTTCCTCAGGTGGAATGTACCAGAACCCTCTGGGGCTCCCCGGCCCCTCAGCATGACACTGTACTCGGGGTGTACTGACCCTGCTGCTTTCGGCCTGAACTCTGACCCCTCGAATCCAGAATGCTACAAAATATCTGTTTGATGCTGCAAAGTGCCAGGGCAGGTGGCAGAACAGCTCCCTGACTCCCCCATGGGGGCCAAGAAGCTTGGAGCTGGCAGTCTTCAAAAGAAACCAAAGCAAGGCCACAGGCGGAGGCAAGAGTGGAGTTTATCACCAGCCCTGGCCCCTGGTCCCATCCCCAGCTCTGTGGTCCACACCCAGGCAACTTCTTCACCACTGACCAGCTGGTGAGAATCACTGGGCAACCCCTTTCCAGACTCCACAGAGCTGCAGCTCCAGACCACTCTCCAGCAGACAGCACCAGCACCCATACCCCAGAACCACAGCGACAGGGGGCCCAAGCCCAGGGTTCCCATGCTGCAGCAACACGCCCTGCCACCTGCCATTCCCAGAGCCTTCGCTGAGACGCTGGCGGGATCCCCTGCCCAAGAGTCTGCATTACGCTCCGGCACAGGCCAAACTCTCCTTAAATTATCTGGAAAGGCCGGGCCCAGTGGCTCACACCTGTCATCCCAGCACTTTGGGAGACCGAGGCAGGCGGATCAGTTGAGGTTAAGAGTTCGAGACCAGCCTGGCCTACATGGAAAACCCTGTCTCTACTGAAAATACAAAAAATTAGCTGGGCTTGGTGGCGCTCACCTGTAATCACAGCGGGAGGCTGAGGCAGGAGAACTGCTTGAATCTGGGAGGTGGAGACTGCAGTGAGCTGAGATCAGGCTATTGCACTCCAGCCCGGGTGACAGACAGACTCTTGTCTCAGAAAAAAAAAAAAAAATCTGGAATCATCACTTTAATACCAGGTCTTTGGCCTTCTCTCAGTTTCATACCAGGTCGTCGGCCTCCTCTCACTTTCATACCAGGTCTTCGGCCTTCTACAAGTTTCATACCAGGTCTTCGGCCTTCTCTCAGTTTCATACCAGGTCTTCGGCCTTCTCTCAGTTTCATACCAGGTCGTCGGCCTCCTCTCACTTTCATACCAGGTCTTCGGCCTCCTCTCACTTTCATACCAGGTCTTCGGCCTTCTCTCAGTTTCATACCAGGTCTTTGCCCTTCTCTCAGTTTCATACCAGGTCTTTGCCCTTCTCTCAGTTTCATATCAGGTCTTATGCCTTCTCTCAGTTTCATACCAGGTCTTCGGCCTTCTCTCACTTTCATACCAGGTCTTTGGCCTTCTCTCACTTTAATACCAGGTCTTTGCCCTTCTCTCAGTTTCACACCAGGTCTTATGCCTTCTCTCACTTTAATACCAGGTCTTCGGCCTTCTCTCACTTTCATACCAGGTCGTCGGCCTTCCTTCACTTTCATACCAGGTCTTATGCCTTCTCTCAGTTTCACACCAGGTCTTCGGCCTTCTCTCAGTTTCATACCAGGTCTTCGGCCTTCTCTCACTTTAATACCAGGTCTTTGCCCTTCTCTCACTTTCATACCAGGTCTTTGGCCTTCTCTCACTTTCATACCAGGTCGTCGGCCTTCCTTCACTTTCATACCAGGTCTTTGGCCTTCTCTCACTTTCATACCAGGTCTTAGGCCTTCTCTTACTTTAATACTAGGTCTTAGGCCTTCTCTTACTAGTGCTTTTTTCTTTCAAGACAGAGTCCCACTCACTCTGTCACCCAGGATGGAGGCAGTGGCATGATCTTAGCTTACTCTAACTTCCGCCTCCCAGGCTCAAGCAATTCACATGAGGTTTCACCATGTTGGCCAGGCTGGTCTTGAACTCCTCAAGTGATCCGCCCACCTCGGCCTCCCAAAGTGCTGGGATTACAGGTTTGGCTCACCACACCCAGTCTTTTCTCACATTCTTGACTGTGACAAGCAGATTAAACTGATAAAAACAGAAACTTCTGCACAAAATAATAAAAAGAAAAAACTCACATAAATAAAAAGACAAAACCAAGCACAGCTGGGAAAAAAATGAGTCTAAATGAGCACAGAAGGGAAAAAACAGCTCTGAGCGCACGGACGCCACAGATCCACTAGACACCAGCGATAAAGAGAAGGCCCTGCAACCAGTCCTCGCTCCGGTGAGCCCGCGGCCCGCGCTGCCGTGTGCTGCTGGAGAGGGGACAGGGAGCGAGGCACAGGCCGGCAGGAGGCAGCTTCCTCCCTGGCTGGTCAGTGGAGGGCTGGGAGCACCCGTGTCAGGGGTGCTGCAGGGCAGGGAGCACACAGCCCAGGGCGCCCCTCCAGTGGGATGGCTCGCAGACACAGTCAACAGCTGGAAGGGCAGGGGGTGCAGAAAGTCCCAGGGAGTAGGAACCAGGCCAGGAGACAGAACTCGTGGGTCATCAGGTGGCACAGAACGCAATTAAGAGGCAGGACTGCCAGGCCCGAGGCAGGGAGGCTGAAGATGGGGTGGGCCCTGGGGTGAGGCTGGCCCACCAAGCTCGTGCCAGAGCAGGTGGACCCAGAAAGAGGGGTCACTGTAGCAGGGACGCGAAGGGTGGGGAAGGGATGCCTGCCCTCAAACCACACAAACACAAAAATAAATCAAACCCACTGGCCCCAAGCAGGCTACTAGCAACAGCTGTGGGCCCTACCGTGGCCAAGACCAGATACCCCACGGAAGGAAGAGGGAGGTACAGCACCCACCCCATCTTCTTGGGCCCTGTCCCTGTCCTCATCCCTATCCTCTGACCACCCCCCAGACACAGAGTACCCTTCTTCACCTTCACTCCTGAGCTCCTCGTGCCAACAGTCAGGGGAGGAGCTGCAAAGGGCACAGCCAGACCCTGCTCCTCGAGTGCACCTCAAAAAACTCCAGGACTCCTGACCCCAGAAACACAGACAGCAAATGCTCGTTGTTGAAAGGCACTACGGTGGCCAGGTGCGGTGGCTCACGCCTGTAATCCCAGCACTTTGGGAGGCCAAGGCAGGTGGATTACCTGAGGTCAGGAGTTCAAGACCAGCCTGGCCAACATGGTGACACTCCCTCTCTACTAAAAATACAAAAAAAAAAAAAAATTACCCGAGCGTGGTGGCTGGCATCTGTAATCCCAGCTACTCAGGAGGCTGAAGCACGAGAATCGCTTGAACCCAGGAGGCGGAAGTTGCAGTGAGCCGAGATCGTGCCACTGCACTCCAGCCTGGGCGATAAGAGCAAAAAAACTCCGTCTCAAAAAAAAAAGAAAGGCTCCATGGTTTGGGGCAGTTTGTTATGGTGCCAGATAACAAAACAAACAAACAGAGAGAAAACAGCAAAGGGCTCCTGGCCCAGGGAGCTCAGACCAAAATGACAAGAACCAGCTAGCTGTCCTGCCCTTGGGCAACAGCCATGAGGGTTTCCAGCCAGCTAAGTGCACGGATGATGCCGCCACAGGGAAGAGACAGAAGGGCTTCCGGGACTGGGACCATGGGCACGCACCGCCACGCCTGGCTCATTTTTTTAATTTTCTGTAAAAATGGGGTCTCATTATATGGCACAGGCTGGTCTTGAACTTCTGGGCTCAAGAGATCCACCTGCCTTGGCCTCCCAGAGTGCTGGGATTACAGGTGTGAGCCACTGGGCCCAGCCTGTGACTCATTCTTTTATTTTTATTTTTTCAGTTAAGCCCAGCTGTGCGAGCCTCATTCTTAATGAAAGAAAAACATCACTAAACAAGAGGAAAAGATGAAGCAGCAACACCATGAGGGAGGCTGGTGGCGGGAAAGCAGCTGAGGGGCGGCTGCAGTAGTGCGTGGCATCACCGCCTAGCGGAGGGACGCTCCAAGCACCTTCACAATTAAATGCATTGACGGCCGGGTGCGGCGGCTCACGCCTGTCATCCCAGCACTTCGGGAGGCCAAGGCAGGTGGATCACCTGAGGTCAGGAGTTCGAGACCAGCTCAGCCAACATGGTGAAACCCGTCTCTCCTAAAAATACAGACATTAGCCGGGCGTGATGACGGGCGCCTGTAATCCCAGCTACTCAGGAGGCTGAGGCGGGAGAATCACTTGAACCCAGGAGGTGGAGGTTGCAGTGAGCCGAGATTGCGCCACTGTACTCCAGCCTGGGCGACAGAGCGAGACTCTGTCTCAAAAAACAAAACAAAACAAAACAAAACAAAACAAAACTAGCCAGGCATGGTGGCAGGAGCCTGTAGTCCCAGCTACCAGGGAGGCTGAGGTAGGAGGATCCCTTGAGCTCAGGAAGTTGAGGTTTTGGTGAGCCAACATCGCACCACTGCCCTCCAGCCTGAGTGACAGAGTGAGACCCTGTCTCAAAAAAAAAAAAAGCATTTATCCTTTGACCTAGAAATTCTCTTGGAATTTTCCCCAAGAATGGTGTGCACATGTGAGAAACAGCACGTTACTGTTCAGGTCAACTTTAAGAGCAAAAGCCTGCAACTGCCCACCCACTGGAGCTGTTGAGGCCGAGCTGCCAGGCACTCTGCGGGCACCAAGCACTGTACAAACCAGAGCCATGGCCTCCCTGACAGAACCATCCTGAGACAGCGCACGGCTGCCTCTTCTCTTAAGAAACCACCATTCAAAAACTCTGTGTGAGTTTGGATATGTCTAGAACATCCTGGAAAGAGACTTTAGTACTGGAAACAGTAGTTGCCTGGATGCAGCAACAGGAGCCAGGAGGGAAGCGGAGGAGACTCGTTCCCTGGCACACCCCTCAGGAGCACCTGAGCATCCAAAGGTGCCCCAGAACACCACGTGCAGCTGTTCAGTGAATGCCACGTAATTCTTCACAGTCCTTAAAAAGGAGGCAGGGTCGTGTGCATGTCAATGCTAAAGGCCTGAGGGCAGAAAGCCAGAGGGAAGCCTGTGGCCCGGCCCTGAAGCCAGAAGCACGCCCACCCTGGGTCCACCCAGACAGGTCCAGAGCCCTTGGCAGTTCTCCACAGGGGCCGCCAGCAGCTGACCCCCAGCAGTCACCGGGCTCCCTGCTACAAGGGCCTCCCACTGTGGGGCTCTCAGCAGGACGCCCCTGGCCTGTCTGGGTTGGTTTGGGGCACACACTTGGAATCAGATTTATGGAGGAGGCTCTCTGAAGGTGACCCATCAGCCACATCGCTGCCAGGATGGCAGAGATGAACAAAAGCCGCAGCTCCCTCCCATGCCAGTCACACAGCCCCTTCTTCACAGCACCATCGGGGCCGGGTATACCCACCGCGGGCTAGGCGGCCTGGGGAGTGAGGCCCTCGCCCTGCCTGACTTCGTGTGTCCCTGAGGTGTCCGTGACATGACACACGCATGCTGCCTGATGCCCAGCCCCATCCCGCCACTGTTCCAGTCTGATGTGATGCTGTGGCTGGGGTGTCCTTCAGATGCATGAGGCAGAGGCCACAGGGGCCACGTCTTGCCAACCACTGTGGAGGAAACAGCGACAGGAGGGAGTGGGGGGACAGGCAGAAGCACGTGGCAGAAAAGAAATTAGCAAAAACATCATCTCGTCCTTCAGGGGCTGCCAGGCAGACATTACCTTCACTTACCAAGTAGCCCACCGAGGCCCATGAACTGTCTGCAAGACCACACGAGTGGCCGTGGCCAGGACCACAGAATCCCAAGCGCGCCCACTGCAGGGCAAGGACACCTAGCAGCAGGAGAAGCTGCTGTGTCACTGTGGTGTGAATTCCCAGAACCAAGGGGCACTGATTCTAGAAGCCACTCAACGGAAGGGTTCTTGGGTTGAGGACCCACAACCACTGGCAGGGGCATCGGGGGCAGAATCCTCCAGATGGCTGTGGCGGGCGAGGGTGTCTGGCAGAGCCCCCGGTGGCCCGGCCCCGTGGACCCACGATGCGAGTAGGAGGTGGCGGAGATACAGGCGTAAGGAGCCCTGGACTGCCTTCAGGATGAACACAGAAACAGGCCTAACCTGAGGCCACTAACTGGGCATGACGGGGCCATCTTGGCGGCACCCTGGGAGGCCTCACGTGGCCACGCTCATGGAAGCCAAGAGAACATGGAGGAAGCAGCACTGGGCTGCCGGCTGAGTTTCCACCTGCAGGGCTGCACGATGGGAAAGGACTCCCACCATTCAAGAGGGGCGTGGAGGGCAGGCAGGAGGGAGTGGCCGCTCAGCAGGCCAAGGTGCCTGGGTGGCTTCTGATGAACAGGGGGGAAAAGGGAGGGGTTCCCACTAAGAAGTTGAAAGCACCCCCACCTCATCAATTCATTCTCCTGACCTGGAAGAATTTAAACCCAGTCATGAGGATCACACTTTAGAACTGAAAACACCCTGACAGGGCCCAAGGTGCCCCTCAGCTAAAGCACAGGACACGCGGGCAGATGCACGGGCGCCACGGCAGGGCAGGGCCTCGGCCCCCCAGCTAAAGCACAGGACACGCGGGCAGGTGCATAGGTGCCACGGCAGGGCAGGGCCTCGGCCCCTCAGCTAAAGCACAGGACACGCGGGCAGGTGCATGGGCGCCACGGCAGGGCAGGGCCTCGGCCCCTCAGCTAAAGCACAGGACACGCGGGCAGGTGCATGAGCGCCACAACAGGGCGGGGCCTCAGGCAGGGCCTTGGGACAGCCAGCAGCGTGGGGAACTCTGAGGACCGCCCCACCAGCCCGGCCGGCCTTGCCGCCTCAGGCCCTGCTGGATGACGGAGCACACAGACCACAGACAGCGGTGCTTTGGAAAACACCCTGCATGGGGCAGCCAGTTACGCGGTCACAGAAACCCGAGAAGGGCAATGGGCAGGGCAAGCACACACTCAGCAGTGCAGAGGACCTGGTGCTCCAGGGGCCAGGAGACAAGCAGCGAGAAGAGAAGATGGCGCCTCCCCAGACTCCGCAGACACCTCTAGTACCCTTCAAGTACTTGGATATGTTATTATGCGAAAAAATTTTTTTGGTTTTTGAGGCAGAGTCTCACTCTGTCACCCAGGCTGGAGTGCAGTGGTGAGATCTCGGCTCACTGCAACCTCTGCCTCCCAGGTTCAAGTGATTCTAACGCCTCAGCCTCCCGAGTAGCTGGGATTACAGGCACGCGCCACCACGCCCAGCTAATTTTTGTATTTTTAGTAGAGACAGGGTTTCACCATGTTAGCCAGGCTGGTCTTGAACTCCTGAGCTCAGGTGATCCATCCACCTTGGCCTCCCAAAGTGCTGGGATTACAGGCGTGAGCCACCACGCCCGCTGAAAGAATTTAATAAAAAAATCGTTAACATGTAAATGTGTAAATCCTTAATTTAAAAAGGGACAGAAGACCCAGAAAGCTGTATATCAGACCACTAACTGTGCTCACGGGTTAGGTGTGAGAGCCCTGAGTGGGAGCTTCCACCCTACTGAATGGTGCTGCTGCAATATCTACATTATTTTCCAGGATGTTATATCTCATAATTTTTTTTTGAAACAGGGTCTTGCTTGTCACCCAGGCTGGAGTGCAGTGGCTCTATCATAGCTCACTGTGACCTGGATTCCTGGGCTCAGGAGATCCTCCCACTTTGGCCTCTCGAGCTGCTGGGATTACAGGTATGAGCCACTGTGCCTGGCCCAGTATTGTATCATTTTAAAAACTCAAGAAGGGGTAACATAGTTGTCCATAATCTTACAAACCACTGCCAACACAGCACATCATTTTTTCTCTGTGTATGTTAGTGGTATAATTAAAGCCTGAATTAAGTGTGATTTTAAATCTTTTCTTCCTAGCAAACAAGCCAACCCAACACAGCTAGCACAGAATGAACAAGCCATGGTTCCTTGGCTTCTATCACGGGGACCTCTGCCAAGGCCGTAACTTCCAGAACACCGAAACTACTGGGAGAGTAAATCCTTACAAACGATTTCCAGAATGTTTAGAGTAACAAATGCTGGGCTGGTCGTGGTGGCTCACACCTGTAATCCCAGCACTTTGGGAGGCCAAGGCAGGCAGATCACTTGAGGTCAGGAGTTCGAGACCAGCCTGGCCAACATGGTGAAACCCCGTCACTACTAAACATACAAAAAAAAATTAGCCGAGCCTGGTAGTGGGCACCTGTAATCCCAGCTACTCAGGAGGCTGAGACAGGAGAATTGTCTGAACCCAGGAGGTGGAAGATGCAGTGAGCCAAGATCGCCCCACTGCACTCCAGCCTGGGCAACAGAGCAAGACTCTGTCTTAGAAAAAAAAAAAAAAAAAAAGGCCGGGCGTGGTGGCTCACCTGAGGTCAGGAGATTGAGACCAGCCTGGCCAACATGGCAAAACCCTGTATCTACTAAAAGTACAAAAATTAGCCGGGCGTGATGGCATGTGCCTGTAATCCCAGCTACTAGAGAGGCTGAGGCAGGAGAATTGCTTGAACCCAGGGAATGGAGGTTGCAGTGAGCCAAGATCACACCACTGCACTCCAGCCTGGGCGACAGAATGAGACTCTGTCTCAAAAAAATAAAAAATAAAAAAAAATAACAAATGCTGTGTTTTAGTTAAATTATGCTTTTCTCCTGTTGTTCTCAGTAAGAGTAGGGTGCATCCTCCCCCACCATTGCTGCAACAGGTACAATGTTAAACCCTCTACCCGTCAGCTGCTCAGGCCCCTGAAGCCCTGTGGGGTCAGGCCCGGCTGGGTTCCGTTGGGGCCCCCATGCCGCCTGCTTGAGCCCTGCCATGCTGCTCAGCTCCCTCCTCAGCTGGGTCCTGCCACTGGATCCCA